>NC_140584.1:1077006118-1077718618 GCF_964204655.1 Triturus cristatus | reverse complement strand
ACGGTATGCAAATATAACTAGGTTTCCAGCGATAATCTCACGTTTGGCAGTTAGCGCTAGGATTTTTATCGCTTTTGAGATAAGCGTGGCTAATAGCATGCTATCTCAGCGATAAAAATCCACGTTAGCCGGCGATAATTATCCTCACGCTTAGAGCGCTTAGCGATAATAATCGCCAGTTGTTGCTGGTATGCCCCTGTGTTTTACTAAAAGACGGCTGAGTATGCAAGAGAACAAGGCAATAAGGAAAGCGATTTAATTCCTTCACTTCAGCAATATCCATCCACCAATTATTCATTAAAATGTAATGATTAGAGAAAATGACATCACATTGACATCTTCTCCCACCAAAGGCCTTCCACAGATTATCATTTTGCGTCTATGGTCTAGGATAATGACAATCAGTGGAGACTACAAAAAGTAATACATTATGACTCTGGTTACTGCCACCCCTTCCTGACCCCTTAGTGCAGGGTAGAAAAAGCAGTGTCAGGGGCATCAAATTGACATCCATGGTAACATATGCATATCCTCACAGGGACCATAATCACGTGCTCTGTGTAGTTTCAAATTGCAAACCTACCAGCCAGCAGTGAATTCCACGTGGGCATCAAAGAAGCCAGTAACCTCTCCTGAAGCGGCTTTCCAACCCACAATCCGGGCTCGGATTAGGCCCTCTCGTTTCTGGTTGCGGACCACCTTCACGAGCCCGGGGTATCGCTTCTGAACATACTCCTCCAAGGGTGCCTTTAGTTCCTCTAAAGGATGGAACAAGAGAGCATACATTTAGAAAACACAAATAAAGGGTCAGGGCTACTTTTAATGTGCATAAGGACCCAGTAAATTATTTATTAATGTATTTATATATTTCAGATTATATACAGCATGGAGCAGGTCCTTCAGGGTATATGGCACTGGATAATGAACATTAAGGTACTAATTTCCAGAGTGTTTTATACTGATTTATACACCTAATAACAACTTGTTTCGTAGAGCGCTTGACACTGTGCTTCTTCTATTTCTAAGCACTGTACCCAATTTAATGGTACTCAAGCGCTCCTGGGTCTGACTGAGAGATGACATTTAGAAGAGAGCAAATAATACTAATTTTAATATTCACATTTATTCATGCAAGTTGTTCCACAGCAATTCAATTCCGCATAAACAATTACTCCGGAACATCTATAAAATGTCATACATTTGGCTGTAAGAAATTAACAATGAGTGCCTTTACCACACATGCCTTTACTGCGTATCCTTTAACACGCAATGCATTTACCACACATTGCCTTTACCATGAAGATCTTTACCACATATTACCTTTACCACACATGCTTTTATAATGACATGTTAAGTATATATTAGGTAAGTGACATCCCTATTCCGACTCGCCGATGCAGGGAGAGCAAGGTAAGTGGTTTTATTTATTTATTTATGTTCCCTATCCCGTCGTATGTCGACTTCCTCCTACCCCGCCACACCGCTCTTACCTGTACCTGTGGCATCTGTGTGTGTATAAATATATAGACATACAAATAGAGGAGAGGATGTGGCCTAATGGCTAGAGCGGTTGACCTGGAAGCTGGGAAACCGGGTTTGAGACTCGGCAGGGACACTCAACATGCTGTATTTCTGGGCAAATCACTTCATCTCCCCATGTGTCTGTCTGTAATGCAACTGGTTATCTTGTAAAACGCTCTGATACCTTTGGATCAATTATGCGCTATATTGAACTAAAAAAAAGAAAAATATATATATATTTTTACTACCAGCAGTAGGTAGTTATAAGTACTATAGTTAGGACCATGTTTCCATAGGAAAAGCATTTTTTGATGTGCCTATATCATTGGCACCTTTTGACGAATCTTCACGAACGTTTCCAAAATGAAGTGTCCTGTTGAATCTTGTTGTGTATGGAAGTTTCAGGGCGATTTGTCAAGTGGGGGCTGAGAAAAAGGGTGGGTCAAAAAGAGTGCTTTGCCATGTTAATTCCTATACAGCCTTTAGACTCACCTGCAGCCCCAACCGCTGAACGGAATTACACCAAATTTGGCAGAAAGCTAGCTTTTGATCCGCAGATTGTGCTTTTTGTCAATTGGTGTAAATACGTGCAGTGGTTTGTGAGAAATTAAGGGAATCCATATTTGTATATCTACAATCGCGAAGCCTTTCACAAATAATTACAAGGTCGTGCAGAGATCTGGAGAGCTCTGATTGCCTACAAACACTTCAACCAAGAAGTGTTAGCAGCCATCTTGGGACTCGGCCTCAGCTGACACTCGCAGAGCAACAAGCCCTTTTTTAATTCACGGCAAAATTAACATAGATTTGCGAATATCACAGTCTCCTGTGCTTGTTTTTCAAGAAGCCCATGGGTGGGCCAGGTCCAGGGATCATGAGGGAATTTCAGAGGAAAAGGAAGGGAGGGCGCACCAGGCCTCCATCCTGAGGCTCTTTGAGCTCCAGGGACCACCATCTCTCCGGTGCTTTATTTTGAATATTGAAGAGGGGCCATATGGACCCCCTCCATGGGCTCAAGGGTGCCCTGGGAACCACTACCTACCTGGGACTTTATTTTTAAAATGAAAGGGGGCTAGGTAGACCCACTCCATGGGCTCTTTAGAACCCTCAGGGACCACTAGCTCCTTGAAGCTTAACACCAATAATTAGCGGGTCTTGTCAAGAATTCCTGTCATGCGAGGGGAGGAAAACGGTAACCAGCGAAAACGGACTACATCTCCCAGGATGCTTAGCGGTTGAGAGGTTCTGTAAACAGGAGAGCTGTTACATAACTCAAGGAAAACACGCCCTTATGTAAAACAGGAGAGCTGTTACATAACTCAAGGAAAACACGCCCTTATGTAAACAGGAGAGCTGTTACATAACTCAAGGAAAACACGCCCTTATGTAAACAGGAGAGCTGTTACATAACTCAAGGAAAACACGCCCTTATGTAAACAGGAGAGCTGTTACATAACTCAAGGAAAACAACGCCCTATAAAGGGAGGAACCGGGAGGTACAACGCTGTCGGATATTGTGTTTACAACCGACGTACCTGCTTAGTGAAGAGCAGTGTTCCGGAGTGGTGCTCCAGTAAGGCAAGAACGGAGGTAGGTCGAGTCGTTACTCCCTGGGCCGTGTCTTGCCCCATCGTCACCTGTGAAGGACCCGGAAGCTCTACCGGATAATCATTGAGCTTCGCTTTTTGACTCGGCTGAGTCAAAGCGCAGTGGCGCTTTTGCTGGTTGGAGTCGTAACTCCCAGCCCGACCAGAGATACAGGGACTGCCAGCTGTAACGCACACCAGGAGGTGTTTGCCGCGTTACAGACTCGGAAGTCCACAGGATCGATCGAGCGGCTGCTCTCGGTTCAGTCTTCTTTGCTTGTGATTGGGGTATCGGTGACGCATCACCAGGAGGTGACTCCGCGTCCCGGTGCAGTCTGAGGAAGAGGTTGAGCGGCTGCTCCCTTCAGGTAGAGACCCCGGCTGGGTGTTTCCCTGACTCCTCGATTCTCCCCAACACTCTTCGTGCCCCTCACAGCCTACCGATTGGCATTGTCGGCCATTTCATTTCTGCCCTCTGTTGGCATACGCCGGGATCGGCGTATATGCAGAGGACGGTTAGGACCATCCGTGCTGTGGGCTGGTAACGTACTTAGCCTGGAGGATTCCAGTGACTATAACCTTTGTTTATTCCTTGTATTATTTTTGCCTTCATTAAAATAACTAAACCTTCACAAGTGGTTGCGTTCTCATTATCGTGTCTGTTAAACGATCCTGAGACGTTCAGGGCGTTACAGGTCTACACTCGCACCCTGTGAACCACCACTTCCAACATTAAAAATATATGTGGAAGGGGAGCCTCCTCCCGGGCCATATACAGCCAGGGGACTGCCACCTGCCTGGGCAGTGCCTGTGCAGCCTTCTGGAGCCATTACTAGCCCTGGAGACCGCCACGCCAAGGACTGGTTTTTGCTGTGCCTAGGGCTGCCCACCCTCAGGACATAGCTGTTTTCTTTTGCTTGGCCGGAACTGACAAAGTGCTCTCGCTTGCTGAAATGCATGTGGGCAGGGAAGCAGATGAAACGATTGCTCTTTCATGCAGGGACCTGCATTATTAGCAGTTCCCTGCGTGCAAGACCAATGCCGGCTCCCGCAGGAACCGGGGAGCCGGCTGGGACCACAGGGACCTTGAGGCCCCATCCTGCACACTGGGTGCCCTGGTTGGGGCCAGGGCACCCAGCGACACATGGCCAGGCCCTGGGGGATGGGGTCAGGATGAGGAGGTGGGCTTCACAGCCCCCCACTGTATTTTGGCCTTGTCCTGGGATTGGGGTCCTTGGTGCTTAAATCGGCCCGGGAGGGGTGTGCCATGCAGCCCACTCCCCCACTAAGTTGCGGCCAGGCCTGGGGATAGAGTCCCCAGGGCAGTTCTGGCCCTGATGCTCATCTCACAAAAATTAAACCTCAACAGTAAAGCACTCACACATATAAACATAGCAGATTCCACAGTTGAAGTGTCATTTTTATAAAGGGCTTATGATCCTAACTCCTGGGCTTGGTGAAGTCAGAGCAAGTGTGTTTTCTTGGCAGTTCCATATTGAAAAATGATCTGAAAGGCTTTCTAGAGGTGATTGCATTGTTGATCTATTGGAGCGCAATCTGTATATGAATGTGCCGAGTGGGTTGTTTCTTGTCCTGTCCTGGTGAGAGCAGAGTCCATGGTTCTCCCTTTAAATGACTACGAGTATGAAAATGTAAAAGTCACTTGGAAGCTTCACCCATTTGGCCCCGCGCACCTTAGTATTAAGCAAAGGTCAACGTGCTTTGTGCTAGGATGATGGACAGCTTCCCAAGCGACCCCCTCAGGGCATTTCCTGTTGATTTTGGTAAGGAGTGCTTTATGTCAAGGAAGACGAGGACATCTCCACGAAACCAAGAAGCACTTACTTCATATATTTAAGAGGACATACCCTTGTTTGGTGAATATTTACCTCTCTGTACTCTTGCCATCTTCTGCATAAGAAGATTTATCTTATCAAAAATTTCGGGATAAATCCACACGAGGAACAACCACATTGCCAAAACACACACAAGGCCACTGTGACATTTCCTCATGCTGCATTATGCAGCTGTAGGGCAGAATATGTACTGGCCATTTACTTTAGAAGGTAGCACATAGTAATTAACAAGTACTCCACTTGGGTAGATATTTTGTACAAAACTGTGGACTGTTTATAGATAAAGGGGTAGGTGCAGTTGTGCTGTGGCCCAGGCACTGACACAGCTACTGACACACCCACACAGACACTTAGATACACACTCTGGCACTAACACACCCACTGACAGACCCACTCAGACACTGATACACCCACTCACAGACATACTCAGACACTCACAAACCCACTCAGGCTCTCACACACTGTCTCACAGACCCACTCCTATACCCACTCACAGACCTACTCAGACACTCTCACACATACTCATAGACCCATGCATACATTCATGCATCCACTCACAGATGTACTCAGACACCCTCACACTCTTTCATAAACCCACTCAGACCCTCATGCAACTACTCACTGATGCACTCAGACATGTACATCCACTCACAGACCAACTCAGACACTCATGCACCCACTTACAGACCAACTCATACTCTCTCACACCCACTCATAGACCTACTCAGAGATTCATGTATCAACTCATGGACCTACTCAGACTGTCTCACACCCACTCACAGACCCACTCAGAGATTCATGCAATCACTCAAATACCCACTTAAACACTCATACACCCACTCACACACCCACTCACACACCCAGTGAGACATATATGCAGCCATTCCAAGGACCACTGAGACACTCACACACCCATTGGGACACTCACACACTCACTGACACACCCACTGAGACACTCATGCACTCACTCACACACTCACTCGCAAAGGCTACAGGTTAAAGTTAGGATTTTGTTTCAAAAACCTTCAAAATTCAAGGAAAAAAACAAAGAATGCAGGGACAATATAGTTAGGCAATAGAATTTAATAAAACATAGAAATTTACAGAAAAAAACAAAGGTTACACAGATGTTATAGTTTGAAAATAGAATTAAATAAACCTTAGAAATTCATTGAAAAAACAACGGTTACAGAAACGTTATAGTTAGGCTCAGATTTCACTCGTACAAAACCATAGAAATTCAGCAGTTATAGTTACTTTAGCTTACTACAACCTGCGCCTCTGCAATGCACTGCTTTTGACCTCACATATTACATCACTTATGACATGGTCAGTGACATCACTGATGACATCTCAAATGATATCACTCATGACATCATACACAGATGCACTCACACACTGTTGGACTTGGCCCTTCTGGCAGGTTCACCCCTGAACTTTTTTGCTTTTTATTGGTGACTTGGTGTGGTGATTTTTCGTTTCTGCGCACTTTCCCTGTGTCCCAGGGTAAAGTGCGTGCGCACTCTGAGTGCGTGTGGTGAGATAGGCCTGCCCTCCCATAGGAATGCATGGGGAATGTATGTGTCCCTAGTAGTTCCTGATGCGTGGGGTGTGCAGGCCCGAGTTTGGTATATGCGGACTCGTGTGATTGAAGGCTGCGCGATGATGTGTGCGGCGTGCATGTACCTAGTGTGGAAGTGCCACTTCTAGAAGTGGGCACTTCGGTGTGCAGTGTAAAATGTGTGCCTTGTCGCGTGATTGGCTGGTTGAGGTCATGTGACAGGCTAGGGATTCCCCAGAGTCAGGATGAGTCACCCAGTGGTGAATGGGGAGATCAGCAGCTAGATGGGTGGGAGGAGTACACCTGGGTCCTGAATAGGGCAGGGTTTTCCCCACACAATGCTGGCTCCGCCCCCTGTGGTGCGACTGACGACCCTAGCCCTGCCAGTGAATAGAGTGAGGGGCTGAGCACATCAAGGGTGCTCCCCAACCAGCGGAGACTGGTTTTCCCCCTCACCCTGAACCCAGAACAAAGGGAAAAGATGTATAAAAATGGGGCTGTGTCCCCACAGAAGTTGTTCTCTGCCAGGATCTTACCTGAGGGGGGCTGCTGCTGCTGCTGGACCAGAGGACCGCCACTTCGACTACCTCCCTGCCTGGAGGCCCAGTGAGCTGGCTCTGGGTCCAGCCTTGCCCCCCACCCCTGCCCTGCTGCATGCAGGGAAGAACTTTGCTGCACTTTGTGGTTCTTTTTATCCTAAAGCGCTGGGAGCGCTTTATATGTGTCCCCAAAGCTCCTGGAAGCGCTTCTTATGTGCCCTTAGCGCTAGGAGCACTTTGCCGGTGCCCACCCGGCGTTTGCCCTGTCTTTGTGGATCTTAAAACCTCCTGGCAGGTGTCCAACCTGCCAGGGACATTGCCACTCGTTGGCAGGTGCCCACCCCGCGTCTAGGTACTTTTGGACGGGAGCCTACCCCGTAAAATCACCGCTGCGGCCCCGTTCGGCCGATCCAGAAGTCAGGCAGGCCGAGGGCGGGCCTCCGGGACAACCGGAACTTGCAATAGGAGGGCGGGAGACTACCCCGCCTCCCAACAAAGCATCGCGGCTGCTCTGAGCCCCGGAGCCGGCAGGAGCCTACCCTGCGCCCCGGGGCACTCTGCCCAGAAGAGGAGGCAGCGCCGTGACTTCCCCAGCCCCGTCGCGAGGGAAGTGACGGAGAGTGCTGCGGCCCCGGAAGCAGGAGAGCGGAGGCAGCGCGGGAGTCCCCGGAACAGCCCGGTAAGTCCGAAGGGCTGGGGGGCTCCGCGCCTGTGTCGGGGGCATTCTGGTGATGTCTAAGAGCTCCGTGTAGCTCCAACGTTGGGGGCATTCTTCTTTCGAGTCCCCCGAGCGGGACTCCAACGGTGGGGGGCATTGTTGCTACGGGGGCATTTTTCTTAAGAGCCGTGAAAGCTCCACGGGGGCATTTTGTCTAAGAGTCCCCCGTGTGGGACTCCAACGAACGGGGGCATTCCCTATCTGTTACGAGCGGCCCCGGAAGGCAGCGGGCCGCTCCAACGTTGCCTCCCCCCCCCCCCACAGGTGTTCAGAGCCCACAAGGCTCAGGGGGCATTAAGCGCTGAATCAGAGCGGCCCCGTAAGGCAGTGGGCCGCTCCAACGAAGTAGCACAGTATTATTTAGAGCATGCGAGGCTCTAGGGGGCATTTCATTTGTTTCAGAGCCCTGGGAGGCTCCAACGTTGGCCCCAGCATTTCTCCAGTTCCCCAGCACTTAGTGGGCAACTGCTACGTGTAGATTGTGCTTTGTGCGCGCTGGTTTGCGCCGGCGCGCCCTGACTCTGCTGGACACAGGGCGTCCTTGCCCCGACAAGGCCAGTTGGCCTAGGGACTGCCACAGGTAGTGGCTAATGTGAGTTTTTGCGCTATTGTTCCTTTCCTACACCTCTGAATGTGTTATTTTATGCATCATGTGTTTTTCTTGTTTTACACCTCTGAATGTGTTTTTTATGCGTCATGTGTAATGTGTTTACCCCTACAGGTATTGTGATACTTAGGTGGTTGTTTGTTTTCTCCTAGTACAGGTGGTGCTAGTGAGGTCCTAGTTCCCTTCGCGATATTTTCCTAAGGTGGTTAGGGTTGCGTAGGTGGTACTTACCCGTTACCAGTAGTTACTGGTTGTGTGCTACATGTTCTATTTTTAGTGCAACAGTGATTGTATGTGCTATGTTCTAAAGTATTATTCTTATGTTCTAAGTGCTAATTTCTACCAAGTGCTAATTCCTGACAGTGGTCCATGTGGCCCTGTCCCCTGTATATATAATCCCTTGTAAATTCTGCCCGTGCCTGTTGGCACATTGTAAAGTGTGTGTTTTTATCTAATGTGTTGTGTATAATACAAAGGCTATTTTTATAGAATACCTTGTGTGGAGTTTCCTTTGTGGTGGGCCTTGGGTGTTGTTGCTGGGTGCGCGCGCAAACGCTTTACACATCGCCTCAGAGATAAGCCTGACTGCTCGTGCCAAGCTACCAAGGGGGTGAGCAGGGGTTATCTTTGGTGTGTACCTTCCTTGCCCTGACTAGAGTGGTGGTTTCTGTCTGGCTTTGGCGCAAGCCCTAGCCAACCAGAAATCCCATTTCTAACATTGGTGATCAGCGGTGGGATTTGGACTTGCGTTTGCGCTGTACCGCAGCGGCAACTGGCCGCACTACAAAACTCTGCATTTAGATAAATGACAGGGTATAGGGATTATTGTTCTAAGTTTGTTTTTAATTGTCATTTCTTTGGAAATGTGTTTTTGTGCACTGTGAGTTAGGTGTCCCTAGCTCGGGAGGGTAGATCATCCCCCTTAGTGCATTGTGTTTTCTGGATTCACCAGAGGGTGGGATCCAGTGGTGGCAGCGTAATAGTGTCCTGTACATTTGTCCCCCGCCCTGCGCCCAGAGTTGGTACCTGTGTCACGTGGTGGTCAGGTTGAGGAATCAGGGGTGGTAGAAACTGCCTTACCAGTCCGAGGGGAGGGTTGTGAGTGGATGAATGGTGTGTGGCACTAGGCAAGTGAGTGTGAGTTCTCTGGGATAGAGAGCTTGCTGAATCCTTTGTGAATTGTGTACTCCTGTGTTAAACGCAGACCCCTAGGTTCCCTGTGTGATCTTTTCTCTAGAACGTCTGCCAGAATGGAGCCTGCTTTTGATCCCAGTGATCTAGTTTATTACAGTATGCAGGAGTTGGAAAGGTTCTGTAGAGAGAGAAACATAGGGGTGAGAGAGTCAGACACTGTGTACGAACTGAGGAACCACATGATTGGATGGCAAGCAGGTGAATGGAAACGTGAGCGCAGTGAGGAAGACAGGGCCCGGGCCTCTCACCTGGAGGGTGGTGGGTCTGTGGGGAGCCCTGAAGATTCAGAAGAAGATGACAGTACCTGGACGCCAGTAGAGAGTGAGGACCCCGTGGGTAGGGAGTCCCTTGCTGGGTCCAGCGTAGGAGATAGCGCCTCATCCCTTTCCCTGTCCCCTGAGCACAGTGGTAGTTTTCTGGATTCCCCAGTGAGGGTGGAGTCCAGTGGTGGCAGCGATATAAAGTGCAGTATAGAGAGTCCCAGTCCCAGTTCCCCGAGTGTGGTACCTTGTTCCCGAGAGGAGGAATGTAGGTTGAAGTTCAGGGGCAGTAAGAAGCTGTCTCACCAGTCTTGGGAGGAGGCTGTGGAGGAATGTCATGATGCCCTGGTGGACTGGCTGATGTTTAACCCGGAGCAGGATTTGGATGGAGTACTCAATATGATTATCAAAGAGCAGATGCTCAGTAGTTGTTCTCCAGGGTTGCGCCAACACCTGTTGAGGTATAACTCTTTTTGTCCATGGGAACTTGCAGAGGAAGCAGAGCGCTGGGAAAGTGCTAGAGGTCCTCTAGAGTCATTAGTGAGTGATTCCAACAATAGTGGGTCAGAGATCCTCCAGCCCAGCATGGTGGAGGAGGCTCAGTGTAGCCCAGCTAGGTCCCAGGATAGCGAGGAGGGTGTAGGGGCTTACTGCCTGGCTCTGTGGAGCGGGAGTAAGGGGGTGACCGAGGGTCCCCAGATGCCCGAAACCCTGCCTCAGGACTTGGATGGTTTCATGAGGGAACACCAAGTTGGGGACCTAGGCTGTCCTGTTAGTCCACTTGAGGAAGATCTCTTAGTGAGTAGAGGACCTGAAGCGCCCGTAAACAGGGCTCCTGTGGTTCTGGAGTCTGGCAGTACCGCTCCGGTAGGGAGGGTACAGGAGTCCAGCGTGAGGAGTGATTGGGGGATGAGTTCCCCAGTGGAAGAGCCTGTGGGTCAGGCACTACCCAGTTGGGCTAGGATCCCGTGTAGTGACCAGGGTGGCACCACTTCTGTTCTGGGGGATCTCCGCGCACTGTCAGGTGGACAGGGGACGGGAGATCAGCGCCAGACAGACAGTCGCTCGACATGTGTGTCATTTGATAGCCTCAGGGGGATGGAGTGGAAATACCCAAAAGTCCTGGAGTGCCAGGCGATTATTCCACCAAAGGTTCTAGGCCGGAGGTTGGAAGGCCAGGTTCGGGATCAGCCTGACCTGAAGGGTGGGACGTCTGTAATCAGCGTCCCGACCGGTTCTTCTTCCAGAGGTACCGCCCCAGTTGGTAGGGAGCAGGGCTCTGGAAGGGGGTGCAGAGGGTGGGAGAGCCCACCTCTGGCCCCGGTACAACCTGAGGGGTTAAACCCTGGGTTGGAATGGCGTTCTAGGTGTACCCCTCGCCAGAGGAGGAGGAACCCTAGGAGAAGAGGTAGGGGGAGGAGAGCCTTCCCTGAGACTCCTGGTCCGCCTGAGGGTGTAGACCCTAGGCTGGAGAACCAGTGGCAGTCTAGTCCTGTCTTGCAGAGAGGAAGAGTGGAGAATGGCCGCTATGTGCCAGGGGTTACTACCCCCCACTCTGTGATTAGGCAAAGACCGGTGGCACCTGGGTGGCCTAGGGCCTGGTCTTGGCCGCGGACAGCTTGGGAGTACCAGTGGGGTAGCCCAGTTGGTCCAGACAGTGGTGTTAGAAAGAATTCCATGGGTTCACCGTGGCGTAGAACCGGAGGGTGTCCCTGCAGTTGCGGGCCCGCGTCCGTGTTCTATCGCCCCAAGCAGGGAAGTCCATCACGGTGGTGATTGGGCTGCCCTGCGTTTTGGCTGGAAGGGGGTTGTGTTGGACTTGGCCCTTCTGGCAGGTTCACCCCTGAACTTTTTTGCTTTTTATAGGTGACTTGGTGTGGTGATTTTTCGTTTCTGCGCACTTTCCCTGTGTCCCAGGGTAAAGTGCGTGCGCACTCTGAGTGCGTGTGGTGAGATAGGCCTGCCCTCCCATAGGAATGCATGGGGAATGTATGTGTCCCTAGTAGTTCCTGATGCGTGGGGTGTGCAGGCCCGAGTTTGGTATGTGCGGACTCGTGTGATTGAAGGCTGCGCGATGATGTGTGCGGCGTGCATGTACCTAGTGTGGAAGTGCCACTTCTAGAAGTGGGCACTTCGGTGTGCAGTGTAAAATGTGTGCCTTGTGATTGGCTGGTTGAGGTCATGTGACGGGCTAGGGATTCCCCAGAGTCAGGATGAGTCACCCAGTGGTGAATGGGGAGATCAGCAGCTAGATGGGTGGGAGGAGTACACCTGGGTCCTGAATAGGGCAGGGTTTTCCCCACACAATGCTGGCTCCGCCCCCTGTGGTGCGACTGACGACCCTAGCCATGCCAGTGAATAGAGTGAGGGGCTGAGCACATCAAGGGTGCTCCCCAACCAGTGGAGACTGGTTTTCCCCCTCACCCTGAACCCAGAACAAAGGGAAAAGATGTATAAAAATGGGGCTGTGTCCCCACAGAAGTTGTTCTCTGCCAGGATCTTACCTGAGGGGGGCTGCTGCTGCTGCTGGACCAGAGGACCGCCACTTCGACTACCTCCCTGCCTGGAGGCCCAGTGAGCTGGCTCTGGGTCCAGCCTTGCCCACCACCCCTGCCCTGCTGCATGCAGGGAAGAACTTTGCTGCACTTTGTGGTTCTTTTTATCCTAAAGCGCCTGGAGCGCTTTATTTGTGTCCCCAAAGCGCCTGGAAGCGCTTCTTAAGTGCCCTTAGCGCTAGGAGCGCTTTGCCGGTGCCCACCCGGCGTTTGCCCTGTCTTTGCGGATCTTAAAACCTCCTGGCAGGTGCCCACCCTGCCAGGGACATTGCCACTCGTTGGCGGGTGCCCACCCCGCGTCTAGGTACTTTTGGACGGGAGCCTACCCCGTAAAATCACCGCTGCGGCCCCGTTCTGCCGATCCGGAAGTCAGGCAGGCCGAGGGCGGGCCTCCGGGACAACCGGAACTTGCAATAGGAGGGCGGGAGCCTACTCCGCCTCCCAACAAAGCATCGCGGCTGCTCTGAGCCCCGGAGCTGGCAGGAGCCTACCCTGCGCCCCGGGGCACTCTGCCCAGAAGAGGAGGCAGCGCCGTGACTTCCCCAGCCCCGCCGCGAGGGAAGTGACGGAGAGTGCTGCGGCCCCGGAAGCAGGAGAGCGGAGGCAGCGCGGGAGTCCCCGGAACAGCCCGGTAAGTCCGAAGGGCTGGGGGGACTCCGCGCCTGTGTCGGGGGCCTTCTGGTGATGTCTAAGAGCTCCGTGTAGCTCCAACGTTGGGGGTATTCTTCTTTCGAGTCCCCCGAGCGGGACTCCAACAGTGGGAGCCATTGTTGCTACGGGGGCATTTTTCTTAAGAGCCGTGAAGGCTCCATGGGGGCATTTTGTCTAAGAGTCCCCCGTGTGGGACTCCAACGAACAGGGGCATTCCGTATCTGTTACGAGCGGCCCCGGAAGGCAGCGGGCCGCTCCAACGTTGCCTCCACCCCCCCACAGCTGTTCAGAGCCCACAAGGCTCAGGGGGCATTAAGCGCTGAATCAGAGCGGCCCCGTAAGGCAGTGGGCCGCTCCAACGAAGGAGCACAGTATTATTTAGAGCCTGCGAGGCTCTAGGGGGCATTTCATTTGTTTCAGAGCCCTGGGAGGCTCCAACGTTGGCCGCAGCATTTCTCCAGTTGCCCAGCACTTAGTGGGCAACTGCTACGTGTAGGTTGTGCTTTGTGCGCGCTGGTTTGCGCCGGCGAACCCTGACTCTGCTGGACACAGGGCGTCCTTGCCCCGACAAGGCCAGTTGGCCTAGGGACTGCCACAGGTAGTGGCTAATGTGAGTTTTTGCGCTATTGTTCCTTTCCTACACCTCTGAATGTGTTATTTTATGCATCATGTGTTTTTCTTGTTTTACACCTCTGAATGTGTTTTTTATGCGTCATGTGTAATGTGTTTACCCCTACAGGTATTGTGATACTTAGGTGGTTGTTTGTTTTCTCCTAGTACAGGTGGTGCTAGTGAGGTCCTAGTTCCCTGCGCGATATTTTCCTAAGGTGGTTAGGGTTGCGTAGGTGGTACTTACCTGTTACCAGTAGTTACTGGTTGTGTGCTACATGTTCTATTTTTAGTGCTACAGTGATTGTATGTGCTATGTTCTAAAGTATTATTCTTATGTTCTAAGTGCTAATTTCTACCAAGTGCTAATTCCTGACAGTGGTCCATGTGGCCCTGTCCCCTGTATATATAATCCCTTGTAAATTCTGCCCGTGCCTGTTGGCACATTGTAAAGTGTGTGTTTTTATCTAATGTGTTGTGTATAATACAAAGGCTATTTTTATAGAATACCTTGTGTGGAGTTTCCTTTGTGGTGGGCCTTGGGTGTTGTTGCTGGGTGCGCGCGCAAACGCTTTACACATCGCCTCAGAGATAAGCCTGACTGCTCGTGCCAAGCTACCAAGGGGGTGAGCAGGGGTTATCTTTGGCGTGTACCTTCCTTGCCCTGACTAGAGTGGTGGTTTCTGCCTGGCTTTGGTGCAAGCCCTAGCCAACCAGAAATCCCATTTCTAGCACACACCCACTGACAACCCTACAGAACCTCTCATACACTCATTCCTACTCATTCAGCCACCACATACCCATTCACAGACCCATACAACCACTCATACAGCCACTCACTCACCCATACAGCCACTCACACACTTAATCACTCATACAGCCATAGCCACTCACCCACACAGTCACTTCCACATCGACTCACTTACCCATAAAGCCACTCACAGATAGACTCAATCACCCTTACAGCCACTCACACACCCAATCAGTCCCTTCCATACTGAGTCAGTCACCAACACCGCTACTCACATGCTACTCACACCCCCACCCATGCCGTCACACATATAGCCACTCACTCACCCATACACTTACTTGCAAACCCACTCACTTACTCATACAGATACTAACGCATCTCACCATTCATCTTTACAGTCACTGACACAAGCATATATTCACTTATATAGCCACTCTCACATTCACTCACTCACTCATAGTCACTCACACACCCACTCACTCACCCATATACCACTCATTCACCCACTCACTCACCAATACACCACTGACACACCCACTCACTCACCCACAGAACCACACACACAGTCACTCACTCACCCATACAGGCACTCACACAGCCACTCAGTCACCCATTCAGCCACTCACACACCCATAGAGCCACTAAAACACCTACTCACACATGGATAAATCTTAGTATACATCTTTAACAGTCAAAAACCTTTCGAAAAATCTCACCGTCACTGGATGATATCATCAGTGATGTGATTTGAGATGTCATCAGTGATGTCATTAGTGATGTCACTGACCATGTCATGAGTGATTTCATATGTGGGGTCATAAGCAGTGCATGGTGGGGGCATTTATAGATAGTGTAGTGTATGAGTGAAATCTGAGCCTACTGTAACACCCCTGTAACCTTTGTTTTTTCCACTGAAATTATATATCAGTATATGTTTTTGGTGAGTATATATATATATTCACTTAAAAAACCATAGGTTTCACACATGTTATAGTTAGCTGGACATTTCACTCGTGAAAAACCATTGAAATTCCCCCGTTATAGTTAGTGCAGGCAACTATAACTCACGCGACCGCAATCCTCTGCTGATGACGTCAGATATTACATCACTGTATTTAGACACTTATTTACCCATGTCTTCTTCCATTAATCTTTAGCTATACATATATTACAAATATTTATTTTTCAGAAAGACACATATGTCATCAGTGATGTAATATCTGACGTCATCAGCAGAGGATTGCGGTCGCGTGAGTTATAGTTGCCTGCACTAACTATAACGGGGGAATTTCAATGGTTTTTCACGAGTGAAATGTCCAGCTAACTATAACATGTGTGAAACCTATGGTTTTTTAAGTGAATTTGCAAGGTTTTTTTAATGCTAATTCCTAACTATAACGTGTGTGAAACCTATGGTTTTTTCAGTGAATTTGTACGGTTTTTTAAATGCTGTTATGTTTTGTTTTTTTTGTTTGTTTTTTTAAGGTTTTTCACCGTGCGCAAAAAAATTAAAGGAAATTTTGGCCCTTGGGGGTCCTTCTGGGACCCCCTGACAAAGGCTAGGGGGTCAGGAACTGTCCACCATGCCCCCTTTTCACGTTCTCCATCTTTGTTTTTCACCCCCTCAGACTGCGAGAGACAAAATGGCGGCCGACACTTCCTGGTTTCGACCGATTCGAATGTTTACTAAGATCTAACAACCAATCAGAACCGCGCTCGCGCACGGCAGCGTGCGCGTACGGTAAGTTTTACCAAACGCGCACGGTGCGCGCTTATAGATATATATATTGATTTAAATGCTATTTTCTCAGGAAATACTGAACAGATTTACACCAGACCTGCAAAAGGCACATCCCTGACCTGAGGACTACCTCTCTGCCAAATTTCAAGTAATTCTGTTCAGCCGTTCGGGCTGTGGCTTGGACTAAAGGTCCTATGGAAAAATGCATGGGGAAAACGCGTTTTGGGACCCCCCCTTTTTCTCAGCCCCCGCTTGACGAATCCCCCCGAGACTTTCAGGGACGGAGCGGAGCGGAGCGCCCCACCTATTTTGAAAATTTCACGAGGATTCGTCAATCGGCGCCAAAGTTATTCCAAATCGAATGTTGTGGATTTCCTATGGAAACACGGTCCTAACTATAACTATCTACTGGCGACCGCCAGTAGATAATATATGTATATATATATATATATATATGCACACCAAGTGCTGTCCGGAAACAACGTTCGCCTGCCTTCAAGCACCGGTGCTAGCCGTGGCGACAGCTGCCACAATATATCAAAGGTTCAATTCCACAAGGTAGGAACGAGGCGGCACAGCTAAAAAACTAATTCCTCTGTGATAAGAAAGACTACACGTAGGGGAGAATACTAACTTACGCTAAACGCTTTGATTGGGCACAACGTGATTGCCAATTTCTCCAAACTCCCAGACAAGACACAGTGTCCACGGACTCCAGCTCAGATTTAAGTTCAGTCACTGATAAATTACCCACAGTAGCCCCTTTTGGGGTATGCCCCCTAACCTTCTTGCACAAATTCCAAATGCTAAAGAAACAGAAGGAATTATCAACACAGGGGACAAGTTCAATCGAGGAGGGAACAGGAAACGGTTGAGGAAGACCAAAAAGAAAGGCCGCAAACAAAAAGAGAAACTGAGATTAAGAAGAGGAGGAGGCAGATCTAAGTACTGCCATAGAAAAACAAACACATTTGACACAATTGAGACTGATAATTCTATTATCAATTTATCAAAATGTATTCTGACACCTAACGAAGAATGATTGCTCAAGTTGGGGCTGTCCTTTTGTCCCACAACCGACTGGAGCTATGTAAATACCCGTATAGATTTATTTCCATTCGTAAGGAAATTAAAACTAAGGAAGTTACATGCAACATCCAAACGAACAAATCGGAGATGATTGACAAATTCCAATTCAGAATTTGAGCAGGATTTTCAATCAGGCAGTTTTACAGTGGAAGAAGCTGAATCTATCCTAGCAATACACAAACTTGAAACCGAAGATCATGCTACAACCAATATAGATTTGGGTTCAACCTAACCTTGAAAGACCTGGGTTTCACGGCGGATATACCCTAAAAAAGTGGCCTTAATATAAAATCAAAATTCAATCCCAATGTAGCATTTGACAATATTGAAGCTTTCCATCAAGCCATGATCTATGAATTGGTCAAGTTGAGAGAGGATAGATCATACACTATACGTGATAGTCTCACCAAAGGTCAAAGAATTGCAATCAAAGACTTAATGGAAGATCCTACAATTGTCATAAAGCCCACCGATAAGGGGGGCAATATAGTCCTATGGGATATTGAAAGTTATAGGATGGAAGTCAACCGCCAACTATCAGACAAAGACTGCTATGAAATTCTTGATTGGAAAATTTATGATTAGACTGTCAATACTTACTCCAATATGCTTAGCACTTGGTGGCCACAAGATCTCATAGATGATGACAAACAGAGATTCCTGAGCAACAGTAATCCTAAAGTACCTTGTTTGTATTTTTTGCCTGAAGTACATAGGCATCCCACTAGACCACCGGGATGACCGATCGTTTCTTCTAATGGGGACCTATTAGAAAATACCTCTATTTTTTTGGATCATTTCTTGGCCCCTTATGTCACAGATTTAAGGACCTATTGTAAAGTCAGTTCTGACTTTATGAGGCGAATTCATGACATCAAATGTGAAGTTTAGTTTAGTTTATTCCATTTATAGAGCGCTTGGTTACACCAGACGGTGTGTCCCCCGTGCTGAGACATAGGAGAGGGAAAAGCTGCTACAATCTAGAAAAAGTACTTGCTAGACATCTATGAGATTTCCGTACTGCTGAACAGCCAGGTTTTTAGTTGTTCGCGGAAATTTTTCTCACATGTCTCTGTTCTTAGGGCTATAGGCAGAGTGTTCCACGTTTTAGCTGCCAAGTACCTGAAAGAACGAGCTCCCAGTCTGGCTTTGTATATCCTTGGTACCTTCACCAGCGCTTTCCCTAAGGACCGCAGAGTTCGACCAGGGGTGTATTCAGTTAGTAAAGGATGAAGATATTTGGGGCCGCATTTCTTGAGGATGCAATGGCCATAGCACATTGACTTAAAAGTGACCCTCTTTTCCACTGGCAACCAGTGCAATTCTTTCAGGGCCTTCTCCGTGTTTGCTCTTCTGGGTAAACCAAGCACCAGTCGAGCTGCAGCGTTCTGTACCCGCTGTAATTTGGCTAGTCCTCTCTTAGTGGCTCCGATATACAGGACATTACCATAGTCTAGTTGTGAGGTTATGACCGCATGGACAATTGTTTTCCTGGCATTAGGAGATAGAAGATCGAGGATCTTTCGCAGGATCTTTATTGCTCCATAGCATTTGCCCGCAACCTTCTGAATCTGGTTGTCGAAGTTCAGCTCAGAGTCAAAACATATTCCTACATTTTTAACTTCAGTTTTTGGGGTGGGCAGTTGGCCTAAAGACTCGGGCCAGGATACTTAATGATTTTGTTAGATGTATGCCCGTTATACACTTGCATAGATCAGTACAGGGGGTCGAAGCATGCATGTATTATCTGAAAAGAGATTGCATTGAAAAATCTGATCACATAATGGTGTTAAAAGAAATGATGCTTTTCTGTCTCCAACAGAATATCTTTCTATTTGAGAAAACTGTACAGACAAAAATCAGGCTCTGCGATGGGTACTTGCTTCTCCCCCAGCCTGGCAAACTTATTTCTGGACTGGTGGGAGGAGCAAGTAGTATGGAGTGAACCTAATGAACAATACACGGAACATGTCCCACTTTGGCTTCGCTATATAGATGATCCCTTCATCATCTGGGATGGTGATAGAGATCAGGCCAATGAATTCATTAACACCTTGGGTAGGAACAATCTTAATCTAAGTTTCACACATACCATCAGCAATAAGACCTGTGATTTCCTTGACATACGAGTACTTGTTCAGGACAATAAATTGACAACCACCATCTTTCGGAAAGAAGCAGCAGGTAACACAACCCTGCATGCTCACAGTCATCACCATGCATCCCTGCTAAATAGCATTCCGTATGGGGAACTACTGTGTGCATGCAGGAATTGTAGTAGCAATGACACATTCCATAAAGAAGCGTCAAATATGAAACAACGCTTTAGGAAACGCAGTTATTCAGAAAAGGTCTTAAATCAGGTACAGGTTAAACTTCTCAATATCACACACACAGATGCACTTTTCGCAGTTAAAGATCGCCAAAAGGTACAGGAAAAAACTGATTATCTGCGTATAATAACAACATATAAGGCAAGATCGATTAAACTGAAGAGACTACTGAGCAAACATTGGGGTCTCATCCAATCAGACACTACAATTGTCAAAACTACTGCTAACTTTCCTGCCATTACACATCGCAGACCAAAATCCTTGAAAGACAAATTGGTCCAGAGCTACCAAAATCTACTTGGCTCCAAGTCACCCAGGGATTTTACAAATGCAATGCCTGTAAGGCGTGTAAATCCATCTCCAGCTGCAAAACCTACAAAATGCACAATGGGAGAGAAAAGTACATCAATAAGTTCATCACATGTACTACTGAGTTTGTGGTGTGCTAATTAGAATGCCCTTGCGGAATGCGCTACACTGGCAGTACAAAACTAGCCCTAAAAAAACGTATTTTGGAACACCAACATTGATTTTAATTATCCAGTGGCGAGGCATTGCTATGATGCACACAAAAGTGATAGAAAACTCTTTAATTTCTGTGGTATTGATAGGATCTACAAACACATTAGAGGAGGGGACCGCGAGAAAGAGCTACGGATTTCGGAATCCAAGTACATAATTGATTTCAATACAAGATCTCAGTATGGTCTCAATAGGGAGGAGGAATTATGTACACATATTGGCTTAGATTATACCATGACCTCTTGTTACTTTGTAATTTATGAACAGTAATCTAAGACCTTGGTCCTTTTAATCGTGTCTAACTTTTAATCGGGTCTAATTGAGAATTCTTTCTTTTCTCCTCTTGTCACTTTTAGGTGGTTCACTAATGTGGGGTTTTTCTACTCTATCAATAGTCATGCATCAATTCTTTTTTGTTGTGATTTTAACAATTTAATTGAGGGTACACTTTCTTTCACTTAAGACAGTAATATAGAATGTTGGATCAGGAGGCATATGCCTCAGCGCTGCACTACTATGATGTGGCTTGTTGGAACGAAACAGGCACTTTAAATTTTGTTTGCCTTTTCGCACTTGCACATTGAGGCAATTATATTTCCCCTAGATAACAGTTCCAGCAAATTGCTTACCCAATTGGGTACAGTAATTTCCCTCATTCTTTCTTTTACTTGCTCTTATTTAATGATATTTTCTTATCACACATAATGTCTCACATATACACCTGCACCAAAAAAGAACTATTCTCCAAACACCGTTCGTATTTCCTCACCTTCACCAGTAATTTTCAGGGTTGCTTTAGAGGAAGCTTTTTAACAGACATATTTCACATGTTCTAATACTTGAAAAAACAGAATTATGGGCCACTTGGCATTAATTGTACATGTACATAATCAAGCACTTATTCAATTGAATGATTTAATATGTGTCAAAATAATTTTTCGTGGAAACCTAGGGATAGCCCTTCCTATGTCTCTCTTACTTTTCTACAACTATAAATTAGGGAGAGAAAGAGCATAGATGCCATTACCAGCAATTCCGTCCGTCTGTCTTTCTTCTCTTTCTATGACAAATTATGAAGAAAATGAGGTATGACGATTATCGGCATTGCCGTGTTAAATTTTGTAAATACATACAACGAAATTCTAATAAGGATTTATAATGTTTTAGTGAGACACTATCATGTATGAAGGAAATTGTATGTTTTGTTTCTGCAATCACGGATCACAGTGTTTCCTCTATGTTCATTATGACATACAAAATGGTGATTGTGGGGTATTGTAAACAACTTAACAAAGGCCGCTCTGCGGCTGAAGCGCGTTGTTTGGTAAATAAATTTACCCGAATGGAATTTGGTGTGCTGCCTTGTGGAATTGAACCTTTGATATATATATATATATATACATGTATATAAATATATACATGTATATATATATATATATATATATAGAGAGAGAGAGAGAGAGAGAGATAGAGAGAGAGAGAGAGAGAGAGAGAGAGAGAGGAACTGCAGCACTTAGCCAATCCACCTCCTGTGATACCGGTGCAAGCCAGCATCGGCGGCAACAACCACTTTATATGTGTGAAGAGGATCTTTCCAGGCAATACCAAAAAGGAAAACAGCGGCACACCAGAGGACAGCACAAGATGTTTTATTGTGGCCACAAAACCTTTTTTAATTGGTGTTGTTGAGCCCATTAAAAATGTCTAACTCATCCTGATAGTTGAGACTAATAATGTAGATATAGCCACCAGGAATCATGGGCTGACAGTGTTGAAGGATTAGTGGGTACTAATGTGAATGCATGACCACAATTGTTCACCCATCTTGCAGAGCAGTCCATTAATTATATATGAGGAGGAATGTTTGTGCATACAACTGCTGCAGAACATAGGAAGACTTCCAGGGGCAAGAACGTTGTGATATAGTCTGATATCCCACTGCCAAGGTCTATAATGGTTGTAAAGGCCCTATAACGAGGGAGAGGGCCTTTAACAACTGATATAGCCCAAGGCCGAAGGGTTGTAAGGCTGTTGGAACATTCTGAGGGTAGAATGTTTCAAATTAAAAACGGTGAAATAAAAAGACAGACATTGGAATGTTGGAGGTACTGGCTTATACTGGCCACTATAAGCCGCAGCTACTCCATTGTTCTAATAAATATTGAAACACAACAAGAGTTCATGAGCCTGATTGACAAATTGGCAGATAAGTTTAAAAAAAGAATTGATAGTGATTATGATAAAGAGAGTTAGTTGAACTGAAAAGACCCTTACTGCAATCACTTGCAGTGAAACTAATTGTAAGAGTGCAACTATGTTGTGCTTGTGGTCAGCGTATCTAGTTTCCCTGTAGAGTAACAGGGAGAGTCAATGTCGGCTGCTAGAGCTACAAAAGGTTGATGGAAGGGAGACATGAGGCCCAATTATCTTAAAAAAGGTACGCTGGCTGCAAACAAAGAAAATGCATCCTATTATATTGAATACGCTACCCCAGGGCAGTGCATTCAAGAGAAATATGGAGCAGCTGTTTAAAAGATGCTCCATGTTTCTCAGTGCAGGCGGCAATCCACCTGCACTTTTAAGAGGGAGTAGAGATCGCTTTGCAGACGGGTGCAGTAAGTGACTGCAAATGCCTTGGTTGAGTCCCCCGGGGTGGCATCGTTCCTACCCTGGTGTGAAAATCTTTGATGATCTACGGCTTGGATAAGTCAAAAAATATAATTGATTTATTTTGGCTTTAGAATCCTTCAGAGGCATTTTTCATGGTTTGCAGTTTTTGGAGAATAAAGTCTCTTATTCTCCCCATCGGGAGTGATCATTCCTAATATGCTGACTTCTTTACAACGTAAAAGCATGAGACGGTGATCCACCAGATCACAAGTCGCTGAGAGGTCCACAAGGACCAAAGCGGCTGAGTCCTTATTATCCAATGGCAGACACTGAATTTTCAATTGCCCAGAAGTTTGTGTTTTTCAAGTACGAGGCCAGCTGAGTAGCTGCTTTTCTTTCTGCATTCGGAGCCAAGTAAGGCACAAGGTGAAAGGACAGTCATTGTTGACTACGGTGCTATCTGGATGTTCCTTCTTTCACAAAGAGAATCCTATGCCCTGCCCCCACGCAGCCAGAACCATGTCTGTTTTTCTGTGATGATGGGCAGAAGATCAATCTTCTGAGGGGTAGATTGCTGTGATTGTCAGACCTCTAAGATTTGAGATTGCTTGATGTTGAATTAGATATTTTGTATTTTAGAGATAAAAGGTGAAAACAAACTGAAGAAAACCAAATACTTATCTAAATGTAGCTACCAAAACCATACCCAATATGTAAGAATCCTACCCTGTTTAGGCCACCTAGGCTATCACGGACATGTTAAAATACCAAGTCATCACAACAGTACTGAAACCCTTTTGGAGGCTCATTGGAATAGACGGTGTATACCTGATTCAGCCGGAAAGTAACATCTCAAGCCACATGACCTCTTACAGCAACCAAAGAGGAAG
The DNA here is from genome assembly GCF_964204655.1 of Triturus cristatus. Classification (NCBI taxonomy): domain Eukaryota; kingdom Metazoa; phylum Chordata; class Amphibia; order Caudata; family Salamandridae; genus Triturus; species Triturus cristatus. The sequence continues at coordinate 1,077,695,025 of NC_140584.1, read as the reverse complement.
CTCTTAAAGAGAGGGGGTGAATGAATGGCATTTCCTTCTAGTCACCTCCTGAATATGTCCTTGAATTGAAGTTATGGTCCTCACAAGGCTTAAGAAGTTCTCGTATAACGCTTTCTGACTTTACATACATTGAGCTGTACTTGTGACCTCGCTCTCCTCTTCTCTACTTCACACAATAAAAAGAGACCAATAGGACCAAAATGGTTTCTGATGTTACTTGATAAGATGCACCATCTCTTGGTGGTAGGCAGCTGCTTCTTCAGATTATTGTATCGTCCTCCTCTGAACATTGCTCAGTTGCTTTGTAGCTTGGTTCACTTTTCTATATAGCACATCAATACCAACACACATATCCTACAAGTTACATTTACACTCTGAAATATATTTTATAGAATTCATTAGACTTCACATCTTCTCATTGCACACTAGCCTCTTTGCTGTGCACTGAGTGATTCACTCCACACAACACGCCTACATTAACCATCAAGTGAACTTCCACCATCCCTCTAGACACCTGTGCTCCTCCTCACTCGCCCTGGCACACACACCCCACATCTGTCACAGCCACAGTGGTGGCCGCTCCTTCTTCTACATCACAGCCAAGACCTGGAACGACCTCCCCTCCAGCTCCGTACAGCCCCTTCGCTGGCAGACTTCAGAAAGAGACTCAAGACCTGGCTCTTCAACTAATGCACAGTGCCCAGATACCCCTAGGGGTGACAGTGTTGTACTTTACAAATGCTGATTGATTGATTGATTGATTTTTAGATTAGAAAGAGCATAGGGCCATGATGAAAGGTCCAAAGTAATACAATTTACTATCACCAAAGAATGCCTAGAGCTGCCTCTGTTGCACCACAATAATCCCAGCAATGGATTGAAAGTTCAATAACAAAATGTCAACATTGACTACAGACATATTGTGTTCATCAGCCTCAAACATGCTGTCAGCTCTCTGGGGAGGAAGACCATTGCAAATGAAGAAAGACAGCAAATGAAGGAAGAGTTTGCAACAAAGTATAAAAAGAGCAGTTTTTGTTGTTTCTTGTTTTCATTTATTTATGCTGTCAGACCTGCTCGCTACACAGCTGAGAGCGCTTAATAAAATGCCAGTGAAATGGGATATATGGGAGAAGGCAGAAGCAATCTGAGCAGGCACAATAGAACAGAGGAGAAGGCCCAACAGGCCTAGGGCCAGCAAAAGCTTCCAAAGCCAAGTGACTACAGAGACATTGATAAAGTGCAGTAATGGTGCTGCTAGAGCGAGCTCTCCCAGTGCTCCTCCGCGCGCCTGCCCAGGGTCAAACACAGGAAATGAAATCATGCCCAATTGATGGAGGGTCTGCTGTATTTCGCTTCAGAAGCCCCAAAGCAGCCAGGAAGATGCATGTTTGTGCCTTATCACTTCCTAAGTAAAAAATTAAGGACATTTATAAAGCATTCTCTGGGAAAAGTGTCTGCCTTTGTGAATGCAAGCCCAAAGCTTGAAGTCTTAAAAATGACACTCAGATTTCGCATTACTGGTTACAATGTAAACCCCTGTGAGTTCAAGGGGCGCAAAGGGGGTGCATGTGCTCTTCTGCCTTCGTGCAAACATAAGCGGTAATTATTGTAACCTGTCATGAGTGGCATGGGTGACTTGGGTGTGCCCTTATGCAAGCAAGGAAAGTGGGTTCTTATTGGCATCGATAGGGAGCAAATGCAGTCATTAGGGTTCATGGGGGGCTCAAATCTCTGGGTTCTGGTGCCATTGCACACACTCAGAATCGCTAGCTATGCCCCTGGCTTGGATCTAGTGGCAGCCACCACAAAACTCTATTGGGGGGCAGGAGGGGTAAGGGAGATATCATTTCTTTTAAAACATACCTTTCCAGCACAGGCCCCCCCACACAATCCAGACGCTGCTCTTATACCCAGGATTGGTCTCTGCGGCCTTGCTTGCCACAAAGACAGTGTCTTAGTGCCTGTGGCGTTTCTCCAATCCAGCTGTGCTACACAGCTGGGTTGGAGAAACCTAAGTGTGCAAGTCTGTTTGGCCGGCCTAAGAGGGCTGGCCAAACAGACATGCGCACTTTACAGTGCACACTACTATCTACTTCCTGCCATGCCCTGCCTCGCCCCGCCCAAGACTCCTTGGCTCAGTCAGTCCGCAGAAAAAAAACTATAACATTGTTATAGTATCATTCGCTTTTCTGCTGAGTGACTCAGTGGAGCGATGCTCCTCTGCCATTATAGAAGCCCCTGCTTGGATGACCTTCCAGAACACTGAACAGTGATAGTTATAATTTTCTTAAACAAATGCTGTCATATAATATACTTTAAATGCGGTAACGAGTTAATGTATTGGATCCAGACTGCACGCAGTCACGCAGGACGACTTCACACTTTTGCAGCATTAGTTCGCTCCTTGCGTTTCACTAACCCACCAGGGAAAATTCAGGGCCAGATGTTCAAAGAGTCCCTCTGCAAAAAAGTGTTTGCAAATTGTGCAGCAACGTATTGTGGCCAGACTTTGAGTTTTCAAACTTATCCATTCACTATTAAATCTGTTTGAGAAACCAACATTTGCAGGATCTCACAGGATTGAAATTTGCAACCTCTTACCGGAGACTACGAACACTGGGATCTTGGCCTGCAAGTGACAACAGTCCATCGTCTCTGTGTTTGCATTTCCAAATAGAAACTTTTTTTAATTATAAAAACTAGTGCTGCATTAAAAAAAAAAGCCATTGGGGAAAACTTCCGGCACAGCAGACAGTGGTCGTATGGACAACCACCTTCTCCATCTGAAGGTGCCATTCCTATTTCTGACGGAGGAGTGTCCCAAAGGGACCTCTTCACCTTTGTGAGTAATCCACCTCCTTTGTAGAGTCGCTATCTGGTCAATGGTTTGCGACTATTTGCGACTGCAAACCATTGAAACATACCATAGAGAATCGCAAATTAGATGGAAAGACCCTTTTATGTTTCCTCCAAATTGTGACTTGTTATGGCATGAAAAACTCATTTTATGAATCTGAAAAACTTTTCCAACTGGTAAAATGGGTTGTGTACATAACAGACTGGGATTTTGCAGGCACAAACCTATATTTTACTCTCTGCACTGCTCAATCAGTACAAATGGAATTCTTGCCCTTTTGGTCAGTGCAAATGTTTGTGCAAAATAGCAATGTAAGGGTGGCCAATTTTCTGGCTCCAGCGCTGTGAGTATCTCCTTCTGTTGTTCGAAGAATAGTAGGGTTGTTCAGAGCAGGACTGGGAAACAAAACCGGCCCTGGCAAAGTGCTCGGACGCCCCCACCCCCCCTCCCTTGAGGGGGCCGCCGAGCTCTTTGCCAGGACCGGTTTTCGGCTGATTTTGTTACAGGGCCACGGCCCTGTAACAAAGACGGCCCCCAGGGGCCCAAAACCGGCCCTCACCCATGCGGCGCACCGGGGGATTGCCCGCTACGGCCAGTTCGGCCCTGGGGTTGTCCCTTTTTGGATCCTTAGGTTTTGAGTTGTGCTGCAGTCTGAAGGTAGCTGAAAAAGAAAGCTTGACCATCTCAATGCTCTGTGTAAGCTTGCATGCTGTTCATATTCAGGCCATTTTTGCCTGGAGTGCAAACCACAGTGCTGATATTAGAATTTTAATATTTAATGTCTATTCTGCAATGTACATGTGCATGCTGTTTGGACTGTTGCTTGGGACAGGGATCAGCTGGTATGTGAGTTATCATTATTATTCGCAAAACATAAATGTCTTTGTGATTCAGTGGGTGGCATGACAAGCTGACAGCTTGTAGTTATGTTCATCAATATCTTAAAGCTTTAATTACATCTCTAAATGCATAGGGCCTCCTTTACAAGGCCATTGCTCTGCTGGTGAGTCACTTTTTTTGACGCACCAGCGGCGCAGTGTGCCTGCCCATTTTTACAAGGCCAAGTAAAGTCACCCTGTGCGACTTTTCATGGCCTGGTAAAAATGGGCCCCTTTCACGCATTACTCTGCGGTGTTCCCATGACACATCCATGGAACCTGACACATTCCCAGATTTACAAAGTTTACTAAAGCTGGAAATGCATAAGATTCCTACGCCGCCCCAGGGAAGGAGTAGGAGTGGCGCAACAAGGAGAAATACTTTTATTTATACTCGTTTGTTCCTCTTTCTATGCGTGCTGCAGTCTGCAGCATGCATAGAAAGGAGATCATATCATCAATGATTAGAACAAAGTCCTGTGCACACGTTTTTAGTTGGATGGTTCTAGTGTAGAAACCACTACAATTTATGTGGTGATGCCACGTTATGTTTTCACTTTATGTGCAGTGGAGTCACAATTGTGTACGCTTTACACCATAGGGTATCCACGAGATTAGGGGTGTTCATACATTCTCAAATCGCTCTGTGTTTTGTCTCCTATTTCTTGTGCCAATTGGCTTTGATTTTGATTTAATTCTGCTTTTATTTCCTGGATTTTTTTGTATTACACCTTATGCTTTGTTGTCCTTCCCAGCCCTGAAGAGTCACAATTGTACCGCGTTGTGATGAAACACGTGTCGGCTGGCTTTTCAATTCTGTATTTGATTTGGTTTGATATATAAATATCTTCAGAAAGATTTGCATGATGCCAACTTTCATATTTCTTTTTACACAAAGAACACTTGATTAACGGTTTCTACACTGGAACCATCCAACTAAAAACGTGTGTACAGGACATTGTTCTAATTTCTATAGTGTGGGTCCTCACCTACACATTCGCAGGGGTTGTTTTGGGTTTGTTTTTCCCCTGACCTGGCAGCACCGTACTTATTTGTCACATCTGTAATATCAATTGCGTACCTGCTAGAGTGCCATTTCTTCCTTTCTTCAATCTAAACCCTCCACTGAACTAGTATATCATCAATGATTGTTTTTGTGCAGGAAGGTGTCCGTTTCGGCACAAAAGCAATCATTCCCGCAATGCAGGCACCCTTGCAACATGAGGCAAGGGTGCCTGGGCTGGCACATGGCAGCCAATTGTGCGCCAGCGCATGAGAAAGCACACAGATGCATTGTATTGTTGTTAATACGATGCATCCCTGTGTTTTTAAAAGGATGCAGCTCAGTGCAGCAAAATGGCTTGGGGTGCTGCGCTGCATAATTTTTTTGTAAATTATACCCATAGCTTTAAAATATTTCATCTTATTTTTAGTGCTTACATGTAGTTTTATTTCAAAAAAGAAAAATTATAGTTGATGTGTTTAAATTAATCTTAAAATGGGTGCGCCAGGTGCAAACAGGGAAAGTGGCCCTATTGTGGTGAATGCGCTGCCCCCAGGTCAGCAGCAAACTTACACTGCCCTGGGAGCAGCGTATTCAAGTGAAATACAGAGCCTCTGCTTCAAAGATGCTCTGTGTTTCAAAGTGCAGGTGACAAGAGGGGAGAGAGTGACTGCACCTGCAGGCAAGGGGATGTCTGGGAAGGGGGTCCATGGGACCCCTTTTGTCCCCGCCCAAGAGGGCTGCCTTTACCTTTTTGTGGCACACTCTTAGTGCCCCTCTGAAAGGCATGAATGCCTTTGCGCCCATGTCAGCAATACGGCCAGGGTGCAGAGGCAAAGTGATTCCCTCATTTGCATGGGGCACAACCCCAGGCGAATGAAGGGACACGCTCTGAAAATAGCACTGGTGCTACATGTGTGCCATCACTATCAGTTTTACAGAAGGGTATGGACAGGCGTCTACGAGCCATTCTGTAATACTGTTGTGCCCCAGGGGTGCATAAAGCAAGTGCACACACCTTATGTGCCCTCAGGGCACAATGTATAATATGGTCCTAGGTGGGTAGAAAGCTGTAATTAATATCAAACATTGCCAATAACACATAACAGTGATGATGTGGTAAGTGTAATTCTCCAATTAACTCTCAGCACAGGTTGGAAAGTCACTGAACTGGCACAGTGCGAAAAATGATAGACTGGAGTGCAGTCTAGAGTGCCCTACCAATTAAGTTCATGGCAGGCCGTGGCCTGGTATAACTCAATTGCAGACTAGACTCTAGCATATTTTAACTTAAGTTACACCAGAAAGCCTTCCCAAGAATGTTTCGGATCAATAGTCATATGTGTTTGTTGGGAAGTGGATTATTAGTATGCAACTACCATTAGTAATAAGGTAACCAACATAATATGGGGTCCAGTAAAGGTCTGAGTAAGCTAGTCCCGTACTCAAGTCTTGGTAGCTGACAAAGAGCAGTGAAGCTTAACTTAGGAGACAGGAGAGTAAAGCATTAAAAAACTAAAATACATCACATAAGTAAAACACAACACACAATAAATATCCCACACCAATTTCTAAAAATTGGAAATATTTTATGAACAAGTAGACACCAAAATGACAAAAATCCAATGTAGGGAACCGGAGATATGAATTTTCTAAAGATTACCCACTTAAAACGTACAGCGCCACTCTGGGACATCTAGTCGTGCTATTACCTTCAGACTTTTCTGGAGCTTCTTCTTCCAACGTCGCTCAATACTCCACAGCAGGCCGGATTCGATGAGGGGGTCGCTGACTTGACTTTCCCTGAGGCCCAGGTCAAATCCTGGAAGTCTGGCACTCCGGATCTTTCAGCGGGATGAATCTGAAATCCTGTCAGGGTCGTGGTTAAAGGTAATCGGCTTGACTGTTAAGGTAAGGTCGGTCACCTCATGGAGTTTTTTCACATAAGTTCTCCAATGTTCTCCTAACATCAGGTGGTGCTTCCTTGTAGGTTGAAAGTGTGCAAAACACCAGTCCAAAGGTCTAGTATCTCCTGGATGGTCTTTGGGATTTCTGGCTTAAATTTCACAATGCACCTGGCCAGATCCTTAAAAGTGCACTGGACGCACTCCAGGAGGTGGACTCTTGGTCAAGATGATACAGGTGGGCTCTGTTAAACTGTAGCTTGCAGGGAGCCCACTCCCTAAACCTTCCTGAAGCAAGGCACAGTTCCCAGGGCTGTAGCACCAGATTGAGCAGCAGGCACTGTCCTTACGAGTGCAGGCCTTTAGGTGCAAATTCAGAATCCAGAAGTGGAATCATTCTTTTCCTTGTAGTTTTAGGCAGAAGGTCTGAGAGACCATGCAGCTCTCACATACTTATTTCGTGTTCTGGGGAGACAAGCAGGGGGGGCACCTCTTTCCAATGGGAATGCTGGATGCCACCCAAAAGCATGACAACTTCCTCCAAAGTGTTGCATCTTCTTGTCCCACAAAGCACTGCACTTCCAAAATCCAACATGGATGATTTCTCTCCCCCTTACCTCCACAAATTTCTCTCCTGAGCCTGCCATCTGGCTGGGGCGCAGGAGGTGGGAGTAGGTGCGCCTGGCTTTCCTTACTGATCTGCTCTCTCATTGAGCTCAGTTTGATTTACCCAGTCCCCTCTTAGGACCTAAGCTCCACAGCTGCAGAACTCTCTCCATCAGATAACCTCTGCTCCGGCCAGGCCACTAAACACCTAATCAAAGCAGCCTAGCTACGCCTTTTAAGGCTGACCAATCTTCAGACACCACTAGAAGGCTGGATTTTGGCTTACAGACGAGAAAGTTCTATAACTTCTCTTCTGTACTACTTATTATAAATTCAACAGTGGCAAGTTGTTTCATTTTTCAATACCAATCGTTTAAGTCCTTGAATAATAATTACACCTTTTCTAGTAATATTTATGTCCTCCCCATGGAGCCAAGTATCTACAATGGGAAAAAATTAAATGGGCAGTTTTTCCCTCACCACGGCAAATAAAGCATGTTTTATAAGGTCCCTGCTTATAGTCACAGGGCCTCCCACCCCTGGGACACCTGAGGGAGACATGGGGGTGCCTAATATGTAGCAATAGGGTAGATTATCACTTTGAATGTGCCCATACTACCAAAGTTGAGTCTGCACACAATGGTACTGTTAAAGACAGTCTGCAAAGCCAGGCTGCCTTTAAAATGACAGCAGGCACTCAGCAGTGCACACATGCAATTGCAGGAAATCTGCTGGGCCTCTAAACTCCCATCCCCTATACATACTAGGAACTTATAGGTAGTTTGAACCCCTACCCAATCTTATACTACGGAATTATGGGGTCTGTCAATATCAATTGTGAGAATATACTTTTAAAGACAGACTGCAATGCAGGTAAACTATTTTCTTTGAGCAAAATGCACCCTCGCATCCAAAATGGATGTGACGATGCATTTTGCTCTAATAAAACAGCGCTAATTGCAGAAAAAAATAAATAGTAAGTGATTTTTACCCCAAATTACTCTCAATTGCATGAAGAGGAGTAATCGCGTAATTAGCATCACAGAGAAACGTGGAATTACTGAAATTGCAGCGATATAAATGAAATTCCGCCAAGCCTAGTAATAACAATATATAATGTCATTAATACATAAAAGGAACAGTATTGCGAATTAGCAACTCTGATGCACATTGTGACTATGGAAATGCTGTACTTTACACCTGAGCTCAGCAACAGAGCCCCTCTTCATTTATGTGCATGGAAAGCCACCTCTTTTCAAAACGGGTTTTCAATGATTTCAAATGTTTTTGAAATTTTTGAGAAGGAAAGGTTAAATCATACTATTGTGTAAACATGTCCTAATTGATCTTTAGATGTAAACTTTTATGTCAAAATATGTCAAACACAGTTTTAGCTTTTAGAGCATCATTAGGTTAAATAGTTAATCAAATTAAAAGATAATAAACAAAATGAATCTATAAATCACACATTTCTGGGGTGGGACATGCCTGTCCACGGTATGAAATCATTTTGCAGGAAAACATCAATCACATTTTCTATTTAAGTGAGTGAAGAAACAGTATAATTACGCACTGTGGCGTTTCCACGGAACAGCTTCTCAGCGTTCATTATTGGGAATAAATTGCGCTGTCAAGCTGTAAAACTGGAGAACAGAAAGGAGGAGCTTAAACCTTTGATGAAAGATGAAAGAGGGAACCAGGTATGTGTTTGTGCATGTATGTGTGTGTGAGAGAGAGCAGTGTAGGTCTAGCCTATTGGGCGACCTGGCACTGCCAGAGGGGCTGGCATTGAAAGGCCCAGTGTGTGTGTGTGGGCATTTTTTGGGGTCTTATGGACAGTGGTGAGACCAAAAAATACTGGAAAAAACACTGGCTGTTAAGTCTGCAAGTATTGGAGAGAGAGAGAGCGAGAGAGAGAGAGAGAGGTGTGGGGAGAGAAATGCCACATGCAAGGCAGCAGAAGCATAATGGAGGGAGGGAAGAGAATTGGAGAGGATGCTGATATTATGTCACAGATCAGGGCATCATACCATCTGAGCTGCATTTAGAGAATGACAAAAGTTATCACTTATTTTTTCCATGCCCGGTTAAAGGACCAATGTTCTTCTAAAGAGTAATTTCATCTTTGTTACATCTTCACTGAGGTCATCAATTGCCATGTGTGACATCACAAGAAGTGAATGAGGAAATGAACAGCTGCACAGATTGCCATAACATATTGAATATGTTAGGAATTTTATAATACAGGTTAGCTGGCAACCATATCAACTCTTTAACAAAGTTGTTTGAATATATATATTTAGATCTCAAAACAGATGACGATCAAATCGCATTATGGGTTTAGTACATCTGGCTCTTAGATATTTTAGAGTTTAATTGCATTTAATACATGCAAACATAAAGCTCAGTGTTTGACTGAAATCATATCAAAGATTTTCATAAGAAATATATCCATTATATTGTGTCTTTTGAAAGAGAGTTGTGAAGTAAGTAGCGGAAGTAGCCAAATCAGGTTTCCAGATAGGTTTATTCCACATAAGAGAGAACAGCTTAGACAACCACGACCAAGTAGCACATAGTCCCAATCAACCGCCCGTCACAAGTGGAACATGGAACCCCACACGAGTGATAACATTCTATACAGAGAATACCACACACCTTCCCCCTTAAAAGAGAAAAAAAAAAAAAAAAACATTTATATAACCAATGAAGCTTACAACATAGTTAACATTTGAAAGGAATCAAGATCTGACAAAATCATTCAATTTAACAGGTAATTTTCTAATGCGAGAACTTCTTCTTAGAACAGGTACCTCATCATTTTGTCTCTGACCCGAAACCCCAGGTACCACATTACGATTCACAGGAGGAGCTATGGTTGTTGTTACATTGTCTGGACTTACAGTTGAGTCTACAGTAGCTTCACAAGTTTCTTGAACATTAGCAGAAGGAACACAAAAATCTTGCCCAGGAGAACCCTCAAAAGTATCAAAGAAATTTTGACAGTCATCCCAATTCTCCTTAATTCCCAAATCCTTTTTGAGCATGACATCTAACTTGCTAAAATTATTGTTAGACCTATACATGGACACTCGTCTAAAATTCCAGATTTTCCCACCTTGAACTCTAACAGCTTTGCTAAAAACCTCAATTACTTTGAGAGGATCAGCCCACTTAGACCATTTTTTGTCAGGACACCCAAACTTGACACGCACCAAATCACCAATTTTAATTTTATGGTTGGAAGAACGATTCTTGCAATTTCCTCTTTGCATTTTGTCTTGGTATTTTAGTACACGTTCTCTGACAGCTTCAAAATCTACAAAAGGGTCATTAAGTTCGTTAGATTTTAACCACCAAGGTCTGAGTTTCGAGCTTGCTTTCCTCCCTCTTAACATCTCGTATGGAGAACACCCAGTTACAGAATGAGGAGAAGTACGATATGTAAGCAAAGTGGCTCTCAAAGCTTTCCTCCAATCTATGTTACTTTTAACAGCCAATTGTATTGATTCTTTTACCACTCTGTTAAATCGTTCCACTTGACCATTGGCCATAGGTTTGTAATTAGACACTCTCTTGTGGACAATACCACACTTATTTAAGAACAATTCTAGTTCTTTACTAATGAATTGTGGGCCATTGTCAGAAACAAGTTCAGCAGGCAAACCCTCTCTACTAAAAACATTGTCCAAAAACTCTATGACTTGAGTTGTTGTAATTTTGTCTACAATTTTGACTTCTGGCCATTTCGAGAAATAGTCCACCAATACTAAAGCAAAAACATTTTTGACAGGTGTAAGACCCAAAGGGCCAATTATGTCAATACCCAGTTTTTCCCATGGTCCTTGTGAATATTCAATCGGTGAGACACCCACCGATAGCGGTTTGACAGTCTTGTCACTTTTGGAGCAGAGAACACAATTTCTGACCCATTTATCTACCATGTTGTCAATGCAAGGCCACCAGTAAAATTCTCTTAAACGTCTTTTGGTCCATGACATGCCCATATGTCCTTCATGGGATAGATTAATTAAATTGTTTCTGATTCCTAGTGGAGGTACTATTTTATCACCCCTACTTACAAAACCATGTGAGAACATAAGTTCGTCCTTGATTTTAAAAAACGAACTGATATCTCCATTCAGCTTCCTCTCTTCCGGCCAGCCAACACGCAGATAATTTATCACATTATTCAGTGTAACATCTTTAGACATTTCTTTTCCCCACAACTCTTTTGAAAAACAACTTGAACCCATACTGTGGTTAATATCCTCCATGGTGAATGCTACATCACATTCTTCTTTGTCCCTATCTAAATCTGGGACATCGGACAAAGGCAAAGACAGCCGTGACATACAATCTGCATGTACATTCATTCGGCCAGGAATATACACCACAGAACACTGATATTTTTGTAATTTTGCAGCTAGTCTTGCTAACCGCGCTGTAAGTGTTCTGCCACCTCCAGCTGCTAACATATTGATTAGAGGTTTATGGTCTGTCCTCAATTGGAACTTTGTTCCCCACAAGAATTGCCTAAAATGTTGTGCAGCCCAAGTACAAGCGAGCAACTCCCTTTCAATCGTGGAGTAGTTGAATTCTGCCCCTCGTAGTGACCTAGAGGCATAAGATATCACAAACTCCTCTCCAAAATTCTTCTGCATCAGTACCGCCCCTAAACCTGTGCTACTAGCATCCACAGCCACTATACATTCACCACCAATCTCAAATGGTCTCAAAAAGGGAGCAGAACTGATATCATTCTTTAGAATTTCAAAGGCTAAATTCTGTTGTTCACCCCAGATGAATTTTGCATTTTTTTTCAACAATTCACATAGAGGGAATAATTTTGAAGAATAATTCTTCACGAATTTGCTATAAAATTCAGTCAATCCTAAAAAAGATAGCAATTGCTCTTTATTGGTAGGTGCCGGTGCTTCCTGAACACTCCTCAAATGGTCTAATTTAGGTTTAATTCCTTCACTTGATATTTCATGTCCTAAATATTCTACACTACTTTTCCTAAACTTACATTTTGAGAATTTCAGTGTCAGCCCTTTCTTTTGTACAGCATCTAAAACCTTTTTTAAATTGGAATCATGTTCCTCAAAATTTCTTCCAAAAATTAAAATATCGTCTTGGAACGCAATCGCACCAGGACAATTCTCCAACACCTCTTTCATGATCCTTTGGAAGACTGAAGCTGCACTAGCTAACCCAAAGGGCATCCTTAAAAATTGAAACATGCCTTCGGGTGTGATAAAAGCTGTTAGTGGTTTGGATTCCTCATGTAAGACAATCTGATGATACGCACTAGCCAAATCTACAGTAGAAAACACACACGCACCTGAGAGTGTTGAGATCATCTCATGTATGTTGGGCAATGGATGTCTGTCGATCCAGATCTCTTTATTTAGGCTGCGTAAATCGACACACAAGCGTAGATCGCCATTGCTTTTGAGGGAAAGAACCACTGGAGAAACCCAGGGGGAAGATTCAATTGGTTCAATAACGTTTCTAGACACCAAATCAACCAATATGTCTTTCAATTTAGTGCGGTAAGCCAAAGGTACATCACGTACTCTGTGTCTTACAGGTAGTGCTGAGTCTTTCAGGATAATCTTGTGTTTGAAATTTGTGTATTCTCCAAGAGTATCTTGAAATACTTTAGGATGCAAACTTTTTATGGTTTGAACAAATGCCTCATCCTCTGCCAAAATGCTATACACAGGTGGCGAGGCATTAGGATCCAATTTGATCCCCAACTCTTGTTGATGTGGCCATCCCAAAATGGATACCCCCTTGGTTGCAACATATAATTTACCCTTGCTCCTTTTCCCTTTAAATTCAAAGTCTGCCCAAATAAAACCTTCCAGGTCAATTTTGTGTCCTGAATAGCTACCCGGTTTGATATCCGGAGGTAACAATTGCTTTTTGTCCCACAATTTTTTAAACAGCTCCATACCAATGATAGAGTACCATGCACAAGAATCGATCATCATTAGTACTTCTTTGCCATCAGTAAATATTGTACCAGATGGAAAACCCTTGCAATTACTCCCAGTCACGCAAGAGATGCAATTAAATTCATTGAAGTCTGTGGAAATGTCTTCTTCATCATATGTTACACAATTAACTTTTTGCATTGACCTACACATTTTCCCAAAATGACCTGCTTTCTTACACTTGATACAAATTGTACTCCACGCAGGACATCCTTTGTAGTTGCCTACATGGTCAAAGCTGCCACATCTGTAACAAATGATAGGATTTCTTCTATCAGACTTATTATCTTTAAAACTAAACTCCTTTCTGTTGACAAATTGTGTTTTTTTAGTTGTAACTTGGTTTTTAACAAGTGATACCTCAACTACAGGATCTTGTACCTTAGTATTACATATTTGAGCTTGGCCTCTAATTTCACTAACAAACTTTTCCGATTGTTCGATGCCTTTGGCAATATTCACTACAGCATTTAATGACGATTCAGTTCCTAACCACAACCGTTCTTGTATTTTCTTACTTTTTGTTTTCATCATTATTTGATCCCTTAACACTTGCTCATAATTAATAGTATCAAATGCACATGAGCCTGCTAATGAGCGTAGGGCAGATACGTAAGTTTCAATAGACTCATCTTCTTTTTGTGCGCGGGAATAAAATTTAAATCTTTCCATTACAACATTGTTTTTTTTTCCAAATCTAATGCTCATTTTTTTTACTGCGACTTCGAAAACATTTACTCCTTCTGTACTCTCCAAGGGAGGTAAGTTGTCAAACTCTTTAATACCCTGACCCCCTAAACAGTGTCTCAAAAGGTCTAGTTTCCTTTTGGGAGTACAGCCATCCTCTTCCAAAACTTCTACATAGGCTATGAACATGGGATACCATAGATCCCATTCCATTTTTGGCTCGCCAGCAGAAGGTAAGAAGTGTGGGGGTGCAGAAATATTTGATATGTTAAAATGCAAATAATTCTCTTACAATGAAAATGCAGTTAAATTTTAAAATTATTATGAATATTTAAATGATTTAGTGAAATTACACACGCTGAATGAAAACGTTTCCCTATGCTAGTATGTCATATAATATATAAGAGCACATTGATGAGCAAATCAAAACAAAAAAAAACGAGTAACAAGCTAAATTAAGGAAAAACTAAAACAAAAGAATTTCCTCTTTACATAAGTGGTGTGCGAATCACCAAAGTTAGTGCTCGCCTTTCCTTTTCCCTTGAATAGCTGTTGTTGACTAGCTGTGTTGAAACGCGCTAGTGGTTGAGTACTTCCCTAAATATGGCCGCCAAAACGTGTGATGAAATCACGCTCTCAGCGTGCTACGTGTGCTCTCAGCGTTGTTCGTCGTCATTTCACAAAGATCGTGGGGATGCACGGAGACCGAACCTTGGCATGGGATTCCAAACTCCGTTGAACATGAGTTGTTTACTTTTGACCGTCTTGACAAACGATCCAGTAAAATAAAATGTAATAAAATGTATAGGCAAACTCCGCTAATCCCAATACCAGCAGAAAACGCCCTCACAAACCACGGTCTCTCCAGGCACCTCAATTGAATCCGCTTGAGTGGATGCAAGCACTGAAAGACTTCTTGACTTGAAAACGAGCACCAGGGACAGCTGATGGTCTCCTTATCCGCAATTCACATGGGAAACTTGACTCACAGTCAGTAATACGGCCGCAGGTGCAATCAAAGCACAATTATTTGATCCGCCGCTGGTGCGTGTGCAATCTCACATACACGCACTTTTAATAGAAAAAATAAAATGTCTTGGTACCTTCAAGTGAACGCTGTTCTCTCTTGATCTCGATCGTCGCCAATGTGAAGTAAGTAGTGGAAGTAGCCAAATCAGGTTTCCAGATAGGTTTATTCCACATAAGAGAGAACAGCTTAGACAACCACGACCAAGTAGCACATAGTCCCAATCAACCGCCCGTCACAAGTGGAACATGGAACCCCACACGAGTGATAACATTCTATACAGAGAATACCACAAGTTGCATTCTAGCAACATTTTCAGAATGACTTAACTATAGATTTTAATCTTTGGATGTCTAATGTTTATTCCTGCTTCGCTGTGTGATGGGTCCCAGAGGGCACAAATACCTATGTGCTCTAAGACATAGTGATCAAAGCTATCAGTGAAAAACAAGTCTAACACAATACAGCCAACTTTCACTATCTGTTGTGGTCTATTTTAGCATCCTTATTTCTCATTACCTCCTCATTGTAATCCTAGTCACATTCCTTAACCCTTTCGCTGCGGCGGGAATTCCGCTGCAGCGCTGAGGGTTGCGGGGGGGGCAGCGCGGTGGCGCTGTGCTCATGATGGAGCCACTCCGTCATGAGCCACGGTTGAGCTGTGCTCATGACGGAGCGGTTCCGTCATGACTCCGCCCAGTTGCGTTGTCCCCCCGCACAGGCGGGGAAACAGCGCCGCGTGGGCGGAGTGGCCGCCAACGGTCGTGGCATGACGGAACCGCTCCGTCATGAGCACACGGCAACCGTGGCTCATGACGGAGCGGGGAAGCGTCATGAGCGGGGAAGGGGTCAAATTGATAAGCGAACACTTGTGTGTGTGTCCCTTTCTACCACTTTCTTTTCTTTCTATGATCCCTAAGTAGACAACTGTCCTATAAACAGCACTTAAATTCTACACACTTCCTGTTTTCTTTTTTGTCCATTTTCTATCTTCACCTGTAAGCACATCAGTCGTTGCCAGAGCAGTCCAATTTGTTTTGTTATTATCATTTTATTTGGTTGTTTATGTTATTTTCTTCAGTTTTTCAGGGGCCCGCTCTGGGTGTAACTGAACTAATAAAGTTTGTTTTAAGAAAGAGGATCATTAAACCCACCAGCAGACGCGCGCCCCCAGTCTAGCGGGTTATGGTGATGGGTCCTGCTTCGCACAACGCGCAGCAATGGCAGTGGCTGTTTGGGTCCCGCTATCACCATTTCTCTCCTGTCAGTAGAGAAAGAGGATCTCTCAATTGCATTCCCTGCAAGCCGCTTTTTTCAGCCTGGGAAAAAGAATCCTGGTTCTAATTATACACCTATTCTGTCAGGTAAGATATATACATGCTTTTAGGACCATTTGTCAGAGCATTTGAGATGGTGAAAAAGACAAATTAACTGTGAATGCCTTCTATTACCTTTTGTGAGTTGCCTACTGTGATAGCCTATTGTTAAAGGGGTCTTTCGTAAAGTAAATAACACACATAGAAGGAAGTATTCTTTAATCCTTACAGCACACAACTCTACTCCAATACATCTATCAGCTTCAGCGGTCTCCGTCCAACTGCCTCCACCCCGAACATCCAGCCCGAACCTCCCGTGCATTCCAGCCCCACATTCCAACATTCCAATAACTATTAGAATGGAAACACAACGCCTATGTTTTTCTGGCTAAGAATGCTACTTTTTTGGGTTCCTAAATTTTTACTACATCAGAGTTGTCTTGTTTTTAAATTAATTTAAGAAGGAAGTATTTGTTTACTTGGGCATTACTGGGGCTACTATCGTGATTGTCGTTATTCATACTTGGCTCATTCTGGCCGTTACTTTAGTGGAGTAACACGGATACGCATTCCAAAAGACTCCTCATTCTTCTCCTTCTCCACAGAGGGATAGATATCTTTTTTTAATTTTTTTATTTGTAATTTTTTAATTGATTTTTTAAGTATGCAATTGACAAGAAAAAGAAAATAACAGAGAAAATGAAACGCGACCCCCCATCCTGAGCCTAAAGATACGGCGAATGCAAAAACTAAAAGACAAATAGTTATGAATAACACTTAAGCCTGAATATCACAATCTAGAAAATCAGCTGAAAGTGCACTGAAATAAAGAGTAAACTCTAGACAATTTAGATAGAAATGGATCTCTAGAGAGTAAAGTGACCTGTTTAGTAATACATCGTAATCTATGGCAAGAAGTCTTGTGCAAATGTACAAATTGTTAATACAACTGACCTGTGCAACAATACATCATAATATATTTCTATAGATTTTGTGCAAATATACAAATAGTGAATGCACATGGTTGGGCTAAGCATCCAGCGAGGTCTATAAAAGTAGCGATTGGTTAATATTTAAAGACCCCATCTTTGACACTTGTTCTCGTTGGGGAATAAAATACATGAACACATATCTTAATTAGCCGCCGTTCACTCTCTTGTGAAGTCGGAAATGTGGGCAGAAACACCCCCGATCGTTTATACAGCACATTGCCCGGTTACAGAGAAAATACCCCTCTTAACCAAGCTTTATTTTGAATTAGTTTGATTGAGCCAGCGAGACAAAGGCTCCCAGATAACTACCCCTTTCTTTTTAGAGTAAATTTCTTTTTCTAGGGTAAATATTGAATAAAGCCGGGCCAACCACTGTGAGAATAAAGAAGGGTTAGAGTCTATCTAAGCTGAAGTTATGCATAGCCTGAGAATGCCATAGCAACAAATATTAAGGCCCCACCACTCTTTCTATCAACCGGGTCTTGTATTCCTAGCAAAATAGCTGTAGGGGTTAGAAGAATGTTATGGGATTAGACCTGTCCAAGGAAGGCTTGTATCTTGGTTAAAAGCAGGCCTAGCTCTGCGCAGGTAGCAAACATATGAACTGAGTCTGCACTATATTCAGCACAACGCAGCAGTGTGTGCCTTTTCCAGTCCCCCACTTCGCAATTCTGCTTGGTGTAAAATATTTTAGAAAACAAGTTTTATAAAATTGCGCATGCAAACTGGCTGATAATAGATTGCTTTGGGCAAATTTGAGTGCAAGGCAAAAGGCATGATCAGTAGTATCCAGTTTTTGCTGCCACTTGTTTGAAATTTTTATCAGGTCATCGGGCATTAAACAATCAATTAAAAAATTCATAAATTACCCCAATTCGCAGGGGGTTGATGCACATAATTTCTCGATTAGTTTGCATTTAGTGAAGCCAACAGACCCCCGTCTTGCTTGATAGAAAGGTCCTATATGCGTGGTATTTTGAAAGCGTCCCTGTTGCTCAGATTATATTGAGTTTGAAGATCCTCAAAAGCCAGGACCTCTTTAGCCAAGTAAAGAACCCCTAGTTTATTTACGCCTGAATTAACCCAATTTTGGAAATATGGTGACCGAAACATATCTGGTTAGTTGGGGTTCTTATTGGTAGGGGTGTAATAGTTCAGTCTACCAATTCCTAGTTGTTTGCGTACAGCAGGAAAAACCTTATTTACTACCATAAGGATCTTGAATTTGACCTTCCTGTAGTAGCCAAGTTCGAGTTGGCGCCACAATCACCACCAAGAAACAGGGCCGAGTAATAGTTCAAAAGGTGATGGAAGACCTGTGTTTGGGGTTAAAGGTCGATCTTGCAGCACTATTGGGCACGACTGTAGAACAGTAGCCCAATAGTATAATTTTAGGTTGGGTAGTGCCCAACCCTCTCTTTCCCGCGGAAGATATAACAATTTTAAAGCCTTCCTAGGTTGAGAGTATGCCCATACAAACTGAGGAAATAGCCGATCAAATCTTCAAATTATTGTGTTAGTAAACTCTAAAGAAATAGCTCTAAAAAAATACAAAATCTTGGGAAAGAAAATCATTTTAAGGATATTACTGCGGCCCAAAATAGACAAATGTAGATTGTTAAGGCGACTCAAGGCCTTCTTTGTCTCTAGCACTAAAGGGTCGATGTTTTCCCCAGACTATCAGATCAATCTCACCCAAGATGTTTACCCCTAAATATTTTGCCTTAGAAACAACTCTTTCATCGGTCCTGGTGATCCTTCTATTTACTATAATTTGGGTTTTCTCTTTATTTAGTGCATATCCTGATACCGTGCCAAATAGGTGAGCCTCCTGCTCTATTGCAAGTATAGCTCTCTCGGGATCAGGGGTCACAAGGGCTAAGTCATCTGCGTAAGCCATGATTTTTGTCTCTTGCCCAAGTCTACAAATGGCAAGAATGTCCTGGCTCTCCTCCAGCCTTTTGATAAGAGGGTCTATATTCATAGCAAAAGGCAGCGGGGAGCAGGGGCAACCCTGTCGGGTCCCGGGCATGATTTTAATTTGCTCTGACAATGACCCATTAATAGAAACACTCGCTATAGGGGTAAGATATAATGCCTTGATGGCCTGAATGGCTTTGGGCCCAAAGTTCATTCTCTGCATGATGCACCAGAGAAAGTTCCAAGGGACCAGATTGAATGCTTTTACAGTGTCAAGAAGTATTAAGGCCATTGGGTCTCCTGTAGTCTGTACCGCATCAAACAGTGTAATGGTCCTCCGGATATGCTCGTGATCCCCTTATTGGGTATAAAACCATTCTGCCACCTAGACACAAGGCTTTCAATTTTGGCTGATAGTCGAGATGCAAATATTGATTAGAGTGATTGGACGCCACAAGCCCATTTCTAATGGAGATTTATCTTTTTTAGGGAAGACAATAATCTTGGCAGTAGCCCACAATGGGGGTGGCATTACGCCATTAAATATTTGTGTCACCACAGATTAAAAAATATCCTTGATTTTAGAAAAAAAAAAACGTTGCAAAATTCGACTGGAATGCAGTCGGGGCCAGCAGCCTTCCCATCTGGAAGATTAGCCAAAGCCATAGAAATTTCGTCCCAAGAGGGAGGGTCTTCCGATTGTTCCTGATCTTCCCTACCAAGATGTGATAGCGTAATAGGGTTAAGATACTTTTTGATCGCTAGCTGCCTGTCCTCTTGTGTACCAGTACTCTGTTCAGAGTAGAGACCTTGATAGAATTCATGAAAGGCTGTTCGTATTTCATCGGAATGGCTGGTGATAGCTCCAGAAGGTGTTCTAATAGAGTGTATCTCCTTAATGGTGATCTGTTGCCTACTTCTCATAGCCAACTGATGGCCAATCTGTTTGCTACACTCGTAATTTTTTTTGCGAGCGGCAGCCCACTTGGCCGCAGCTCTCTCTGTCAATATTGTACTTATTTCTGCTTTAGTGGCAGCTACAGCGTGTTGTACTGGCTCCATCTCTCCTCTGGTCTAGACTGCAACAATAAGATTTTCCTCAGCCTTTGCTAATTTTCGCTGTAGTTCTACAATCTGAGCTTTCTCCTGTTTATTCTTTCCAAGTGCATATTGTAAAGTCTCTCCTCGAACACAGGCTTTCAGAGTGTCCCACACTACCATGGAAGAGGCTGAACCAACATTAGCATCTAGGAAGTCCTGGATCCAACTTTGCATATGACTTTGATATCCCTCATCGAATAATAGTGCTCTCTCGAAGCTCTCTCGAAGCTCCAGGACTAGCCTTCCTTACGTATAGCCAAATCCTGTATATTAAAAATTAGAACTCGAGGAGAGATATCAACACCACTGTTATGAATCAGGGAAGATGAAACCAAAATATTATCTAAACGTGCGAAGGAGTGATGAGGTGCTGAGTAGAATGTATACCCTGGCTGATTTGGTTTCAAGCAAGACCAAACATCCACAAGCCCATGTATATGTAGAATATTTTTTACGGCTTGCAGGACCTTGGGTTTTTGGCTTACAAACCCTTATTGGTCGGTGTTAGATTTGGGGTTTTTTAGTTGGCATAGGTAGGTACCTGTGACAAATAGGGACACTTGCGTCTAGTTAGGGTAAAGGGGTACACTCCTAAAATAACCCCTGCTCATGAGCAGACAGGCTTATCTCAGAGGCAGTGTGTAAAGCATTTGTGAACACATACAGTAATCAAGTGACAACACTACAGATGGACACCACACAAGTTTTATATCAAAAATAAGTATTCTTTATATAGACTTATCAAAAGACCACAAACAACACAAATCCACAATACTGTTACTTTAAAATGGTAGAATTTAGCTTAGTTCTCCTAAGATGGTAAATGCGACACTCAGAGTTCAATGTACCTTAAGATGCGACACGCAGGGCAACAAAAGTGTTGCACGGACAGTGATGCGTTGAAGATCCGGTGCAAATAAACAAAGGTGGCGAATTCTTCTTGATGCAACACGCTTCCCGGTGATGCGGCGGCACCTGATGTGACACCGATCCTTTCCTCCGGGGATGCGGGATGTGTCCTCACAATGCGAGCCGCGACAGGCCCTGCGACACGCTTCCAAGTGATGAGCGGCGTCTGCTGCGACGTCGATCCTCTCCCCAGGCGATGCGAGTTGCTTCCACAACGATGCGGGCCGCGATAGGCCCTGCAAAACTCTTTCCGGTGATGCGGTGGCATCTGCTGTGACGTCGAACCTCTTCTCCGGTGATGAGCTGCGACAGGCCCTGCGACACGCTTCTCGGAGATGCGGCGGCGTCTGATGCGACATCAATCCCCGTCTCCTGCGATGACCCGCGACAGGCCTTGCGACTCGCTTCCCAGTGATGCGGTGGCATCTGCTGCGACATCGATCCTCTTCTCTGGCAATGCGAGGTGCTTCGTGTTGTGAAGCGTCAGTACGACAATACGCTTCTGGTTCTTGAATCGCGCTTCCAGCCTCTTGCGACACGCAAGTCCTCAAAAAGTCCAGCACAACTGCAGGCACTTTAAAATAACTCTTGGGGAGCTGGTGGGTGAAGACTGTTGTCCCTGAGACTTCAGCAAGAGGCAAGCTCTTTTCCAAGCCCTTGGAGATCCTTCACAAGTTGAATAAAAGTGCACACAAAGTCCTTTCTCCTTTCTTTGGCAGTCAGCCAACCACTGCAGGCCAATCCCCCAAGCAGCACTTCAGCTTAGGGATAGTCTCTCCTCAGTTTCTTCTGGTTCCACTCCTCAGCAAAGGTTTCTTCTTGTTTCCCAAAGTGATCTAAAGTTCTTGGGCTTGGGTCCCAATATTTATACCCAGTTTCTCTTTTTTCTCTGAAGGCAGAGAGGCCTTTGCCTAGTCCAAAACAGTTCTGGTCAGTCCTGGAGCACTTTGTTGACAAGACTCCTTCTTTCCTTTCAGAGTGCAGGACAGAGACATCAGACGCACCACAGGAGGTAGAGCCAGCATTGTGGAGGGAAGGCACAGCCCTATTCAGGTCCCAGGTGCAACTCCTCCAACCCATCTAGATCTCTCTATTCATCCCTGTGCTGAATCACCCTGTCTCCTGGAATCCCCCAGCCCCTGTCACTCAAACTACAGACAAGGAATACACAGCCTAGCAGAGGCAGGTTTGTATGGTTAGACAAGAAAATACCTACTATCTAAAAGTGGTATTTTCAAACACAGGATGCTAAAACCAACTTCACTAAAATATATATTTTGTCATTCTGAGTTCAAGCATACTAAATTTGAATTTCTACCATGTTCCCTGAGTCAGTTAGGATTATAAGATGTAATAATCAAACTGCATATTCTGGCCTATGGAGAACAGGTAGCCTTGCAATAGTGAAAAATGAAAATGGCTGTAATTCACTATTAGAACATGCCACACACACCAGGGCATGTCCTACCTTATTCTTACAATGCACCCTGCTGTTGGGCCTGCAATAGGGGTGTCTGATATGAAGAAAAAAAAAGGTTTAGGGACTGGCAAGTGGGTGCACTTGCCCAGTCAGCATGACAGTACCAGACTGCACGCAGGCTCTGCAATGGCAGGCCTTAGACACACTTTTACCAGCTGCTTCTGTGGGTGGCACAACCGCTGCTGCAAGCCCACTAGCAGCACTTGGATTTACAAGCCCTGGGCACTCCTGGTGCACTGTACTAGGGTCTGACAAGTAAACCAAATCAGCCAATCATGGATCACTAATCGATGCATCAATTTACAATAGGGAGCACTTGGACAGTGGCACAGTGCCCAAAGCATCTAACACCAGCAAAAACATATGAGGCAACAGCAATAATTGAAGGGAGACCCACGCCAAGGAGCCAGGTCTAACAGTCGGGGATACATTTCTGAAGGTGTTAGAAGCAGATGCAGAGGAGGTCCTACTCCTCTCCTATGGCAGAGAAGAAATTTCAAGAAATGGTTAAATCTCTTTGTGATTCATATAAGAGACATAGAGGCTGGTTATGTTATGTTATGTTAATAAAGCTTATAAAGCGCACTGCTACCCTGAGGTGTCCTGGCGCTGAACGTTGCCTACTTGGTAAAGGCGGTATATCTAATTAAGAAAAGAGCCAGGTTTTCAGACCCCTTCTGAACTCGAGGAGCTCTGCTGCACTTCTAAGCTGCAAGGGGAGGCCATTCCAGGCCTTTCCGGCACAGCAGAAAAAACTCCTGCCCCCCCAACTGGCTGTTTTGACCCGTGGAACTTTTACTAGCTTTGCCTCAGCTGAACGCAAAGCCCTGGTAGGAGTATACCATTGAAGATGTTGTCTCATATAGGCAGGGCCGGATCCTTTAAGGGCCTTAAAGACCATACAAAGGGCCTTAAATTCCATGCGTTGTTTCATCAGAAGCCAGTGGAGGTTACGAAGTCCCTTCTTAGCTGAGACAGACCTAGGGATACCCAGAAGGACCCTGGCGGCTGCATTTTGCACAACTTGTAGTCGGTTAAGCTGACTTTTTGGGATGTTGAGATACAGGGCATTACAATAGTCAAGGCGAGATAAAATGAGCGCAGTTATTACTGTCCTGAGGCTATCCCCAGGAAGAAGAAATTTATTTTTCCTCATAATCCTGAGGAGATGAGAGGAGGAAGAAACAACTCTGCCAATCTGATCCCCAAAGGATAGTTTAGAGTCCACGATCACTCCCAAATTCTTCGCCATAACGGTAGGGGCTGGAGGTGGACCCAATATTTCAGGCCACCAATCGGTTGACCAAAGATTCGAGGGGTTTCCGAAGATGATCACCTCTGTCTTCCCTGCATTTAACTTGAGGCAGTTTGCTGACATCCAACCTTGCAGTTGTAGCAGTCACGACCAGTCTCAACCTCTGTGCCCTTTTGTATTGATAACACTATTTGCGTGTCATCAGCATAGGAGGTCAACTGGAGACCAAATGATCGTATAAGGACTGCCAGCAGAGACACATATATATTAAACAGCGTGGGACTGAGCGCCGACCCCTGTGGAACCCCACAGGGCAAGGAAAAAGGCCTTGAACAGTCTTTACCCATATCTACTGTTTGGGTTCTGTCTGTGAGAAAAGATTTTAGAAGGGCGAGAACCTTGCCTGTAACCCCCCTTTCGACTAACCGGTCCAACAATACTTCATGGTGGACCGTGTCAAAGGCCGCCGAGAGGTACAGCATAATCAGGATGGCAGCTCCACCCAGATCTAAAGCTTCTCTGATTTCTTCAGTTGATTTAATCAACACCAGCTCCGTGCTGTGTTCCACGCGGAAGCCAAATTGAGTTGAATCTAATAGACCGTTGGTCTTAATAAAGGAGCTTAGTTGAAAGTTAATTTCCTTTTCAATCGTCTTTGCCGGTAGCGTAAGACGAGAGATAGGTCTATAGTTATTTGGCTCCTTAGGATCCAAATTGGCTTTCTTAAGAAGAGGAAGGACTGAGGCTTTTTTCCAGACCTTGGGAAACAGACCTGACTTGAAGATGTTATTAAAAACTGGAGCAAGAGCCGCTCCGATGGTATTCGGGACTAGTTTAGCAACTGATGCTGGACACGGATCTTGAGGGGAGCCTGATTGGATTGCCAGCAGGAGCTTAGTGGCGTCTTGGGCCTCCAATATCGCAAAGCTATCCAAAGTGGGAATTTCCTTAGTGTCTTTGGGTAGGCCCCAGGCTCCCATCTTAGTGCCATCCTTTGGCAGAGTGTCGAAAGACGAAAAAATAATAGCCACTTTTTCCTGAAAAAAGGAGGCTAAAATTTCACAATATTCAGGGCTGCTCCGTGGTTTTGCCCTGAGTTGTGAGTTTTAGAACAGTATTAAAAAGTTCTTTTGTAGAGGATTTCGCATTGCTAATCTGTTCTCCCAAAAATTTATTTTTTGTGTCGAAAAGCGCTTTTTTATAATTAGAGAGACTATCTCTGTAAGCTTTTTTGGTTGAATTAGTGTACCCTCTCCTCCACGCACGTTCCAACAGTTTACATTCAGCTTTATGCAGTTTTAAACTGTCAGAGTACCAGGGGGCTGAGGGCGTTGCACTCTTGGGGGTGCACATTCTAACTGGGACTAATGTTTTACAGGCTGAATCTAGGCATTCGGTGTATCCCGCCGCAGCCTTATCCACAGATGAGGACCAAGCGCCCATAGTAGTTTTCAGATGATTAGTGATTCAGATGGTGTGTCTCCTCTTCTTGTTCCTTGTTCTTCTTTGGCCCCTCTGGACCACAGTGAGGATAAATTGGGGTTTCCAGATGATCCTGCTACTTCTATGGGGAAGCATACTCAGAAGGAGGAGATTGAAGCCTGCGCCTGTCATTGCTTACCTGACCGCTAACCTCCAACTCTTGGCCAATGAAGAGAAGCCTAGCACCAGCGGGTATTAGCTCGGTCATTTCCAGAGACTCACTGTTGCAAAACCTCCAGTCATTCAGGGTCTTTTGAAAGGATTTTGAGAGGATTCAGGTATGTTATCTTTATCTGAGAGGAGGGAAAGCAGAGATTTTCCAATATATTTGTTTACGAGGAAAGCCTATTTATGGTAATAAACTGGAGAGCTCGATAAAGTTTATACCTAAGATCTTTAAGAACCAAAAGCACACACAGTCCTTTCACCATAGACACATAAGCATAATAGATATTTGAAAAGAACATACAAGGAAGATATGATTTCTCTTTCAGTAGATCTTATTTCCAGGCAATGGTGCTTAAGGAATGTTGCTTCCTACCTGTTGACTGGGGATAAGGGTAGTCAGTAACAGGGTGTCTGACTATGACAGGATTATAGAAAATGTATTCCCTGTAGGCTATTAAGGTTTAAATTTGGATCAGTGGAAGGCTTGAATAATGGACAGATGCATCTGAAAAGTAACTTCACAGGAGTATAGGATGGACTTCTCTCCTTTCCTGACAAGCTCCCAGTTTGTTCAGACTTCTTGGATCCCAAATCAGTTTCAGGGACAGGCTCTATTGAACGGTACAGTTTGTCTGGTGGAGAAAAGATCCATTTGTGTGGCCTATCACAGGAGATAGGGCTGGGATCTATTCAGTCATTTTTCTGGTTCAGAAGTCCTCAGGGGATCATAGAATTATTATAGATTTAAAGACCCTCTACAGCTTCATATCGACTGTGCATTTCAAGATGAACACTTGAGAGTAGATGAGTCCTCTGATTTCAGTGGGAGGCTTTCTGACAACAAATGACTTGCAGGAAGCTTACATGCACATCCCAGATGCAGAATCTCATAAACTGTTTCAAAGATTTTGTGCGGGAAGATCATTGGCAGTTTCAGGTACTCTCCTTTGTGATAAAAACTGCCCAAGAGTTTTTACACAGATTCTTGTTTTCCGTTGCTTCACAACCAGGGAATAAAGAAATCTCGCCATCTTACCAACCTTTTGATCCACTCTCTCTCTCTCATATGCACAGACACTGAAGAATACCCAGATTGTGTCTTGCACTCTCCAGTGGTTCCTGTTTTAAATCAACCTGATAAAGTGACAGCTATCGCCATCTTAGATCATTTGTTATATCAGAGCTTGGTTAAGGGAAGATCTGGGGAAGGTTTTTCTCCTTCCAACAAGGAGATTGAAGTTACATAGTCACATGAAACAACTCATTTTGAAGAGGAGGGTCCAATGAGGCTCTGGTTTCAGGGAGATATGGTAATTATTATGGAGAAATGTTGTCATAGTAGAAATCCTAATGATAGGAAGGTAGAAGCTTTAATAATTATTCCTTGGGCTCAGAGTCATCTGAGACAGAGTGTCTGAAAACGTTCTTCAGCATTCAACTCTGATTTCAGAGTATTGCAAAGTTTTCATTGCAGAAACGAAGACTATCTGAGATCAGTTGTCCTGGTGGCTGATTTCGGTGACTGTGGAGCTGGAAACTGTACTTTTTCCTCCTGTTCCAACAATTTTCATGGCAGATTGTAGCAGCCTACGTCGGGGAATTATGCCCCCACCCCTCAGCCAGCAGGACCAGCTGCAAAACTTGAAAAATACAATGATAATAAAACATGTTTACAGCACATATTTTGAACCTTTGTATTTCAAGGTGAAATGTGATGATAAAGGTAAAGGCTATACAGTCAATTCAGGTAACTACCTAGGGTCAAATAATATGGTAAGGAGGGTATTGATGCCTGTTTTTCTAGTTTCATCTTATGGTGCCAAGGACACACACTACTGCAGTTCCACCTCACTGACTCAATGGTGTAATAAGCAATAGTGCATGAGACGCACTAGTGCCCAGGGGCATGAGGAGGCCAGATTACGTCAATTTGTATTTGTTTTTTATTACCAAACCAGAGGATGGGGGCAATTTTCTAGTTTTCATTAGGGCCAGTGATGAACTGCTGGCCAGGAGTACGGATCTATTGAGCGTAGATCAGAAAAAGTATTGTGTCATTTTGAAATGGTAATTTTCCATTAACTTTTAAAAGACTGCCCAACAGGAAAGCATGTATAATCCACTAACTACATTTTCCAAGCAAACTGCTGCCACTTAACGCACTGAGAACTGACAAAATTTGATCAACCACAAAGATATGATGACCTCTGCCAAAAGGCCCAGGCATATGGAAAGCAGATTCACAATCCAATTAGGTTTTTGGCACAAGTGACAATAAAGTTAATGCAAGGAGGATGTATGGAGCACAAATCCTGCAGACTGAAACACTCTTGACCTTTGCTTTATAGAAAGACATAAAGAAGCATCAGTTGTTTCCTTTCTCAAACCATGGCCCCACTTCATTTTGAATAATCCATTTGTCTTAAAGCACAAGATTACCAAATGCTTCAAGGGGTGAAGAACCATCCTGCTTGTTTATTAATTGTAGAAACAATTGGTGTACTGTTTGGCAAATTCTTTAAATGGAATCATAGAAGTGCAGGTACTCACTATTTAGAGTACCTGTTTGCTCCTGAAAAGTGTTGGCACTCTCCCATTAAATGTATTGTGGCAGTAGTGAGAAGTACAGATACTAATGCTTTGAAAATGAAGTAGTGCCAGTACTCAGTACGGACAGTACCTGTCAACTTTAAGTACTGATTATGGCATACAAATGATTGCCTTATGTTATACGGTTCCTACGAATCTAGGAGGGCTGTATGTGTAGAACAATAACATTTCATAATACAGAGACTTAATTTTCTTAAATAATCAGTAAATGTTGGTCTGTTTGGTGAGATCACAGTACTGCATCTAAGCTCCTAAACCCACAGTGTTATAGATATTGGGAGAAACCTAGAACTTGACTCTAAAATTCCCAAGGAATTTCTGGAAAGAGATCTAACCCTTTTGTTTGTCCCTCATGCATGCCCAAAGTGTCACAAAGAAAGGATACAGTATTGAATTTTTAAACGTTTATTCAAAAGCTTTAATGTAAATATCACATGAACTGCGATTATGAAAAAGATGAGACGCATCATTGCAATATGCATTATTAGAATAGTGTAAAGTATAACATTTTGAACCATGTTTATTACTCATAATGTTACTAACATTACTCCTATCCGTTCCAAATATCTATAGAATAAGAAGAGCATGACAGGAATACCCATCCACCAGGCCTATTGTAATGACCCAACCCCATACCTCGGTACTATTAAAAAAGCTGGCCTTAGTGCATTTAGAATGCACGTTGTCGTGAATGTCAAACCATGCAACCGTCATCTCGGACTGCTATCTTCTTTCTTAAATGAAGGTCAGGGACAGCTGAACTGCACAGGTCACAGCAGCTTTCCATGATGAGTCTGGCATGAAGTGAACCTCTCACTGACTTCAGCATGAATGCTGTTTTTATAATGGATGGCAAGCTTATCACACTGTTCCAGAGGTGCAGTACAGCGTTTCGATCAGGCTGCAGCAGAGAAGTTGTCTCCTACGAGTGCAGAAAATAAAACAATGCCTTGTGTTCTGAATTGTTCAACCCCGGAACTAAATGTGCAGACTACAAGGCGACAATTTCTATCTGGTATAAATGCATGTAAATGACATTTTCGCAATAGGGAAACGAATGTGCAAGCCACCACTGAAAAACGATGCTACGTTAAAATGAATGTCCCAATGATGTAACCTGGCTTAGTGTTGCATGTTATGAGCCGGCAGATGCGAACAAATGCAGCAAGTGCACCTAAGGTTGGTACAGTCATGTGCTGGAACCGAGCACAAAGATTTCTCACCACAAAAAGAGAGGGAGCATAAACCTCTTCTGTACCAGTAAGGAAGTCCTCAATCAATCAATCAATCAATCAGCATTTGTAGAGCGCTGCACTGTCACCCCTGGGGGGTATCTGGGCACTGGGGTGTGAGGTATCCGTCCAAAAGCCAGGTTTTGAGGAAATGGTGGGAAGAAGGAAGAAAAAGGCAAACAGAGGGCAGAAAACTTGCAGAAAAGGCAAAACAGAGCAGAAGAGGGCAAAACACAGGTCAGAAAAATTAGCAGAATAGGCCAAAAAGAAGGCAGAAAAATAAGTAGAAAAACGAGCAGAAAGGCAAAACAAAGCAGAAGAGGGCAAAACAGAGGGCAGGAAAATAAGCGTACAAGGCAAAATGGAGGGCAGAAAAATTAGCCAAAAAGGTAAAACAGAGGTCAGAAAAACAAGTAGAAAAAGGTAAAACAGAGGTCAGAAAAACAAGTAGAAAAAGGTAAAACAGAGGGCAGAAAAATAAGCATAAAAAGGCAAAAACAGAGGGCAGCTGGTAGACAGACAGCAGAGGGTAGCGGACAGCGGGAAAGCTTGACAGGAGATATGTCGCAGGGGGAGCTGGCATGAGAACCTGAAGTTCTATTTCACTTTCCATGAGAAAGTAAGTTATTACTCATCTAGCCAGCCAACTCTCTATAAAAGGCATGCTGTTTAGTACTCGCTACCTGACCTTATTGATGATTATTATTGGAAATTTCTTTTGCATGGTATTTCCCCATCTTTTGCCTTAACTGTTTTTGTTGGCCTCAGAACTCTGTGCTGTTTATCCCTTAAAACCACTGGCAAAGAGCCTGTGCGCCCTCTGCGCCCTCTTTAAACATGATGAAATCAGTATCTATCTGACTGGTACCTTTAGGTTACCTATAAGCCTCTAGTATATGGTACCAAGTGAACCTATAGACTGTAACTTAAATGTCACCAGTGGGCAGCAGCACCCAGTTGTGCCACCCACTGCAGTGACCGAGCAAATCTGAACACAGGCCTAACAATATAGCCTGCCAGTGCAGTTTTTACTCTTTTACATGTATCATCTTTTTATAATTTATTTTTTATTTATGCAGTTTGGACATACTGTTACAAAACATAAACAAGAAAAAGACCTGTTGAAAAAAGAATTAGCAGCATTACAACTATTATATATCTTCACAAACTTAATATTCGGAGAAAAGCCAAAAGGTCAACATAAATAAATAATTCATGGTACCATATTCTCTCCCTCTTTTATTCTAGCCTCCCTCCAGTTTGAAATGGGGGCCCAAATGGATAAACCAAAATCACCGGCTTTCTTCCCCTTCTGGGCGTATAAGGACATCTCAATATTATGCATAACCAATAATCTAGACAACCACATTTGAAATGACGGAGCATTCATGTCCTTCCACCCTGAGGAAATTAAGATCCGAAGTACAGCAGCAGAAATAAAAACCAAGGCTTCCTCGACTTTCCCAAGATTTAACCTATTGTCTATACCCAATAACATCAGGGAGGGAGATAGATCAATCTTTCGTCCTAATACTCCCTCCCAAAATTTCCCTATCTCTCCCTGAATTGCTACTAGCGAACCACAATTAAAAAACATATGTAACAGATCAGCATGCCCCATATTACATCTGGGGCATCTATCATCTTCCCTGACCCCCCATGAGTAAAGCTTTGCGGGGGTAAAATAAAGATCAAACAGAGTTTTGTAATGCTGGGCCCGCAGATTCATTGAACGAAATAGTTTTTTGTTCAGATGCAGAGCCATATCTAAATCGACATCAGGGTTTCCTAATTTAACGGCCAAAGCATGTTCCGTTTTCTCCAAATCATCTTGGATTCCATCCAATAAAGACATATAAATGATTTTTATTTTCTGATACCCTTTTACCAACAGATCAATCATAGAGGATTCTATCGTAGGTCACATCCTTAGTCTTAATGCCTTAAATGTAGATACTACTTGAACATAGGAAAGCCAATGATTTGATGGGATACCAGCGCTACGCTGCAGGTCATTGAACCCGCACATACCATCTTCCCCAAATATATCCCCTAATGTCTTTATTCCCAAATCCTTCCAGACCCGAAGATTCCTATCTAAGCCCATCCCCCGGAATAAACTTGAATTACAGAGATGAAGGTGTGGATTATTCTTGGGGATTTTACAAAATTTTGAGGTCGCCCTCCAGACACCCCACGCCCCTTCCAGAATCTTAAAACGGGCCTTTTTATAATACCTACGATCAATTTCACACATTAGAAGACCTAATGCTTTTCTCCCAACTAACAACTCAAAAATAGAGGGTGGCATCTGAATATCATTATTTACTTGGCTGTGGCATGGCTGTAACTGAAAGAGAATAGATATTTGAGTTAAAAGACATGACCAATGATAAAGACTCAAATTTGGTAGAACCAAACCACCCCTTTCCCTAGGAAGTGACATTAGGTTCGTAGATCGTCTAATTTTCCCATACTGCCATACGAACCTTATAAAAATTGATTCCAGATTTTTAATTATCTTCTCCTCAACTAAAAGAGGAATGGCACGAAACAAATATAATATTTTAGGGAACATTGACATTTTGAGCACATTAACCCTCCCGATCAATGATAGGTGTAAAACATCAATTCTTTTCAAATCGGTTTCTATTGATTTACTGAGTGGAACAAAATTCTCCTCTACTATATTTTCTATTGAAGCATTAATTCTAATCCCCAAATAACTAGCTGAGTCCACAAATCTAGAGTCTGATTTAACAATCTTTTTTGTGCATATGATTTGAGTTTTAGATTCATTTAATAAGTACCCAGATTGGCTACCAAACGTTTTAGCCAATTGTATCAGAGCCGCTAGTGCCTGTTGAGGATCGGTAGTAACCACGGCTAAATCATCTGCATATGCCATGATCTTACTTTCGTAACCATTACTAACCACGGGGCTAATCATAGGACTATCTAAAATCTTCCGGATTAATGGATCGATGTAAAGAGAGAAGAGGATAGGGGAGCAGGGACACCCCTGACGCGTACCTCTATTTATATAGATTTTATCCGAACTCTCCCCCATAACAACAATACACGCCACTGGATCAACATACATTGCTCTTAGTGCTTTAATACATTTCTCACCGAATCCTCTTCCCATTAAGATCCCCTAAGGAAAGTTCCAGGTCACTCGATCAAAGGCTTTCTCGGCGTCGAGCAGGATCATGGCCATCTCTCCCCCCACAGCAGCCTGAGCATCAAACAGGTCTATTGCTCTCCTAATATGGTCCGTAGTGCCTCGACCAGGTACGAACCCATGCTGCCACGGGGAAACGAGATCGCCAATGACCCTGCCCAGCCTTTTAGCCCATATCTTAGAATATAGTTTTGTGTCCGAGTTAATTAGCGAGATGGGGCGGTAAGACCCCGGTTTCTCGCTGGGCTTGCCTTTCTTGTGAAAAACCACTATACTAGTTTCCCTCCATGACTCTGGAACTACTCCAGTACAAATTACACCATTAAAAAGATCCATAAGGAATGGAGTGATCTCAAATTCTATACATTTATAAACCTCCAAAGGAATCCCATCAGGGCCCGCTGCCTTGCCCGAGGGAAGCTCCCGCAGGGCCGCAGAGATCTCACTTTTATTGATATCCATCTCCATCTCTTCCCTTGCTAAATCCCCTACACGAGGGCCAGTGTCTATTACCTCTTCACTCTGAGTGTCATCTAATTTTTCCTCAGCATAGAGATTTTGGTAAAAATTCTTGAAAACTTCTAAAATTTCCCTAGCATCTGTGAACTCTGTCCCATTTTCTTCTATCCTAGCGATGACATTTTTTGCTTTCCCCTGCTTAATTTGTAAAGCTAGAATTCTTCCAGCCTGTTCTCCTGTTTCATATCGTTTAGCCCTAGAGGATTGATAATCACACGTTGCCCTATGCGACACCAACTTCTGTAATTCCGCTCTAGCAACCAACAGTATCCTATAGCTCTCTTTACTGTCCCGACCTTGTGCTATATCCAGAGTATGCTGTTCTTCCGCAAAAGATAATTTCCTAGTAGATCTTTCAACCTCATTTCTATCTTCCCTTCTGAGCCTTGCTGCACAACTTATTGCTTCGCCTCTGAGAGATGCTTTAAATGTTTCCCAGACCCCGTTTTGTGATGTACTGTATCTATTGACATCGAAAAACTCCACTACCCATTTCCTTAAATGATCAACAAATCGATTATCTGACAATAGCTTCCTTTCGAAAGTCCATCTAGTCCGAACCCTTTCTTGCCCTTCCACTTTATATGTTAGGACGAGTGGGTTGTGATCCAAAAGAAACTTCGGAAGTTTAATGATTTCAACCCTATTTATTTCGGAAGATGATACTAAAAAATAGTCCAGTTTTGAATATTTTTGGGCAGGGTTTGAAAAATATGTGTGGCCTGATCTTAGGGGTTCCTTGGTCCCCTAGACATCTACCATCCCATGTGAGCTGATAAGAGCCTTTACAGCCCTAAAAACTCTCGACTTACGTCCTGAATATGCATAATCGCTACACCAACCAGCTGAGATATTTAAATCCCCGCAGAATATTAAGGGAGTTAACCAATTCACCAATTCCAATTCAAGGAAGTCGAAGATCTCAGGGTCGTCACTATTTGACCCATAAACTACACACAACGTGAAACCTTTTCTCATCTCGACTAACACCCATCTCCCGGTACTGTCCACTTTAATCCGCCTGGCCCCTCCCAGCGAAGTTCTTGCTAAAACTGCAATCCCTCTATTTGTTGATGATTGTGTTGTGCACGCCACCAGCTCAAAGCCATTCAAGAGCATAAGACTCCTTCTAGCCCAGGGGAGGTGAGTCTCTTGCAGGCAAAGGACATCAAATTTATTATATTTAACGAACTGTGCCCATTTTCCGCGTTTCCTCCAATCATTCATACCACCTATATTGATTGAACAAATTTTAATACCAGCCATCCCAAGGATCAGCCCTCAAATCAATAATCGCCAACCCTTTCCACAGATTATCCATTGCTGTAATTCTAGTCTGACTCACCAAATATCCAAAAAACTCCATATACTCCAAACTGCATTCTTTTTTATTTTTCCCCTTATTCCCTGAATTCACCACCCCACCTTGACCCTTTCCAACCCTTATCCTCAACCATCCCACCCCCACCCCAACATCCCCCCACCCCAACCCATTCTGTGAAGCGCTCAGACCTAGTCTGTGCGTGTGATGGATGCAAAGGACACAGTGAGGGCAAACAATAAGTTAAAAAAAAAAAAAAAAAACAACTACAGAGACCATACCAGAATTCAGATATATATAACAAAGATGACACGATTTCCCTTCCGAAGATTTTACTAATCTACTAAGCCCTTCTTATGTAGGAGACAGGCTATAATAATTCCTCCCCCTGACAGCTTAGCAGACAAGACTATTTGCCAAGAGAGTCCAAATACTCTTTAGCCTCGACTTCCGAAGCAAAAAATATAGTCCTGCCTTCATTAATTATTTTTAGCTGGGCTGGATTTATCAAGAAGGCTTGAATCTTTTTATCTTGGAAGGGTTTAATCACCTCCCTCAGGCGCCACCTTCGCTCGACAGTCGCATGGCAGAAGTCCGGGCGCACAAAGAAGGAGACCCCTTCGCTACTTCTCCTCGCATCAGGTCTCGCCTTCTCTGCAATAGACTGTCTCAGAATAAAGTTACCAAAAAATATCAGCACAGCCCTGGGTTTATCACCTTCTTTAGTGTTCTTACGAAGCCTGAAGGGAGTACGGTGAACCCGTTGTATCTCAGTAGACCAGTTCCAACTAGAGAGCTCAGGAAATGCTTGTTCAAAGAGTTTAATGATATAGGTCCTTATGTCGGAGCCCTCAACTCCCTCTGGGATTCCCAAGACCCTCAAATTGTTCCGACGTAGTCTGTTCTACATTTCCTCCATTTTCCACTGCATGTCGACCACCTGTGAACACTGGGAATTCACCTGACTTGAGGCTGCAGCCACCTCAGCCTCCGTTATTACTACTCTCTCCTCCAGATTCGAGACTCTATCCCCCATGTTGGTACATACTTTAGAAAGCTTCCTGACCACTCCCTGGATCTTCCTCATTGTAGCCTGAGCCTTACGATTGTCCTGGTGGGCCTCCTCTCTATGGGCGATTATCTCTTTATGTATTGTTTCCAAAAGTGAGAGGTGGGCGATATCCGTGTTAGGAGATCCCTGAAGGGCCAGGGCCGAGGAGTGGTCCCAGCTTAGCTCGTACTGGGGATTATCCTTCTCTTGATTCCTCACAGCAGGGTCTGCAGGGGGTCTTGATATTGTCGCTGGAAAGTCTGACTCTGAATTGCTCTCTGAATCTAAATAGGAGCTATGTTCGTCGTCCTCAGACCATCCTGCCCCCTCGGATACTGAGAAAAAACATTCACTGTTATCTTTTTCCTTGTCACTGAGAGGGGCAGCCAAGACCGGATCACCCCCATCACTCGGGATACCTGGTTGTACCCGTATTTGTTCCTGTGGCGAAATCCTAACAGCGGTCGTGTTGGCGCCCTGCACGGAACGGCTAACTTCACCCACCATTGCTTCCTGAGGAGGTGACTCGTCTTCAACTACAGACGCCTTCATAGACACCTTGTCCTTAGCAGAAACCGGCTCCAGGCTTGTATCTTTAGCCATAAGTGATGCCGAGGTAGATATCTGATCCAACAATGCATCAGGATTTGAGGGAAGCTCGACCGTGTCATTCCCAGCCTTGATCTCCCCATTTTTAGCGTTGGCATTGGCATTGACTATGGCTACTGAAGAACTGCTGCTCCCTACCAGTTCGACCGCCTCCTTCTCTCTCACGCTCCCCTTCTCCTTTTCCTTACCCTTTTTAGTGAAGATATCAGCAATTGAGGCAATCGAGTTCTCCCAGTGCTCGCCAGCCTCTTTTTTGATATTTCTTCGTCACCTGCTAAATCACTTTCAGTGTCCTCCCTCAGAGCTTTACTTCCCTTTTTCGGCGGAAGTTTGAACCGGCCGCTACTTTGGAGGCTTTGGGAGCCATCCTTCTTTGCCTAAGCTGGCTCAGCGAACCCTGGGCGGTATAGTAATCTATTTCTGGACAGGATCGGCAGGAGCGGCAGGAGCGGCAGGATCGGCAGGATCGGTAGCGGTGGCGGGAATCTGCTCCGCTCTGCCGAGATCCTACTCCACTCCGCAGTCTTGGAAACCAGCCCCGCCTCCCAGTATTCCTTCGGCGTCTGTAGCCGGGCGAGAGAGCCGCTACCGCGAATTCCACAACCCCGGTGAGTTGCTTCGCAGGACCGTGGCAGGTTAGGAGAATCACCCGCAGCATTCCAGGTTGCTTCACAGTACTCCGGGCTTTTGTATACAATGGTGAGATCGTGTCTACATCATCATCAGCCTCACAGACCTAAGCCCTCACTGCTCCGCTGCAACGGCCGTTAGCTAACCGCCATCTTGCTTCACCCGCATCCAGCAGAGACATGTATCAAGAATCATCTAAATGCCACTCCATTGTTGAAGCCCACTTGTATAACCTCAATCCTGATTTATCCAATAAAAAAATCACACAAGCACAAGAACTATGAAGCTTCGATAATGCTGAAGCTCTGATAACAAATTAAAACGTTCAAATAAACATTCTGGTCTTGATTGTCCACCTACTATCTAAACTATATCGAATCCAGATCTTGTAACCTGCAAAATGTTTTAGACATCTACAGGGAGTTTTCATTTATCAGATGCAGCACCTTGCTGTTCCAGACTGAGTTCCTCCTCTCAGACGTATTTTCAAAAGTCTGTAATGTGGGGTCGCTTAAAAATCTCCACACAGTCGGAATCTTTTTAACAAGCATGTTACTTTTTTGTTGCTTATGTCATTCAATCATTGATGTTCCTGTTTTACACCAGGGATGATGACACCCAGTTGATAATCCAGTAGGATGTGCAGTCTTTGGACTTCCAACTCGTTTTTAGCAATGACTAAAGTGTTGGTCAAGTCACAATGAACTCACTCAACTTGTGATCGGCAACATGGTGGGCATATAGCATGGTTGATGCTCCACACATCTTCTTCAGTCAGAAATCTTTTGATACAGACCTTTCTTTGGAGCCTGATATGAATAAGCTTACTTCAATTCTTTTTTTGATTACCAATCCTACAAAATATCTCTCCAATCTCGTTCTTGATCTGCTGCAAAGCCTAGCATTTGCCCTTTGATAACTCTTTCTATTCAGGTCTTCCCAAATGCTCTTTGGCTAAACTCTAACTAATACTGATCAGGGCCACCACATGATTCTAAGTTTGATTCATAGGGGTCGTATTTTAACCCTTTTGACCATACTGTGTTGGCTTTCTGTTCTCTCAAAATAATTCTGTTTAAAGGTGTCATAAAGGATTGTAATCTTCACCACTCTTTCTCTTAAATTTCATATTAGAAGATATCTGACCTTTTCCCCTGGCGGCCACAATGAAGCGCTTGATGGTATCTTCCTTCCACCCAGCATGTTGTAGATGATACACCTTTTATTACTGATTTTCTGAAATAAAGAATCTCCATCCACCATGCAATTCAACCTCTGTTGTTTTCCTTCAAAATTGAGACCGTTTTTCATTACCTTTTCTTTTTGATAGGCCATATGTATCATGTAGACAAGGTGGTGTTGTTCTCTAAGTATCCAGACTATTTTGGACAGTATTTTTAAGCCTCCTATGTAGAGGTTAGTCATAAAGGCCAATCTTTAATTTTTTTATGTTAAATCTGGATAAGATTCCACAGGTGAAATTACATACACTAGACAATGTCTTAGGTGCATGAATTTACATTAGTGTGTTCTCTATATTTAGCATTTCATGCAGATATTGGATTTGTTTTCACTACGAGAAAATTCTAAAGTCAGACAAAGATTCATTTGGGGTATTCCAATCCTTTTTGACTTGAGAGAGTTCTGTAGTTCTGCTTTACTGCAAAATGTTTCTTTAATCTGTAGGTGTTTTGAAGTCCTTTTTTACCTCATCTTTATTTAAACTGTAGATCCACTTCCTGGTGTTACCCCTGAATTAATCCAGTGCTCTTCCTAAATCCTTGTTTATCTCTCTCTTACTAAATGATTAAGTAAAGATGCTTTACTATTGTGTTTGATATTTTAGAAAAATGCCTCTTTTTGAATGATCAGTGCCATGTTTTGTTTTTTTGCACTGATGCTGCTGCTTTTTTGACTCAGTGCACAGGTACTCTGCTAACCAGGCCACAGTGCCTGTGCTCCGATCCCTAAAATATGTTGAAATTGGCTGTACTTCTATTTGTCATATTTAACTTACCTGTAAATCCCTAGTACATGGTACAAAACATACCCGGGGCTTGTAAGTTAAGGGTCACTAATGAACTGCAGCACATATTGTGCCACCACTAGAGAGACAATGCAAAACATGACTGTAGACATTTTACTGTAGCATTTAGGTAGGACTAAACCCTCCTTTTAAATATGAATAATTCACCCCTAACTAGGCCCTAAAGCCGAATAAGGCAGGGTGCATTCTATTTTCATTGTAACATATTTTACAAAAGGTACTTTAAAAACATCATCTTTTGGCCACATAAAGGCTTTAATAGCTCTTTGGCATAAGCTTCCCACTGTCACCAAGGAGCTGAATAGCTCCTTGATGAGGCTTGAACTTTCTCCCAGACCTAAAACAAAGGCCTTAGGTGTGGAGAGGTATCCTGTTCCTCTGACAGGACCATTGAGACAGTGCCTAGGAACTTAACTATCATCAAAGAGGCCTACCGTAATGCAGGCAGATGTAGCTGAAGCCTGGGACTGCCCCTCTTTTGTCCTTCTAGTCAGCCAGACATCAATTCCAATGGGAGAGGAGCTGTCCCTAGAACCAGTTTTGAGTGACCATCGAGGAGGGACTTTTCA
Source organism: Triturus cristatus (assembly GCF_964204655.1). Classification (NCBI taxonomy): domain Eukaryota; kingdom Metazoa; phylum Chordata; class Amphibia; order Caudata; family Salamandridae; genus Triturus; species Triturus cristatus. The sequence goes on along the minus strand of NC_140584.1, from coordinate 1,077,655,660 downwards.
TTTCCGTTGCCATACCACTAGGGTGGGCACACAAGCTCTGCATAGTGGACATTTGAATAAGTTACAGAGGGGCACTGTTTGTTTGCAGTAGGGCAAACAGGAACTATTGCAAAAGTGGTTAGGGTTACCACTGGAAACGTTTTCTCTATTGGAAAGAGAAGGGCCATGAGTCACCCCCACCCACAGGCTAGTCGCAAGCATAAATGTGGCACCCTTGGACACCTTCTTCAGAACACTACTGGACCTATGGAAGACAGAAGAAGGACTGCACCTGCAGGTGAGAACTTTGAAGAGACCTCCAAGGGCTGGACTTGCTCCCTGGACTACGTGGACTCTAAGGATGAGTTGGCTGATGACCTGGCAATAGACAGGGATACAAAAGCTGCAAATAGTCCACTTTCCTGGAAGAGCCCAGCTGACCAGTTACAACTGGACCTTTGCTGGACCCATCTGGTAGATTATGTTACATCAGTTGTATTCCAGAGGTCCTGGAACCCTTGGCTGGTGTCAAGGCATACTTCTCCTACCCAAAACTAAAAACTGGGACTTAAAATATTTGTGCACATTTTTTGCTGAGAACCGTTGTGGGAACAAGAACAACCTGCCAGTCGATCCATCAAGGGTGCATCGCTCGTAGGCCGGCCTTTGCTGCAACTCATGCTATGTTTTTCTCCAGAGGAGTAAATCCAATTCAGCTGTCCCAATGCCGATCAGCATCCCATGACTTTGAAGCATGCAGCTTTGCCTGCTGAGGAAATCCGCCTTCTAGAAAGAGCCCAATTCCAAACAAAGAAATCTTCACCGAGACCATCACCGAGCAGCATCCGATCGACCTTGCTGGCTTCTTTGGTGCAAACGTCAGACTTTTCCTGCTTTAAGCTTTTCTTATCTTTGCCATTGGCTTCACGGAGATCTCGTCCTTTGGTAACCCATTTTCGACAAGCTCCTTTCGGATCCTGCCTGCTGTTTTGCTCTGTTAAGGACTCTACCATCTTGAACATTTTCTAAGTGTGAAGGTAACTTTTTGACGAGGACGAACCTTGTCCTTGAATCTGACCTGCTCCATCATGATGGGCCCTAAAACTTACCTTAGTCTCAATCTAGCATGATCAGGGGCCTGTGGTTGGCACCTTCCACTTTTTGGCACTATTTTTCTATTAAAATAAATTAATTCATATCTCTGGTAGCGCTTATTTGATTTTTGCATTGCAATGTCATTTTGTTCATTAAAATATTCTCTACTTTTATTCTGTTGTGCTTTTGACTTTATAACTGATTTATTACTTATAAATGCTTTACACATTTTCACTCAATATGATGGTCTGCTCTGTGCCATAGCTACCAGAAGTTGCATTCATGTTTAAATTACTGAAGCTTTTATTGGGCCTGACAGGAATAGTGCTTTTATCACTTGTGGACAACTACCGCCCACCCTAACTAGTAATCCACTCCTCACATTGGTGTTCAGTGGTGGGGTTGTGCTTAGCAGAACCACTCAGCTATCAAGATAAAAATTTCTAAATTGAACTGCAAGCAAAAATTGATTTTCGATTTTCAATTGGCATCAGGTCTTTGATTGGATAATTTTTTTATATTTTCAGATTAGGTTTCACAACAATTTTTGTACCGTTTAAAGATCTAAGGGGACAAGGAGATGGATCTGGCTGCCTTGGCAACTCTCTCAGTGGTGGAGATGAAGGGCCTATGGAGAGAGAGAGAAAATAAAAGCAAGTCCACAATACCAATAAGGTGGATTTTGAGAAGGCTCTGAGGGCTTTGGAGGAAGCACGTCAATCACAGATCTGCTCTGAGGAAGAAGCAACTCCAGAGGGTGAAGGAGAAGTAGACACCCCGACCTGACATGTTTTTCTCGGTGCACCCTCCAGGGCAGTATGTCAAGTGGTCTCTGCCAGCACAAGCCCTTTTGAGCTGACCATCTGCCAGTTGGAGGTCATGAACAAGCAAACAGCAAGTAAGATGCAGGCCAAATTAAAAGCCATAGCCCTGGGAGATCAGAAATTTTCACTGGAGCAAAAGCGGGGCCTTGGATATGAAGACATCCTTCTTAGGACTACTGAGGTCCAGAGAAGATTGTGGCTGTAACAGTGAGGTATATTATGTGAAAAACACAAGGGCGACCCCTCTATTCCAAGATTCAGGGTACCATATACTATTTGAAAATTCTATTGCTTTTGGAAGACTAGTATTAAAAACCTTTTTTCCAACTCACTTGCACCAGAAGCACTCAGAATATATATATTACCCCACCAGTCTTTAAAGGGGAAACGCAAATGTATATAATCCAAAATGTAATCATACATAAATAAAAATTACACATACATATGTATACAAAGTCACAATAAAACAATTAAAAATAATTTGATTCGTTGTTTTACACCCGAAAAAAACATCAAAGAGAGACACAATATAAGACATATATTTGTCATTCGTAACGGTTAATTTGAAAGATTCAAAGTATTGACATTATTTAATTGTTTGCCTACAGCACCTCGTTTCTCAAATGTAACCCTAAAATTGACAAGGGTCGACACATGTCGGTGGTCAACAGGATGAAGTCACTTTACTCAGGACAGCAAACCATATATCCCTCTTAACAAATGGCCTAGGAGATTAACCTAGATTAGGAAGGTGAGGCCAATATTCAGGCTGTTCTCAACTTTTAGGAAGAATCAGCAATGGTTCCTAGTTAAAGCTCTCTTGTGAACCCACAAGAGGCAAATCATTAATTCTCCCACCTAAACAGGTGTGGAAAGTGATTTTAGAATCAGTGTACCCCGCTGTCAAGACAATGTATGCTCGGTGGTTGTTCTAGTGAGGTAATGGCGCTCTAAGGCAGTACGCGGATATCATTGGGTAGAATTAAATGTGAGTGCAGTGGAAATGGGTAAGGAGGACCACCCCTCTCCCTAGATTGTGGTAAAAGATAGACAAAAAGCTCAAAGGTCCCCTACACACGCAAGTAGTAAACAAACTTAGTAAGTACAATTGTGAGTGAAAGAAAGGAAGAAACCCTGTTCATCCACTTCTTTGTGTGGTTCCAGGATTTATTGCCCTTGTTGTGCGTTTCTTCGTACAAAGCCTTAGCCTAGCAAATGCGTGTTTCTTTGCTACCATGCAGTACACAGCGACTTCTTCAGGGCTAAATTCCTATGTGTAGTCCTTATGGTCGGTTGTACTTCCATCCCGAAGGTATATAGATGGTCTCATGAGTACCAGAGACTAAAGTTCTATTTCCTGATTTCACATGGACAGGATGGCCTTCCAAGTTGGGAAGCTTCAAAGGTGATGACGCCTTTGAAAAGCAACCCAGGCAGCTCCAGCTAGTGAAGGATGCCAACCTCCCCCTTTCCTGCTCACATTTGGTGGGAGGACAGGAGGGAAAATTAGGTAAATTAGGAGGTGGGTCTTCATTCAGCCAGTATCCCCCCAAAGGTGGGGCAAGCAATGTGGAGCCCACTTTTCATTTACCTCCATCTTGGTTTGAGAGGAAATTAGCCAATTAGAGTAAGGGTAGTGCCCCTTTCGAAAGGAAGAGGTCACTTAGAGGGTGTAGACACCCTAAAGGTATGTAGCCCATTGGCTACTAACTATCTCCCCCTGTTAACACCCCTAAATGTAGTATTTGGGTGGCATCCCTGGACCCTGAACTTAGATTTGCTGGACACAGAGAAGGAAAAGGACAAAGAAGAGACCCAAGTACTGATGCCCTGTTGCAGAAAATTGGCATTAAACCCTGCCTTAAAGGACTTGACAATCGTGGTGTGCTGTCTTGTCCTGCAACTGTGAAGCCTCCAAGAACCCTGGTGCTCTTCCAGCCTTCTACAAATCGCCGAAGAACTCCCTTGGAATGGATGTACCACTCCTCTGCAGCCCGCGGACATCAAACTGCAGAATTCGGTTTTATCAACTTGTTGCTCCCTGGCGGCTCCGATGCAGCACCCAAACCAAACGTGGTACACCATCTTCAGAGGGTCAGATCTGTCTCCCCACCAAGTTTAGAAACATCAGGACCTTCCAGAGCTGCGCTGCAACAATAGTCTTGGTACAGGACCCTTTGCAGCATTCACTGAGACGAAGAATCCAATCTGCACTCCAACTGCCCAGGAAGCAATCACCCATCAAGTGACATTGTGAACACTGGCACCCACTTTGTGAGTGACCCAGCTTTCCCAAAGTCTCTTCTCTAAGCTGCCTTCTCCTGACTGCAAGGACATCTTGACGCGTGCTGCCCGGCTAACCTATCTACTCTGCACCCAGCCTGTCCGGCCTGGGTACCTATGAACCAGCTGTGCTCCCATGGTCCTGAGGCCCTTGTGATATCCTCCCTTGAGATGGACCACTCGGACTTACCTTTAAGTCCCTTTGTGCAGTGTGTTTTCAGGTGGTCCCCTTCTTCATAGTGCACCAGGTACCAATGACCTCAGAACCCTGCGCTTGCCTGTGTACGGGACGCTCACGAGAACCCACTGGTGGAACATTGGGCCTAGCCTTGCTACTTAATTCCAAAATTTGAACCTTGAAATTCAACTGTCTGATTTTACGTGGAGTTTCTTGTTTCTTCCCAATGACCTCAATGGTGCGTAATTGCGCTCAAAAGTAATTTATTTTGTGAACTTCCAAAATTCATATCCTAAAAATTAGGACGCAGTTCTTGTCTGAAAAATTACATAAAAATTGGTGTTATTGTTATAAATTGGTTGCAGATTTATTCTTGAGTGTGTGTCTCATTTATTGCCTTTGTAAGTACAACAAATGCTTAGCACTACACTCTGATAAGCCTAACTGCTCGCTCACACTACCACAAATAGAGCGTTAGTATTATTTGCTTTTGCCTCTGTATACCAATCTGCCAATCTGGGTATTACTGAACAATCTGCACAGTGTACTTCATTTTAGTACACTATATAGAGAACCAGCATCCTACACACCAAAGTAGCCTTTCAAACATGTATCAAGCCTGCCATTGCAGGCCAGTGGGTGCACAGTTGCGCCTATGCTCAGGTTGGCACTTTTCACTCATTAGCCACCACCACTAGAGCACCTCTAGGGTAAGCCCTGAGGGATAAAGTAGGTGGCAGACAAAAGGCAGGGCAGGTACAAATGAGTTTTTCCAGCCCAGGTAATGAAGAACCCCCATGTGGGTTTTCCCTACCTCGGAAGTTGGCTCCTCCCATCAGAGAACACATGGTTTGTGCTGCTTCTCTTGTACTGGCCTTAGCACACTTTCGCAGTGTAAATGCAGTGTGCATGCCATTCCTACACATGCCAGGAAGGGGTGCTTACCTGATGTTTTTAAACATGTCTCAAGCCTGCCATTGCAGGCCTTTGTGTGGCACTTGCAGCGAGGGGGTGTTTAAACATGTGTCAAGCCTGCCATTGCAGGCCTCTGGGTGCATAATTGCACTAATGCTCAGGTTGGCCTTTCAAAATCATTGGCCAAGGTTGAGGGTGCTTTTCACGAACACTAGAGCACCCCCAGGGTAAGTCTTAAGGGGTGATGCAAGTGGTAGGGGAAAGGCAAGGAAGGTACACATGTGTTCCCTGCCCAGGGAGTGAAGAATGCCCATATGTGTTCTCACTACCTATGAGGTTTGCTCTTTCCATAGGTTAACATGGAAAAATGCTTTAAATTACGTCAAGCTGCAATTGTGGCTTACAGTGCAACAGCCTCATAATGCTTCCTATCATTGGATTCACAATGGCAAACCCTCCCCTAAAGAGCAATTTGTGATTAATAGCTTAGAAATGCCCCTCCTAGAAATTAGGCATGTCTCTGCTCAGAAACTCTTTGTGTGCCTTTTAGTTTCCCTCTAGTCCACACTGGAGGATGAGGGAGCATATCTGGAACTGGAACAGCAGACCTCTGTTATTTGAGGGCATGGCTGGATAGAATGAAGGAATAGGTTTTGAATCTTGGCCTCTGTTAGCCAGATCCCACTAAAGATTAAGATTTGCGTTCCACGGTTCAACGGCAGACAGGACTGAAATTTAGGGGAGACATATATTGTTCAAAGAGAAACCCTTTGCCCCACCCCGGACATCAAAGGCATACAGCAGAATAACTGCTGGTACCATACTACAACTTGGAAGAGATACACTTGTGGAGACATGGGACCGGAGATCCTGGAAATGCATGTGCACACTGCCAGAGGAAACTGTTATGCACATTGGAAGGGACAGTGACACTTGCTGAATAGTGGTTGGCCATGGCTGACTACTTCTTGCTGTGTGGCACCCTGTAGTGTGCTCTCCAAGGGCTTGTTTGCGTGTTCTCTGTTCTCTTGTAGAGGTCTCAGACACATCAAAGATCTCCTGGAAGGGGCCCAGGCCATATATCTGTGACACTCTTAAGTGCCCACATCGTCAGCTGGATTCCCACTGGTAGTGCGGTGTAAACTCGGAACTAAGTATTGTGCCTGAAGACCTGATTGCCTGGTGCGGAGCCCCAAAAGCACTTTCCACATCTCAGGAGTGTGGATCCTGCCTCGTGAGGGCTTGGTCGCATAACCGTCTTGCTGATGGCTAGCGGATTCACCAGTTGCAGAAACCCACTTGGCCAACTACATCGATCGTGCCGCAAGTCTCTCGTGTGACAAGCCGACTTCATGCCTATTGCGTGTGGCACTCTATTCACAGGTTGCGACCTTCGAAGATGGGGACATACCCATAGCAGTGGAGAAGTGTGGCTCAATGATTAGAGCGGCAGACCCTGATGCAGAGGTCTAGCCCGGGACCAGGGTTCAATTCCCCGCTTCGGCGGGTCTTGGGCTCTAAAATTACATGGACCTGATAATTCTCGCCTCGGTGCCATTCCAATCATGGAGTCCCACTCTGCAACTCTGGGCAATAGCTTGCTTAATCTCCACAACGGCCCCCACAACGCTAAGGATGCCTGGCCTCCACCTTGGGGGTGCCCAGGAGTGGACACCTCACAGGGAAAGCCAGGATGGGTTCCACAGCGGTATTCGTACAAGCGCCTTGAGACCCTAGCGGGTGAGTAGTGCGCTATACAAGTATCAATTTACAATTTACAATTTATTCGACCTCGTGTGGCACCGCTGAACTTGCGCCTGTGTGTATAACCTGAACTGTCTGGTGCAACACAATTCAAAGAGCACCAGATCTTGAGCCTCATTTCCAGGTAGGCCCAGAATTTGCAACTCTTTGTTGTGAGTGACCAGAATTGTCTGGTACGACTCATACCAACATGCACTAGATATTGTTCCTCATTTCCAGAGAGGCACAGATGAGCAAATTTGTATTCTGGAGTGTCTGAATTGCCTGGGCACTACTTTGATCAATGTATGGCCTACGTGGTGTCTCCTGCTTCTGAGAGGCTCCCCTTCTTCCTCCTCCATTTATCGATTGCTCCTTTTTGTGGCCTTAGTGTGGCAGACCAAATGCCGTTCCCTCACCCAGCCCAATTACTTTATGTTGTGAGGTAGTATATCCTGGATCCAGCCCGTGGGTGTAGTGTAGTCGGGGTTAGCTGAAGGGTGGAGGAAGGCCTGGGCCACAGGGTTTGCAAGTGTATTATCAACTGACCTGCCAAATATCAGTGCACCGCATTAGGTAGATGTGTGCGTGTGTGCAAGTGTGCTCCATACAGACTAGCCATGTATCCATAGCAACACATTTCAGTGCTGAGTGTTTTTGAGTGCCTGCTTGTGATTCATTGCACTACACAGCAGTGCTGCTGTACACCTTGTTTCCATGCAAAGAGAATATTACGTTTAGCATTTGTTTTTTACATGTGCGCCATTGACCCACAAAGCTATTTAAAAATGTTTTAATTATCTGTAAGTACAGGTTTCTGATATTGTTGTGAACTGGGGTGCACCCTATAACTGTGTGGTATTGAATTAGAATAATTGCCAGGATGGGCCTCAATCTGACAAAGTTTTGCACCACATAAGGGTGCTGGGTTGTAAAGTAGGATTTTTCCCAAGTGTGCAAATTACTGATGTTATGTTTAACATGGTTGGGCTTGTACTGCTAGTAATATTTCTGAATGTGATTAATGCCCAGAAATACATGATGTTCATGTTGTGTTAGATAATGTGTGGGTGGAATTCAGATTTTATTTACATACACGATGTGTGAAGTCTCTTTTTGTGATGCTCAGTGTATTTATTGTCTGAGAGTGCTGTGCCAATTCTTTACACATTGCCTCTGTGAAAAGCCTGACTACTCAGTGCCAAGCTACCCAAGGGTGAGCGGAGGTTGTACAGTGAGTGCATCACCCGCCTCTAATAGGAGTAGTAGGTTCAGCCTGTATAGGGCCTTGCCTCAGCCAGCCAGAACGTGCCAGTTCCAACTCCATGGTACAAACTCTGAGGGATACAGGAGCCAGGATGACAATAGTAGTGTACCAGTTGGCTTTCCCAGAGCAGATTTTCCCAGACACTCTACATAGGGTAGTCAATACTGACAATGGGATGAGGTTTCATTCCATGGAATGGTAACCTTTGAGTAGGGTGGGGTTAATTGCCTGAAGAAGGTAACTATGAGTCTAGCCATTAAAGTGGAGTAAACCATTGGGCTGAGGTAGAAAAGAATACTCATTCAGAAATGTAGGGTTTGCCTGAGTGGGTGTGTGTGGCCACAAAGGCCAAGGCAGCCCATTAGGGAACTCAAGGGAGCCTGGAGCCTGAAATAATGGCCCAGGATCCCACAACCAAGAGGAAGGGCATGAGGCGTGGAAATCCAGCCTCAAAACTTTACCCGGCACAGATTGAATTGTGACCCCAAAGGGGGAGGTTTTGGAGCCTAAAGGGGAAGTAGATCCATTATGGCTTATGTAGATTTGTTTGTGCATATGTTCTTTTAAGGGTGCTGGACACTTAAAATTGTATGGGCATCATTTGGAATGGGAAACCTGTGCAACGGGAGACAGTTGATGAAGGAGCTGAACTGTGGATGTGCACATACGTTGGAGAATGCAAAAAAGAGACTTAAGACATTTGTGAGTGTTGTCTTTCTCCCAACACTGGCGACAAGTTGTCAGCATCCACCAAGGACCCTGCATGCATTGTAACAGAAGATAAGATAAAGGTATTCTGCAGTTGAAGGTGAACATTTGATGGTGAGTGGGTACTATGGAAATCATTAAACTGTTTTCGAAGGTTCGCATTGCAGCATTTCAGAAATATTCCAGAGCAGCTCACATTACAGCAATACTGCAGAGAATTACTTTACTTTGGAAACTGGAATCTTCCGAAGTGTATCTGGCTTTACTGGCTGCAATGCGAGACTGTGACTGATCGAAGTGCATCTGTGTGCGCACCTACATTGAGCTGATGTTATTGTGATCATGCAGCACTGGTGTACAGAAGTTGAAGAGCGTGCGCATGCGCCTACCCTTAGAGACCTGTAGGAATTCGCTGAGTCGCATGGTGCAGGAGGATCATCAATGCAAGAATTCTGCCAAGTGCAGAGACAGTACCCAATTCTGAAAGGCCTTCAGCTCCAGGCTAAAGTCCAGTAGAAGGGGATACTAGTGGTACCCACAGGAACTCCTAGGAAGAGGGTGTCCAGGACAATTAGGCTAGGGACCCAAAGCTTGGGTAAACCAGGAGAGTGTTGGTCCCCCTATGACGCAGGGACTTCCTCTTAAACTTAACCCATGATATCCCCTTGACTGAGGATTTGGAGCTGATGAAAACCTGGGACAGGTCATATACTTTTACTGGCCCCAGATCTCTGAAAAGGTGAAGACGTTCTGTCACTCCTGTGCCACCTGTGAAGTCAGTGGCAAGACATACGGGCAAGCCAAGGCTCTCTTAATTCCACTTGTGGTTGGAACTCCTTTTAATATGGCAGGGATTGACATTGTTGGGCCCCTAGATCCTAAAACAGCTGGAGGAAACAGGTTCATTTTGGTGGTGGTTGACCATGCCACTAGGTACCCTGAAGCCATACCTCTGAGAACAGTGATGGCACCCGTGGTGGCCAGGGCCCTGCTTGATATGTTTATCAGAGTAGGGCTCCCCAAAGAGGTAATCTCACATACGATAGAAAGCTTCATTTCTGCATAACTGTAGGCTATAGGCCCGATTCACAAATATAAACTTAAAGACCAAAAGTTTGAGTTTATCACTTTCGATATTTGCAAAGGTAAACTTAAACCAAAAGTCTAAATTTACGCCTTTCGGTATCCCCATGATGTTAAAAAAAGGATGCAAATTTGGCAATGATAAGGTTGTGGAAAAAAATATTGCTACCAGGTACTTTAGCACATTTATCTTGAGTTTGGTACACTAGCAGTTTGCCCTAGTTGAGGAGCTGCAGAATTGGTTTGAAAGGCCTGTTGCTGATGATGGTGGATGCTCGGAGGACGCCTGTGATTGGCCGTTGCATGCACGTGGCCTCGTTGCCCTGTCCTTGATGCCAGTTGAACTGACACTCATGTACCTGAGACTGTGACTGTTTCTCTGCTTTTTAAGTAGCATCTTGGTGACTATTAGCTACTGACATATTTGTTTTCGAAATCATCCCTGACAAAAAAGAGTGTAGGAATAAAACATTCAACACAAAGGACGCAGCATTTTGAAATCTTTATGGAGGGCAGAGGTCTTCCAGCGTTAAAATGTGAATTTAAGCTAGTTTGAGTGTGTGCGCCCGCGTGCACATATGCATGTTATGTTATATTATGATAGCTTAATATAGCGCAACGACTCATCCTCGGAGGGGCATCTCGGCGCTTGGATAGCAAGTCAAGTAGCAAATTGCCATTAAAAGGAACAGGTCTTCAGATGTCTTTTGTAGCCTGAAGCATGAAGCACGTGTCTGTCATTCTGTTTCTGATACCTATCCAAGCAAAGTCCAATAAACCATTAAAAAAAAAACGTTTGCTATCCTAATCGAAACAGCATTTTTGCAAAGCAGTTCATTCTTGTTCTGTAACATGATGCCTGCTGTTTTCAAAAGGTCTTGGTGTACTGTAAACCGTGCTCTGAAAATGTTCTTGGGTGACTTGACCTATAACTATTATTGTCGAATAGACAGCCATGTTGATTCAGAAGAACACGCCAGTCTGCAACGTGAACAGGCTCCCTGCTCGGAGAGAGGTCCAGCACCCGACCTTCAGCCGAGCACATCCGCGGATCTTCGATTTCTGCATCCCATTTCGATATGTTCTGCTCCAAACCCATCTTCAACCGGATGAGCTCTCATCATTTTCTGACTGATGCACCAGGGTCTGCAGGCTCTTGACAGGTTTGCCAAATTCTCGTTAAGGTCCACATTTTAAGGGTTGGCAATTTAGAGTGGGGGGGGGGTGCACATATGAGTTTGGCCTGAATCAAGATTCCAAGAGGTGCAATAATAACAGTACACAGCAGTTTTTTGTGTGCATGTAAAACCGGAAGACGTTTTTATAGGTAAAAACTGCAGCCTTCCAAATACTGGGGCATATCAACAAGGGCTTTATCTCTGCTTTTTTGGCTTTAAAAGCCAAAAAAGGACAGATAAAACTAGCGCCCTATCAACAACAGGGTGCTAACATGCAAATTTGCATGTTAGCACCCTTTTACTCTACGCTTCCCCTTGCATCTCTAATTAGATGCAAAGGGGGCGTTCCAGAGTAAAATAATACATTTCTCCTATTATCAAGAATGTCGCTAACCCTGTTAGAGACAAAAAAAGCAGCGCTAACCGCGGTTAACGCTGCTTTTTTACGTCTGGTATTTTTCAGACTTAGCCATGATATCCTATGGAAGAAGGATATCATGGCTAAGTTTGCCTGTCCCTATCAACAAGGTATTGTGAGATTATCGCTGGGTTTCCAGCGATAATCTCACGTTAGCCACTTAGCGTGAGGATTTTTATCGCTATTGAGATAAGCGTTGCTAATAGCACGCTATCTCAGCGATAAAAATTCACGCTAGCCGGCGATAATTATCCTAGCGCTAAGTGCGCTTAGAGATAATTATCGCCGGTTGTTGTTGATATGCCCCTCTGTATCTTAGAACTTACAAAAATGTGGGGCCATATTATCAAGCAACAGCGATAACATTATCGCCGCTTTAGCGGCAGTTTCCTGCCGCTAAAGCGGCGATGATGTTATCGCTGTTCTTTGATAATATGGCCCGTTGTCTTGTTATTCGTAGTCGAAGTTTAGGCCACACATTTTGGTTATAATGATTTCCTCACAGAGATAATCTGGAAACAACGTGGCCTTGCCTAGAATTTGAGGTACATAAAGTAGAAGAGCACAATGTTGATATACATTGGAATACTCCTGTTGATATGTTTGCAGGCAAAAAAATATATAATACATGCATGAGCATGAGCTGGAGAATCTAAGGGGCATATTAACAAGGCGGCGCTATAAAATTATCGCCGCTTTTGCGACCGTTTTCGGCCGAAAAACGGCGATAATTTTATCGCTTTATCAGCAAGGTCACGCTATCGCGTGAATCCTTGCCTTAGCGCCCTTTCCTGTAACGCCCACCTTTGCATCTCTAATGAGATGCAAAGTGGGCGTTCCTTCCCAAAATAACTGGAGAAATGTCGCTAACCGACATTTCTACAATTATCAATGGACACGCTTACAAGCATAGCAATAAGAAAAGTAGCACTAACCACAGTTATCGCTACTTTCCTTACGCCTGCTTTTAGTTTGGCTTGGCCATGATATCCTATTGAAGGTGGATATCATGGTTAAGTCTGTCCCTGCCCTATCAGCAAGCTATCGCCAAACCTTGTGCGATTATCGCTGGATTTCCAGCGATAATCGCACATGTGGCAGCTTGCGCCAGGAATTTTATCGCTTTTGAGATAAGCGTTGCTGATAGCACGCTAACTCAGCGATAAAATTCTGCGATAATTATCCTAGCGCTAAGCGCGCTTAGCGATAATTATCGCCGGTTGTTGCTGATATGCCCCCAAATTCTCTGGATGAGCGTTTTGGCAGTCTTTCTTTGTAGTGCAGGAGATGATGTCAGAAGCCCTGTTGCCACTGGTAACAAAACCATCTCTTTATTCGGGATGGTTCATTTTCTCAATTCTTCAAAAAAGTTAAAATTGCAGATAAAGACAGAGTGGGGCTGACTACTTCAGGCATTTGTTTTCAGCTGATTTTCATGCTTTGCCACTGCTAGGATTGGCTATTCATCAAGGTCATGACATTTTATAGATGATTCTATTGTCCCATTTACACTCCCATTAGGATTTCGGGATGGGCATAATGTATTCCTTTAGTTAGAAAGCAAATGCAACATGTCATGTAATGGCCAGTCCAGGTTCTCCGAAGTCTTAACTTTACTAACATAACATTTTTCCATAATTCCTGATGTATGGTGTTTTTTGTTTGGGGAGTGCATGTTGTTTGGATGTCTTAAAATGTCATAAAGTCAGTAATCTTCATTAATCACACGTGCTTTAATTTGTTTCACTTTCCTGACATCCTAATATATTTTTAGATGCAAAGCTTTTTTTGTTCATGCTGTAAAGAAATGCATGTCCATAGGCTTTCTTAACGATTCTGTGAAAATACATGTCCTTTCTCAAAAGTATCAACTAGGCAATCTTTTAGCTTTGTATGAATTTCAAGATAGCCACTCAAAATGCAAACTTTATCTTTTGACTACTTTTATTGCTGTGTGTTTACCAACCAGGCTCTATTTTTAGATAACTTGTTGTTGTAGCCCAATATGTTTCTTCTTATGGGATTGTCTTTATAAGGAACTTTAGGGTAACACACACAAACCAACCAAGTCATTACCAAACACTCCCTATTAGAAATGGGATTTTTGATCGGCTAGGGCATGTGCCAAAGCCGGGCAGAATCCACCACTCTAGTCAGGATAAGGGAGTTACACTCCTTAAATAACCCCTGCTCACCCCGTTGGTAACTGAGCACGAGCAGTCAGACTTATCTTAAAGGCAGTATGTAAAGCATGTGCACATAACCAACAGTAACACAGTGTAAGCACTACAAAAGGACACCACACCAGTTTAGACAAATATCCAATATTTTTATATATTTAAGACAAGACAAAAAACGATAAAAATCCACAATACAGTACTTAAAAATCTTCAATTATCAAAATATGCTTGAAATATAGTTCCTTGATGTCAATAGCTCCATCCGAGGCTATCACGGTGTCGTAAACAAACAAATCCAAACAGTTCTGGCTGACCGCGGTGTCACGGGCCAGCTACGGTGTCGGGAGGACCCACAAACAGTACCTTTTAGAAATGCAGGGCATCGCAACCTCTTGTTGAGCTTCCCAAAGCACGGCGTCCGCAGGCGTCAGTTCCATAGGTTGGTGCAGGAGTCGTCGGGCCCTGGAACCTGGAAGAGTTGCAGGTCAAACTCCCCTCTGTTGAAGTCAGGAGCGCTGGCATCGGCAGGAGTCAGTGCTGCAGTGCGAAGTGCAGCAGTGCAGCGTGTGGTGACCCCAGGTCGCCGTGCGAGCCATGACTCGGTGGTGGCATCAAATGGCGTCGTCGGTGAGACCTGGGTTGCAGTGCGAGGTGAAGGCGGTGCTCGTCGAGGTGCTGGCAGGTCACGTCGCAAGCAGCAGCGTTGTTGTGGCTGAAGCGCTGTCATTGGCTGACGAACTGGAGTTGATGGTGCCGGCGTTGGCAGGCCGAGGCTGCGGTGTGGGATGATTGCAGTGCATCGTGTAACTTTATGAGCGGTGCCGTCAAACCACGGTGCAAGCAGCGGTGTAGATTTCGGCATTGAGCGGCTTCGTCTGGGATACCAAGGTGTTGTCCTGAAGCGAGGCGGTGCGGAGTGCGGTGTCCACAGGTCTCAGTGTGAGCAGCGGCTCGGTGGCGGCATCAGCAGGCGGCATCAGTGAGACCAGGATCGCGGTGCGGCATTGCGGCGGTGCACTCAGCGGTGCCTTCAGGACACGGAGTCCGTAGCGGCGTCGTAGATGGCGTCAAGTTGCTTTTTCCGATGTTGCAGCACAAAACACACAGTCCCCAGTGCTGAGGGAAGAGGAGCTTGAAGTCTATGTTCTTCCTGAGACTTCTTGAACAGGGAGCAAGCTCCACCTCAAGCCCTTGGAGAAACTCACAAAAATAGATTGCAGAAGGTTCAGTCCAGTCATTTCACT
This sequence comes from Triturus cristatus, assembly GCF_964204655.1. Classification (NCBI taxonomy): domain Eukaryota; kingdom Metazoa; phylum Chordata; class Amphibia; order Caudata; family Salamandridae; genus Triturus; species Triturus cristatus. The sequence continues at coordinate 1,077,640,565 of NC_140584.1, read as the reverse complement.
GCCCAAGACAGAAGCAGCCACTGCAGGCCAACACAGCAAAGCACTCAGCAAAGTGATAGTTCCTTCACACAGCTTCTCCAGCTCTTCTTCTTGGTAGTCTTCTTGGTCCAAAAGAGTTATAAAAGTTAGGGGTCTGGGCCCCAATATTTATATCCCCAAATCCTTTGATCTCTTAGACATAGAGTGTCTGTGCCCAGCCAGAACCAGTTCTGCCTTCTCTGGTGTGACTTCCTGGCAGAAGGTGGAGACGACATGGTCAGAGGCAGACCAGGCCCTTTGAGGTGCAAGGAAATCTCCTCTCCCTTCCCCAATTGCAGCCCAGGTCTAATGAGCCCTTTCCTGACCCACCTAGACTATCAGGATCCACTCCTGCTCCCCAACCCTCTGTCATCCAAAACCCAGACAGGCAATCCACATTCCAGCAGAGGCACACGGTATGACTGAGAAAGAAAATACCTACTTTCTAAAAGTGGTATTTTCAAACACAGAATGCAAAAATCATGTTCACTAAGAGATGCTTCCTTAGATTCTTAGTTCAGGCATACTAAACATTATTTTCCTACCTAATTCCCCAGTTATGTTTATAAGATGTTATAAACAAACTCCCCATTCTGTCCTATGGCGAACAGGCACCCTTGCAATAGTGAAAAACTAAATTGTCCGTAGTTCACTATCAGGACATGCCACACACACCAGGGCATGTCCTACCTTTCACATACACTGCCCCCGGCCCACAGGGGTACCTTGGGCCTACCTTAGGGGTGGCTGACATGTAAGAAAAGGGAAGGTCAGCGACTGGCAAATGTGTGCACTGGCCAAGTCGACATGGCAGTTACAAACTGTGCGCAGACTCCACAAGGGTGAGTGTGAGTTACCTTTTACGGGCCGTTCGTGTGGGCGGAACAATCCCATGCTGCAGCCCACCAATGGCATTTAATTCACAGGCCCCAGCATACGCAGTGCACTTTACTAGGGACTGACACATATTTCAAACAGGCCAATCATGGAAACACCAATCCATAATACATTTTACCACAGAAGCACTTGCACTTTACCACTGATTAGCAGTGAGAAAAGTGCGCAGAAACTCTAAGCCAGCACAGAGAGAGTCAGAACCGGGAGGTCAGAAAGCAAAAAACTCAGGGGAAACACGCCAAAAGATGCCAAGTCTAACACTTCCCCTGAGAAAAAGTGATACTGATTGGTGTTGCCAGTGCTTGTTTCACACAGTAGTGGAAGCAGGTGGTAGAGTGGAAGTGGATGACAGCCTCTTAAGAAAATGTTTAAACTGAGCCACTTATTAATATTTTTTTTACAAATTAAAACATTCTTGAAAAAGTGATGTAAATAAAGATTGGATTGTGGAATTAGCTATGAAGTACAGCGATTGATCTAATGTGTGGGGAGCTATTATGATCGATACTGATTAGTGAAAAAAAGACCTGGAAGAAAGAGAAAAGCAGGCAGAACTAGAGTGGTAATGTACAGCGAGCATTTTTTGTTTTTTTTATGTTTGTGGAACAGTGAGACAAGGAATTAAGGAATATTTCTGATGTAAATGGGAATTGGGAATGGGATTTTCAGTGCAGATTTCCTTCTATTACTTGATTATAGTTTGGTCAGGCAGTTTCTACTCAGTCATGAGAGCTTATTAATGAGTATTAATTTCTTCAATTAAGTAGAAAGGGAAGCAGTGAGAATATGCTTGAGGAAACAGAAAGAAGCTAATAATTAGCTGTATGGGATAAGGACAACCTGATGATGGCGCAGAGAGTATGAATGTCTGGTTGAAACACCACTAGTGTGTTCATTGGCAAAATATACATTTCCTGCTGGAGCACACTTAATACACTGATTAAAAAGACCATCTTTAACCAATTTTCCATATTTTGGGATTAACTAATGGTAATAACTTGCCTTAGCCTGTGTTAGGTTGGCCCCAGGCCTGAGCCTGGAATAACCAGCAGAGGCCATTAAGTTTAGCAGGGAATGGGGCTTGCAGGACACACATTCACACCCATGCATTCTCACACACATACACACACATCTATTCACAACACTCACTCCCAAATGTTCATACATATGACAGAGCGCAATGGTGCGCTTTCATTTGTAAGGGTGCATTATATTTTTCATATAAACGTGTTGCAATACGTGCACGTTTAGCCGAAAACATTAACGTGTAGATTTGTGCTAACTGCTTGCGCATATTCACGCATCTGATGTGCCCATGTAACCTGAAAATTCAGAGATGCTCAGTAAAATAGCTCATTTATATGTAAACCCATGAGGCCTATGTATTATTCTCTTATGTAGGCCAATTTTTGTAGGACTGAAATGTAGTCTCCCTGGTGCTCGTTAATCATGGAGTTGAGGTTTGAATTTCATGTGCATGATGGATTTGTTCTTTTCCCACGTTTCTGTTGCAGTTGGAGAAACCTGTCTTTGTTAGTTAGAATAACACTTTTGTTTTAGGAGCCAGGCTTAAGGGAGGAAAGAATCCATTTACCCAAGAAAGCGCTGATGACGTGAGATGGTGTTCTTTCTCACTGGAGAAGGCCTGATAATTAAGGTCATTGAGCCAGGAGAGGGAGTATCGAAACTAACTGGAAATTCACCTATGAGGAGTGCCCAGCTGGATGAGGTGATCGGGAGATGAGCAGTGGGTGTGCTAAGAGATTTTGGTGTCTGAATTAGGGACAGTGCCCCGGGGGTTGAGTGAGGAGAGGAGATGAGATTGATGAGGATAGAAGAGAATCTAGAAATGAGGGCACTTATTGCCTGCATTCTGGTCTTGGAATTTGTCATTCTGTTTCTGTTCCAGAAGCAAAGTTTTGTTCTTAGGTTTGGATTTGGATTAGTTTCAATGTATTTCTACAACCTCCTCTTGAGGTGTTTAGATGTCCAGTTGTTTTTGGCTTTGTAATAAACCCACTAAATTTGACAACCTGGAGTCTGTGATTCTTAGGAGTCCTGATTCTTTGTGCTGGTGATTCCAACTGAATGAGTTATGTTCCCCTCTACACTTCTAAAGCATACAAAAATGTCCAACCGCCGAGAGGGTTCCAGAGTAAAACAAAAGACGGAACCTGGCTCCTTCAGTTGGTAGCACTGGAGGGTTGTCTCTTGAAGTGAGGGGAGAATCAAGAAGAGAAGGGAAAGTTAAGTGATAGAGCCCCAAAGAGCCCAAAAGATGAGAGCCTAAAGGTTCGACAACAGAGAGCTGTGGAAATATGGATTTTTCTGGTCAGTTATGTCCCCTATCTTGGACCCCAACGGTTTCATGTATAAATCACAAGTACATGTATGTTCCCTCCAGTTCCAGTTATGAAGACGCAAACACATGTGCGTCCATCGTCAACATGTCCTCTGTCAGATCCGCCATGAATAGGCCGGATATTCCATTCCTAAGTACAAAAGGCCACCGCCTTTATATGGTTCACTTATGCCATTTTACAGTCCAGGCAAGTAGGCCCTGATTCTGTCATCAAACTCTCCTTGCCTTCTGCCTCTGAAAGCTCCAGTCTGAACCTGCATCTGTGACCATGAACTTTGTCTCATTCTCTGCGCGGCTCATGAAGCCTGACATCAGCCTATTCTCTGCCAAGAACTGTATTTCACCTTCGAATTATCTGCTTCCCCCTCAGCCGATGCATTCCTGCCTAGTAGTTTAAGTAAACATTCTTCCAGTTACCAAGCAAAGGGCCCGGCTTCTCTGTCTTAATACAAGTAATTCATAGCCCTGTTACTATGGAAGATTCCTGCCCTCGCATTTAGTGTAGACACTTAGACGCTTGTACACGCACGCACAGTCAGTATAGAATAGATTCTGTCCGAGAGTCCTTCCTTTGTGGATAACATAGTTCTTTAAACATAGGATGTTAGATATGATTTGGGATTAGGTTGACTTGACCCCTCAGACTTCTTGTCTCCACATGTAGAGCTAAATGTCAAGTCCCCTTCACCCCCTAGTTACACGTCAATCACACGTCATAATGCTGCGCGCGCATCTATGCCAAGTATTATCTTATAGATCCACCTATACATGACATCACAACCAATTACGTTCCTTTTTACTCCTTATTACACCCATTTTTGGTTACGTAGATGTATCGTCATTTTCCTTATCAATTGTTACGCCTACTGTATTCGCTTCATTGTAATGTATGTTCTATAAAAGCCATTTCATGTCAATAATGTGTGTGCTTCACTTCCTGAACCTTCGTGGTGACGGAACATTGGGAGCAACCGATTATAATCGAGTATTGGAATAAAGCCCATTCCGAACCTCTAATACCACGGATTCTGCCTCTCATTTTACTGAGCTATTTTATTATGTTTCTGTATCAAATTCAGTCCCGGTAAAGGAAAATTATTTACCACATGATGGCGCCCGAACAGGGACACTTTCTCATCTCACGCGCCGGCGGTGAGTTGCAGGCCCGGTCTCCTGCCACAGCTGGACGGACAATAACGCGTACCAGCAGGATTTCCTGTATCTCCCTCCGGTCAAGCGGGGGCGACTGAGACTGCGATCAACACCCAGACGAGGCGGTGAGAAGTGCGAAGTATCCCGACCAGAGCCTAGCTGAGAGAGCAAGATCCGAGGTATACAGAGGCCCACCAGTGTCTGAAGTCCCAAGTCGAGTCCAGTGTCCGACGAGTCGAGTCAAGTCCAGTCCGATTCAAGTTCAAGTTACTGAGGCCTTCCGTTTCCGAAGCTACCCGGTGAGTACCATTGCTGGGGAGGCATTTCTGACGTGCACATAGGTTGTGCCGGTCAAGACGGGTTTGGGTACACAAATCCGGTCTGCACTGTTTTAGCAGTGTATCTGTACTGTTTAGCAGTATATCAAGTATTCCGAAGTATCTAGTTATTGTCAAGAATTAAGCTTGGCGATTAGTTATGCAGACAATCATCATTGTTGTTTCAGTTAAAGGTTTTAATGTTTAATGTTTAATGTGTTTAAGTATGTTCTGTATGTTGTGGTATGAATGACTGTTCATTATCGTGTTTATTGTATTAAGTCTGTTCAAATTCAAGTATCAGGTCAGTTGGTCAAAATCAAGTATAAGGTCAGTTTTCAATATGCCGCTCTTTTCGAAATTAAGACAGATCACCACCAGAAAAGGGGTACTCGAAGAAGCCGTTCCTATTCCTCCTAGGGACACCCCAGGGTACTTCATGTATCATAAACATGGCTTAGATGCCATATTATTTCTTGATTTATGGGTAGACTATACCAAGGAATTACCAGAAAGTCAGAGGTGGCCCACAGCGGGAACCTGGGATGCGGAATGCATCATAAAAGTAGAAGAAGAGTTATGGAAAAGAAAAGTCAGACAGTCACAGAAAGATGCCATTGAATTATGGCGTAAAGAATCACATAGACGAACAGAAAAAGCACGTAGACAGGAAGAGAAGAGTAAAGAGAATTCCAATAAAGTTCAAGAAAATCTATTAATTGAGGAAGGTATCCGAGTGAAAGCAGAACAAGTAGACAGACAAAGAAATGCCCTTATGAATGGTATGTACCCCCTTCTGGCCGAAGGATTACCTAAGGCTACTCCAGAGATACCGAAAGACTTGCCAACCCCATTATTTCCAATAAAGGTACATCCAAGGGGGCATCCTAGAACCGCAGAAGATGTTTTTCTGTCCTCATATTTAGATGACGCAGCTCCCGAGTATGCTAATTCCGCCCCGCACAGACCGCATACCAGGGAGGTTCAACGCCAAGATCCAGTACCCGTATCGTTACAGCAACAAGTTCTGACACAAGTTCCGGCAAGCACATCTGTTTCTGCATCCGCTCCTACAGCTACTCCTATAGCTGTGTCCACACCTGTAGTTGCTGTGTCACGTTCGACGAATCCTTTCACACCCGACACCCCAGATGGGGCCACGGGAGGTGCTACCAATATCTTTTCTACGCCACCCAGAATAAATAAACTTACTTTTCAAGAGTCAGCACATTCACGTACACCCAAACTCATTAGTGCCCGTGCGCTTAAGGAACTTCTTGTAGATTGTAGATATGACCCCGTGCCCGGAAAAGAGGACGAAATGACCCTGGCATCATTACGTATCAGACGAGCCGCAGTGTATTTAGGGAAGTTACCAGGAATGACTGCGCATCTAGATAATATATACAATTTTGTCCAAACGGGGCGAGACCCAGAATGTATTCACAGAGCTATGGAATACCAGAAAGTAGAGATACAGGGGGAACTGTTACGTTTCCTCATAAACTGTGTGATCAGAAATCAAGACCGACCGGGGGGTAGACCCGGAAGCAATGCAAATTCTTACAAGATGGAGCCAGAATATATCAGAAGGGAGACATGATAAACAAAATTGTATAATAGCCATGTGCCGAAAGATCCGTAAAGAAATAGAACGCCTACACGAAGAGAGATTAGAGGTAGACGAGTTCGAACAAAGCGAGGAAGAAGGGTCAGGACCGCCCACAGGACAGTCAGAAACTATAGCATATGTAGGTAAAAGAAGATCTTATAATAGTACGAGATGTCTTATTGACCCGATACGCCCGATATGTCCAGACAATAACAGGGGTTTCCCAACACCCATAGTCCATATAAGGTCTAACGAGCATTCGTTCCAAACAGCTGACAAACTACTCCGAGAACGAAGGGGTTATCATTTTCTCGATTCTATGGATGAACAAGATTTAGCCAGGGCAGCTGTCCATTGGGTGGACAGTCCCGGAAAATATAGTGATGATACAGTAGTACGCACATTTTTGAATCTCACCCCAGATGAACAGAGGTTAGCTGGGATTTATATGATTCAACAACTCATTATACTATATCGGAGTCAACATTCAGATCCTGGTCCCTTACCCGACATATTGACTGAATTACTCACGAATAGATGGAGAGGTTCAGGTACTAAATTAATTAAAGAAATTCTAGAATCAAGAAAGCAATATATTCTTTTTGTATGTTCAGAACATGTTTCATTGCCCGTCAAGGAAAGAACCGCGTATCACATGGATAGACAGAATCCCTTACGAGAAGTGCACCCAATAAAGGGCGAGGACAATCAGTTCAAGCGCGTATTTGTATACACGCCCATCTCGAAAATAGAATTGTTACAAATGAAGAAAGTGGTACCCAGTCATGACAAAGACCCAGCGGGTTTTCACCGAGAAATTAAAGACATGTTACTCATGGGAGAGTATACCTATCCCGACATTATGACAATATTAAAGGTATTGATGCCTGCTGGCATTTATGAGAAACTCAAGGAAAAGGAGTGGGAGGTAGGAGACCAAAAGATAGAATGGTCAGTATTAGAAGCAGAAGAAAAGGCCCGAACTGCAGGAGCAGGACTTGGGGATAAAACTAAAGCACTACCAGGTTTATTAGTACAGGTACTGCCACGTTTATTAACTACGAAAAAGGAAGATTGGGGTACAATTTCAGCCTGTAAACAGAAGCAAGATGAGGACACTAGTGATTACTATGCCCGATTTGAAAAATGTTTTGGTATAAATAGTGGCATAAAAGCAAGTAGCGAATCATACCCACATCTGTTTGTAACAAAATTAGTAGAAAATGCCCTGCCCCCAGTAAGGAATAGAGTATTAAAATTCGAGAGTACCTGGCAAGGTAACACTCCATCACAAATGTTACAAATGTTACAGTATCATCACAATAGAATTAGAGAGGAACAAGAACATGAACACAGACGCATGAAAGACACAAAGATGAAAATGCTAGTTTCTCAGACAGTTCCAGCTGAAGGACATAAAAAGGGTACGACACATTCTGATTCAGCAGGACCTGTAAAAGGGACATGCAATTATTGTAAAAAGCCAGGTCATTATGTACACGATTGTCCAGTTTTAAAACATAATATCGCCATAGGTAAAACGCAAGAAAGATCACGGCCACTTAGACAAGATCAGAATGAACAAGGAGCTCTACAGCATGCCCAGGCCATGCCAGCCGCACAACAGCCAATACAGTTCGTGCCAGCTGCACCAGCGTTGCCTGTTGCTGCCACACAGACAACAACACGACAAATGTATCAGACCGCACAGTATGAATATCCTGAGTACCAGCGTTACGCATGAACTAGCCTAGAGAGGGAAGTATACTTACCCCTTATCGAGATACCTGTAGATCAAGAAGGACCTTATGTACACAGTGAATTGTTAGGCCAAGACAGAAAATTTTTACTCGATACCGGGGCAAGTCGAACAACCATAAAACGTAGTGAAGTTCCAGGGGCACCCCTCTCAGGCTCACAAAATATTTCCCTTGGTTTTTCAGGAAAACCTATTGTTAATGAAGTGTCACAACCTCTGCCACTTACGATAGGACCTCTGACCCGAACTACAGATTTATTGCTTACTAAATCATGTCCAGAAAATCTATTAGGAATAAAAACGTTAAAAGCTCTAGGAGCCATAATATGTTGTTCTCCGGAAGGAGTAAGATTGTTTTTACGTGATTTTAAAGGTCACTATGTATCTAGAGACATAGATCCCCGACTGCAGACTTTACCGACACATCTATGGGCACAAGGCCCTACTGATGTTGGTTGCATGAATATTACACCATATCGAGTCACATTAAAGGCAGGAGTGGTGCTACCACGAATGCGACAATACAAGTTACCGCCAGATGCTGTAGTGGCTTTACTACAAATCATTGACGAGCTCATTACCCAAGGAGTAGTTGTAGAAACAGACTCCAATGTATGTAATTCCCCGATAATTCCGATTCTTAAACGAACAGATCCTAAGGCCCCGCCAGTATATCGACTGGTTATTGATCTGCGCGAGTTAAACAAATGCATTGTGCCACAATTTCCTGTGGTCCCAGATATCTCGTCATTACTGACAGCCATTGATTCCGAAGCAACATTTTTTACTGTAATCGATCTCAAGAATGCCTTTTTCAGCGTCCCAATAGATCCGGAAAGCCAATATTTATTCGGATTTAGTTTAAATGGATGTAGCTTTAAATTCTCACGCGCACCTCAAGGATTTACAGAAAGCCCCAGCATCTATAGCCAAGCACTGAAACGAGAACTTGACAGTATCCACATGCCAGTTAACACTGCTCTGCTTCAATACGTCGATGATCTGCTGATCACCGCCCGAAGCGAACCTGAATGTGAAAAAGCATCACTGACAGTTTTACAATTTCTAGCCGAAAAGGGGCACAAGGTGTCCCCTTCTAAGCTGCAATTCTGTGTCCAGCGAGTTATTTATCTTGGACACTCGCTGTCCAAGGAGGGAAGGCAGCTTACACCAGACCGCATTCAGTTAATAGCTAACATGCCAATACCCAAGACACAAAAGGAGGTGCGGGCTTTCATAGGCCTCACTTCATACTGTAGACAGTGGATCCCGCAATATGCATTTCTAGCAAAACCACTCATTCAGTTGACAACCCAGGAGGCAGCCACATCGACTGTTCTCCCTTGGACCCAGGAACATACACAAGCTTTTGAAAGCTTAAAGAAAGCTTTATGTCAAGCACCTGTTTTAGCAACGCCATGTTACAGAAAACAGTTTACACTCTTTGTTACAGAACGCGAAGGTACTGCTTTGTCAGTACTCACACAGGAACAAGCAGGAGCACACAAACCATGTGCTTATTTTTCTAGTACATTAGATCCCGTAGCCCAGGCTTTGCCTGCATGCCTGAAATCAGTAGCAGCGACAGCTTTAGCAATTAGACAAAGCGATGCCATAGTGTTAGGACATCCATTGACAGTTCAAGTACCACATGCAGTAGAGGTTCTTGTAAATAGAACGCAAACACAACACTTGACTATAGCACGACTCACAGGGTACGAACTTACACTGTTTCAGCCACACATAGAAATCAGACGCTGTAACACATTGAATCCTGCCACACTTTTGCCAGTAACCGGAACAGATCCACTAGCCCATGACTGTATTGAAGTTATTACTATAACGACGAAACCTAGACAAGACTTGACAGATGTTCCATTGTCAGATCCAGACCTGACATTGTATGTAGATGGTTCATGTATGAGAACAAGTACAGGAGAGTTGGTGGCTGCTTACTCAGTCACAACAGATACTGAAGTCATTGAAACAAATCGTATAAATACTTTGTCAGCTCAAGCCGCAGAGCTCATCGCTCTGACACAAGCCTGTATTCAAGCCACAAGTAAAAGGGTCAACATATACACTGATTCACGATATGCATTCGGAGTTGTACATGACTTCGGCGTGCTGTGGCGAGAGAGAGGTTATTTAACTTCCCACGGTGCCCACATTCAGCACGGACCCCTCATTCATGCCTTATTAGATGCAATACATCTACCTACTGCAATATCAATTATGAAATGTAAGGCTCATACGAAGGTTACTGATATCATTTCTCAAGGCAATGATTTAGCGGACAGAACAGCTAAACAGACTGCTCAAACACAAACATCCGACATGACAAAGACAATAGTCCCGATGCCGACACATTGTATGACAGTTAAAGATCCTACTCTTGACGTAATTGACATACAGACACATGCTACACCAGACGAAATAAAGAAATGGACTGAATTAGGAGGGATCCAAACGGACCAAGGATGGATGATGAAAGAAAAGTCTGTATGGTTCCTTCCTGATTCAATGGTCCAAGTCATTATTAACACTATCCATAGTCCAGCGCATCTAGGAGAGAAAGCTATGCTAGACAGCATTCAACACATTTGGTTCAATAAACATTTACGAGCAGCAGCCAAACAAAAAGTACGTACCTGTATGATCTGTTGTCAGTTTAACCCAGGAAAAAGCGTTCCCGTAGAACAGGGTGGATTTCAGCCTCCTGATCACCCTTTTGAAGTCCTCCAGATGGATTATATCCAGATGGAACGATGTCGAGGATTCAAATATGTTCTCGTAGTTGTCTGCGCTCTGTCTCGTTGGACGGAGGCATACCCGGTTTCAGATTACACTGCCCGACTACTGCCAAACAGTTAGTTCGAGAATTCTTCCCACGCTACGGTTTACCACGTGTTGTCTACTCAGATAACGGCCAGCCGTTCTCATCCGAATTAATGAAACATGTTTCACTTCTGCTAGGATATCAGTGGAAATTCCACTGTGTCCGACACCCCGAAGCAGCAGGTCTCGTAGAAAGACATAATCAGATACTGAAAATCAGACTGTCCAAAATATGCAGAGAGAAAGGGGTCGACTGGATAGTAGCATTACCAGTTGCACTTTTTTACATGAGAATGGTAGCGCACTCTAGAACAGGGCTATCCCCGTATGAGGTGATCTTCGGCAGACCACCGAATATGTGGGGGACGCCTATACCACGCAAAATAACTGATATTGACTGTAATATGCTGACAGATTACTTGGCTTCCTTGATGTCTGCACTACAATCTTGTCGTTCACAGGTTGCTGCAGCATTTCCCGACAACACTGAGGTGAAACCCCATGACGTAGTTCCGGGGGATATTGTATTTGTGAGAAATTTCGACCGAAAGACTCAGCTGGAGCCCAGGTGGAAGACACCCAAGTTGGTTCTGCTGACCACAAGAACAGCCGTGAAGATCGAGGGCCGCAAGGGCTGGATTCATTCAAGTCATATCAAGAAATTTCATGGACAATCCTCGGATATAGACATTGTGCCCTGCACTCCCTCACAGACTGATTCAAAACTTCCTTTGGTTGAAAGGACTGAAACCGAACTTTACAAACTAAAGCTTAGGCCCAACAAGTCGAGCAATTTGATTGTTTAAGTCCTCTCCAAGGTGAAGCGGTTGAATTGTCTCTGACATGTATCCCTTGGACCTGAGTAGAGAAAATACCCGGAAAATGTTGAAACGACAGGCGTATTGTAAATCACTGCGTAGCCACTGCATAGTGACATTATTAATTTTGTTTTTATTGAGTCTTTTAATAATTATTACAAGTATGTTGTTGCACATATATTACCCTATTGCTAGAAATGTTCACAATGTTATTGCAGAACATTCTTTTAGTGACTTACCTCCACATGAATTGTCTTATAGACTTGCGCTGCGCAATAACACTTTCATTAGTATGTTACATCATTCTCATCAGACTAGTAATGCCACCAATTGTTGGGTGTGTGGCCGACTCCCTCCCTATCAGAATTATGAAGGAGTCTTGCCTTTCTTTCCACATCCATTTACACATAATGGCTCCTGTGGAGCATGGTTTAGCTTAATCAATTCCATAGATTCAGACACCGCAGTTTTCCAAGATCAGTGGGTATGGGGAAACCTGAACCTAGTTTTACTCAAGGTCTGCTATCCTGACAAGGAGGGTCGCCCCAAAAGAACAGGAACTGATCTAGAAAATGAAGTATATGGATTAGGTAATTTTACACCTAATCTCATGATTCTAAATGTCGTAACCGAAGTTGAACTAGTCTTACCCACCATGTCAGTATTTCCAGCAAAAGGTGAATTGTGTGTAAGAAAAGTTGGTTCCATACATATGGGCCATAGTAAATGCACTACTATAGTAGAATTCAGTGATCAAGGCAAATCTTCATTTAGAGCCTCTCGCCATTCCTACTTTGTATGTGGTCAGACTGCATATATGCGTCTACCTCTAGATTGGGATGGTACCTGCTATATTGCATTCCTTTTGCCACCTGTTTTCCTAGCTCCTCCTGATTATTACAGAAATATTCATTTAGTACACAATAGAGAGCGGAGAGATCTCCCCATTGTCGATTACACTGAAACAGCATGGGACAAGTATGTAGATTTTAATAAAGGCATCTTTCCCTATATAGGTACTGTTACTAATAGTAAACTGATACGTAGATTAACTAGAACCCTTGAAGCAGTAGTGAATGAAACTATTTCCGCCTTAGGCAATTTAACAGAAGAGCAGTCTGCTATGCGGATTGTTGTGCTTCAAAATCGTCTTGTCCTTGACGTCATCCTGGCTGATAGGGGCGGAGCTTGTAGGGTCATCGGATCAAGCTGCTGCGTATTCATACCAGAGAATTCGCCATCTGTATATAAAGCTATAACTCGCCTTCACAAGATTGTAAGCCAGATACACCAGAATCCAGGCACTTGGACTTGGTCCAATTGGTTTTGGAGTGTGATATCAGCCTGGGGATGGAGAGTTCTATCCTTCCTAGGTATTGGCCTTCTCATACTATTCAGTTGCTGTCTATGTCTACAATGTGGACCAGCGATTTGTGGTCTGTGTGCCACATCGTGTATTCCACCAACAAGATTTCATTCAAGACCCCGGAAGAAGAAAGAAGAACAAATGATGCTATATGAACAAATCGATGGATTAATGAAGATTGATGTCTCTTGATGGGCAAGTAGGGGACAAGGAGGGAATGTGGAAATATGGATTTTTCTGGTCAGTTATGTCCCCTATCTTGGACCCCAACGGTTTCATGTATAAATCACAAGTACATGTATGTTCCCTCCAGTTCCAGTTATGAAGACGCAAACACATGTGCGTCCATCGTCAACATGTCCTCTGTCAGATCCGCCATGAATAGGCCGGATATTCCATTCCTAAGTACAAAAGGCCACCGCCTTTATATGGTTCACTTATGCCATTTTACAGTCCAGGCAAGTAGGCCCTGATTCTGTCATCAAACTCTCCTTGCCTTCTGCCTCTGAAAGCTCCAGTCTGAACCTGCATCTGTGACCATGAACTTTGTCTCATTCTCTGCGCGGCTCATGAAGCCTGACATCAGCCTATTCTCTGCCAAGAACTGTATTTCACCTTCGAATTATCTGCTTCCCCCTCAGCCGATGCATTCCTGCCTAGTAGTTTAAGTAAACATTCTTCCAGTTACCAAGCAAAGGGCCCGGCTTCTCTGTCTTAATACAAGTAATTCATAGCCCTGTTACTATGGAAGATTCCTGCCCTCGCATTTAGTGTAGACACTTAGACGCTTGTACACGCACGCACAGTCAGTATAGAATAGATTCTGTCCGAGAGTCCTTCCTTTGTGGATAACATAGTTCTTTAAACATAGGATGTTAGATATGATTTGGGATTAGGTTGACTTGACCCCTCAGACTTCTTGTCTCCACATGTAGAGCTAAATGTCAAGTCCCCTTCACCCCCTAGTTACACGTCAATCACACGTCATAATGCTGCGCGCGCATCTATGCCAAGTATTATCTTATAGATCCACCTATACATGACATCACAACCAATTACGTTCCTTTTTACTCCTTATTACACCCATTTTTGGTTACGTAGATGTATCGTCATTTTCCTTATCAATTGTTACGCCTACTGTATTCGCTTCATTGTAATGTATGTTCTATAAAAGCCATTTCATGTCAATAATGTGTGTGCTTCACTTCCTGAACCTTCGTGGTGACGGAACATTGGGAGCAACCGATTATAATCGAGTATTGGAATAAAGCCCATTCCGAACCTCTAATACCACGGATTCTGCCTCTCATTTTACTGAGCTATTTTATTATGTTTCTGTATCAAATTCAGTCCCGGTAAAGGAAAATTATTTACCACAGAGCGACGGGACCTAGTGCACAGTGACGGAGAGTTACAGTGTGGCGGGAACAGTGGTTCACAGTGGAGTGAGTATGAATAGAGATGTGTGTTGTGATGATTTGATTGTGTGATGTCTTGCGGAGTTGGGATGAGAGTTAAGTGAATGTGGTTACAGGCCAAACGCACATGTGAAAGGATTTGATGATTTTGATGTCAGGCTCGAAGAGTAGCCTAAGATCCCGGGATATACTTTAGGTGTAGAAGACACCGAGTGATGTAATTGCCTGACCAGTGATTGTGGGAGTTGCGAAGTGTTATCGACGACCCATTCGGAGATAGGGAACGTGTGTGAGTGAGCTTGATAGAATTGTGTGGGAAGCTAGTGCACAAGGGAGAACCACAGCGATTCAAGTGGCCAACACAGGTCGTGGGTTAATGTGTGGGTTACTGCGTGTGAGTGGGTTCAAGCGATTGGATCCTATCAACCTTATTTATGACTTTCCAGTCATCTCATGGACAGACAGTCTGAGGTGCAGTTGTCCAGTCGTTTCATGGACAGACAGTTGCCAAAGGTGAGGCAGACAATTACTTGAGACTGTCCGGTCGTTTAGAAAGCTGATACCACAATTCGGATTTCCAACATCATTGGAGTCGGATAGAGGAACTCACTTTCACAGTGAAATAATGAAGCTGTTTTGTGCTACCTTACAAGTTGATCAGAGATTGCATTGTAGCTACAGGCCCGAGGCATCTGGCCTGGTGAAACAGATTAACGGTACTCTGAAGATGTAAATGGCAAAGGTCTGTTCATCCACATCTCTGAAATGGCCTGATGCGTTGATGAGTGTGCGTAGCATCCCCGATAGGAGGACAGGACTCTCGCCCCATGAGATCTTAATGGGGAGGGCAATGCACTTGCCATCAGTGCTAGCTACAGCATTGATTAAAATTGCAGATGATCTGCTCCTTGATTATTGCAAAGGACTGGCTGATGTGGTCCATTCTGTGTCCGGGTGACTGGATACTCATTCAGAAATATATGAGCAAGAGCTGCCTTGACGCTCGCTGGAGAGATCCTTATCAAGAGAGTCTGGTGACAAATACAGCTGTAAAGTGTGGGGGCTTGCTGAACTGGATACACGCCTCCCACATCCACAGAGTTTCAGGACTTCTGGAAGAAACAGCTCCTGTCCCTGAAGGAAATCCAGCTGTGGTTGCAAGGCCACTGGAGAGGGCAAGCCAAGCTGTGGTGCTGCTGACCAGGCTGGTCACACACCAGAACGAGCTGAGGGGGGACACACTTCACAAGATCCTGGTATTGACTCTGAGGGAGATGGTAACGTTGTGAGTGGTACAGAGTCAGACTCAGTTGGAAAAGTGAGTGTGGAAGGTGATCGTGTGCAGAGGAGAAGGGCAGAGTTTGCAAGAGAACTGTAGCCAGTAAGACAAAAAAGGCAGGACCTGAGATTGGCATCTGAGAGAAACCTTGCTCCTATATCTGAAACATCTAAATTAGAGCTAAGTGACACAGAACAAGCACAAGAGTGTCTGAGGAGATCAAGAAGAGCAAGGATGCCTTGCCACACTGCCCCAGAGTGCTCCTATCTTGCTACAGATGCCGAGAGCAGTGGGGATTAGGAGACTGAGGTCCTCCCGAGTGGTCAGCATAGTTCCAAAACTGATAATTGAAATCAAACTCTTGGTCCCTGGAATAGAGGCTTTTGGAGTGTTGATGGTGGATGTACCCAGGCCTCCAATATTGAGTGGTGTGAGAGCTTTAGTTCTGCGAGATCTGTCTTTTCCCACCTATGGATGTCAGCCGCCAGCCAGGTTGCAGCAGTTAGTTTTGAAACTCTGCAGCGTGTTATTGCTGAGATTGGCTCTGAGCTAGTGAGTGACTGTTAATTGTGGCTGTAAATACCTTTGCTCTAAAGAAGATGACCTGGGCCCGAGTGAACGAAGAATGAAATTAGGGACTTTCGGTAGAAGAAGAAAGAGAGCTAGGGAAGTCCTTTGAGTTGTGTAAATAAATGTACAACGAACTGTGAATACATTTCTAGGACTCCTATGAACTGGACATGAACTTTGTTGAACAGCAATTCAAGGCAGAAAAAGAGACTTTGTGTTGGATCCTCTTGCTATGCTGAACCAAACTCAATTAAAATGGAGTCAGGAAATCCGAATCGTGGAGCAACGTGTGTAATAGGCACACTAATGGTGGAAGTGATATTAGTAATAGCAGTAATTCTTAGAGTTTCTGTAAAAATTTCACATGATGCAGAAGTTGAGGGAGTGGCAGAACAAGGAACATCCACACCTTTTACTTCTAGAACAAAAGAGGGTATTGTATGAGCTGAAAACGCTATGATAGATCAAACTAGTCACCTGTTACATGTAGAATTGTCTAAAGGTGATTACACGCTTAATGCCTATGCGAAGTTGATATATATGAGTCTGTGAGCACGATGGATGTGTAAGATTGTTCTGTGTGAATGAAGCTGCCTGCGTCAGTGGAGGAGGGTATTCATTACCATCACCTGCCCCAGACTTATGGAATTTCACATAGTTTGTTGGTTAGTATGTTTTATGGTAAGGTTCACTACGAATATTATTTGTCCAACTATGGTGCGGTGCTTTCGGAAGTTCCAAATTAACAAGCACCTGAATAAGTATGATTATTACAAGCTGGAGGAGGGAGTAGGGAAGTATTTCATACCTACCTTTACATTAGATACAGCTTATGCTCATCGTCATAATTTAACATGCTATCTAACGGATGTAGAGAAGAAATTCATAGATCAAGTGGAAGATAGACATAGACAATTAGCTGTGAAGCTGCATAGTAGAGAGGGAAAGTTTGCATGGACCCAGGATGAGTTGTCCCATAAGGCTAAAGGAAGTTACGGTCCAATAGCTTTAAGATTTTGAACATCGGGGGAAACTTTGCATTAGACAGGTACTAACCTACTATGATGAGATCTTTGTAGGACAAAGTGTATGTGATCATATTTTCACAATTTAAGCCACTGCATAGAAGTTCCTGCAGGATTCCACTAACTACTTGACCCATACAACGTGAGTTTACTTCTTCGGAAACTTCACGAGCTGACACCTTTTCCTGACTTGCCTCAGAAATACTAAATAGGGATGTCACTTTAGTGGCAGAGTAGGGACAGACTAATGCTTTTCACTTACGAACCTCCAATAAAGACCAATCCTGATGTTGGGGCACTTACTGCCTTTGTTATGGTCTTGGAATTTGTCATTCTCTTCCCGCTCCTGAAGCTAAATTTTGGTCATAGGTTTGGCTTTGTATTAGTTCCAATGTATTTCTACAAACTCATCTTGAGGTGTTTGTATGTCCAGTTGTTTTTGGCTTTGTAATAAACCCACTAAATTTGATGACCTGGAGTCTGTGATTCTTCAGATTCAAGATTCTTTGAGCTGGTGATTTCAACTGAATGAGTTATTTCCCTTCTACACTTCTAAAGCAGACAAAAAGGTCTATCGGCCGAGAGGGTCCCGGAGTAAAACAAAAGAGGTTACCCGGCTCCTTCAGTTGGTAGCACCATTGGATGGTTGTCTCTTGGAGTGAGGGGAGTATCAAGAAGAGAAGGGAAAGTTTAGAGCCACAAAGAGCCCAAAAGATGGGAGCCCAAAAGATCGACAACAGAGAGCGACGGGACCTAGTGGTGACCGACAACGAGTGACAAAACGGTCCATTGTACGAGAGGGTTCTGGAGTAAAACAAAAGAGGGAACCCGGTCCCTTCACATACATGCACCAAATATTACAAAATAAATGCAATAAATGAAAACTCCCTTTTCATAATGGCTGACCTTAGGTCAGCCAATGAGTGGCGGCAGCAGTCTCTGCCTTTCAACAGAGTGGGATGCGCCAATGAGGGACGGCAGCAGTCCCTAGATAGTCACAGAGTGAGATGGTGTCAGTGAGAGTTGCTGACCCACCCCTACTCTGTGGTGAGGTGTCAGTGATTGATACTCAACCCTGGGCACTTCAGAGCTTAAATCTGAAGCGCCTAGATCCAAGGCAATTATTACCTCTTGTCATGAGGGGAGGGGGGTCTTGATGTGCTTTGCCAGGCTGAACAGGTAATAGCCACAGAGGCTGTAACATCTTCAGCCCGACAAAGTTCAGCTCAGGCAGCCAGGAGCCTGCACATTTAGCAAATGTCTAGCTTCTGGCTGCCTGTCCTAAATTTAACGAGTGTTTGGCAGGCTGACATTTGCCCAGCCTGACAGACACACTTTTGTTGTGCAAAAGATGAGGGGGCATTGCCCATCTGCTCATTTGGACGGCGCACGGCTGGGAACAAGAGTTAAACCTAATTACGTTTTTGCTTGCACTCTCAACCAAATTTCTGAAGATCTTCCAAGACGGACACTATGTAGAGTAGAAGAAAAAGAAAGGTTCCTAAAACTTTACCCTGACATCATTGTCAATACAGTTAAAAAACTAAAATACCATTTAAAACAATTAGTATACAGCCCCTAGAATATCTGCAGACAGAAACAAAACTAACCAGGCGTCTTACTGTAGAGGAGGTAGTGACTGAGGACCGCCATATATTGGTTACACACCTTTTAACCACTTTCACCAGGATATTAGCTTATGAGTAGCCAGAAAATGAAAGCTCTTTAGGAACCATGTAAGCAGAGCAAATCTTTGCAAACCTCCCCAGAAGAGCTCTCGTCTGTTCCTTCCAAGCATCTATCCATTTATACTATCATCCTGGCATCCACATATTTATTTCCACCTTATCACCTTTACACACTATCATCCATTCACTCATTCATCTATCAGCCTTTCACGTTCAAGCCATCCATCTATCCGCCCATCGATATTCAAATCTATTTATCTCCAAACCTATCCTCCATCCATCCATAATATTCATCCAGTAATCCATCCACCCTATCATTTATCCATCCATTCACTCATCCTTTATCCATCCATCCAACCTTGATCCATCCAACATGCCAGTCATCCATCCACCCTTTCACTCCATTCTCCCTTTCACTCCTCCATCCACCCTTTTACTCAATCATCCATCCATCTATCCACTCATCCATCCATTTACCCTTTCACTCATCCGTCTTTACACTCACTCCTCCATATATAGGGTGAGTGGAAGGGAGGATGGATGAGTGAAGGGATAGATGAGTGAGATGGTGGATGGATGGATCAGTGAAAGTATGATGAATAGATGGCTGGATTGGCGAAAGGATCGATGGATGAAGGAACAGATGGATAGATGAGTGAAATGGTAGATGGGAGAATGAGTAAAAGGATATATATAAGAAGCTTCATAGTTTTTCACTCTCTTTTCTCCATACATCAATACTCAAGAGCTAAAAGCATTCAGACACACTTGAGTGGCTAACTGGGCACAGTACAGAGACCTTGACATTTACAGATCTGGTGGATTTTATTCTGAACAAGCGCAGTCCCAGCAAAATGCATGTCATATGCTGGGGATTCATATATATTTTTTTTAATGTTATATATTACGAACGTGGCCAAATGGCCTCAGAGGGCTTTACAAGAGAACAGGAGGAAGAATATGGATATTAATCGTAATAAAAATATCAAATAAGCAGCCTGCTCCCAGCATGCCTCTACTCGGATGTAGTTAACGGTGTGCCTAGCAGCCCTTCTTGTTTTTTGTTTACATTGACTTTTCGTCTGAGCTCGCTCATATGCATTAGTTAATGTATCTATGGGAGGCTGAGCAAGAAAGTGTGAGAGAGGGAATAGGAGGGAGAGACATGAGGAGAGAAAGACAGCAGCCACACGTGGCTTTGTGACGTATGTCTAGGAAGGGTCTGAGAGGGAAGGGAATAGAACTGAATGCCAGGCTCTACACTACAAATTTGAGGATATGTGGGACTTAATACAAAATTATTACAAAATTAACAGTGGTATTCAAGAAAAAAGAAAAAGTGAAGAATCAAAATAAATACAAGCATTTACAATGCAATGGTCTCGGCATTGGTAAAGTTAGAGCTATTGGCATTGCTCATGACATTATTTTTGTTTATGTTTTTGTTTTTAAAACATTTAAAGAAACGGCATTGTCATGAGCAATGCCAATAGCTCTAACTTTAACAATGCCGAGACCGTTGCATTGTAAATGCTTGTTTTTAGGGGGGAGGGACCCCCTCACTAGCCCAGCAGTGGTCTGATGCAAAACAATGGGGGCCCCCAGCTGGATGAGGTGGGGGTCCCGAGATTCCATAACCCACAGATATTCATAGTCTTGACTGCTGAGGGGCCCTGGTTTGTGCTATGCCCTGTACCCCAGAGAGGTGGGGGGAGGGAGACACAATGTCCCTTGAAGCAGCAGAAGATGGTCGATTATGTTGAAAATGCTGAAAATCTTCAATTATGCTGAAAAATCCTCAGTTGCAAAATTGCATCATTCCATGGGCCTGTAACTGCAAGAAGCGCGAGGTGAGAGGGAAAGATGCCTCTAATCGGAGACAAAGTCCACTCCATGAATATTTTGAAGAATTGGTAACTAATAGGCGAGACCTAAACACCTGGTCTTGATAAGATAAATACTCGTGGATGGAATAGGGAAGCCTGAAGGGTGTGTAGAACTTTTTTCAGTCATTCTACTGATGCCAGACCTAAAAATGTATTCATAATTCTATCATGTATCATTCTCACTGGGCACTAGTTTAACTAAAAAAATTACTGCTCTATTGAAGTTAAATTCAGTGCTGATGAGAGATAATATAAATCTCCCATGTCAGCTGTGAGCACTTCATCTACTCTTTTTTTTTACTTTGCGTCTGGGAGTCTGCAGTTGTTCTTTCACCTGGGACTGCAAGTACCAAGATGCAAAGGGAACGCAGAACTGAATGACATGAATGACTCTCGCCTGGTTTGGAGCAGCCTTGGATACCTCACTCTTTCAGAACTGTCTCTGCTCTTGTGCTCATACATATTTGTTTGTTTTTAAACGGTTTCTGTGCTGCTTTATCTGTATCCTCTTTGCCATTTTCCAGGGCAGTTGCCTTAGCCCTCTTTTATTAGTTGGCATCATTGGACGGGCACTGTGCATCAATGGTTGGTTAGGCTGTGCGTGTCTCACCCTCTCGCTACAAAGGTGCTTCTTAGCATATGCAAATGCCGATGGCATTACTGTAATTACGTAACGCTCAGAAAGTTTGCCTGACGGCTCTCCTTGTTGCCAGCTAGTGGATCTGGGGTTAGAGAGATGCAGCGGATGGCACCAGGTCGCACACTTAATCAGTTGTGGAAGCTGAGATTGAAACCCGGGTCTCCCTGGTTTCACAGCTGCAAAATAAGATCATATTCTCCAAGACATGTGCCCGCGTCCCCTGCAGCCTCCATCTCTCTCTCTCTGGGCAGTGCCATTCCCCGTGCAGTGCCCTGTCCGTGCCCCCCGCTCCATCCATGTGCCCCTCGCGAGTGCGCGCCTCCTGAATCAGAGGGGGCAGCCCTCTGATTAAACGGTTGTCCTGGCAACCCAGAGAAGCATTGGACTTTCCTACAGGCTACTAGGTGGGAGGGGGCGTTGTGGGAAATACAAGGAGTGGGGGCGGGTTGGGACGGTGTGAGGTAGAAGAGAAGTTGGTGAGCTGCAGGGCTTTGGTTGGGGGTGTGAGGATATGCATATGTGTGAGCGTAGGACTAGTACGTGTAGTTTTTCTAGCGGATACGTTAGCTGAGGTAATTTGCTCAGGATCAAACAGTTTGTTAAATGTGATTTCTGAATTCAGTTCATCTGAGGGCCCAGTTGGCAACATAAACCATAGCCCACATCTCGCCCGAGCAGAAATATGAAGGCAGTGGGTTGGGGATGAGGGATGTGAGCGAGGAGCATTGCTTAGAGGAGTGAGATGTGCCTTTGGTGGGATGCGAGTGAGGACCATAGCTCATGAGGGTGAGGGAAGTGAGTGAGGGACAGGGCTCCTGGGGAGTGGGTGAAGAGCATAGCTTGAACTGGAGGGGTGAGAGTGTGGCTTGGGTGGGGTGTGACGGAGGTGCAGGGCTTAAAGTGGGGTGAAAGTGAGGACCGTAGCTCATGAGGGCGAGGGCTGGCGAGGAGAGATGCGAGGACCATTCCTCATGGGGGTAAGTGAGGCTGGCGAGGGGATAGCTCCTGGTGTAGTGGGGCTGCTGAGGAGAGATATGAGTGAGGACTGCGGGCCATAGATTAGAGGGGTGAGAGTGTGGCTTGGTGGGGTGTGAAGGAGGTGCACAACTCGGAGTGGTTTCCAGGGGGCTAAGGCGGGATGTGAGTTTGATGCACAGAGGGATGGACGGGTGAGGGAAGTGAGTGAGGGCATAGCACGGGGCGGTAGGGAGGGGGCTCAGGGTGGAAGTGACTGAGAGCCCGGGCACAGCTCAGTGGGGCGAGAGGGGGCGAAGGGTCGAAGTGAGTGAGAGATCCCAGGGGCAGCTCGGAGTAGCGAGAGGGGGCTATGGGTGGAAGCGAGTGAGGGCACAGCTCGGCGGGGCGAGAGTGGACGAAGGGTAAAAATGAGTGAGATCCCAGGGGCAGCTCGGAGGAGTGGGAGGGGGCCAGAGTGGAAGTGAGTGAGAACCGGGGCACAGCTCGGCGGGGCGAGAGGGGGCTAAGGGTGGAAGCGAGTGAGGGCACAGCTCGGCGGGGCGAGAGCGGGGATGTGAGTGAAAAGAAGGCTTGGAGGGGTGAGAGTGGGCGAGGGGACGTGGCTTAGGAAGAACGTTTGACGGGGATGAGATCGCAAGGTTGGAGGGGAGGCAGGACTTGGATGGGATGAGTGGGGGGCTGCAGGGGGGGACGCCAAACCTGCCTCCGATGCTGTTTTTCTCCTTCAGCGCAATCAGTGCTGAGAGCTTGTGTCTCTCCTGTGCCTGGGAAAGTGGGTTAGCCTCGGAAGGAGCAGGCGTGCAGTGTGCGCACACATCCACACACACAGCCCCGGGAGCAGCAGCACTCCAAGAGAGAGGGGTCACCAGCGCAGGGTCACAGTCCACACTCACGACAGCCCATGGACCACAGGCCGCCTCAGGAGAGAAGGTCGCGGTTCAGTTCGAATTCCCTTCTCGCGCCCTTTGACTCGATCCATGCCTCCCAGGGGCAAACCGATGCCGCCACCATTAACATTCCGCCCCACCTCTAATCAACTGCAATGATTGCGCTGCAAAACTTCCGAAGGTCCCGTACAACGGGATGAACCGGAAATGGCCTCATACCCAATCCAGTCAAAAAAGCCGCTGAGTCACAGAAAGTTAAAGAGCAAAAAAAAACGAGGGCACCGGAAGACACCACTGCCTTTCTCCGAGGCAGAGCAGAAATGCCTCGGAGAAAGGCAGTGTCTTTTTCGGATTCGGGGGCGTGTTTTGCGGTTTAATGAAACGGAATGCAAAAAACACGCCCCCCGATCCGAAAAAGACGGGGCTTCAACGGAGTGACTGACCTGTTCTCCAGTGGCTGGCCAGCATTCAAGAGGCCAGCCAATGGAGAACAGGGGAGAAGAGGGGCGGGTGCAAGCACCCTTCTCCCCAACATTAAATCTCCGGACTTCCGGTCTGCCGACCGGATGGTCCCGAGACCTAAAAATGATTACATCTGATACTATGTATAAATATAGATGAGTAAGAACTAGGTATAAGGAAATTATAGGTGAGCAATTTATAAAAAGTATATGTGTGAAAAGAGGGTGCGTGTACTCATAAGAACCGAAACATAGGGACATATTTACTAAGTTTTAGCACTGTGTTTGCACCACAAAAGTGATGCAAAATGACGTTAGATCTTTCTTCACTAATTTACTTCCAGCTGGATATTCACTCGAAAGTTGCGCTGCTTTGCATTACTTAGCACCATGGGTGGGGTATGGGCATTGCTATGTAACCACCCAGGATTTCTGAAGCTAAGCTCCTTTTACTTAAAAATGTAGGCAAGTTTTAGCATCAGAAAATAGCGCCCATTTTAGATAGGCTCTATAAAGTAGAAATGGTTTTGTTTCTCCTTTCTTTTCTAACTTTGCATGTGTGCTGCACTATAAGGCACACATACAAAGTGGGAAAAGGTTTCAAGTTAGACTAAGCATAGTATTTTGTACTATGGTGCAAAGCTGTGTCCGCAGTTTATGGCTGCACATTTCTGCGCCGGCGTTAGGGAAATGGGAGGAGAGAGACATATTTCTGTTATTATGGCGCTCTCCTTCTCATGCAGCGTAGCACAGCATTTGCGGTTGCTGCACTGCGCTGCATGACTGTGAGAAATCAAGACCTGTTTGCAGTGTCCCCCCACATTGTGCCCCAATTTGACTACTAGGTGCTGGTTTTCTGATTCTGATTGTGCCCGGGACTCTGCAAACCAGGCCCAGGGCCTGTCCTCTGATTAAAAAGTACATGGTTAGGTACAATTATAATTCGCAATGACAGACCAATGTAAGTCCTAAGTATATAATAAGGCAAGGGGGAATGAAGCTAACAATAACTCCCTAGTATATAATAGGGCAGGGAGGTTAAGAGGCCCAGTAGATTTCCCACACTGGAGTGTGCACTGAGTTGCATGCTGTCATTTTAAACACCAGCCCTGCCTTGTAGGCTGCCTTTAAATTATAATTATTTGCAAATTCAACTTTGAAATCGAAGATACTTCAAAAGTAGTAATCGACCCTATTTTTACATATAAGTCACCCCTAAGGCCTCCCCCTAGTTGCCCTAGGGGTAGGGTGTGATGTAACCTCAAGCAGGGGGATTCTAAAAGATGATTTCTAAGCCCTGGTAAAGAAAACTGACAGATTATTTTTTCCATTGTAGATAATTAGTTTATAGGCTAACATAGGAATATTTTATTTAAGTATAGATATTGACAGGAGCGAGATAAAAATAACATTCAAGGTTTTAGAATTTTAGTTATGATAAATCAAACAACTTGCCACTGTTAGAATATATAATAACTATTACAGGAAATGAGTTCTTAAAATTTCTTTTATGTAGGGCAAAATCCAGCCTTCCAGCTGCTCTCCTGATTGGCTAGCCTCTGCCAGTCTGAGCCAGGCTGTCTTAATGAGGTGTGACGTAGCCTGCTAGAGAGACAATGAGTTTCCTATGGGAGGAGAGCTGAAACTGAAGAAGCAGAAGGCAGGAGGGAGGAGGGGTAGACAAACTGGTCTACAAAGGGAGAATGACACTTTAGTACAGCACAGGCTCACCTCCACATCACGCCACCCCATCCACACAGGAGGAACTGTAATTAGATTAAAGAGAGGGATGGAAGGGGAGTATTAGCGAAGCTTAGCCACTGCCAGTGGGTTGGCTTAGCCTTATCTAACCTTCGAGGAGAGAATTACCCAATGCTGGATTTTGAGAGAATAGTGTTTCTGGGACAAGAATATGCCACACTTTTGAGAAAGTGGCCTTACACCTGAGTGGCACCCTGCAGCACATTGATCAGGGTTGCCTCCCTGCTTGACGCCCAGGAACATAGGATAAATATGGAAGAGTTGCCAAGCAACTCAGATCTGCTGCCTAAAGCTACAAGGAGAAGAGGGACTGCCCTGCTGGAAATCTTATCTGGACCCCAAAGGATTACGCTCTACTGCACACTTGGAACTACAGCCCTGAGGACTTTGCTTGCTCCAGGAAGGATTAACAAGTGGACTCCTTGCAAGCTAATGCTTAACTGCGCCCACCTGCATCATCTCCACTAAGTAGTCTCCATTCTGAAGTGCGCCCAGTGGACTTTATTGTAATGATTTGGCTAGGTGCATTGTGGGAATATTAGTTCCAAAATCCCAAGGACCATCTCAGATATTCTAGACCCCTGAATCGGTGTTGTACACACTCGGAACCCTCAATGAGACTTTCTGGAAGAAGAACCAGAAGTTTAGACATGTTTGGTGAACTTTTTTGGAAAAGGTTCCATAAGGTGACCAACTTGACATTGAGAGTCAAGCCTGCTCTCTTCACCTGCGACTCGACCTGGATTTCTGGTTGATCCAGCTAAACACTCTGGAGCTCCAGACTTCCAGGATTTCACCGGGCCCTTGCAGAAAGTCAAGCTGATGAACCCACACCAAAACCAGCCTGAGGAGGAGCCTTGCTTGATGTCAAGAGAAGATCATCCAAAAATGTTCTTAATGTGAAGGCGAATTTAGGACCAAGGCTTCCTGCTTAGTGTATCCGGCCAGGGCTCCACCGTTGTTGGCCTCAAACTTCAACTTTGTCTTGGTCAAGCGTGACCAGATGTCCCAATTTGGCGCAATTGTTTTTTTAACAGTAAAAGTCTTTGTTCTTTAAAAATTCTTATCTCCGGTTCCCTACATATGATGTTTGTCATTTTGGTGTCCATTTGTTCATAAAAATATAGTCTCTTTTTATAAATTGCAGTTGGATTTTTATTGTGTGTTGTGTCTTACTTATTTAATGTATTGATGTTTTAAAATGCTTTATACACCTTCCTCCTAAGTAACACATGCCTGCTAGTTGCCAGCTACCAATGGATGAGCAAGGGAGTAATTTACTGAAACCTTGACTTATCATTTTATTGTGTTGTGTCCATTTTACTAGTGGTAAGTCCCTCTTACCACTACTAATAAACCACCTTCCAAAATCACAAACTGGTAAATCTGGCCCACAGTTTGATTGGTGATAATGAGACTGGATCTGAATTGCTTTGATTGTGGTTTTGGTACAAAATTGGAGAGGGATTTAAATAAAATATAAGGTTTCTGTCCGTTTTTATGATTATGTGAGTCACCACGGTATACAAAAATGTAATGTTATAAAAAACTGCCACTGAGTCTTATGTGTTTTTATAGACATAAATATAACTTTAAGAACTTTTAGAATTAAACCAATCCAATAAATTAAATGTATAATTATGATAGAATTAAGAATATGGTTTGAATCTTTGGCATTGGAACTGGCTCCGTACAATTTGTAGAATTGCTTTTTCACCACACGAAGATGTACAATGGTCAGTAATACTTCCGAAGTTGTGTAGGAAAGAGTCATCTCAGTTTTTTCAATGTATGATTTATTTCTGAATGCCTCTTCAATATGTTTGCATGCCGGGGCGTAGGTTTGGGGGCAGGTATGTTTGGGTGACACCCCTCAAATAAATACATTTTTGGCTTGGAAATTGGGTTTGGGGGCCCTGAGTCGGATCTATCCATTTTTCAGTTTTTTTCATCGTGAGCCAAGAATGAAAAACAAAACAGTGGCCTTTGATATACACGAGAGAAAGAGAGAGATTAAGAGAGAGAGAGGCTCATCTGGTGGCTGTATTTCAAAATGTGAAACAAGATAACATGGAATTTGTTAGACCTGGCACCATTGCCGTGGGTCTCCCTTGCATTTTTTGCCTTTTCCTCCTGTGTTTTTGTGGTGTATTGGATTTTTTTTTGCTGGTCTAGATGTTTTGGGCACTTTGCCACAGCTGTTCAGTGGCAAAGTGTAGGAGCTCCCTTTGTGGCAAAGTGCAAGAGTTCTCTCTGTAAATAGTTGTTATAGATTGGTGTTTCCATGAATGGCTGATTTGATTTACTAGTTGGTCCCTAGTACAGTGCACTGTGTGAGACTGGAGTCTGTAAATCAAATGCTGCTAGTGGGCTTGCAGCACTGATTGTGCCATCCACATAAGCAGCCTGTAAATGGAACCCTGGTCTGCCATTGCAGAGCCTGTGTGCAGTCTAATGAAATGAAATTAAGGTTTTTGTAGAGCGCGTGTTTGCCGTGGCGTCTTAGCGCTAGCTGTCGCAAATCTATGCAAAGACCGTAGTGATCGGCTAAGGTTTATGAACGAATAACCATGTTTTCAAGGCCTTCCTGAACAACAGCAAATTGCTTTGCTTTCTGAGACTAATGGGCATCGTGTTCCATAGTTTCGGTGCCAGGTGCAGAAAACTTTTGCCACCCCACTTTAACGTCCTGATCCTTGGGACCACCAACAGAGAGGCTGATACTGATCTAAGCTCTCGTTGTGGTGTATAACGCCTCATATGTTGGTTAATGTAGGCTGACCCAGTCCCGTGCAGGGTCTTATGCAAAATGCACATGGATTTAAAAAGAATCCTTGCCTGGTAGTCAGTGCAGGTCTCAGATAGCTTGGCTTATGGGGCTGAATTTTGGAATTTTGAGGAGTAGACGGGCCGCCGCATTCTATATAGTCTGCAGTTTGCGTATTACGCTCCTCTTTGCTCCCAAATAGAGGGAATTACAGTAATCAATTTTGGAAAGTACCAAAGTAGTGGTGACTGTCTTTCTGAGGGCCATGGAGATAAATGGTAAAATCTTTCGAAGAACCTTCAAAGTACAAAAGTATGAGGAGGTGATATTGTTTACTTGGTCAGATAGAGAGAGCTGGTCGTCTATTATGACCCCGAGATTTTTGACTTGCTTGACAGGCTGAGGGCAGGACCCTGCTACTTCCGGCCACCAGGTGAAGTTCCAAATGGAAGTATCTCTTCAAAACATGACCACTTCGGTTTTTCTGGTATTCAATTTTAAACAATTGTCCGACATCCAGGTAATAATATGACTCATGCAATTATTAAAATGAAATGCCACTTCCTCAGGTTTGGATGTTAAGGAGACGATTATTTGCGTTTCGTCGGCGTAACACACAACTTTAACCCCTTCGGTGCTCATGACGGAACGGTTCCGTCATGAGCGTCGGTTGAGCTGTGCTCATGTCGGAACCGTTCCGTCATGAGCCCGCCCGCGCAAGAAACGGTCAGCACCGCGGCGGAATTCGCGCCGCATGGAAGGGGTTAAAACCATGTTAGCGTATGAGTTTGGTTAGTGGGGTGATGTAAACATTGAATAGGGTAGGAGAAAGTGACGATCCCTGAGGGACACCACAGGGCAGGGCATATGGATACGACTTATGTTCTTCCATCATAATTGGTTGCTCTCTACCAGTAAGGTGTGACCGGAGAATGCCAGAGGCTTTGTTTACAACTCCTATATCGGCCAGGCGCTGAATGAGAGTATGGTGATCGACCCTATCAAATGCCTCTGATAGGTCTAGTAGAATCAGTAATGCCACCCACCATCAAGTTGGATACATATGTCCTCTGTAACAGCGATCAGTGTGGATTCTGTGCTGTGGCAGGGATGAAAACCATGTTGCGTCAAGTTTGTCATTTGCCTCTATGAAGGATAGTAGTTCCTCACTGAGGGCTTTTTCCAAAATTTTAGAGGGAAATGGTAGGCATGAAATAGGCCGATAGCTGCTAACCTCCATGTGATCTAGGGTTGGCATTTTTTAGAATAGGTCTAACCAGAGATTTTTTACGGGTGTCGGGAAAATGTCCAGCGAGCAGAATGTTATTAAGAAGCAGTGTTAATTTGTTAGCAATTATACTGGGTGCCATGTGAAAGACCATGGCAGGGAAGGGGTCCAAGGGGGATCCCGACTTTGTCGCCAGTATTACTAGTACTGCCATGTCGACTTGGCAAGTATACCCACTTGCCAGGCCCTAACCTTCCCTTTTCCTACATATTAGTCACCCCGAAGGTAGGCCCAAGGTACACCTGTGGGCAGGGTGCAGTGTATGTAAAAGGTAGGACATGCCCTGGTGTGTGTGGCATGTCCTGATAGTGAATTACTGCCAATTTTGTTTTTAACTATTGCAAGGCTACCTGTTCCCATAAGATAGAATGGGGAGTTTGCTTATAACATTTTATAAACATTACTACCCTTGGAAACAAGGTAGGAAAATAACTTTTAGTATGCCTGAACTCAGAATGTCAAAATGCATCTTTTGGTAAGGGTGGTTTTTACTATCTGTGTTTGAAAATACCACTTTTAGAAGGTAGGTGTTTTCTTGCTTCTGCTAGGTTTGTGTATTGCATGTCTGCCTTTTGGATGACAGGGGCTGGGGAGGAGCAGTGGCTCCACAGAGCCTGGTGAGTCAGGGCCGAGCTGAATGGACCTGGGCTGCATTTAGAGTAGGGGGAGGAGACTTCCTTTCACCTGAATTGGCCTGGTCTGCCAAGGACCATGCTGTCTCCACCTACTGCCAGGAAGCTGCACCAGAGAGGAGAGAACTGGTTTTGACTGAGTGCAGGGCTTCTTTGCCACTAGAGAACAAAAGATTTTGTGATATATATATTGGGGCCCAGACCCCAGAACTTTAGATCATTTCTGGGAATCAAGAGGAACCTTTGCCTAGGAAAAGAGCCGGAGAAGCTGAGGAGGAATACTGTCCCTGTGCTCCTTTGCTGTCTTGAGTTGGCCTGTAGTGGCTACTTGCTGCCAAGTAAAAGAGAAAAGAACTTTGCTGTTTGCTGTGTCCCCTGCTTGAAGAGGATATCGAAGGGCTTGAAATTGAGCTTACCTCCTGTTCTGAAGTCTCAGGAACACAAAGACTTCACCACCAGCTCCCCTGAACTTCCTTGCTGGGAGTTCTGACCTGCAAATATGTGCCTGCTGTTGTTTTGGACCTTTAGAGACTGTTTTCTGCTGGGAGCTGGAAAAATCAACGCAACACCGAGAAGCGTGATCCATCCGTACCTGGTTCCGAGGCATCGCCGAAGAAACCGTTGCAGCGCCTGCCGCGGCTCGAGAAATTGCCGCACACCACATCGAGTGCATCAATCTCCAAAGTCCGAGATCACTGCACCGATTTAGACGCAAGGCCTGCTGAGCGGCTACAAGAATCCATACATCGTCCCGGACCGTCACATCACATTGAGGCGCAAATCTGTTGCATCATTGGGGGACACAGTAAGAAACCGACACATCACCTCCCCATGCAGTAGGAAACCAACGCATCACCTCCCCCTGAGCAAGGAACCGACGCATCACCTTCCCTGAGTGTAAGGAACTGACGCATCACCTGCCATGCAGCCCATTTTGTTTGTTTGCGTGACGCATCCAAGGTACTTTCTGTGAAAAGTGTTGCATCTGCAATTTGCTTTGAAGTGAACTATTTCTATCATCTGAAAGTGATATTTTAATTACTGTATTGTGGAGTTTTTTTTAATGTTTGGTCTTGTTTTAGTTTGAATAAATATTACTTATTTTTCTGAACTGGTGTGGTGTCCATTTGTAGTGTTTTCACTGTATTACTGTATGTGTTCACAAATGCTTTACATGTTGCCTCTGAGATAAGCCTGCCTGCTCGTGTCAAGCTACCAAGGGGGTGAGCAGGGGTTATCTTAGAAGTGTATCCCCCTTACCCTGACTAGAAGCAAGGGTCCCTATTTGGACAAAGGTACCTACCTCTGCCAACTAAAGACCCCCATTTCTAACAGAATCCATGTTGGCTTTACTGCTTATCCAAACTGTGTGATCCTAGACACATACTTTATTTCACAGAGCCTCCTTTTCTTATACGCGCACACTTTTAAATACTTGAGTTCAGGTTGTGCAATGTACAAGATCCCCTTACATTTGATTTAATAGACTATAATGTTGCTTCATTTAAAATAAGAATCGAGTCTATGCTTACTGTTTTCATAACAACATGCCTTGTCTCTTGGTTCTCTAATGGCAATGTAGTTCCACGAGAACCTTGAATATTTCTAAAAACTATCCCTTTTAATACATTTTTTGTCTATGCAGAGATACAATCTGAGGTGAAACGCTTCCACATGTTTAAGAAATGCAATCCCTCCAAATTTTAAAAAAGTGTAGCATATGTTTAAATTATGTTTGTTGCACAATATACATGTCAAACGTTTTCTTGGTTCTGCTTGTGTACAGACTCTTAAAGCCAAGCCAAACCCATGACTCGGCTTGACCTGTTAATTTGCCTGCACACCCTCCTCTATTGCAACTTGAGCATAGTACACATGCCGTCAGTCACTTGATAAAATTATTTATAAAAGAAAAAGATTAGAAACAAGGAGCCCTGCCCATGTGCACTGATTTGACAACTCTACCACAAAGATTTATTTTAGCAGAGACAATGAAGACTGCGTGGAGTGAAAATACATTTAAAATAAGTGATCCCAGGGCAGGGACTTCAGGCTGTTGTGTTGCACGGGACTGTAATTATGAGTTCCCAGAGTGAAATACCAGGCCCAGGTGAGACGGGAACGGGTGTAGCTACAGCGGGGGTGTTTGGGGTGCAAGACCCCTCAAATGCATTCTTGGTTTGGTAGTTGGGCCTGGGGACTCTGGTTTGAGTCTGCTATGTCTGTGTTGGTTTTTCTCATCATTCTTTTTTCACTAACAGGTTTTTCTTGTTCATTTTTAGATCAGGATCTTTAACATATGTAGTGACTGCTTTACAAAAAAAGAGTAAATCTACACCCATAGATGTACTGATTGAATGGGTTCAAATGTACTACTTTTTGGAATTGGCAAACATTAATAAACTTGGAAAGCTGCACCAGTTTCAAGTTCCCAGAAACACTACTGGCAATCAGACACCCAAAAGGTGAATACGCAAGGAGAGCAGTGGGAGAATAAAATGGAGTGGTGAGTATACAAAGGAGTGGTTGGAGTATATCACTGAAGGGTGAGTGCCCAAGTCAGCAATAGACGTGCAGCTTTATGAGGTGAGCATGCAAGGGTAGCAGTACAAGTGCAACATGGAGGAGGGACTGCAGAAGGGGAGCAGTGAGTGTACAGCATGGTATGGTGAGTACACAAGGGGAGCGGTAGGAGTTCAGGACAGAGGGATGAGTACTCAAGGCAAGCAGTGTGAGTACAGCTCATAGAGGATGAGTAAACAAGGGGAGCAATATGAGTACAGTGTGGAGCACTGAGAGAATTGTTGAGGGCACTGCATGGATGGGTCAGTACCCAAGTGAGCAGTAGAGGTACAGCACAGATGGGTGAATACACAAGGGAAGAGTACAGAGTACAACATGGGAGGGCTTAGTACACAAAGGAAATGGTGGGTGAACAGCGTGGAGGGGTGAGTACACCGGGGGACCCGTGTAAGTACAGGTCGTAGGGCTGAGTACTTAAGGGGAGTAGTGGAAGTACAGCACAGAGGGGTGCGTATGTAAGCAAAGATGTGTGAGTCCAGCATGGAGGGGTGAGAACACAATGGAGGCAGTGGGAGTGCAGGATGGAGGGGTGACTATTGAAAGGGAGAAATGGGGGTACAGCAGAGAGGGGTGAGTAAAGAAGAAGAGGAGTGTGAGCACAGGTATGTGAGTCCTCAAGAGGAGTGCAGGGAGTACAGCACAGATGGGTGACTACACAAGGGGGGCATGAGAGTAAAGCACAAAGGGGTGAGCACCCAAGCAGATTGTTCGGCAGAGGAGTGGGTGACAAATCAACTCGCCATGGATGTAGGATTCAGGCATCCCTGTGTCTGCAGACAGTAGGTGAACAAGAGGCGGCTGCTGCTGTGGACGCACATTAGAAACCGAGAGGTTAGGTAATGAGGATTCTAAACCCCCCTTAATGTGAAGCCTGTTGAACCCCTCAACCTGACCTGAACTGCGTCTTACTGAAGACGCGCTTCATGACCGAATTTGTATTTCCTAATGACAACTCAGTGCGCCCCGCACTGCACTGCGAAACACCCACCGCACTCGTCCTTCTGTCTTTAATTAGCATGACTGGACTGTGGACTGCTCCCTCAGCATGCCAGCAGTGCACAGTGTTCAAAGCCTCTGAACATGATTAACACTCCAGTGTGTCACCCACGCTTCACATACCCTGCACCGCACAATGTTGCACCCAATTAGCAACCTAAACGTGTAGTTTACATTGCAAAACCCATTCCACGTGCGTGGCTGATTGCACTCAATTACACTCTCTGACATAAAATGCCTCGCATTTCATTACACCCACTCATCGTAACGATTCATGTGACCAGCGTTTTACATTTTGTCACAGAGAAAAAAGCCTTTATGATTTCCACATGGCTCAGCAACATGATAATGTTCTTTACCCCTCCCCCCAATCAACACAGGTTTAATTGCAAACAATTATAACAACTTATGGTAACTTTAACATCACAAATCCTACCTCACAACACTCACGCACATAATTCCAATGCATGGAAGCAAAGGGCCTGGAAGCTTGAATAGCATTGTGCCCACTGAACACCCTTTCTTGTCAGTCTTGGGTCTTTCCCATTCAGGAAGGACCTCAGGACGGGCATATGTCTCAAGTTCCGTTTTTGCAATTCTCAAATAGCGATTTTTAGGGAATCGCTATTTGAGAATTGCAAAACGGGATGTAATAAAAAATTCGCAAATGTTTTGCGATTCCTTGGCATTCCTTAATTGCGATTAGCAAATTGCTAATCGCAATTAAGGGAAACCTTCCCATTCATTCCTATGGGATAGGAGGCCCATAGGAATGAATGGGAAGACATTCTCATTTTGCGATTCGCAATTTGAGA
Organism: Triturus cristatus; assembly: GCF_964204655.1. Classification (NCBI taxonomy): domain Eukaryota; kingdom Metazoa; phylum Chordata; class Amphibia; order Caudata; family Salamandridae; genus Triturus; species Triturus cristatus. Next base: position 1,077,605,752 of record NC_140584.1, on the reverse strand, counting down.
ATCGCAAAATGAGAATGCAATTTCAAGGGTGCTAGGGTGTCAAAAGGACACCCTGTTGCACCCCTGAAATATGTATGTATGCACATGTGGCGCACATATATGCACTAAGGGCATGTCTGTGCGTCACATGGCACTTTGAAAAATGCAAAAAAGTGCATTTTTCAATGACATTGCAAGTTAACACCAACTTGAAGTTGGTGGTAATTTGCGATTTCTTACGGCCAAATTGTAATTTTTCTAGGCTTCATACATTGCATTTAAGGAATCGCAATTTGCGATTCCTTAAATGCAATCGCAAAATAGAGAATCGCAAATTTTGCGATTCTCTAATTTGCGATGTCCTTTTGGGATGATACATCCCAAAAGGCCTTTTCCCGTTCGCAAACGCGACGATTCTGAGAATCGGCCCGTTTGCGAACGGGAAAAGCGTTTGATACATATTCCCCTTAGTTCTTTCTTTGACTGTACAGCAGATTCCCCCGCCCCCTTCAGCTTCTTGAGATGCGTACGGGTGAGTAGTCACGCTTTACAAGAACACTGAAATAGGGGTTGTATATGCTGCATGTTCACTAAGGGTCTAAACAACACCTCTGTGCAACCAAGGAACAGATGCCAGAGTTCAGGTCAAGGGAGAGGTGAGTCTGCACATATCATGCTGCTTCCAGCACCCCAGCTCTTGAAAGATGGAGGGCATTTGTGCCCTACATCCATCAGCAAGCCATAAGCAACAAATCTCCCCCCGCCAAGTAATATTTTGTGTGAAAATGCATTAATAGTATAATTTGGCATTTGAATATACTACTTCGCATTTGAGTAATTTTCACCACAATCTGCAGCTCAGCGGCTCCCACTGTATTCCAAGTGCATTCTAGAGGTGGGGGAGAGTGTGAGTTCGACACCAGGGCTACTCCTTTCCTGGCCAATAAAAAAATTTGCGTATAAAAACTTTGGCCCTGAATTACTGAGGGCCTGGGCCAGCGAAAAGAGACGCAATTAAGAGCGTTGCGTCTATTTTCCGGTGCAAATGTGATTTTGCGCGAGAACGATGCCCTGGTCTTGATGTAAAAAGCACTTTACACTGCTTGGCGTCGAGGTGACAATGCTGAGGAGGTACTGGAGCAGATCAGTGGCAACGCCTGCAGCTCTTGAAGCAAAGCCCATCTCCTAAGAGAAGCAGACAAGGCTTGGCATCAAACACGAATGCCTTCCTGAAGCAGGAACTAGCAACCAGAAATATGTTCGTTTCTCCCAAAAACGCACGCACTGCATGTGTGCTGAAATGCGTTGCATGCATCTACTGTGTGCATCCTTCTATGCTTGTCTAGACAGCAATTTGTACTGGCATGCCTCCAGTAGAGAATTCGATGCTACTGTTGCTGCACAGCAAACAATGAAAACTGACAGGCGGTGCATCAAGTTGGCCTTTCAGAGCAATGGTGCAGGGGATGCCAGCAGCAGCAGACCAATCTCAGCAGATATGTCTCTGCTCTGTGTTTCCCCCTTGTGCAAAGCAGTGCCGCAAATTCGGTTTCAGCAAAATCTGCATATTAGTCCCCATTAGCAGGGATACGCTCGTAATTGCGAGTTATTTAATGGACCCAATAAAATCTGACCCAGCAGAGTCAGATTTTAATAGCTCCCATCCTTCCCTGTCTGCCTGTCTGCCAGAGCTTTGTCACCTCCAGCCTGTGTAACTGGATGTTCAGCATGCCAACATACTTGTCCTGTAGCCTGCAGCACCTCCGACATTGCTGGAAGCATACAGCGCTCTCTACCTTTGGGCATTTTTGTTATTGCTCTGTATCTTCTCTTATAAATTAGGGAGTTACACACTTGATGATGGCCAACACCTTCTCTCCTCTGGGTCTCAAAGGTCTAGAGACTGAAAGAAAACACTAGAGATAGCTTGGGAAGAACTAGAGGCAAGACCCTCCTCATCTAATGTAACTAAATTCAGGGCTGCCAGACGAAACCTCAAATCACACATATATTTAAACACATTAAATATCTTTGCTCCTCGCCTCTAAAAATCGTCCCAAACTTATGTTTGATGCCATTAGACAAGCAGCCAGTCTTTCACTAGTACGAGCTACACACCAGTAACCAAATGTGAAGATTTTGCAAGCGTATTTGAAGAGAACCTGGCTATTTAGTCGCTCCGTTTAGCCTTGCTGCTCACTTGCTCTGCCCTTGTCTGCTTCAGCACCAGGACACCTCGTTGGGGGTAGCTGTGCGCTTAATAAAATTATTTATTATTATTATTATTATTATTATTTATTATTATTAACGTAAGTCCAATGACCAATCACTTTTGGCAAGATCCACAACCCAGATTACTGCATACTGAGTCACAAAGCCCGATGGACCTGTTTCCACTTTGACTCATTTGTTGAGTCAGACTTACTTAAAACTATAACTAAAGTCAAACCTTCCAATCTCTTTTCTAATGCATTCCCTGGATTCAAAAAGGGCAGTAGCACAGAAACAGTCCGTTTTGCATTTTGTGGATGACTCTCCACTTTCTCGGCTTGGGTAATGCCCCGATTACTTACCGGTAATCTTCATTACTCCGACTATAGTCTTCCTCGCCACATGATTAACGTAGTGAGCTTCAGCTCCGCACCAGAACCCTCCAAAGCAAAAAACTTAGCCTCCCATGCCTCCTCTCCCTTCCCAATATGGCCGACCCATTACACCCTTGACCTCTATAAGAGGCGGACCGGCCCAACCCTTAAGCCTGAAACTACCAAGCATAAACATGAAGCCAATAGCCAGATAGGGAGGGAGGGATGGGAACTCATGTGGCGAGGAAGACTATACTCGTAGTAATGAAGATTACTAGTAAGTAATCGGGGCATTACCTCCTCGTAAGTCTTCCTCGCCACATGGTTAACGTAGTGAGCACATACCAAAGCAAAGCGGCTTCATGGAAACTCACAAGAAACCAACAGACTAGAAAAAGATGCCAACGAAGCAGGCAAACCCAAAAGACCAGATGAGTGGAAGGACCACCCAAGAGAGAGGCAACCACAAGCAGGAAGAACCAGCCCGGGACAGAAAGACACCGGGAGGGAAAAAGAACCCGGACCCCCAGGCCATGCAGGGCCGCCAGAAGACCCGCCCGAAGCAACCACTGAAGGAGGACGGAGAAGGCACGGAACCAGACCGTAAGGGGCCAAAAGCAACAACAAACAGGCTCAGAAAAGAAAGCAGCAAGCCGGCCCAAACACACCAAGACCACCCAACGGACAGCCAAAAGTGAGAGGGGAGCAAAAGCCCAGATGTTGGAACCAACGAAACAGAGGGCAACCCAACCACAGGGACCCATAAAAAGCCACAGCAGGAAGAGACTCAGTCCAACCGAAACATAGCAACACCGCACGGTGGACCACCAACAGCGAGAGAGCCAAACCACCTGAGGACCGAAGCAGCAGAACCAGACGAAACACAGACTGGCTGGAGCCGCAAGAACGGAACAAGGTGCAGAAAGGAACACAGCACCCCAACCAAACAACAACAAAAACGAAGGTCAACAAAAAAAAAAACACCAGCAAGGAGAGAAACAGGTGGGACAAGGACCCCAGTCGCACAAAGGACCTCCCCCCCCGGAAGGGAGCATGACACCAAGGAGAGAACCCAGGCAGGCACCGCGCAAAACAGACCCAGGAAGCCGCAGGAACGTCCCGGCCCCCAACGGATCCCAACCACCCAACAGCGAAAAGCGGAAAGCCCATAAGGATGCCAGCGGAGCCCTAAGAGCGGAAGGGACCATGCCCAAGGCCAAGTTACCAGAAAGGAAGCGAAAGCTCACCAGGGGCCACCATGCGGAAGAAAGCAAAATAGTAACCCTGGGTGTAGTGGGCGTAGTGGGGCTACGTGGAGCATCGCATAGTGTGCCCAAATCTACGCACACTTGAACACTCCACGTAGCCCCACTACGCGCCGACCGCCTCCCGCCCGCCCTCATTTTAAAATAAATTAAAGTATTTAAAAGTAAGAAAATATCTTACCTAAGGTGCGGTGTCCCGGGGCTCCCAGTTCCTCCTTCAGCTGCAACTTCTTCTTCACAAATGCGCATGCGCGGGCGCCCACGCATGCGCATTTCTCGCAGCAGAAAACAAGAGAGAAGCACCCAGGCAAGCACTACCAACAGGACAAACGCCTTGTCTAGGCCAGACAAGCTCAAACACCCGTAAGCAAAGGGCCAGAGGAAAGCGCAAAACTGGGAGCACGGACGAGAAGGCAGACAGAGCCACCACCGGGGACACAAACCGAAACCGGGACAAGGGAGACCCAGCAAGGACAGCACAACCGTGCCAAAAAGTCAAAGGGGCCAACCCAGCAACCCACCCGGAGAACAAGGCAGGTGAAAACAAACCGCCCAGAATAGAAACAAGAAGCCCCCGCAGGGCAGAGGCAAACCCCAGACAAGCCAAGGAACGGCCAACAGAAGTCAGATGAGACACCCACTAGTAGGGGGACCAAATGACCCGGCATCGACAGGGAACCCAAGCACGCCCCCCAGTACCACAGGCTGGAGAAGGCTGCAACCACCTCGTAGGGGGACACCAGAAAAGGAAGACCGCAGGCCACACCCGCAGACAGGGCGGAAAAGGAAGACGAGCGCCCAACCCACGACCAAAAGGAAGGGGAAGAGAATGGACACCACCAACCCAGACCGGACCGAAACCGTGGAGACACAACCACCGGCAGAACGGAACCGAGAGCGGGACAAGGGACACACACTCCAAGGAACAGGGGAAGACGAGTGTGATCCAGAACGGCCCAGCAGCATGAGAGAACCCTGGATGGTATGAACTCCTGAGAGAAGGACAACGCAAAGCATTGCCCGCCAACAAGGCACAAGGACACCGACACACACTCAGAGGACGAGCCCCGGCCCAAACCCAAAGCCAGGGGGCCAGAGGAAAAACCAAGGAGGACCACCAGAAACAGGAAGAGCCCCCAAGACCCCACCTGAACAGCCCCCTCCCTCCGGAGGGGAACCAGGAAGACCGATAAGACCGAAAACAGAGTGGCGCAGCAGGAGGCGGGACCCACAGAACTGCCACAGAGGCCACCCAAGCCAAAAGGAGAGGCCACAAACGTCCCCCACAGAGCCTCAATGTCCAGGAGCTGAGGAGAAGCCTGACACAGATAAGAGGCAGAGCAGCCACAAGCAGAGCCAAGAATCCAGACGAGAAATGGAGGGTGCCATGGCAGCGGACCCAGACAGGAGAGGGCAAGCCCAAAGGAGCAAAAAAACACACGGAGACCACAGAAGCAGCCCATAGAAGGACGGACAGGAGGCAAAAGCAGCCTGCCCCCAGCAGACCCGCAGCTTCCAACAACCCCCGGAACCCCTAGGAGGACGCCCAACCAAGGACCAACCAGGCCAGATCCCGCACCCCAAGGAGAGCGGGTGGAACAGAAGCCCACAGGATGGAAGGACCATAGACCCAAAGCCTAGAAGCGAAAAAAGGAGTCAGGGACAAACACAGCCAACAAACGAAGCCAAGGCCCCGTGAAACACCCCAAATGCCCCAGTAAAACAACAGGACAGGAACACACAACCGCAAAGGATTGTATGAACAACAACCATATCGGGATAACATGCAAGCAGAGGCAGGACTCAACCACAGACCTGCGGGAGCCCGTGCACCCGAGCCACACGATTCACTAGCGAGCCACAGCCCCGGGTAGAAAACAAACAGAGGGGCCCAATGCCGTGACAAGCAGTGTACAGTAACAGTGCACACAAGGCCTCTGGACGCCGCAGCAAATAAATCACCACACTGCACCAGAAACATAGCCAGAAACATTCAGTAGGCAAAAAGAACAACAAAAGTGTGCAAGAAACGCAGAACGCAGAGGACCTGACCAGAAAGAAAGAAGGCCAGAATCACAGGATGCTGAGCATCGCTGCAGAGACCCAAACCAGGGACCTCCAGCCATCAGGGCGACTGCTCCAGCCCAAAGGCCACATCCCCACAACTCCCCTAACTACATACAATGGGCCCGATTCACAGAAGTAACTTAAGACAAAATCCTAAACTTACTACTTTTGGTATTCACAGAAGTTAGGATTTTGTCTTAAGTTTATCTTAAGACAAACTTAAGACCGACTTAAGACCGACTTAAGACCGACTTAAGACCGACTTAAGACAGACTTAAGACTGACTTAAGACAGACTTAAGACAGACTTAAGACTGACTTAAGACAGACTTAAGTTAGGATTTTGTCTTAAGTTTGTCTTAAGTCTGTCTTAAGTTTGTCTTAAGTTTGTCTTAGGTTTGTCTTAAGTCTGTCTTAAGTCTGTCTTAAGTCTGTCTTAAGTTTGTCTTAAGTCAAACTTAAGACAAAATCCTAACTTCTGTGAATACCAAAAGTAGTAAGTTTAGGATTTTGTCTTAATTTAGTTCTGTGAATCGGCCCCTGTGTGTAGAAGCAGGTCCGGAAACACAAGCAGGAACGGGGGAAACCCAGAATGAACAAAGTCAGCACAAACCACCCAAGAAAGCAGTTAGGCAAACACAGACCAACCGGCAACTGCAGGATTAGTGGTTGTCAGGCCGAACGCCGAGGCCGGGACCTGAACCCCAAATACCGTGTCCCAAAAGTCCACAGCACCGCAACCAGACATCATCAGCGTCACAGGACAACAAGGTGTACACAAATGTACCAGTGACCGCATATGTACGAAGGAAACTCGCATATGCACATGTTGTGGCACAGAGAGGTAGCAGATATGCCCAGGATCAGTGTCTGAAAAGCCTCCAGGAAACAAAAAAACACATGAACACAGAAACTACACACTCACCCAGAGTACGACGATCCCGCAGAACGGACAACGCACCAACCGAGCCTGAAACGAAACAGCAGAAGTTCCAGCCCACTGAAAGTCAGGAATAAAGTGTTGCTGCGTGAAAAGAACTAAGCACGCATGTGCGTGTGCCAGACACCGCAAACAATCCCTACACAAACGGAAGCCCTGTAAATGAAGGGGAGAGAAACACAACACACCACAGAACCATCAAGCACTGGAGCCACGCAAAGGACCCCAGCAACCTACAAGCCGCACGACGACTGCTCTAGGCCTGAGGCTACATCCTCTCCCCCGTCGACCTGAGGAGCGGGTGAGAAATGTGGCACCATACGGGACAGGGCCTCCAGGCTGACTGCAACCGCCAGGGGACGCGCGTGCCCACTCCCTTCAGGTTGAAAGTCTTGGAGGAAGCTGCCCTGACCCAACCGAGGCTGCCAGGGGAAGCAAAGCCCCCTCAACGGACTGTGCCCACCAGCCCCACAGGACAGCACAAAATGCATCTGAAACACGAGGAGTAGGAGGCGCGCCCGGGAAACGCAGAACGGGCCACCTGGTGCCCCCACCCCCAACCCACACACAAGCCCCAAGCCGACCCAGCAAAGGGAAACCAAGAGCGTCGGAGCGCCACCAACAGAAGAAGCGCCCCCAGGGGGGAGTGGAAGGGGGGGTTCTGGGCACAAGTAGAATCAAAACACCGTGCCCACACGGACAAGGGGAGGGGAAAAACAAGGCTTCCAAAAAGAGCCCCAGACCTCCACATCCGTCCTCCTGTACACCCTGGGCTTGCTAAAGCAGAGCCTAACCAGCCCAGGCCGGACACCGGGGGAAGGAAGGAGGATGGTCCCAGAGTCCTAGGGTCCGCTAGAGCAGGGCCACCAACCAGGGACCCCAGTTCCAGCTACAGCAGGACCCACTTACCTCAAACACGCACTGGAGAATCTGCAGCACAGAACCAAAAAAACAGGCTTAAGGGTTGGGCCGGGCCGCCTCTTATAGAGGTCAAGGGTGTATTGGGTCGGCCATATTGGGAAGGAATAGGAGGCATGGGAGGCTACCTTTTTTGCTTTGGAGGGTCCTGGTGTGGAGCTGAAGCTCACTACGTTAATCATGTGGCGAGGAAGACTTACGAGGAGGTAATGCCTGCATACTTGCTCTTCTGGTTCTCTCAGCTACCTTTGATAGAGTCAGACCTGGGTCTCTGATTAACATCCTGAAGGAGCAGGTGGGCATCCATGGTTCAATTCAAAATTGGCTCGATTTTTATTTGTTTGTTACCCTATTTGTGTTGTCTGTAGAACTTTGTCCGCTGGCACATGCTAACTAGAGGTAAAGTGCTGCATGCATCTCTTTCAACATGGTAAAATTGCCACAGCCCTGATTGGCAGCTTTGATATTACTATTCTGAAAATGACACTGGTGGAAAGTTGTAATTTTCCTGCATAAAACCAAAAAGTCCTTTCTACCCGTGTTTAGTGTCACATGACTGCTCCCCTGTAGTGAGTTGTGGTTTGAGGTGAATCATTGTTTTCCTGATGCTCTTGGACTCAAAATACCAGCAGGCATAGGTGCCCCTGAAGACGGTCCTTACAACGCACTGCACCTGCACCCAGTCTGGATAGAGCTATAAAGCACATTCCTCTGTCCGCAAGTGCTGGACTTAAGCAAAACGTGCAGGGCGAACCCCAAGTCAAGGACGTGCCCGTTCTGCGTCCGTCAGTGCCTGGAGGAGGCAGCCCCCCCGACTTTCATCTTAAATGAAAATGGATATTTTTTTATTTCAACGTGCTTTATTGATTTTCACAAGGTATACAGAAGGCATATAGCAGGGTAACCATAATGTATCTCAGGTAAAATTTACATGTGATTACACGTTTCAGGAAACTGCGCCTTTATGGCTACAGTGAGGCTAATCATGTCAAACAATGACCGAAAAAAAAGAAGAAGGAAGGACTGGCAAAAGAGAGGGAAAGTGAGAAAGAAAGGAAGAGAAGGGAAGGAAGAGCCCGGCTGGGCTAGTTGTAACAATGCCATTACCTCTCTGTGTGTATAATGGCGCTCTGGCTTGCATTATTGTATAGTATAAAAGCCTAGTGAGATTACAATGAACATTATACATACATTCATACAGCTATATCCGGTGGGGTGAGGACCGTGGTAACCCCTTTGTTCATGGGGTGCGTAAGAGTCTAGAAACGCATCCAAAGAGTCCCACATCTTCCTGGAGGATGGTTTCCAAGGGGAGTTTTGCAGTGCGATGTTGTCTGCCCCCTGAGGTGGGTGATCCAGTTTAACCAGCTGCATTCTGTGGGACGAGCTCTATTACCTGGCACTTTGCCTTGACTTCTCAACTTTATATTAGAATTGGTGTTAAGCCGGGGTGTTGCAATGGGGAAATGGAAGACATCCGAATTAACAAAAGTTAATGCCAAGAGATCAAAGAAACCCCGCGTATGGACTCCCCCATCCAAAGACGGTACAGGTGAAAACCCTACTTTGGATGACTTCGACCATTTCATTCAATGAGATTGAATCTATACTTAATACCGACTTAACCAGGGTCTCTTAAAAACTGCCATGGTACCAGCCATGTTTAAAAAGAACCCAGGAGCCTTTGCCAGGGGGGTGCGCTCCTCGGAAAAGTCAAAGTGAAGTGATTCCCCTGCCAGTGATTCAATGTCTACCAGAGCCGAACCCCCACTGTCTCCAGAGATTACAATTCTTCCGAATCTGCCATGTTAAGGGGCGAAGAAAGCACCTAGCCTTGACTGTAACCTTGGCGCAGACTGGCCTGAAGGAGGGACCATGTATCAATGAAGCAGTCATTAAAGGTAATCCAGCTCCTTCAGCTGCCAGAGGGAGTTCAGCGGGTGCTGCTGACCCGGAGAGAGCGGGAGCAGAGAATGTCTGCCCTTCATTGCAGACTCAACCATCTGAAGACATTACTGACAGGGCCAGATGATCGTCTCGCAAAAGTGAACTTGGGCCCTAATATCTGTCAGTGCAATTTTTATGTGATCCCAGAATCTACGCAAACCAGGATTCAGCTCCTATGATTCCCACTACAGATGGGAAAATTGTTACACAGTGCAGTGGAACAATCATTGTCCTACCTCGAGCGCCATGATTGTTATTTTTTGTGCATATTTATGTAGCGCGAACTCGACCCGAAACTATTGGAGGCTTTATATGAGTACCAGTTACGTTACACATTCAATTGTTTGGGTGGGCACGGTGAGATCAAGTGACTTGCCCAGAACCACAGGATGTGGAGTCGACCCGAGGATCGAACCCTGGTTTCCCAGCTCCAAAGTCGCCAGTCTAGCCCTCGGACCACATCCTCTCTCCTGTAAGTGTCTAAACAAAGTATGGTCCGCAGGACCAGGCTGTGATGAGACCTTATAAGGTGACGTTTGTCTTCCAAAGGATGTGTTTCACCCTGGATTTGTTGAGTTCTCTAGGCCATTATTACCTCAGCCATCTGGTCGCAGACCACACCGTTACCTCTCAGCATTCTCCTAGCCCGCCTTTGCATTACTGACCCAACAGCATGCATGTAAAGCACAGAAGAAGAGTGTGTCTGACCCAAGTACCAAACTGAGGAGTGATGCTTTCCAGCACACCGCTTCATTGAAAGACAAGGTCAGACATTGGATTAGAATCAACAGGGGTCGTTTATCAATTGTGAGACCTGATATTGAGTTTACCAAGACGCATATAGTGACGACTCCGCCCCCAACGACTACATCGAAATGGAGCTGACCGATGAATCCTTGGTGAGGGCCAAGTGAATTTTGAAATTCATACCTGCCATTTGGCAGATTTTGGAATCCAAACAAATACATCCCCCCCCTTCCTTGTTGACCTCTAGCATCCTACGACCAGGGTCTCTGTTTCCCCCCAGCAACCAGCCAAGTGTGCGGGGTCCCACTTACCAAGCAACAGGAGCTGTTAGCTGCTTGGACTCTTATGCCTGACTGAGAGAATAAGATAGAGCTAGTAAAGGATTAAATCCAGTGAAATATCTCTAGGGCAACTCAGGAGCAATACTCAGTAGTACTGTACAAAGTAATTTCAAGGTTTCTAAAGCTGTTTCCATGCCGGTATCTATTCCAGTAAGAGTTTCGCCCTTGCAGCGGGGGTGAAGTAAATATGTATACAACGTGTCTTGCCCAGAAAGAAGGTTTTGAACTGATTTACAAGAATCAGGCTGTTATTGGGTCCAACCTTATCGATCATGAATGGTTGTCATTCATAGGGAGATATGATGTTTGTTTATTTCAGGAAACATGGGTGATAGATAAGGTTTTGTGAATGGGTTTGTCACCTACAGTGTGGAAGCGACTCCTCTCAGGAACTCTGGGTGGACAATTGTTGTATTGATAATTTTGTTTAAGAATGATTGTGCATGCTCGCATGAGCTGCTGAACATAAATTCACCTGATCTAATGGGCATTCAGCTAAAATTTCCATCAGGTTTGATATTGGTGTTACTAAGGGCCCGATTACGAGTTTGACAGTGTGGGAGCGGGCCACCTACTGCCTTCCAGAGTACAAGTGAAATCGTGTTCTGGCTGTGTGGCGGTGCAATAAAAAAGCTCAAAAGGCTCAAATGTGAGTCTTAATTCTGCATCGCTGAGGGACAGCCACAGAGCGTTCCAGCATGACATGGACTACGAAGTTCATGCCATGCTGGAACTGCAGGTGCATGTACAAGGGGGGCACAACATGTTCACCCTGTAGGGCCCTGTTATTTTCCTGACCGCCAGCAGTTTCAATCAGTAAGAACCTCCATGAGACTGCTTTTGGTCAGGAAACTTGTAACATACAAGGAGGTGCTGCAGCAACACTGCCAGCATATTGTGAGCACCTGACTGCAGCGCCACCACCAGGTAACGTGATTTCCTGGCGGTTTTGGCGGTCTAATGGTGGTCAATCTGTCAAAGTTGCAATACGGCGGTCGGTCCGCCGGTGCATCGGTGACCGGACCACCAAGACACTGAGTTTCGCGATCTCCCACCCTCTAACCTCATAATCAGGCCCTAAGTGTTTATGCCAGGACCATACAAGTCAATTGTGATTCCCCTGCTTTAACTAAACTGGACAACTTGATTGGTGGGCATCAGGCAAAAAGCAAATAAAATTGTAGCTGGAGATTTTAATACCTCCTTTGAACCATCATCTCTTATAAATATGGTACCTGAGAAGGAGGACGAGTTTTGGGGAATACCCAGTCTTGTTGGTAAACCATCTTACCATTCCTCTAATGTCGCCCTGCAAACTGCATATATTGTGGTGGGACTAAAGTTGCGGGCATGTAATGGGAGGACTTGAGCAGACTCAAATAGAGAAGCCACATTTAAGAGGGGGTGCTCAACCAGTGTTTTTGACTAAATATTACTCAATCTCAACCTCTAGCAATTGCTTCATGATGTGGTAGTCGTACCGCACTATGACAGTGACCACAACCCCTTGATTGTTACTTTAATTGGGATAGACTTTGTGAAGGGAGCGCTTACTAGCTCTACGGTGGATCCAGAACCCATTTTGGCGAATAACGTTTGGAGACTGTCATGGCCTTGTGTAATGGGAAATTAAAACCTTTCTGCTGAGATTTACTTTTGGTTTGTGCATTATTTGTCTAATTACGAGAGTATTCCTGTTGAAGAAATACCGATTTTAGATATACATGGCTGTTTCTTTTCCAAACTGCAGGGTATTTAGAAAAACCCTGAAAACTGACAAATCCGACGAGGGATCCTAGTTGGTTTACACCAGAATGTGAATTAGCTAAACAAGAAATGAAAAAAGCTGTCAGGGGATGCGATTGTTAAGGCATTTGTGCTGCGTGCTTGAGATATAAATAAGTCAGCTCTTAATTTTGCCAGACAAAACTGGGAAGACAAAAATTAGCAGGACATGCTACAGGCCCTTAAAATGAATGATAGTCAAACTTTTGGGTATATTGATTACACAAGGGAGCACTGCTAGTGTTACACCTTGGGATAACCACATACCATCCAAACTATGGGAGAACCACTTGTGTAAACCAGATTGTTCCATCTACCAGCCTTGTAGAGGAAGGGTGGATGCCTTAATGTTGACTTAGCAAATGTGGCGTGCCGGTTAAAGTATAGGATCAACTTCAGTTTTGCTGACACCCTATCTGCCATTGTCAATTTAAAGTCATCCAAAGTCCCATTTGAATAGACAAAAAGTAGGCCTGGTCGTAAAATTCTACTCCCCTCATAGAGTTTGCGGAATTCAGCTACTCGGCATTCTGCGGAGAACAATGAGTTACCAATACACTCTGCAATCCGCAATGGAGCAGAATTTTTTTTCCATTGGTGTGCTCTTCATGACATTTTGCTCGCGCGTGGAGCCCGACATTACTTGACGGGTGCCCGGCCAGGAGGCCACTTTGCAGAGCGGTTGAGAAAGGGGACAGGGCCCATCAATGATGTGTGAGCAATCCGGTTGTGGGAGGCTTACTTGTTGAACCAATAGGGGTTCTTAGCCCCCAACTCCCCTCAATAGCCAAAGGGACTTCATTAGGGGTCACCGAGCAATACTCCTCTTGCTCATAAACTCTGCGGAATTTGGAGGAGTTTTTCATCAACTCCGTAGAATTCTGTGGCGTGATACTCCGCAACCTCTGCTCTGGCCAAATGACAAGCAGATTATTTCTCCCCTACAGACCGCGTTCCGCACGTAAACTAGTACCCTGGACCTAGTTTTTAAGTTTTCCCTTCTCTTTTGGAAGTATGTTGTCCATGGTAGTTGTTAGCAATGGGGGTCTCTAGTTGGCAAGAGTTTGCACCTTTGTCCAAATAGGGACCCTTCTTCCTAGTCAGGGTAAGGGGGATACACTTCTAAAATAAATCCCTGCTCACGACATTGGTAGCTTGGCACGAGCAGAAAGGCTTATCTCAGAGGCAGTGTGTAAAGCATTTGTGCACACATACAGTAATACAGTGAAAACACTACACACCAGTTTAGAAAAATAAGTAATCTTTATCTAAACCAAACAAGACCAAAATGATAAAAAAAAACACAATACTGTCATCAAAATATGACTTTTGAAAGGTAGAAACAGTTCAGTCCATAGCAAACTATAAATACAATACTTTCAACACAAAGCACCTTGGATGAGTCAAAAACATAAACAAAAACAGCTACAGGGACGGTGATGCATCAGTTCCTTATTCGCAGGGTAGGTGATGCATTGGTTTCTTACTCCAGGGGAGGTGATGTGTCAGTTCCTTACTGTGCGGGGAGGTGATGCGTCAGTTTCTTACCGTGCGGGGAGGTGATGCGTCGGTTTCTCACTGCGGCCCCAGTGTTGAAGTAGACTTGGCACCCCGGTGCGATACGTAAGGATCGGTGATGCATTGGTTTCCGATGCAGTGGCGGCAATGGCGCTTCGTTGGTTTCTCCAGCCACGGTCCCACGATGCATTGCTACTTGCAGCCGCACAGCAGGGCCTGCGTTGGAATCGGTGTGGTGATCTCAGACTTTGTAGATCGTGCACTCGAAGTGGCATGCAGCAATTTCTCTCACCAAGGGCAGGCGCTGTGTCGGTTTCTTCGGTGATGTGTCGAAAACAGGTTCAGATGTGTTGCGCTTCTCATGATTGAGTTACTTTTCCAGCTCCCAACAGCAGGAACATCCTCCAGTGGCCGAGAACAGACACAGGCACCTCTTGGAAGGGCATAACTCTCAGCAAGGAAGTTCAGGGCAGCTGGGGGGGGGGAAGTCTCTGTATCCCTGAGACTTCAAAACAAGACGCAAGCTCTACTTCAAGCCCTAGGAGGTCTTCCTCAAGCAGGGGACACAGCACACAGGAAAGTCCTTGTCCTTTCCTTGGCAGAAACAGCCACTGCAGGCTAACCCCAGACAGCACACAGCAAAGAGGCAGTACTTCTCCTTCAGTTTCTCCAGCTCTTCTCCTTGGCAAAGGTCCCTCTTGAATTCCAGAAGAGATCTAAAGTTCAGGGGTCTGGGTCCCACTTTTTATAGCACAAATTCCTTTTTTCTCTGGTGGCAGAGAAGAATTTTGCCCAGCCAAAAACTCTCAAGCTTTTCCAAGCATTGTCCAAGGTAGACCAGGCCTATTCAGGTGTGGAAGAAATCTCCTCCCCCTACTCTGAATGCAGGCCAGGTATATTCAGCCTAGCCCTGACTCATTCAGGAAAGTCAGGACACACATCAACCTCCCCCCCCAGTGGCTGTCTGATCATTTTCTGCAACCGTTGGTTCAGAAATGGGTGACATACGTACAGGACACTACGGATTGCCTTAACAAACTACAGAATGTCACGTTACCCAACACTGATGAGGTGCTTCTAGCCACCATAGACGTCACGGCCCTCTATACCTCAATCCCCCATGGAGAAGGGATTGAAGCTGTTGAATGGATGCTGCTCCAACACGATTATGCTGAATCCATGAATATTTTTCTGCTTGAACTACTTCAATTTAGCTTATACCACAGCTATTTTTCTTGGAGGCAACACTTTTATCTGCAAAAGACTGGCACGTCAATGGGTTTTACTGGGGCACCTACGTATGCCAATATCTTTATGGCCAGATTCGAGGATGAACACATTCTGAACAACAGATCATGGACAGATCACTTACTATTGTATCTTCGATACATAGATGACATTTTGGTTTTATGGAGGGGTACCAAAGAATCTTTGGAGAGTGCGATTTTGAGTTTGAACGACTGTCACCCCCACATAAAATTTACACATTCTATTGATCCCACCACCATTAATTATCTAGACATTCAGATTGAGAAACGAGGTTCCACATTGACAACCAGAATCTTCAAGAAACCGACTGACAGGAATAATGCCCTTCACTTTCAGAGCTTTCACTCACATTCTCTGAAGAACCATTTACCTCTATCACAGTTCATCCGGGTGCGTAGAATCAGCTCGGACGACGCACAAGGGAAAGTTGACACTGAAATCATGTACCAGCAATACTTAGAAAGAGGTTATCCTGCATCAGTTTTGGAAATGGCGAAACTCAAGGCATACAGTATGGAAAGAACGCAACTACTTCGAAAAACTGAGAAATTTGTCTCCAAACGTGAAGTTTGTGTCCTCAAATACTCCACAGCAGCCATGGCGATCAAACGGAGCATCCTCAAGAGATGGGAAATCATAGAACAAGAAAATGATTTCGTAAACGTTTTCCATGCTAAACCCATTTTTGCCTTTTCTAGGTCTAGAAACATTAGAGAGATTCTGGCCAAAAAAATTCCTAACCAGCCTATGCTTAAAAACATGGGGATGTGTAAATGTTACAATTGTGGACACTGTGGGAATGTCATGGTGGGTGATACATTTACACATCCGCACACGGGCAAACCAATCAAGCTCAAACATTCCTCTGATTGTAACACTGCCATGGTAATATACGCTATCAAATGCCCCTGTGGCTTTGTTTATGTGGGGAGGACAACCCGTAAAGTAAAAATACGGGTGACTGAACATAAAAGTGCCATTCGCACTTCTAATTTGAAATCGTGTTTAGCATCACACTGGAACACACACCAACATACTATACCCCAACTTCGATTTACTGTTCTCGAGCAGATATCTGATTCCACACATGCTGATCCCAACAGGCACTTGGCTCAAAGAGAAACATTTTGGATACGTTTTTTACAGACTATGAGCCCTGGGGGTCTGAATGACAAAATTGAACTTATTCATTTCCTGTGATAAAATGTGGTTGCATTTCATTAACATTTTGATGGATATTTAATTTGCAAATTTCACTGGTGATTTATTGATTATTAGTGGACTTTTTATTGTTTGATGTATGTTCAACATGATTTCACACATGTATCTTGAATACTGATTTAAGTGTATTTGGTTTGCAGGCAGTCCTGCCATTCACGAGTTACTAATTGCTAACGTTAATCCTTATGCCTTTTTTGTTCTCTACGGGGTTCTTTGCTAGACTATTCACCCGTTTCAATATGGCGCTTGCGATAGTCCACTTTCCCTGTCTACGGGCTCTTACACCTGTCACGTGGTCCGCGACGGCTTTACTAACACACACCGGTACGGCTTGCATACATCGAGCCATTGCCGTTCGAATACAGAACCCCACCGAGGTTGAGCAGCACGCTATACACGCAGGTAATTTAAATGGCTGCAGAACTGACTCTTTTTAAACTTTGAGCACTGATATATTATCATGCTTTATGCTTACGGCATTACCTCTATACTTTACCCGCAGACGTTGTTTAACGCGACCCTCACCACATTGTCTCTACCGAATGGGTTTTGATGCTCAAGCATCATGGATTAGGCCAAGTAAGTGGAATTTTACGCTTGACCTCTTATTATCACCGGTTGATTCCCTTCGGTATCACTAGAGCGCCTATTTGTATTGGTTATCTATAGGTCCTCGTTTGTTGTGACACGGACATCCTGCCCGTGTTAACTCGCACTCGAACGTCAGGAGGTGAGTCCTCCGTATATACACCTTTTTTGATCACGTTGGTTATAAGGTATTTGCCATACACTGTTACTCATGTATATAATCCTTAAATCACAGGGCCTTTACTCCACTCTTAAGCGCATTTTAGCATTCTGACGGGCACTTGTTCATTTGCTTTCAAGTTTTGGAATCCACTGGTGTTTTTCTTCTTCGTCTGGTTTTTTCATCTTCATTGGTTTTTCAAAATTCTTTATTAATAACACTTCCTTTTTCCGCATTGTATGCTGAACATTGGCTGGATAACACTGGATGTTAAGGTCTTCACAATGTTATATAATGTCACACATGGACATATATATATGTTTGATAGTACATTTGTATAGCTTTTATCTGATGTTTAAACTGATATATACACGTACATGTATATTCTTACAGTATTCCCCTGAAGAAGGTGTTTCACACCGAAATGCATTGGGACACCGTGACGTTCTTCAGAATACACTAAGAAAATAAAGAAGAATCTCAGAATTTATGATGATTCACAGATTTATGTTTGGATTCGTAGTTATTTTTGATACTCAGATTGTAGAACATTGAAACATTGGACAACAAAGAAGTACTTTGGAACATGTCACTTGTTTACGTCGCATTCAGGATTATGTTTATGATTCTTACTTAAAATAGGTCGCTCTTTCACATTGACACTAAATGTGTTTAGCGTTTATTCATTTCTAGCAATTGATGCACGTTATGTACTTGTAAAATTTTTTATGTATTGACCAATCGCACCTTATAGGGCAGGTGGACAGTGCGCCTTTCTCAAACTTTTGTTTGAATGACTCTTGTTAACTTTTCAGGGCCTGTTTAGAGGTTGCACAGGCATTCAAAGGCAGCACCCTTGATTACCATAAGACTACTGTTAGAACTTTTAAAATTTGTTAAACACTAGGTGTGCAGTTTGTCAAATCCTTTACTACAGATATTTACCCATCAGCCTCACTCTTGACAACTAGCACCCAACATGGATTTTGATGACATTTCTCACTTAACCACCAATCAAGCTGAAACAAAAGGTTATTCTGCTGAAGAAGCAGCAAATATATACTCCCTTATAGATGAGACACGGGCATTTCAGGCTCCATCCGGGTCTACCAGCCAATTATTAAAGCAACTGCATTACACATTGAGGCGGGAAATCAACCAGAGACTCCATGCAACCACACTTATCCAGTATCACAAGGCCAAGCGGATCCCTAGAGGGTTACGTATAGCATTAAGACCCATGCTATTTAAATTCAATAAACCATTTATGAACAAATGGTTTGCCATTTTGAATAAATGCTCCTTAGACCTCATCCTATTGATAGTTGAGGAATTATCGGTCATCTTAAAAGAGCTAGAGACTGAGATCAAGGACTTAAAAGAGGATTTATCACAAAGATTATCTACTGAGGAATTACAACAAACTCTTAAAGATATGAACGACAAATTGGAAGAACACGCAAAAGAAGTGCATGACCACAAATTGCGGAAATTTCGAAGGGATACCATCGATTACAAGCTCGATGAGGTGTATACCTGGGCGGAGGTGTACGCCCAAAGATGTACCTTCCGAAAACCTGAAGCTTCTACTTCTGAAGAGAGCATTGCAACCGAACAAGATACACTCCCCACTCGCACTCCTCTTGTCACAACCACGACTGAGAGCACTCCTTCCACTAGTGGTGTGAACAAACAAACATCTTTTTTAGAATTGGGTCGAACTTCCAATCATCCGCCGGAAGGCACAACAGGAGGTGCCACCAACGAACCAGGAGGGGAAAAGGCTGCAAAAAAGACGACAACAAACGGAGGCCGACGGAATCCCAGGAGGAACTAGTCATGAACATTTCTAGTGTTCATTTGAAACCCATTGAAAAAACTTTACTCAACAAAGGCATGTCATTCGTGCCAACCTATCGAACTAATGAACTTGAAACTGAGATTGCGTTATTCAAATTCATCCGAAAACTCAGATTACGGTGGTTTTTCCACCATATTACGCAAGAACAATCTACGGCATCTGCTGAGGATATTGCATCAAAGAAATTCAGGCCAAAAAGTACTTTTATGGCACCCATCACTCATAAGGCCATTGACCTGTTTGAAACACTTTTGAAAAAAGATCTTTCACGTTCCCATCAAGGAACAACCAACAAGAGCAACTTAACCAAAAAAGAGCTGGCTACACTCACCAACTTAGCCTCCAACAGAAACTTAACTTTTCAACCGGCTGATAAGGGAGGTGCCCTAGTAGTTATGGACACCACTTACTACGAGGCCAAAGTGGATCAGCATGTTTCAGATACTGATACATATTTGGTTCTAGATACAGATCCTACTGACACTTTTCAGAAAACTTTATCCTCAATCTTGTCAAAAGCCAAAGATCTCAATTGGATCAATGATAACACTCTCAAATTTCTCAGTAACAATTACCCCAAAAGACCACATATATATATGCTTCCAAAGATGCAAAAAAACCCGGTGGATCCCCCTTTTCGCCCCATTGTGGCGGGCTGTGGGTCACTGCATGAACCACTAGGCAAATTCATTGATCATTTTCTGCAACCGTTGGTTCAGAAATGGGTGACATACGTACAGGACACTACGGATTGCCTTAACAAACTACAGAATGTCACGTTACCCAACACAGATGAGGTGCTTCTAGCCACCATAGACGTCACGGCCCTCTATACCTCAATCCCCCATGGAGAAGGGATTGAAGCTGTTGAATGGATGCTGCTCCAACACGATTATGCTGAATCCATGAATATTTTTCTGCTTGAACTACTTCAATTTAGCTTATACCACAGCTATTTTTCTTGGAGGCAACACTTTTATCTGCAAAAGACTGGCACGTCAATGGGTTTTACTGGGGCACCTACGTATGCCAATATCTTTATGGCCAGATTCGAGGATGAACACATTCTGAACAACAGATCATGGACAGATCACTTACTATTGTATCTTCGATACATAGATGACATTTTGGTTTTATGGAGGGGTACCAAAGAATCTTTGGAGAGTGCGATTTTGAGTTTGAACGACTGTCACCCCCACATAAAATTTACACATTCTATTGATCCCACCACCATTAATTATCTAGACATTCAGATTGAGAAACGAGGTTCCACATTGACAACCAGAATCTTCAAGAAACCGACTGACAGGAATAATGCCCTTCACTTTCAGAGCTTTCACTCACATTCTCTGAAGAACCATTTACCTCTATCACAGTTCATCCGGGTGCGTAGAATCAGCTCGGACGACGCACAAGGGAAAGTTGACACTGAAATCATGTACCAGCAATACTTAGAAAGAGGTTATCCTGCATCAGTTTTGGAAACGGCGAAACTCAAGGCATACAGTATGGAAAGAACGCAACTACTTCGAAAAACTGAGAAATTTGTCTCCAAACGTGAAGTTTGTGTCCTCAAATACTCCACAGCAGCCATGGCGATCAAACGGAGCATCCTCAAGAGATGGGAAATCATAGAACAAGAAAATGATTTCGTAAACGTTTTCCATGCTAAACCCATTTTTGCCTTTTCTAGGTCTAGAAACATTAGAGAGATTCTGGCCAAAAAAATTCCTAACCAGCCTATGCTTAAAAACATGGGGATGCGTAAATGTTACAATTGTGGACACTGTGGGAATGTCATGGTGGGTGATACATTTACACATCCGCACACGGGCAAACCAATCAAGCTCAAACATTCCTCTGATTGTAACACTGCCATGGTAATATACGCTATCAAATGCCCCTGTGGCTTTGTTTATGTGGGGAGGACAACCCGTAAAGTAAAAATACAGGTGACTGAACATAAAAGTGCCATTCGCACTTCTAATTTGAAATCGTGTTTAGCATCACACTGGAACACACACCAACATACTATACCCCAACTTCGATTTACTGTTCTCGAGCAGATATCTGATTCCACACATGCTGATCCCAACAGGCACTTGGCTCAAAGAGAAACATTTTGGATACGTTTTTTACAGACTATGAGCCCTGGGGGTCTGAATGACAAAATTGAACTTATTAATTTCCTGTGATAAAATGTGGTTGCATTTCATTAACATTTTGATGGATATTTAATTTGCAAATTTCACTGGTGATTTATTGATTATTAGTGGACTTTTTATTGTTTGATGTATGTTCAACATGATTTCACACATGTATCTTGAATACTGATTTAAGTGTATTTGGTTTGCAGGCAGTCCTGCCATTCACGAGTTACTAATTGCTAACGTTAATCCTTATGCCTTTTTTGTTCTCTACGGGGTTCTTTGCTAGACTATTCACCCGTTTCAATATGGCGCTTGCGATAGTCCACTTTCCCTGTCTACGGGCTCTTACACCTGTCACGTGGTCCGCGACGGCTTTACTAACACACACCGGTACGGCTTGCATACATCGAGCCATTGCCGTTCGAATACAGAACCCCACCGAGGTTGAGCAGCACGCTATACACGCAGGTAATTTAAATGGCGTCAGAACTGACTCTTTTTAAACTTTGAGCACTGATATATTTTCATGCTTTATGCTTACGGCATTACCTCTATACTTTACCCGCAGACGTTGTTTAACGCGACCCTCACCACATTGTCTCTACCGAATGGGTTTTGATGCTCAAGCATCATGGATTAGGCCAAGTAAGTGGAATTTTACGCTTGACCTCTTATTATCACCGGTTGATTCCCTTCGGTATCACTAGAGCGCCTATTTGTATTGGTTATCTATAGGTCCTCGTTTGTTGTGACACGGACATCCTGCCCGTGTTAACTCGCACTCGAACGTCAGGAGGTGAGTCCTCCGTATATACACCTTTTTTGATCACGTTGGTTATAAGGTATTTGCCATACACTGTTACTCATGTATATAATCCTTAAATCACAGGGCCTTTACTCCACTCTTAAGCGCATTTTAGCATTCTGACGGGCACTTGTTCATTTGCTTTCAAGTTTTGGAATCCACTGGTGTTTTTCTTCTTCGTCTGGTTTTTTCATCTTCATTGGTTTTTCAAAATTCTTTATTAATAACACTTCCTTTTTCCGCATTGTATGCTGAACATTGGCTGGATAACACTGGATGTTAAGGTCTTCACAATGTTATATAATGTCACACATGGACATATATATATGTTTGATAGTACATTTGTATAGCTTTTATCTGATGTTTAAACTGATATATACACGTACATGTATATTCTTACAGTATTCCCCTGAAGAAGGTGTTTCACACCGAAATGCATTGGGACACCGTGACGTTCTTCAGAATACACTAAGAAAATAAAGAAGAATCTCAGAATTTATGATGATTCACAGATTTATGTTTGGATTCGTAGTTATTTTTGATACTCAGATTGTAGAACATTGAAACATTGGACAACAAAGAAGTACTTTGGAACATGTCACTTGTTTACGTCGCATTCAGGATTATGTTTATGATTCTTACTTAAAATAGGTCGCTCTTTCACATTGACACTAAATGTGTTTAGCGTTTATTCATTTCTAGCAATTGATGCACGTTATGTACTTGTAAAAATTTTTATGTATTGACCAATCGCACCTTATAGGGCAGGTGGACAGTGCGCCTTTCTCAAACTTTTGTTTGAATGACTCTTGTTAACTTTTCAGGGCCTGTTTAGAGGTTGCACAGGCATTCAAAGGCAGCACCCTTGATTACCATAAGACTACTGTTAGAACTTTTAAAATTTGTTAAACACTAGGTGTGCAGTTTGTCAAATCCTTTACTACAGATAAGCAAGAAAATACCCACTTTCTAAAAGTGGTATTTTCAAACACACAATATAAAAATCATCTTTACTAAAAGATGCATTTGTCTATTCTGAGTTCAGGCATAATAAACCCGATCTTTATATTTTGTCCCAGTGGGAAGTTATATTTATAAGATGTTATAAATAAACTCCGAATCTATCGTATGGGACAGATAGCCTTTCAATAGTGAAAAACGAAATATACTGTATTTGACTATCAGGTCATGTCACACACCACAGTACATGTCCTACCTTTCACATACACTGTACCCTGCCCATGGGGCTACCTTGGGTCTATCTTAGGGGTGTCTTACATGTAGGAAAAGGTAAGGTTAGGGCCTGGCAAGTGGGTTCACTTGCCTTGTCAACATAGCAGTATCAAACTGCGCACAGACACTGCAGTGGCAGGTCTGAGTTACATTTACAGGCTGCTCATGTGGGTGGAACAATCAGTGCTGCAGGCCTACTAGCAGCATTTGATTTACAGGCCCTGGGCACACACAGTGCACTGTACTAGGGACTTACCAGTAAATCAAATATGGCAATGATGGAATCACCAATCCATAAACACAATTTACAGGAAGAGCATATGCACTTTAGCACTGATGAGCAGTGGTACAGTGCCCAGAGTCGTAAAAGCAACAAACACAGGGTCCAAAACAGGAGGCCAAAAAGCAAAAAGACTGGGGGTAAACCCGCTGGAGAAGTCAGGTCTAACTGTAGTGAAAAGTTATATGTGGCATTCGTTGATTTGCAAGCCGCATTCAATTTGGCACCACGCGAGAAAATTTGGGAAGTACTAGTGAACATGGGGGCTCCAGAGAGCATGATAGATCTTTTAAACAGACTACATGAAAGAAATTATGCGCAGGTTAGAAGGGGTCCTCATGGCCAATTAATGAAGTGCATTCCAATCTCCGAAGGGGTGCGGCTGGGGTGCATGCTTATACCACCCTGTTCGCCATATATATAAATGACTTGGGTGGCTGTCTTCTTTTTTATCTAATCGTACATTTCAAGTTTTCTCCTCTAGGGCTTCCTCTAAGGTCTATTCCTCGCTGTATGGGGTACCAAAAGGTTCTGTTTTAAGCCCGCATCTGATTAATATCTATGTACAACCTCTGGCAGTGATCGCGGAAGAAGCGGGACCGTCACTCTTTTCTTATGCCGATGATACTCAGATCATCTTTTCATTATCGGCAGAAAAGAGTTCTGGACTATCTACCCTGCAAGTGGGCCTGCGCAATATTGCATCTTGGATGCAATCCAAATGGCTCAAGCTCAATGGGGAAAAAACGGAGGTCCTTATTTTTGGGAAAAGTGCAGATCTTTGGGGCCCTCAACATTGGCCTGTTGAAATGGGACCTCTACCTGTGCCCTCTTCTCATGTCCGCAATCTCGGCTTCATCATAGACAATAAATTGTCAATGAGGCAATATGCAGTAAAAACTGCTGCCACATGTTTTACTATTCTCAAGTGGTTAAGAAAAATAATTTGGATGCTCCCTGCTGTTACCCAAAAGACTGTAGTCCAGGCATTGGTAACTTCACGTCTGGATTATGGAAACATTCTTTATTTGGGCATCAACAGGGATGTGATGCGCAAGCTTCAGATGGTGCAGAATTCTGCAGCACGACTGCTCTGCAGAATTCCTAGAATGTCTTCTGTCTCTAAGGCCATGAGAGATGTGCATTGGTTCAGGGTGGAAAATCGAACAAAGTTCAATTCTTAGAGTTTTGCAAAGAGAGGGTCTAGAGCTCAATACGGATTAAACCATGTTTATGTATTTTGGGAAGAATGCTTCTAGAAGCCATGCTGTCAGGCCTGGATTACATGGACTTGAAAGAGTTTTTTACTATGACTATGTAGGTGTGACTTTTTCTGACAAATTTAACTGGGGGCCCCAAATTAATAAATGTTTTCTTTTAATCGCCCAAAGATCCAAAGCTATTCTACGCATTTTTAAAAGTGCATATTATTGGTCTGTCTCTCCTGCCTTGCAAGCCTAGTGTACCAAGGCCCAGAGCGCCGCTTTAAATGGTGCCAAGATTTGGGGTTATAATGATACTCAAAAGCTTGCTGTGGCTGAAAATAACTTCGCTGTCATATCCAGTTACTTCAAATAAGTCACACCTAAGTAGGCCTGAATGATACATAAAGCAGGGTTCGTGGTATTCGAAAGTAGGGCATGTAAAGGTTTAATGTTAAACATGTTCTTTCAGTGAAAATGCCTTAAACACCATTTTCACAGTAGCAGGGTAATATTTCAGGATGGTTACTTCTAAAATGTTGCCTGTTACCTGCCTAAAGCCTCTAGAAGCCCATTTACTTGAGCTTCAACCTGTTAAGCTGGAGCTGTATAGCACCTTAACAAGGTGTGAGCCTGCTCTCAGGGCTGAGACAACGGTGTGTGGAGGTGTTCGTTTCTTTTGACAGGATGACCATGTGAGTAGTGCCCAGGAATCTTATCAACTTCAAGAAGGCCTACCCTGTCACAGGCAGATGTAGCTAACACTTGGGTCTGCTCCCATCTTTGTCCCACTAGTTTTCAGGCACCAATCCCTGTAGGACAGGAGCTACCCCAGAACTGTCCTTCTCTCATTTGGACTTAGGGAGAGAGGGGCACCGTGGGATTGTTTGCACTAGAACACAAACAAATTGCTAGAGTGGAAGGGGTTAACCCTGGAAATGTTTTCCATATTGAGTAGGGAGGGGGCAGGAGTTGCCCCGACCCATGGGCTAGAGCCCTGGACCCTGCTGTGGTTTCCGCTGGAGTGAGTGTTCCCCCCTCCTCAACCCCCTGAGTGCTGTTCCTGAGGTCCTGGGACCGCTGACTGTGCCAAAGTGTACTCCTCCTACAGCCTGAAAAACCTGGGACTTGCAGACTTATTGGCTTCAAAGACCTCTGGACGACCGGGACAACAGTCGAGTCAATCCGACAAAAGAGTGTAGTCACTGGGCCAAAGATTCAGGTTGCTCCTTCTCTGAGCTTTTCTAAAGCAGCAAATCTATTTCAGCTGGATGTCACTGGGAGGGCACTGGAGTCCTGTTTAGCTACTGCGATCAGCTTTGACCCACTGGACGAATCTGAGCTCCAAAAGAGTGATTAAGTTCAAAAGTAGAAATCTTCACTGGGTGAAGGCACCAAATGTGTTCAGCAAGCCAATGGGGACCCTTTCTTGGCTTTATCCGACTGCTATCCGACCTTGTGGAGGCCTTCTTTGCTACAGCCTGCAGCCTTGCCCAGCTGAGAACATGTGACTTCCATTTCAGAGAGTAAGTCAGAAGATAAAACTTGTGACAGGGACAAACATTTTTTCTGTATTCAACCCACGCTCCATCATGGTTAGACTTCATTCATGCCTAGGTTCCACTGAAGCGCAACCAGATGACCACAGTTGGCCCTTAACACTTTTTGGTGCTATTTTCTTTTAAAACTTAAAAAATATATATATCTCTAGTTTCCCTTATTAAATTCTTGTCATTTTAGTGTCATTTTATTCATTTATTAATTCTCTATTTATATAAACTGGGGTGGGCTTTTTATTGTGCTATGGTTTTAAAATGTGTAACTACTTGGTTCTTCTAAATACTTTACACATTTTCTTAAATTAAGCCCATCTGCTCTGTTACCTAGCCAGTAGGGGTTGAGCTTAGGTTTAAATTACCGAAAGCTTTGACTGAGCCTATCAAGATAATGACTTTATTACTTGTATTGGACACCAATCCACCCAACTAATCAACCACTTTTTCACATTGATTTTAATATATAATTTACATTTTGCTTAGTTGTGAATCACTAAAGTGTGTGTTACACAAAACTCCAAATAAATATATAAATGATCAAATGTGCAACATCTATTTTGGTTCCAGTTGCACTTCATGTTAGTTCCTGAATACTCTGTTTTTACAAATTGGTCCACACAGTCCCAACACCGAGCTTCAGTATCATCAGTCATGTGTCACCTTATATCAGAAAACTTCCTCACAACACTACATGCAGCAGTAGACATGCATTCTCATACACAGCACATGAGCCACTTTCCACATGTCACTTGATACCATGCCTCAGCACAGAAACACTCAAACTAAGAAACAATACATCTTTGTTGCAAAGCAGAACACGTACCTTAATATGTTGGAAGAGCACATGATAAAGAAAAATGCACAAACTGTCCCTTATAAGACACACAACTCATACCCTCTAGTCCACATTCCAAGATCATGTGAAAGAACACACCCACACAAGATTGTAAAAATGGCATAAAGAAAACATTTCTAGTTCACAGATTCCTGACGCGCTTCGGATGCAGGACTTTAAACTGCAAGTACCCACCAAGTTTCACAAACTCCTCAAATACACACAGTGGCATAACTAAGCTTAAGGAGGCCACCCTGCCAAAGCATATAGAGGGGGGCCCCCACGATTTGGACCCACTCAGAAACTTTCAGCTGTCACAAATGCACAGTGCCAGAGGGTGCCCCATGGAGCTCAGCCCCCTTCATGCCATAAGGGCTGCAGGGGCTATTGTAACACCACTAACCACACATATGGGAGTACTCTACTCCATCATTGTAGTAAGCACCCCAAGACTAGCAAACTTTCCCTTAAGAATGGATGCAGCAGCAAAGGAGGCATACCAAAGCTCTCAAACATTCTTACATACAATACAGGATAGCAACATCACACCAGCTGCAAAACACAACAGGAAACTTTGGCATACAACAAAATACCCAATGTTTTGAATACTTAACATGCTGCTCAAAGCTCTAGAAAACTGAATACGGGCCTGATTTAGAGTTTGGGGGATGGGTTACTCCATCACAAACGTGACAGATATCCCATTCGAGTTTTACAAATGTCATAGGATATAAAGCACTTGTAATACGACAGATAAAATATCCATCACATTTGTGATGACATAATCCATTTGTGATGGCGTAATCCATCCGCAAATTTAAATCAGGCCCTTAATGACAGAATGTACCACTCTCCACCGACTTCTTAGACAATAGTAGCATAGTCCCGATAGAGGTTTCTAAGATCGCAATAAATGTAGCCAACACTCAAGGAGAAATCATGGCTCACCAGGCCAGTGTAGTGAACGAAGGTAACATACTACACTACAGTGCAGTCCGTGGATGTGTCCTCTGAAGTGAGCTAGTCAAAAACTAGCTTAGACATGCCCAAGTTAGCCCACTCTTTGAGGTACCTTGTCTCCACATAAGGGAACAGTTTGGGGAAGGTTTTTTCATTTTAATTCACCATTGTAACCATGTCAGAATGGTACAATACAAATAATTACATGCGTCAAAATGCATGCATATGCACCAGCAGACATCTTGGGATTAGCCCCGGTCGATGAATTTCGCTCTGTTCGCGGAGTTTGCGGGACAAAAACACGGCGTTAAAAATCTGCACAAACGGCATGATCTAATGCACTCTGCTGCAACTCCACATTACATCTCTGAGTTTTTTCGTCACTTCACGGAGATCCGCTATGTGGAACTCTGCGAACTCTGCCCAGGCCTACTAGGAATGGGTTTTGTTTAATACAAAACCCATTTCAAGTTTGCCTGCATCTTAAGGCATTCAAATATGTGCACATGGGAAAAACCCGTTCTGATGACCATCTGGAAATGCATGTTACCTTTACTACATATGGAGCCAAATAGTTTTTTAAAGTCCACATGGCAAGCTCAGTGTAAGGCAATGTTCAAAATCAGTTCCATTGGTGCAGCTTGTGCAGTCGCACCAGGGCCTGAAGGCCCTAAGAAGCCCAATGATACCTGATTATTGTTGTATTTATAATTCAGACAACTGACAATTGGCTCACTTCCTTCCTTTCACTAGGGGCCCTTACTCATTGGCTATGCTACTAAGAATCAGGACTGGACTGGGGAACCAAAAGCAGCCCTGACAGAAATACTCAAACCAGGTCCATTTCCTTTGTCACCTTGTGCAATCTCTCTCTTTCAATCCATCTTTTTTCTATCTTCCCTCCTCCCTATATCTTCCCTCTCCCTTCTTCTCTTCTGCTCTCTCTCTCTTCAAGCCTCCCTGGACCTTCTGCAACTATTCTCGGGTAGCGGGGGAAAGTGACAGATGCACTAGAAGTGTCCTTGGGCTTTCAAAAGTATCCCTCAAGGGCTCCAGCTCACCAGAAAATTCCCGGTGCAACAAAAGACCTGTCTAGCCCTGGTTAGAATCTAACTTCTACCAGTGGCGGCTCCTCCACTAAGGCGGAGGAGCATCGCCCAACTGCTCATGGAGCAGTAAAAAGGGAAAAAATAAAACGATAATAACAATGTTATTATAGTTTTATTTTTGGTTGCTGCGAACTGGGTTAGGGCGGGACAGGCTTGGGGCTTAGGGTGGGAGGAGAAGAGGACTGTGCAGACATAGGGCCAGATGTATGAAAGCCCCGTTGTACGATTTCCTAATTGCGAATCCTTGCGATTCGCAATTAGCAAATCGCAAAACGGCATGCATGAAAATGTTCTGATCACTTTCTGCGATTCCTAGGGGATCGCAATTGACCTACCTCATGAATATTACTGAGGTAGGTTGCAATTTGAGACCCCTAGGAATCGCAAAAATCACAGGGATGGTGGCCTGCTGGGGTCGTTAAAGGAAAACGGGATGTTTTACAAAAAAAAAATGAAAAGTTCTCCTTTGGTTCTTAGGTCTCGCCTAGCATTGCAGCACGAATGCGCTGCGATCGCTTTGCGAGGCATGCAGTATATACTGTGGTGTGGAAGCTTCGTGGAAGCTCCGCCCACTCTCTGCCCATTGGCTTTTGTCTTAAATGCTGCCTTCCGATTGGTTTGAGGCTAGTTAGTCCCTCCTCATTCATCATTTGTTTCCTTCACGGCTATTGGCCCCTTTACTCCTGACAATATTTTTTTTTTAGTTCTCGCCTAGTGTTACAGCACGAATGCTCTGCCATTGCGTTGCGAGATATGCAGTATATACTGTAGTGTGGAAGCTTTGTGGAAGCTCTGCCCACTCTCTGCCCATTAGCTTTTGTCTTAAATGCTGCCTTCCAATTGGTTTGAGGCTTGTTAGTCCCTCCTCATTCATCATTTGTATCCTTCCACGGCTATTGGCCCCTTTACACCTAACACTATTTTCTCCCCTGTCTCACCACCCCACCACCCCCTCCCTCAGTCTGTGACTTCTCACCCTCCCCCGCCCCTCCCACTCCTGTTCGTGTTTTCTTGCCTTCCGGCACTTCCGTTTTCATCTTTCTTATTGCCACCTTGAAATATGTGAGTTCAAGATGCATGCTGTACAAAAACCTCTTGTGTTTAATGAACTAGATTTTAATGTTACTCTAAATATAATAAGACTCTAGGCAACATTTGGGGTATGCATGCTAACTGACGCCTCTTAGTTCACAAATGACATTGTTGTTGGGCGGGAGGAGCGGCAGTGTTTTAACGCATGCTTAAAACAAGCACTTTTAATAACTTCCTCTCAATTCAGTGCTATAATCTTGTGTACTGAGGTGACGCGCTAAAGAAATACACTTTTTTGAATTCTGAGGAGACATTATCGCACATTTACATTATGCTTCCTGTAGCTTCTTCCAGAGCAGAGAAGCAGAGGAGAGACGCAGCCATCAGAAAAGGTAATTTTTTGTTGTTTTTATATTTGCCCATGCCCCCCACCCCCGTTCCGTACCAGCCACCACTGGCTACTACGGGTTTCAGTATAAAGAGCCCGTATTTTAGTGCGGTGATACTACCTGAGGCAATACCATTACCCAGCCGGGGAAAGGGCATTACAATGCAATACAATACAATAAAATGCAATAGAGATTTATATAGCGCTAGCTACTTCCTCAGAGGCATCCCAGCACTAACGGCAATAGTCCAATAACCATGCCAAACAGACAGCCCCACCCCAAATCAGGCACCAACCAAACAAGAATTAAAAAGAAAGGTTTTCAAATTCTTTCTAAAAGCCATTTTTGGTGGGATAATGCAAAGATCGAGAGGAAGAGAGTTCCGGAGCTCAAAGGCGAGAAGGACAAAAGATCTACCACCTCTCCTAACTTTGCGAAACCGCGGCAGTTGAAGAAGTTTTAGATTATTAGATCTCAATAATCTGGCTTGATGATAAGCCTTGAATCTTTTCCTTAGATAAAGAGTTATTTTCTGTTCAAATAGTCAGAAGGCAAAAGTTAGCGCCTTCAATTTGATCCGCTTGGGTAAAGGTAACCAATGTAGTTTCCTTAAATACGGAGTCACTGATGAATGGAACGGACTCTTCAAAATCAGGTGGACAGCAGCATTTTGAATCGCCCGAAGGCTCTGAATCAGGCATGAAGGTAGACCCAAATATAGACTATTAGTCTAATCTATTCACCGGATAATTTGTAAAAAAAAAAAGTTTCAGGGTACTCTCTCGTCAGGAGGTGGCTTGCACCAACCCATTTCTCCTCTCAGCGCTGCCTAAAACAAAGGGGGTGATGGGATGTGGCGTAATAGCCGGAGCTGCAGACTACAGGCTCGAAAACCAGTATCGAGTCTCGGCGCGAATCTGGGTAAATCACTTAATCTCCCTGTGAATAAATGTGTCCCTAACTAGTGCTCATGAAAAGCTCGGGTGTTGATTAAGTGCCGGAACCCACGGGCTCAAATTAAGCACTGAATCCATTAGAGGAGACTTCTAGGTAGTGAGTAAATTAGGTTCAGATAGAGGGCTTGCCTCAGAAATCTGTGACGTTGTTCCTAATTAAATATCTTCTTTTAAGTGTCAGCCCTTGTTAGGAAAAATGTGGAATTATTCCAACCTTCCTCTCTTATTGCAGCTTCTTCTCTGTAATTAAGAAAAGTTCAAACGCGTTTCGTGGCTATCCATGTGATTTTGCAGCGTCTTTCTCTTTGGCGCTGTGATGTGCCCCAATGTGCTGTATCCGTCGCCTTTAGCTCCAGGCGGTAAAAGCAAGAATTTGTATTAAGGTCAGAGGCAGGGACGCGTAGGCTGTCAGACAAATTACCCAGACATTTCTTCTCAGCATTGGAGCTCATCCAAGAATTATGAAATGTAACAAGGTCAGGAGGTATTTCGGCTCTTATTCTGAGAAAAAAAGGAATCAGGGAATAAATGTTGTAAACACAATAGAAAAGCCTTCTTGTGAGATCCCCTGTCACAAAAATGAGTAGGAGCCCCGGCTCTTCTTTTATCCGCAGGGATTCTACTGTAGGCCCATGTGAGCAAGAAAGCACAGAGATCAGCAAAGTGTCTTTGGCAGTGAATGTCCTCGTGGCCTCTCAGTCCCTGGAATGCCAGGAGAAAAGGGGTCAGAATTCACAATACTGCAAATTCAAAAAATCGAATTAAATTTACAAATAAACATTGGTCAACAATAAACTCCTACTCCTAAATTTCAAATCTTTTGCCATCAATTTTCAATCGACTTTCAATTAGAATGTGAGTCAATTGCATTATTTTTACCATGTTCCTCTGATTGTGCCACAAGTCAACAACTATACAAGTTGTGACTCAGGGGAAGGAGCTGTCAAAAGCATTTTTATTTAGTTGAATTGCTCTGAATTTGAAGGATTTTGGTTACCTGTCATTGCATCATCGTCCTCATCTACTATTAATTGTGGAGACAATCTATGACGTTTTCCATTGAAATCTGAAGGGCCTTATTTATACGCTGGCGGGAAGGATGTCAGGACTTCCACCACACTGGTGGCGGACGGCCTGCACTTTTTAAAAATCCTCACCTACCTAGTGGGGTTCTCTGTGCCATGGCTGATTACCTTACAACACTAAAGGTTTGCTGAGCCAAAACCTTGTTAAAAATACCCCCACTGCACTTTTTGGTTCAGGGAAAACAAACTCCCAGCAGTTTATTTACTTTACATAAAAAACAAATGGCCCGAAGCATTTTCTTCCTGTGTGTGCAGACCATTTAAACTTTTTCCTGCCCATGACTGCCATTTGTACCATTATCAACAGGATGGGAGGACTATTACTCTGACCTGGTGGTCCTGTGGCATATTAGTCACCAAGTCGAACGCTTACCTCATCAGAGCCAGCAGAGCAAATAGAGCCACTATTTTGGCCAGGGTTGCGGTACCTTTTGGCACTGCTAGATGAGCTGGTTTCACAGAAGCAGTTCTTTAATTCTGTCGCAGCCCAGAGTGACAAATTAAACCCACAACCTGGCAATACCAGAATGACAGGCTGCCCGACAGGCAAGTCCAGCACTGAGTTTGGCAGCGCGGGTCAAGAGCTTTTACGAACAAGCGCTAAAGAGCGAGCCAGAGGCATCAGATGGACCTCATTCTCTACACTGGAGGACCGTGACTATGCGGATGACTAAGCCTTGCTCTCTCGCACACACCAGCAAATGCAGGAAAAGACTTCTCACCTCAACATTTATGCACAGCAAGTGGGCCTGAATATCCACATGAAATCAGAAATCATGCCACCAGTGGCGGCTGGTGATATTTCAAAGAGGCGAGGCGTAAAAGGTGTGGCTTAGCGCACTGTCGCAAGTTTATTGAGCGAGCGAGCTCTACTAGCATAAGGGAGGTACGGGGGAGGATCTTCCCCTGAGAACATTTTGAAAAAAAGTAGGAGCTAATGGTGAATTTTCAAGCAAATTTGAGAAAGCAAGAAGACTAACAAAGCAATTGTGAAAAAGTGTACTTATAACATCAATCAATCAATCAATCAATCATAGTATTTATAAAGCGCACTACATACCCGTGAGGGTCTCAAGGCGCTTGAGGGGAGGGGGGGGATGCAGCTACTGTTCGAAAAGCCAGGTCTTGAGAAGTCTCCTGAGGTTACGAGGTCTTCGGTCTGCCGCAGGTGGATGGGGAGGGTGTTCCATGTCTTGGCGGCGAGGTGGGAGAATGATCTGCCACCGGCGGTCACTCTTCAGATGCGGGGGACGGTGGCGAAGGTGCGGTCTGTGGAGCGGAGCTGGTGGGTGGGGGTGTAGAGGCTGAGTCAGCTGTTGAGGTACGCTGGTCCGGTGTTGTGGAGTGCCTTGTGTGCGTGGGTGAGGAGCTTGAAGGTTATCCTCTTGTTGATGGGGAACCAGTGCAGGTCTCTCCGGTGGGGTGTGATGTGGCTGCGGCGGGGGATGTTGAGGATCAGGCGGGCGGAGGCGTTCTGGATGCGTTGGAGCCGTTTCAGGAGTTTGGCCGGGGCTCCTGCGCAGAGTGCTTTGCCGTAGTCCAGTCTACTGCTGACGGGGTCCTGGGTGACCGTCCTTCTCGTTTGGGTGGGGATCCACTTGAAGATCCTGCAAAGCATATGGAGGGTGTTGAAGCAGGAGGAGGAGACGGCGTTGACCTGCTTTGTCATGGAGAGGGTGGAGTCGAGGATGACCCCTAGGTTGCGTGCGTGGTCGGTGGGTGTGGGGGGTGCTCCTAGTGCAGTCGGCCACCAGGAGTCGTTCCAGGCCGAGGGGGTGGGTCCGAGGATGAGGACCTCCATCTTGTCCGAGTTCATCTTCAGTCGTCTGTTTCTCATCCAGTCGGCGATGGCCTGCATTCCTTCGTGGAGGTTGGTTTTGGTGGTGTGGGGGTCTTTGGTGAGGGAGAGGATCAGCTGGGTGTCGTTGGCGTAGGAGATGATATTGAGGTCGTGTCGTCGTGCTACGTGGGCGAGCGGTGCCATGTAGACGTTGAACAGCGTTGGGCTGAGGGATGAGCCTTGGGGGATGCCGCAGATGATCTCGGTGGCTTTGGAGCGGAAGGGGGGGGAGGCGGATGCTCTGCGTTCTGCCAGAGAGGAAAGAGGTGGTCCAGTCCAAGGCCTTCTCTTGGATTCCGGCGTCGTGGAGGCGTGTTCTTAGTGTGCGGTGGCAGACTGTGTCGAAGGCGGCTGACAGGTCCAGGAGGATGAAGGCCGCGGTTTCTCCATTGTCATGCAGGGTTCTGATGTCATCGGTGGCGGCGATCAGGGCTGTTTCGGTGCTGTGGTTGCTGCGGAACCCAGACTGGGATGGGTCCAGGATGTTGTTTTCTTCGAGGAAGCTGGCCAGACTCCCTTTGCTCCCTTCAGGTTCCTGATCCAGTAGTTGCTTCCCAGGAGCTATGTGATGATATATCGAATTTTTTTTATACAAAGATAGACGATATTTACATAGCCCTAAAGACGCAGAGGAACTCACTCAGTTTGGAGGATTCCGTGCAAATCACACGATTGGAGGCCTGGAATGTAGATTCCCCTCAGTCCCTTGAACACTTCCCGGCTCTTACGCTAGAAGATCTCAATAGCCTGTTGGATAAAACTAAATCTTCATCTCCCCTTGACCCACTGCCTCTCAAGGTGCTTAAAAACTGCAGAGAAATCATTCTTCCTCCGATGCTTGAGGTAATGAATGGAGCCTTGGAACAGGGCATTTTTCCATCACTTTGGAAGAGAGCCATCGTAAAGCCGCTTTTGAAAAAGACCACCTTGGACCCTGGAGTGCTGAAAAATTTTAGACCCATCTCTCTGCTGCCAGCCCCTGCTAAGATGTTGGAGACCCACTTGAACTTCCATCTTTCGAACTTCCTCGACGCCTCTGGCTTCTTGGATGGGTCCCAACACGGCTTTAGAAAGCTACATAGCACGGAGTCTGCATTGACAAAAGTCATGGATAACATCCGCAGAAAAGTAGATTTGGGTCTTACCTCCGTACTGGTGCTGCTTGATCTTTCAGCAGCTTTCGACACCCTGTCTCCCCTGACTTTAACATCTAGGTTAAGGGAGGCAGGGGTAGTCGGACCAGCGCTCAGTCTCATGAGCTCCTTCTTACAACATCGAGAGCAACGTGTCATGCTAGGTGAATACCTCTCCCCTGTCAAGTCGTTGCAATGTGGGGTGCCACAGGGGTCGGCATTGAGCCCGACCCTGTTTAACATCTATGTGGCCCCCCTTGCAAGACTTGTAAGATCTCAGGGGATGGAGGTAGTGTCGTATGCGGACGACACGCAGATTATGGTATCCCTGACCCACTCTGTCAGTAAAACTGCCTCTAACTTTAGGGCCTGCATGCAACTTGTTGCAGATTGGATGGTCTCCAACTCCCTAAAGTTGAATGGGGACAAGACAGAGGTCCTGGTCTTTGGCAAGGACCAGGACATATGGTCAGATGACTGGTGGCCCCCTTCTTTAGGCAGCTGCCCTATACCTACCAAATCTGCTAGAAACCTAGGTGTCATCTTTGACACCCAGCTCTCCATGGAGCTACAGGTGAATAGAACGGTGGCGACCTGTTGGGGTGTCATCAAGACCCTAAAAAGGATTGTGAATTATTTGTCCCCACAGGCGCGGAAACAGGTGGTGATTGCCCTTGTTGGCTCAAGGCTTGATTACTGTAACTCTGTGTACGCCGGGGCCAACAAGGGTTTGCTCCAGCGTCTACAGGTCATACAGAACGCTGCAGCGCGGTTTGCCCTCGCTTTGCCCTGGTTGTCATCAATGACCTTAGCGAGGAAGAACCTCCATTGGCTCCCCATTCCGTCAAGGATCACTTTTAAACTTCTTTGCCTTACATTTAAGGCTCTAACTGCAGGCTCGGCTGATGCTCTTGGTTCATTACTTACCAGATATGTTCCGAGTAGATATTTACGTTCCAGCGAGCAACACCAACTGGTAATCCCCAGAGCCAAGAAGGTTAGATGGGGGTCCAAAGCTTTTTCCATATTGGCACCTCTAATGTGGAATTCACTCCCCCTTGAAATCAAACGACTTCCTTCCCTTGACCTCTTTAGGAAGTCCTTGAAAACTTGGCTCTTTATTAAGGCATACCAGTAGGTTCTGTTTCTGTCTGCTATTAGCTCTATATTTTGGTTTAGGCGCCTTGACGCCCACTGGGCATAGTTGCGCATTATAAATAATATTTCATTCATTATTTCATTCATTCATTCAGTTGTTTGTTGACGGCCTTTTCGATGACCTTTGCTGGAAACGGGAGCAGGTAGATGGGTCGGAAGTTCTTAAGGTCCTTGGGGTCCGCCTTGGGTTTCTTGAGTAAGGCGTTGATCTCTGTGTGCTTCCAGCTATCCGGGAAGGTCGCTGTCTCGAAGGAGTTGTTGATGGTTTTCCGGAGGTGGGGTGCGATGGTGCTGCTGGCTTTGTTAAAGATGTGGTGTGGGCAGGGGTCTTCCAGGGATCCATAGTGGACGGTGTTCATGAACTTGATGGTGTTGTCGTCATTGATGTTGGTCCAGGTCAGCAGGCAGTTGGTGTAGGTGGTGGTCGTGGGAGTGGGGGTCTTGGCAGTTGCTGGGGTGGTGACGGCGTTGAAGCTGTTGTGAATGTCTGCGATCTTGCGATGGAAGAAGGTGGCCAGCGAGTTGCACAGGTCTTGAGACAATGGGATGTCGTTGGTGTTGGAGCTGGGGTTGGAGAGTTTCTTCACAATGCTGAAGAGCTCTTTGCTGTTGTGTGCGTTGTTGTCTAGGCGGTCTTTCAATAAAGAAATTTCATGATAATGTAGGTAGCTGCTTATTCAGTATAACCACAAAATGTCATAAAAGACTTTGAGATAACAATTAACAGTATAAAATATGCTGCTACAGAATTCACAAGAAGGTTTAAGATAAAAAAGTATTTCCAAATTATTGATTTTTTGCAGGCTATACATAGTGCTTCTTTTTTTATAACTGTCTCATACATTTCACAGCTGAGCTGGTAGCTCTGTTACAATACCCCTCAAAAAGAATAAATGTGCGTTAGGAAGCAATTGTTTTCGTAACTGTCTTTAAAAAGCACACTTTACATCCATAGGTGGTAGCTCCCTAACAATAATACCTCTCAAAAAGAATAAACGTGCATCAGGAAGCTTCAAATAATTTCATCAATTAAAACCAACACTGGCTTCCAGACACCCTTTACAGTTGCAGATTGATTAGTTGTGCACCTTTACATTTCTTTCTGGGCAGCAGGCGCAGGGGCAGAACGCGTGTTTGGCTGCCTGGCCCTCCCTTGGTTTCACAACACAGGAGAGTGGAGACTCGTGCCCTTCTTCAGGTGATGGCTGTGCATTTACGGTCGGGGGATGGTCAGCTGTCGTGTAACATCATGCCCTTCAGATACTGGACCGTAGAACGTGACAATAGGGCTCGGCCTCGGAGTCAGGACAAAAAAGACTCTAGCCTAGCCACGGCAGAAGCCAAGAGGGGTGGTCTCCACCTGGTCTCTTAGGTTTGCATCCATGTGCAAACAACGTTTGACGGTTTGGCGCAGGAGGGGGGTGGAAGAGACTGCATGCTCGCAGAGTCCTTAGTTGCACACAGTCACCGTGGAGGGCCAATAAAAGTGTAGGCAGCCCCATTTGCAAAAACCACAGGAACAAAAGGCATGAGGGAGGAAATGGGGAAACAGCGCTGGCTGGCTTTCCAGTTTCAAAATAAAAAAATAAAAAAAGAATAACGGCGTTGAGAGATATTTTTTATATTACTTAATGACAAAGGGATATAATTAGCATACATCGGATTGACTGTAATTCAGCGATTATTCAATGTATACTGAGGCGGAAGGGGAACACGTAGCACTCGCAGCAGACCCAAGGGGGGTTTGCACGCCTCGTGTTCGTTTGCTGAGGAACCGTGGGCAGCAGCGACCTTTGAAGGGGTGGCAGGCAGGCTGTGTTGGAGTCTGACCCTTGGGTTTTGCATCTCGAACCTGGAGTGGATTCCAGATCTAAAGTTGGATTGGATTAGGACGCGCTGTAGACTAGTCTGCCGGGTGCCATTTACGTAATATGAAAACCAATCGCCCGGCACCAGCACGAAAAGGGTCAAGAGATTTGAATACCCACCAGTGCCACCTGCTTTCCAAGCAGGTTGCCCTGGTGCCCGGCCCGAGAGGGAGGCGAGTAGGACCCATACATTTACTAGTGAATTGTTTAGTACGCTCAGCACTGCTGGAAGTAAATGATTAAATGAATCTTTAACTCTCAGAGCTAGCTGCCAGCCAAGTGCAAAGAAAGAGAGCATGATCAACATCTCAACTTCTCAACCCAGGAAAATGACCACTAAAGAATCCATTCATTGTTTATACATTATTATGTTAGTTCGCTTAGTATTGGCCTGTCCCTTCAACACTTCTGGCCTAAGGGTGATCCCTGGCCTTCGCAGATCATTTTGTGGCTATCAGTATCTCTTCCGCATGGCTGACTTGCTTTATGCGGCAAGGATGTGGCGTTACGGCAAGACCTGTTGACTATGGAGCGGGAAATCAAGTTACGAGTCCCAGCGTCGACTCAACATCCTGTGATTCTGGGCAAAACACTTTATCTCCCTTGCCTAAAAAACATATGAAAATGTCCTTGTGTAATGTAACTGGTGCGTATGTAAAGCACTCCAAAACCTTCGGTCGTGCTATATAAACAAGTTTAAAAAAGTTAAACAGATATGATAAATTGACTCAAATGCCTGCTTTACACACCGCTCGCTACTCAAGAGTCACCTGGGATCAACTAAAGATTTCTCAGAAGTTTGGCATAACTAAAACCCATAGATTTCCAAAAAAGGTCCAGTAGAAACTATTGGCTAATTGGAAATGCTCAATATAAATAATGTGGCAAAACCTTGTTCAAATTATTTTAAAAAAAATAACCTGCCACTCAGCCTATCCACGTTCAGCAGCGCGACTGACTGTGCATCTGCTCCCTTAAGTCTAATGTTCAAGAATCACCAGGCACCCAGCACTCACCTGAATCATAGTCACTCATAGAGATGGACCCACTCAGGGCATTGAGCAGAGGTCTGATCTGTGCTCGGTTTAGTTTATTATTCGTCACACAAGACGGGTCACGACCAGGACGTACCTAGCCACAGTAAGGATCACTCCTAAGGTATGTGGGGTGATTAGTGATTTACTCTATCTACATATAGCCTCTCCCTTGTTTGCACAGAAAGAGGGGGTTGAGACACTGGCAGAGCAGCCCTGCCCAGTAACAGCAGAAATGACCAATCAGTGCATGGCTTCACAATAGCCATTACAGTGATTGGTCATGCTGCGTGGGCAGAGCTTCCCATCCCCACGGGCCATGCGTTCTGTGGCCGAGGCCTAGACTAGGCCTACCAACGCGTCTGGCACTGCAGCCAATCCAGATTCTGCTCTCTTGCTGTACACAGAATTAGAGCGGCTCCGGGATTGGCTTGAGCTGCTGAATTTTATTAGGAGACCATGGGTTGTGGCTTTTTATTGACCTCGGCTCGCTAATCTGCAGTGAAGAGCGGCCTCTAGTGAGCATGCCTGGCGGGCCGTGGAAGGGTAGTCATCCAATCTGACATGCGCACTCTGCGCTCGCTCTGTCGATCAAAATTGAAACCCCCCCCACCACTTCACAGCACGCCCCCCCCCCGCCCGCGGCAGAAGAAGTCTGCTGTAGATGAGGGCACATGAAAATTAATAAAGTGTATTCTGAATTAAATGTAATAAATAAACACATAAAAGCAGAGTGGGGGGGCCTAAATATCAGCGAGATAATGCCCCAATGTCCATATGCAGGAACCGCCACTGCATGCCACTCAACATAGCAAACTCTTCGC
This sequence comes from Triturus cristatus, assembly GCF_964204655.1. Classification (NCBI taxonomy): domain Eukaryota; kingdom Metazoa; phylum Chordata; class Amphibia; order Caudata; family Salamandridae; genus Triturus; species Triturus cristatus. The sequence goes on along the minus strand of NC_140584.1, from coordinate 1,077,565,113 downwards.
CAATCAAGGTAGATGGCGAGGACCTAGCCATGACTGAAGATTTCACCTACCTAGGCAGTACTATCAGGCAGTGACATCAAGAGCAGACTAGATGAGGCCAGGAATGCCTTCAGGATGCCAAACAATGTGTGGAGGTCATCTCAGCACAGCACGAGTGCCCGACTGAAGCTTTACCAGAGCTGCATTCTGTCCATACTCTTGCATGATGAAAAGCGACATCACCAAACTGTCGGACCTTCACACCAGCAACCTAAGAAGCGTCTTGCAAAGTTTTTGGCTGCGAACCATCTCCAACAAGGAACTGCTCACCAGACACAAACAAGAGAGCATGGGCCACATCATTATGAGAAAAAAGATGGAGAAGCGTGGGACGCACCATCAGAAGAGAACAAGACTCCATCAAAAGAACAGCTCTCCTCTGGATGCCAGAAGGCAAACAGAAGAGAGGCAGGCAGAAGAACACCTTGAGCTGAACTGTGGAAACAGAAATAAAGACCCTGAACCACAGCTGGAGCCCCATGCAGAAACGCCCCCAAGGCAGACAGAAGGAGAGGTCCTTCATTGCTGCCCTGATTGGCAGTCTGAAAACTGGGCAGTACCTAAGCAGCTTTACACATTCTATTTGCCTTCCCCTCCCTCCATGTCTTTCTCTCTCTTGAAGCCGCCCTGTGCCTGCTGCAATTACCCTCGGTGAGCTAGGAAAAGGGACACATTCTTCAAAAGTGTCCTCCAAGTGCTCCATGCTAAATGCAGTTAGTGTGTGTGTTTTACACGCAGCACATTGTGCATGTGTATATAAGATCATGATTCACGCACTTGAGTGATGCTATTCTGTGTCCCCCAGATTCCAAATTCAGAATGCCATTTCTTTTGGGGCGCAGCTGAGTGTTTTCTGTAGTTACGCCCCCGCTGAGTAGTTGACGCATCATTTTGCGGTTCGTCGCTAAACTGGATCTAAACCGCAAAGGATCTTACAGCAGTTTGCCAGGTCATGAAACATGCCTTGGTGCTACAGGGTTCGAACATTCAAAGGGCTTCACAACCATCAAAAACCGACCCCGACCGTAATCTTTTATGACCTGCAATGAAGCATTTCATAATAACTGCAAATAATCCAACCTAAGTATAGTAGGTTATGAATCAGTTTGTCTGTAAAGAAAAGACACCAGCACACACTAAGGAGTATTGTTATGTTATATGACCAGCTCTCAGGTACTGCAGAGGCAAAACAACGGTATCGCTTCCGATGAGCCCGCACTCTCAAGTGTCTTTTTAGACAAAAGGCTGACTTGATACACTTGGTGCATTGAATGCCCCACAATATCTCTTTGTGCTCAAGGATACCTCAATAATCAGTCTCAGTCAAAGAAGGTGGAATATTTGCCTTGAGTGCACAATGACCACTGATGCACCAGTGCTGCATGCAGAGTCCCCAACATGTCCATCTTTTTACCTAGAAAGTTGTACAGGCGGTCAGTGTACACACGTGAAGTAACCCGATGCTGGCCTTTCCAGCACCCTCACTGCTTTGGGACTCTTTTCTCCCACTGACAATGCATGGGCTCACAGCACATTGCTATTTATGGCTGTTACACTTAAAGCTTAGCCGCAAACCATTAATCAATTACTGACGTCTCAAAGGAGGGGATAACTGATTCATAAAGGGGTTGCCTGGTATTCCCCTGCAGGTCACATCCCTTCATTTTTAGTAAATAGAAAATTGCCTAATTAACATTCATTAGGCAGGTTATTCTGCGACGGAGATTTTGTGATGCGACCTATTAGTATAAACATCTAAAAATTAGAGAAAGGTCGCAAAAAACTGGTGAACAGTTTGGGATAACCGAGTCCTGCCTCTTAGTGCTTTGAGCACCTAGTTCTCAAAACTTGCTGTTTGCTTGGAATGTCACTCAAATTATCTTGAGGCATTTATTGTTTCACTGCACTTAAACAGCGGATTTGAGGAGGAGCAGCATTTAACCAGAATACCTCAAAAGAAAACTACTCAAAGAGAGATATTATATGACACTGTTCCTTCACACCCTGTTAATTATATATCGCTATTTTTCTATATTATCTTTATGAATAATTTCTTTCCAGTGAGCGAACTTGCCAGCTCTCTTCCTGTATTGGCAAATCCAAAATGCAAGCCAGACCGCTTGTTTTTACCAGTGCTTGTAATTCGTTTGCTCCTATTTTCACATTTAGAATTCTGTGCACAGAGGGTGACTGTGTAAGATACTGTGCAGGTGAACTGCCTGAGGCTGTAAAATGAATACTAATAGCGTGGATAACCGGATGTGATTTTGTCTTGCTTTTGTGTGCTTGTCTTCTGACAAGTCTGTTCACCTCTGTGCTACACCACACGGAGCACACTATTCAGAAACCAGTCATTAGCGTAGTTTAAGTGTTTATGTTTAGCTATGAAGCACCCAACCCTGCATAATTCCTGCACACGAAACACTGACTTTCTTTTGTTATTTTATTTCGTTTTTGAATTAGTGTTTTAGTATGCTGCCATCCAGACTTCAATCAGACCAAACTATCAAGCTGTGTTCTAAAGTATCTAATGATCTGCGCTACTCTTCAGTCAGCGGAAGGGGAATCTGCATGCCACAATCTCTGATCAAACTAGGCAACTGCTCTGGCATGTCGGCATTTGGCGAAGCAGCACGCGCAACGAAATTCGTGGGTTTTTTTCCATTACTTACCTGAAATCGGTCGTATGCCGCATTTTGCAACCCCCCCAACCTGCCCCTCCCCTGCCCCACGTCACCACCCCGGTAGCACGCCCTACACGGGCCGTGGCTGAGTATGGTAGTGGCTAAAATGTCCTTGAGCAGTCTGCCTTGTAGAGGGATGTCAGCCTTGCATCAATACCTGCTCTCCAAGAAGCAAGGATCAAAGGAAAGGCCTGTCAGACAGGACGGGAAGGCAGCTGCAGACACAGGTCCCTGGGGGTCCTTACTAGGCCCTAGTGGCACTTAGGAGAGAACCACTGACAAGAAGGGGGTCCCTGGAATCCAGTCACTACTAATCTGGAGCTAGTCAACCCCCTTTCTTGTAATTTGTGCACACTGAGTCACAGAGAGGTCCATCAGAGAAAATACACTAGGTTCTTACCCTGGGCAAGCAAGCAGAAGAGTCCTCCCGGACCGGTGGGTTCCCCTCTCCCGCCAGGACTTTAACCCAGGGTCCAGTCAAAGCTTCCTATCCAAAACATGCAGGAGAGGCTTCCTTGGCCTGCGGTCCCTGTCCTAGGCTCCAAGTGACACAGTGCGCCATGAAGCAGAGCCCAGTACAGGGGCTTTCACCCCTTGGGTCCACAGGGGCTCTGATCTGGGGCCCGATCAAAACTTCTTATCCTGAAAAAGGAAGGGAGGCCTCCTCAGGCCTGCAGGGTCCCAGTCCTAGGCATTTTGCGGCATGGCACACAGAAAGCAGATCCCAGTGGTCCTCACACTGGGCCCACCAGAGCACTATTCATTCTTGTGATCTGTGCGCACCGTCACCCAAGTGGGACATTGAAGAGAATGTGTCTGGCCTCTTTGGAGTCCAGATGGACTTCAAGGTTCAACTGATCCCTAATTGGGACTTCCAGGGCAGCATGGAATTCTGGACACTGAGTCTCACGAAGGAAATTACGTGTTATGTTTATTTTAAGCACAAAACATTACCAGTGATTTTAGCATGGCACATTATGTACCACACATGTAGTCATGGTAAAGAATCCCTAGTCTGAATTACACCAAGGCCTAGAAAATAACTTGCTATTAATGAACTCTACTCTTGAGGTAAAGACACCAAACCTAGTTCGTGAATGTGTTTCTATGGCAATCCCAGATGGCCGGGAAACACTGGAAGTTATAATGAGGCTTCATTTGACTCGTCGATCCCAACCAGTGCTCCAGTAGGTTGTGTGTATTTTCTATGATGGACCCCTCTGTCACTTGGTGTGTACGGATAACACAAAAGGAGGGTAGCCTTGCTCTGTATAAGAAGAGTTAGGGTACTTGGGACCACCTTTTCATCCGGTCAGTCTCACCCGGCACTCCCCGGGTCTGCGGCTGCCTACACTCCCTGATCGATAGTTGTTTCACCTGAGCTTTGCATCCCCGAGAGCAGGCAGGAATGTGAAGCTGATATCCTTGTTCATGTTGTCTTACTCTGGGTTCTTTAGCCAGCACTATACTGTGATTGCGATAGCAGTGCTGATCTGGAAGCCTTGATGAAGGCTCATTTGACTCTCCAGGTCCAGTCATGGGTCCAGAAAGTTGGATGTATTCACTCCAATGGCTGCCATTTATACAGTGTGCATGGTGAATAAGAAAGGCAAGTAGCCTTCCTCTGGATTATTAGGGCAAAGACTTGAGGGATCCCTTGTTCCTCAGGCCTTTCTCCCCAGATCCCATAGGTGCCTTGCCGGGGTGCCCCGGTGGTTGGGGGTGGGGAGTTGAGTCTGTGGCTGCCATCCAGCCCAATCCATGGGGCTTTTCCTCTGAGCCTTGCTTCCTAAAGAGCAGGCAGGGATGCGAAGGGCAGTCTGCTCTTAGTTTCGCCAGCACTGTACTCTGAGTAATTGGTCACACTTGATCCATTTAGGTATGGACTGCTTGTACAGCCTCGACCAGGGCCAGCTTTAGGGCTGTACATCCGGTGCGGCTGCACTGGGCGCTGACCTGGAGGGGGACATTGGCAGTAACTTATGATTTATAAGCACATGCTTCAGAGTTCCTTGTGCGACTAGCTTTCAGGCAGCAATAAAAATGCCAAGACAACTCTTGTGATTAATGTTCCTGCTAGAGAGAAACAGAGGAGTTTTGACTAGTGGCAGTTTTGACTCGCCATAAAGTAGTGCAGAGGATTAATATGCATGCTGCAAAGAAAAGATCTGAATTTTATGTGGACAGCTGAGTGGATTAGTAAAGCCAGCTTCTGCCAGCACTTTAATGACAATTAAAATGCATGTGAGAGAGGAGATATGAAGAGAAGAGGGACACTTTTGCAGGGTGGTAGCAGTTGCTGCTTCTGCCGGTTCTACGTGATGGGGCAGATCGGGGGCAGAGCAAGGAAAAATAAATAAATATACACTTACACTCTGCTCCCGAGCCTCACTGCTCCTATGCTCTCGGTACTGCAGTTCCCATGAGCACAGGCTTTCAGCTCACCATGCAATCCCAGCCCTTCTCTCATGCTATTACTCCCAGCATGAGATGAGGGCTGGGATTGGGTGGAGCAGGCCGGTTTCCCCCTCCTGCAGGATCTGGGAGCTTGTGCTCCTGAGCCCTGCTGATATTTCTAAGGATATATACAAGTGTGCATGTTTGGCCTGCTGTCCAACATCAGGGCCGGACTGGCTGTAGCGGGCACCGGGCAATACCCCGGTGCGCCGCACGGGTGGGGGCTGGTTTTCAGCCCCTGTGGCCGTTTTTGTTACAGGGCCGTTTTCGTCCCTGTAACAAAAACGTCTGAAAACCGGCCCTGGGAAAGAGCTCGGCGGCACCCCCAAGCCCCGGGGGGCCGGCCGAGCACTTTGCCAGGGCCGGTTTTGGTTCCCAGTCCGGCCCTGTCCAACATGTGCACTTTCAGTGCCCGGTAATCCTCTTTGCCCTGCTAGTGTCGCTGCGACCATGCCCAGCCCCATCCCAGACTGGACGGACTCAGCAAAGCAACTCCTAAAAGTGTTTCATTATAATTTTCTGTGGGGTGATGCTCCTCCGCCATAGCCGAGTCCCTGGATGGTGGTGAGGAAATCTGAGGACGTGTTCATGGGGGGTGAGGGGGCACCAAAAAAGATTATAGCATCAGGCACCACCAGTGCTTAAGCCAGCCCTGGTCTCGACTGTTGTTTCAAGCAATAAGCTTCCATCCCTGCTGTGCGACTTACGGGTCAGACCTTTGTGAAGGCAACTCAGCAGAGTAAGGGCTAAGCAGCCTGGTAGTTTGTGAAGTTGTCTACCCAGATTTAATGGGGTCGGGTGGTGCTATTCCTGGATTCTGCCTAGTTATCCAGACCCTGCGCACCTGTACGTTGCCCTTCTCCACCAAGTGAATTCACACAGCAGCTCGAACAACCATTTTGTTGGGTGACCCCAGCTGCCCAGGCCAAGACACAGAACCCCTCTGTCTTGCTCAGGCAGCTCCATGGACAGCCTCCCCTTCTGTTGTTGCTGAGCAGGCTGGGCCTGCTGGTGCCTGTGTATTTTCCCTGCCCCCCCCACCCTCCTACAGGCAAACATGGAATGCCAAAGAAGGCTCTTGAGGGATTTAAATATTAATCCAGGACGAGCCTATGACTCCTCCCACCCAGGAGGTGTTGCCAGTGGCATATGCTTGTCTCAACGCAGGGAGCGCCCTTCATATACCATTTTCAAAATAAAAACCATTCGGAAAATGATATACATTGGTCTGTACTGATTGTGCTTCAAAATGTCAAAAATGATGAATTACAAGCAAAACTGAATAGACTAGAAGCAAGGTTGATTGAAAAATATCACACAGCGACACAAGGTCTTAATGACCTGTATGGCAATTGTATATTGATTATACTGACTTGTGGTATAAATGTAAGACATTGATTAGATATAATGTATGGAGTGGCAGATTGCATGCGGGATACGAGGTGCAAATATCATTTTCTTTTACCTTTAATTTTAATTTTCTTCACTCTTTGGGTCGAGTTTTCAAAAAATCTACAAGTCTACAAATCTTTATTTTTAGTTTGTTATATTCTTATCTTTTGAATCACGAAAAGCTTAATTTTACACTAATGACATTGATTCACTTGAGTCTGTCCTCAGCGGTACTGCACGTCTGTTTTTAGTGTTAATACATAGCCTTTATAGTCGCAAGGACGCAAGCCCCGGTCACGTGACTTGTACCACGGACCCGGAACTGAGATGCGAGTTGGCAGACATTGTGCGCGTAGAGCACTGAAAGTAACGGTAAGAGTCAGCCCTCTTTCATTACTGGGTCACGGAAGAAGAGTTAGTGGTTTAGTTCTTTGTACAAGAGATCAGGAATCGGTATCATGATGCGTTCACTTTCTTATAGAATTAACGACGGAGCAAGGAGGAAAAGTCTTGTGACTCCAATTACGTGACGCAGAGTTTTTTGATTTAAGGTCCATTGTTTGCCGGTAAGAACAGTTGTGACACCATACTTTGATTGTTGCCAATTGGGGGTGCCTGAAGTGCAGTATATGGTATACTGGGTCATATTTACTGAAAATACGTTTAATTAAAGACCACAAATGATCACTAATGCCTAATGAACTAGTGGTATTAGATTAACGATTAGGTTTTGAAAGAGTGTATTAAATGGGCTGATGTAGATTTATTTTTGGATAAGTAACAGGCTTACTTTTAGATGCGCCATGGTTACTTACTTAAAAAGAATATATTTTACATAGACAGCCATATATTTTTCTTTTATGTCTGCAGCACCATCAAGTTATACCCTTTAAAGCCGGTGGTTATTTACTCCAGATGATATAATAAACCAGGATTACTCAAAAAGATTGGTAATTATGGACCTGGTTTTGATGTCCACCTAATATTAGAATTTTGGCATTACATAGTTCTTGTGGCTCATTTAGACACATTCTGATTCACGAGTTTTTGGAGTTTTTATACTTTGTGATGAGGAGATGGTTGATTTCTCTAAAGGGGCTTCCTCTATTTTTTCCTCTGGTTACTTTGGTTAACCCCTTCAGCGCGGCGCGGGCGGGGCCGTGACGGAGCGGTTCTGTCATGCGCACAGCGCAACCGACGAGCATGACGGAACCGCTCCGTCACTCGCATCAATGTGGTTAAGTCACGGGTGATATATCTTTCATGATGTTAAGGTGTTTATCTATTTCCACACTTTCTGACACTGAGTTGTGCATGTTGAAAATAAAATACTCTCATGGACTGCCACTTCGAGAGAGGAGTAAGAAAAATATATATGGTTAATATGTCCATAAGTTCCTGTGTATTGGTTTATGTGTGTATATATGTAAATAGATGTAAATATATGTATGTATATTTGGAGGTAAGATAGTACATTTATCTTTCAGGGGTCCTTACCGAAAGACATCCTTATACACCCTAGTCCTGATGAGGCCCAAGACCAGTTGGACTGAAACGCGTCGTCTTTAGGAATTGAAGAAGCCCTTGCTAAATTAAAATTGTTTGCAAAAAAAGATTAAAAAAGTACAAAAAAATGTTTAGAGGGCGGAGTGGTTTTCCTCATGGTACTTTATATTAGGGCTATTTTTGATAAACGGAATGCTCTTTCAAAAAAAAGTGAGAGCATCCAGATTTACAAATAGTGTAATAGGGAATAGAGGATATATTCCTATTGTTTTTGATTTACGTTTTGGTTTAAAAATTATGTATTGTATATAATGATATATTAGTGTATGTATGTGTATATATAGCTAAATACAAAAAGTTTTCACACTTTTTTTGCCTATAGACACATAAAAAACGTTTGCTTAAACTGCTTTTTGTCAATCATATTAATTTGTATATGATTAATCTGGAGAATGAATCTCGTTGGAAGAAATATTTGAAGTTTTCCTTCTATTTATTGTTCAGTATATATTGGTTACAATGCATTATTTGTATTTGCATGTGCTTGTTTACCCAGATGCGGTTGGATTAATTGGGTTACCCCTTTAGTATATTGTTGTCTCAAAGATTAAGCCATGCATGTGGAAATACGGTGTGAATACTGTGAAAACTGTGAATGACTCATTAAATCAGTTATGGTTCCTTTGATTGCTTCATCTCTTACTTAGCTAGCTGTGGAAACTGTAGACCTAATACATGCCTACGAGTGCTGCACTATCAGACTGAAACAAAACCAGACTCACCTGTTGCTTAGGTGACTCACGATAACCTCAGGATGATCGCACATATCCACGACAGCAAGAATACATAAGGATGCTTGCTCTATCAACTTTTGATGGTACTTTCTGTGCCTACCCTGGTGAACATGGTTAATGGGGAATCAAGGTTCAATTCCAGAGAGGTAGCCAGAGAAACAGCAACCCCATCCAAGAAAGACAGCTGGTGCTCCGGACCCAGGAAGGTAGCGATGTAAAATAACAATATAGGACTCAGTCAAGCTCCTGTCACTGTTTTGAGAATACTTTAAACCATTTAACAAGGATCTACTGAAGGGCAAGTTTGGTGCCAACAGCTGCAGTAATTCCAGCCCCTATAGCATATATTAAAGTTGCTGCAGTTAAAACGCTCATAGTTGCATATTGGGATCGAGGTGGTGGTGTACCGTGAGGGGAGATACTGCCTGCCCCATACCCTGCCATTTGGTGCACCACTGATGCTATTGTCTGAGTGTCATGGGGGGGTCCGAAACATTTACTTTGAAAAAATTAAAGTGTTCAAAGCAGAACTGTTGCTTGACTACTTCATCTAACAATAATGGATTAGGATTCTGGTTTTATTTTGCTTTTTTTCGGAACTGGGGCCATTATTAGGGACATCCAGGGATAGTCATATTATGTGCTAGAGGTGAAATTCTTGGACCAGCACAAGACAAAGCCAAAGCCACAAATGTTTTCATTAATCAAGACTGCAAGTCGAAAGTTTGAAGATGATCATACACCGTTGTAGTTCTGACCATAAATGATACCTACTCGCAATCCAGGGGAGTTATTCCCATGACCAGATGAGCAGCTTCCAGGAAACCAGAGTCTTTGGGTTTTAAAGGAAAGCTGAAACTTAAAGGAATTGACAAAAGAGCACCAAAAGGAGTGCAGCCTGCAGCTTGATTTGACTCACTGCAGGAAACCTCACCTGTCCCAGACACAGAATCTGTTGCGAGTTTGATAGCTCTTTCTCAATTCTGTGGACACAAGTGCCTGGCCATTCTTAGTTGGTAGAGAGATTTGTTTGACTATTTCTGACAATGAACTATACTCCTCCATGATAACAAGTTCCATAACCTCCAGTGGTTGGCATTCAACTTCTACAGGAAAAGTGTTTTTCAGGCATGCAAGATTGAGCAATTGCAGGTCTGTGAAGCCTTTAGTTGTCCGGAGCTGCATGCACTACACTGAACAAATCAGCGAGTGTCAACCCTTTTCTGACAGGTGGTGGGGGAAACCTGCTGAACCATGTAAGTAATAGGGTTTGGAGATTGTAATTATATCCCATTAACAAGGAATTCCCAGTAAGTGTGAGTCATGAGCTCCAGTTGATTAAGTCTCTGCCCTTTATACACACTGCCAGTCACTAATGCCAGTTGGAAGGTTTAGTCAAGTCCTTAGATCGGCCCCGCCAGGGTCGGCAATGGCTCTAGTAGAGCACAGAGAAGATGATCAAACTTGACTTTCTAGAGGAAGTAAAAGAGGGGTGGGAGGAGATGCACCCCCGGGCTGCTTAAGGTGTTGAGCACTGGCTCCCACTGGTCTAGTTGGGTGGCGGATGGCTGATGTGCAGGTAGGGCAACACTCCCTTGCTGCCAAGTACCTGGTGGACTGGTCCAATGTGGCTAGGTTAGATTTTAAAGACTCATGTGGTCCTGTCCGAGAGGACTGGTGATGGAGCTTCCTGCCTCTGCTGCTTGCCTGCCTTCTATGGTAGAGGGTTGGGGATCCCGGGTTTTGCTCCTGGAAAAATGTTTGTAAATTGTGGTGGCCGAATTCCAGAGAGGAAGAGTGATAGGGTGAACTTGGCAGTGGATCACTCGTCTGGCATGATGAAGTACGGAGCTAGCTGTGACTATTAATATAAACTTTAGGACACATTTATCAATGTCACTTCCAATGCACTATGCAGCCACATTTCCTTCTGGGGCTACGCCTGTCTGAGAGTCACTTGAAAATCAATCGCCCTGGGTCTCTTCCAGGATTTGGCTGGGGATTTTGAAGAGGGCTCTGTTCTGTTCATCCTCCCAAGGTCAGACCCCTTACCCTGCCCAACTTTAGAGGTATGCCACTGGTGTGCCTACCATTTCCTGCCTTGGTAGGGTGGTTGGCTGACTAGTCCACCTCACTCCTGAAAAACCAGGGATGCGGGCTGTGTTTTGTGCATGACTGTTTGGTGTAGGGTGGTTGGATGACTGTTCAGCCCCACGCCTGAAAAATCAGGGGTGCATGGCTGTGTGCTGTGCATGAGTCCCTGGTGTTCCACGGCTGCTCGTATGCACCATGGGCTCTGTTAGGCCAGTTGCAGATTCAGCACGCCAAGATCAGGTGTTCTCGGAGTCGGGTTGTTTAAGAATGCAGCCCAAAGTTGGTGGTAAACTCCATCTTGTGCTAAATACAGGCATGAAACTGATGCCCAACAAGTACTGTAAGCGAGATTTGAGAACTTTGAAGAGAAATTCCAAACAGGCTTGAAATCATTGAGAGTTAATTGAGTGGGGTCCGTGCAGTCCGCTCAGAGGATTCAGCAAGTTGGATGGTTGGTTGCTGGAAGGGCAGATTCCCGCTGTTGGACTGCTGTTTGGGTGCACTCATTCCCCGCAGGGTGCATTTCCACTGTGGTTGTGCACTATGACAGGTTCTGACTGGGAAGACTTTGGGGTGGCAGGTGACTCCCAGCTCCGGGGGAAAGTGTTGCAGCATCCCTGGCAGCAGCTTTGCTGTGTCTGCTGGGCCAAGGGAGATTGACCACCAATGTGCCCTTCCTCGCAACTGACTCGGCTCCTCTCGGGGTGTGCTAGGATGCAGACCCCCTGCTCCCGACGCAACTGTTGTCAGGAACAGACTGTGCTCAGTACACGCTGGGTGGGGAGGCTCACAGTGGGTGCCGGGGTTCTGTGGTCATGCTGTTTACACACCTGACCCATCTTGGAATATGAACCAGGGTATGTAACACATGTGTGAGTTAGTGAACCAATCGAAACCCTATTGCACAATAAAGGTGAAGGCCGGCACGTGCAACTTAAGGAGGGTTCCTGCTATGGCTTTGTGGTAGGCACACCACTGACCTGCTCTGTTGGGGAGTTGGAGCATGAGCATGTGTGACAGAACCAAAAACATAGTAAACTATGCCTGGACTGGGCAAAGCCAGAGGAAACTCTAGTGGAGATCTAGAGCGGTTGTTATGTGCAAATCGGTCATCCGGCCTGGGTATATGGGCCAAAGACTAATCAAACAATCTAGTTGTTAGCTCCCTCCAAAGTTTCCCTCATGATAGCTGGCACTCGGAAGCCAAAGTTTTATCTGGTAAAGGGAATGATTAGAAGTGTTAGGGCCGACTCAATCTCAATCTATTATCAAACTTTAAATGGGTAAGAAGCCCCGCTTGTTGCCTTGGAGCCATTCATCAAATGCAAGTGCCTAGTGGGCCGCTTTTGGGAAGGAAAACTGTTGCTGCAGGATGAACCAAATGCTGGGTTGAGGTGCTTGATCCCAACACTCTTCAGACCCCAGAAAAGGTGTTGCGTGCCCAAGTGATCTGGTCGCTGGGCTGGCTGACCAGATGACCAGCCATTGGCTCGCCAGCAAGATGATCTGTTGGGGCCTGGCTGACCAGATAACTGGCAGACCAGCCGGCACAGCTATCTCTGGCCTGTGTCTCTCCCTGAGTTCTGTAATCCCTCACTTCATGGGGGATTAATACTCAAGGAAAATGGCTTTTTAGTCGAGAGCGGGGTTGGCTGGCTGCTTAACTCTTTTTAGCTCCCCAGGCTCAGGCACCACTAAGGTGGACATTTTAGTTTGGAAACACTTTGAGTTTGGGTGTGTGTGATTAGTTAAAATTTAAGTGAAAGAGTGGCCTTTCAATCGATCTACAGGTGCTTTTTTTAAAGATTCCTAGTTCAGTGTGTTTGGCATATGCACTCTTACAATGGGTAAAGTCAATCTCATAATTGTGAGTAACTGCAGCTTCAAGATTTAGGTAAGGCTTATTGATCAAAATACTTGTAAAATCTGTTGTGTCCTGCAAATATAATTCTATACTACTTTTGTTATTTAATTCACTCCAACTCATGGTATTTGTACTTCAAATCCTTTCACTTTCATCTCAGTGAGCCACTTCAAATGTCCTTTAGATCTTAAAAGAGCCATATCTTTCATCTGAAGGGCCCAGTATATCTAGCTGTTCAAAGGAGGTAATAATTGAAAGTAGTTCTCACATTCTAGAGCATGTGTCTACCTTAGTATTGATCAGCTCAGAATATGGAGAATGCTAAAACAGAATGCCACCGGGTCTGCACCTGGGTTTTAAGCTTCATTTGTTTAAAATTACGTATGATTTCAATTAAAATTGAGTTCTCCATCTGAATGTTTTACTGTGGTTCAAGTATTAGCAGCCATTGTTTCAGACAAAAAAAGTCAAAACTACTATGAGAAGTAATAGAAGTAATGAAATATGCAGGTATTGTATGTGAAATATATATTTTGACATCCTAATGAAATAGAACATGATTTATACTGGGCAATCTAGGCTACACCATTCTTTAATTTTAGAAGCACTCATACCAGGAATTATTTAAAAAAAAAAACTTTATACATAGGTGTTTACAACAATAAGTGATACAAAGGGAAAACACAAGTGAAGAGAAGGGAATCGCAAAAGCAAACATGTATAAAAAACAATACAAATGCAATGCACGCCAGCGCTCGTTGTCATTTGAAGAAAGTTTCATCCATGAAAGACAGTTCCAAATAATGAAAGAAAAAGAGAGTATAAGAAGGGGGGCAGACAGATATACTAATCTCGATCAGAGGTGTATTGTCATGTAGGCTGTAGTGAGGTGCATACCAGGGACGTCACCAAATTATATTTATGCTCTGGGTCTCGCGTTAATTCCAGTGGATGTTCATTAATCATCTCTGGGGCCATCTATATCAGTGGGGGAAAGCAGCAAGTAGGCTTGCAGTGGTTGCCATATGTTTTTGGGTCTAGAGGCAGGCAGCTGTAATGTTGCATATATGTCACTATTGGAATCACAATATTTCAATCTTCGGATCCAGGCCTCCACTGTCGGAGCAGTGGTCCCTTCCCAGTGTGGGGACACTTGGCAATTAGCCAATAATAAAGCAATGGCCACATAACCCCGGACTCCTGCCGGCAATAGTTTAACATAGCCCAGCAGTGCCATCAGTCGGGTCGGGGTACGTGAAAGATCAATCATGGTGTGCAGTTCCACGCCAGGTATGAAACATCGGCGTGTTCTGCTGCACATCTAGAGCAGCTGTGTGATTTAATGGGGCCAATCTTAGCCATGAGGTGTGGGGTAGTGTATGCCCTGTGCAGATGTTTAAAGTGTAATAATTTGTGCCGATGATTATTGGAAACTAACCTTGTCTGCTCACAAAAGTAGTACCACATTGTATCTGGTAAATCCCCAAATCTCTTTCCCACGCAGCCCGAGCCCTTTTTAACCCAGCAGGTTTCAAGAGGAGAGATGCATAGTATAATAGAGTGAATATGTCCATATGGGACACGTCATGCACCTCTTTCAGCTAGATCACGGATAGCTGTGTGGCATCAATGAAGAGATTGCCCACTGTGTGGAGCTGACACACAGCCAATGCCCCCTCCCTCAATGTCTCCTTGATCACAAGGAGCCAAGTGTTATTAGGGAGGGGTATATGTGGAGAGTATAATAAGTCAACACCCAAATAACGCTGGAGCCTGGTCCAGTCCCAGTACCTAGTAGGGTGCGTCTGTATTTCCGATCGAGTCCCAGGAAAGCTTTGAGGCATAATGACTGAGAGGGGATAAGGGCAGGCCTGAATCCATTCCAGTTTAAGGTATTGCAAGCGAGCACCTGGGTGATACCAATGATATGCAAAATGTGCCTACACTTCAAGGTAGTAGAGGAAGAAATCAGAGATCTCAAACCCCCCTTTAACATAGGGCATGGCCAATGTTTGCCAGTTGACTCTGCTGAGCTAGCATGCTTTGTTAGGTGTTGAAGAAATTGCAAGTCAGGAATATAGGAAAATGTTGAAATAAATATAAAAACTGGGGCAGCACCACCATCTTGGTAATGGCAATTCTGCCAGCTATGGATAAGGGGAACTTAATCTATTGGTCAATTTGGGATTCTTACCAGGAATTCTAATTGTGAAATGGTTGCATATGTTTTTTATTTAATATTCAGGTGTTTATTTCATATATTATATGCGTTTAAGGAAGGGGTTGTACACTGAATAATCTTTTGACTGTCTAGACTTGACATGGTTTCAATTGCTCCATAAAATACATATGCAACTACACATATTATCAAGTTTTGCTCTTTTGCATTGTTTAAAAAACGGTTATAACAACAAAACAGTCAGTTATGATGCATGTTTCTTTAGAGTGAGTCCTAACTATAGCCACATCAGGTGAATTGATCACCATGACTCAGTGCTTACTGTCTAAAAAAATAAGTGCTAGGGCTCAAGGTATCGCTTAGAATGCAACTGCTGCTTCCACCACCCACAGTCTCAGCTAGAACTGCAAAATGACAATGCCAATGGCCTGGATGTGTTTCTATTATATTTTAGTAGAGTATATTGATTTGCTAAACTGATGTACTGTTCTGAAATAGGCAGACAGCACCACCATGTGGTAGACTGTTATAAAAATAAGTGCCGGGGTTAAGAATTAATTACCAGTGCCCGAGCACCTTCTAACACTGGCACAAATTAAGCACTGCCATGACTGTGACCAACCTTTTGTTTAATATGGTTATTTTGTGTAAATCTGCTAAAGCCTAAGTTAAAGTAGTAAATCAGTCAGGTTGAAACATAAAGTAAGTTAGCATAATGGCTAGATATAGCATAGAAACCTGAGCACTGGAAGCTACACTAAGGTCAGGATGTAATTCCTGTGCTCCCATGAGGTTCCAATGGTTTCCAGAAGTTTTGGAGGTTGGCAGGCTCAACCTCCTTGCCGAAGCAATGACAATTGCAGGTGATGCTGTCAGGATGATCTGACAAGCTTCTATAAGCTCTTTTGCATCATTTGACTCATCCGTCTGATGGGGTTCTCTTCTCCCTCAGGAGGGACAACTAACACCCACTGTCGCATTCTTGTTACAGTCTTACAAGTTGAATGCTGGTGGTGAGGAAGGAAACAACTGGTATTGCTGTAATGTCTTTCTAACAAATGCTAGTCTCTCTCCTTGAACTAAAATGTTTTGCTTAGATTGCATCTTGAGGGCTTGAGCTTTTTTACAAGGAAGCAACTAATAAAAAAATATCAATTTATATAGAAATAACTAGCTCTTCAACAAATAAGCTATCCTGGGCTAACTTCAGTCTACATTGGGTTTTTTTCTACACAAATGTAGCCAGTGCTGCTATTGACTTAATAGTGTAATGGGAGCAAGTCAAGGTACTCATGCTTTTGGTTTCCATGCTTCAAATCACGTCTAGGTTGTAAATATGTGATTGCCAGAAATGCATTTGACGTTCAAATAATCCTCTGCCAAGGAGAAACTTAGGCCCTCATCCCACCTGATCTCTCTGAAGCCTTCAACACTATCTCCCATAACACCCTCACCAGAAGACTCTACGAGATTGGCATACAAAGACCTGTTTTCAATTGGATCTGTTTGTTTCTCATAGAAAGAACCCAAAGGGTCAGTGTCGGAAATGGCCCATTTTGCAGGATTATCCCCAAACATTTTTGCTTCTTCCTCTTATTTTTTTCCTGACCTGTGTTTGTTGGCTTTAGGTCTCTGGGCACTTTACCACTGCTGATCAGTGCTGAAGTGCATATGCTCTATGTGTAAATAGTTATTGTGATTGGTTATCCATGATTTGCATATTTGTCTTACCAGTAGGTCCAAAGTAAAGTGCACTAAGTGTGCCAGGGCTGGTAACTCAAATGCTACTAGTGGGCTAGTAGCACTGATTGTGCCACCCACATAAGTAGCCCTGAAAAGATGCCTCAGGCCTGTCACCACAGTGCCTGTGTGCAGTTTGTCAACTGCCATGTCGATCTGCCCAGTGTACCCACTTGCCAGGCCTTACCCTTCCCTTTTCTTACACATAGGACACCCCTATGATAGGCCCAAGGTACCCCCCTAGGCAGTGTGCAGTGTATGTGAAAGGTAGGACATGTACTAGTGTACTAGTATATGTAACATGTCCTGATAGTGAAATACTGACAATTTCGTTTTTCACTATTGAAAGGCTATCTTGTCAATAGGACAGAATAGGGAATGATGGGTAACATGTTTACCTGCATATCTTCCCATAGGAGTGAGATAGAAACTTGGAATCTGGCATCCCTGAATTTAAATACAGACTGGACTAGACGCAACCCGTCCGCTGCGTGCAGCGGGGCTGTCGCATCGCCTCCTCAGGGTCTCAGGAATGTCGCATCTCTTTGTTTTCCGTCGCTACAGCTGTTTGGCTTGGGAACTTTTGTCGCATCAACAGGTACTTTGGTGCATGGTCACGCATCCATAGATTTCTATGGTACAAGTTCTTTAAACCTTTTTCAAGTAATATTTTTAAACTGTGTATGTTGGATTTTTGTCGTTTTGGTCTTATGTAGTTTAGATAAAGATACTTTATTTTTCTAAACTGTGTCCATTTGCGGTGTTTTCACTGTGTTACTGTGAGTGTTGGTACAAATACTTTATACATTGCCTTTGGGATAAGCCTGTCTGCTCGTGCCAAGCTACCAAGGGGGTGAGCAGGGGTTATCTAAATTGTATATCCCCCTTACCCTGACTAGAAGCAATGGTCCCTATTTGGTCAAAGGTACCTACCTCTGCCAGCTAGAGACCCCCATCCATTTCTAACAGTCAGGATGACACCCTTCAAATCAGAGACTAAGAAATTGATATGCGGAGACCCACAGGGATCACTCCTCAGCCCCTCGCTTTACATCATATACTTAACACTGGTCTTCAACATCATCCTTTTACATGGCATCACCGCAATCTCCTTCGCCGATGACACCCAACTCATCATCTCCTTGACGAACAGAACAACCACCGCCACAACCAACTTCACCAACAGCATGACCATGGTAGCAGACTGGATGCAAACTAACTGCCTGAATCTCTACTCTGACAAGACAGAAGTGCTGGTCTTCGGCAACAAGACTTTCCCATGGGACTCCACTTGGTGGCCGTCGGAGCTAGGACCAACAGCCACACCCACAGACAACGCAAGAAATCTAGGGAATCATGCTAGACAACAAGCTCAACATGACAGCTGAAGTCAATGCAGGGTTCACCTCCTGTGTCCACCTCCTATGCATGCTGAAAACATCTTCACCTGGATACCCCAAAACACCAGATGGACCATCATATAAGCACTCATCACCAGCAAGCTGGACTACGGCAACACTCTCTATGCTGGAATATCCAAACAACTCCTACACAGACTCCGGAACATCCAGAACACTGCTACTCGACCTGCCACACCACACCCACATCACTCCCCACCGCAGGAAGCTTGACTGGTTCCCCATTCAAAAGCGCAGCCAGTTCAAACTTCTTCCACACTCATACAAACCCAACACAGAATACCTGAACAGTCGCTGTTAGAAAATGGCTCTCTCTGAAGGCTCACCCCAAATGTTTTGCCTTCCTCCTCCTCTTTTTCTAACCTTATTTTTGTTGACTTTAGGACTCTGGGCAGATTACCACTGTTAACCAGTGCTAAAGTACATGTGCTTGTCCCCTAAACATTGTGACATTAGGTGAATACCTCATTGGCATATTTAATGTACCTGTCAGTCCCTTGTAAAGTGGTATTCCAAATGTCCAGGGCCTGGAAACTAAATGCTACTAGTGGTACTCCTGCAACACTTATTGTGCCACCCACATAAGCAGCCTTTCAAACCTATCTGAGGCCTGCCATTGCTGGGCATGTGTGTGCAGTTTACTGCCACTTCAACTTGGCAGCCTTAAACTCCCCATTTATTACATATAAGTCACCACTAAAGTAGGCCCTAGGTATCCCTAAGGTATCCCTAAGGGCAGGGTGCCAAGAAAGCAACAGGATGGACATGTGTGTTAATCTTTACATGTCAGGGTAGTGACACAACCCAAATTAGTTTATCACTACTATGAGGCCTACCCCTCTCGAAGGCTGGCATTAGGAACTCCTTAATACATCTTTAAGCTGAAATTCCTGATCCAACAGTAATAGCTTTTTCATTTTCCATATGTTTCGAATGGAAATGACAAATCCTCCCCACCGATAATGTTAGATTTTGCATTACTATTTTAGAAATGATATTTTTAGAAAGTGGACATTTCTGTATGCTTATAACTTGGTGTGCTTTGCAGCCTGTCTCCAATACACATCTGGGTTGAATGGCAGCTACACTTTGTGAATTCCCTCTAGACAGCCACAACACAGGAATCATAGGTGTATCTGGGTACCCACCTACATACATTTGCATTCTGATGGCCCTGATTAGGCAGGATGGAAGGGAGAGGCTAACACTTCACTTGAGTAGCCTGTGTTACCTGCCCCCCCTCCCCCACCCCCCCATAGGACGGATTCCTCCCAACAAATAGCCTGGAAGACAGGACCGGGTTGAAAGAGATACATGTGCACTTCAGAGAGCTGTTTTGAAATCACCCCCACATCAGAGGCACTTTTGGGTATAAGTACTGGGTCTCTAACCCCCTAAAATCAGGCACTGCTGAGATTGGAACTGGAGCTCTGCCAGAAGGACTACAGTGCTTCATAAAGGACACAACTGGACTGCTGATTTGGAAGGCCTGCTTTTCTGTTTGTTGCCCTACTGCTTGATGCTGAAGGAGAGCTTACTCTGCCTTTCCTCCAAGTGTTCCTCAAGAACTTGTTGGCTTGCCTACTATTTAAGAAGTTCCACGGTAATAAAATACTTTGTTTTCCCCTCTACGCTGCTGGACTCTGCCACTCATGAAGCTTGCAGCCCAGTTCCACACAGACCATTGCTGCGCTCTCCAACCTGCAGAGGAGCCCCACAAACCTGCACTGTAGATTATAAGGATCAGCTCCCCATGCAGATTGAAATTGTTGTATCTGCTTTGAATGCCATCTCAGCGCCACGGGAAGACTTTTCAACAAACCTCTACTGCAACACGTTGCCAGGGGATTCAAGGAGTTCCCAGTGTTGCTCACCTCGTCAGCCACCCACGTCAGAAGCGATGTGTTCTTCATTGCCGGTGGCCCCTCCCCACAGGACCAATTATGGGGGCCCCATCTACAAGGCCTACCTACTCCCCATCAGTTGCCGCCATGCCTCGGAGATGGTGATCAGCGATTTCGATGTCTGTATCCCCTGCCTGCAAAGGTATTGTGCTCAGTGGTGTCTGTGGGGTGTTTACAGTAGGCTTATGCGCCTTCCCGAGCGGCTCAAGAACATGCTATTACCCTGAGGGACCAGACTTATAATTTTTCCCAAGGTGCCCAAAACCCAGTCCCAGGACCTGGTTGGTTCCATAAGGGAACACCAGGGGGGGGGGGGGGGGGCCTAGTCTGTACCGGGAGGCCATTTCCTGAGGGGGATCTCCTAGTGTCAGGAGAACCTGGGGCATCTGTAAATGGAGCTCCAGCGGTTCTGGTGTCTAGCGGTGCCACTCCTAAGTGGAGGGTGCAGAAGTCTAGATGGAGAGGTGAGAGGAGGAGCGAGACCCCAGTGGAAGAACCAGTGGGTCAGGGGCCAGCAAGAAGGTCTTGAGTCTCCTAGGAGTGATCATGGTAACACCACTTCTGTTGTGGGGGGTCTTCACGCACTGTCAGATTGACAGGGGTCGGGAGATCAGCACCAGGCAGACTGTCACACACCACCTTAGTCATGTGTTAACCTCACGGGGATGCTGTGTGTGCTCCCAGAAGTCCTGGCGTGCCCGGCAAGTGCTCAGCCCCTATGTAGGGACGCCAGGTTCAGGTTATACCTGACCTGGAGGGAAGGACATCTGTAAGCAGTGTTCTGACCGGTTTAGCTTCCAGGGGTACCACTTCAGGTGGGAGGGTGCAGAGCTCTGGAAGGGGGTGCAGAGAGAGGAATTCCTCGCCTCTGTCCCCGGTCCGACCAGAGGGTTTAGATCCTAGGTTGGGATTCCTGTTGCAGGAGAGAGGCCCTGAACTGGTGGGAGAGTTGTGTTCTGAGAGCGCCTCTCCTGGTAGGAGAGTGCGGGACCCCAGAAGGAGAGGTAGAGGGAGGAGAGCCTCGTCCGTGACCTCTGGTCAGCCTGAGGGTACGGACCCAGGGCTGGCAGGCCAGTGTCAAGATGCCATTCCTGACTTGGCAGGAGGGAGAGTGGAGAAAAGGGGCCAGGCACCTGGGGCTACTGCTCCCCACTTTCTGACACCACAGAGGTTAGAGAGGCTTCAAAGGCATGAAGCCTAGCTCTAATCACTGACAGCTGTCAGTGGGCACTGTGGCTGGTTTTCCCTGGGAGGGGGGCAGGAGTCACACCCTGGGGCTGGACCTGGCCACACAGCTGTGTTGGCCAGGTGGGTACTGTCTACCAGTGCAGACACATCTGTGAGCAAATTAAGCTTAGGTGCTGCACAGATGGGGTTCCCCATGGTTTAGCTTAGTGGGCCCTGAGAGTAGGGATAGAGCGATCCAACTGGGTTCAGGAAGGCGTAGAACAGAAATAGACCCATGCTGTTCGGGCCAAGTTCCATGTTCTATCGCCCCAAGCAGGGAATCCCATCGAGGTATCGATTGGTCTAGCCTGGCTTTATGCTGGAAGGGGGTTGTGTTAGAAATGGCCCTTTTTGCAGGATTATCCCCAAACTTTTTAGCTTTTTCCTCCTGACCTGTGTTTGATGGCTTTAGGGCTCTGGGCACTTCACCACTGCTGATCAGTGCAAAGTGTATATGCTCTCTGTGTAAATTGGTATTGTGATTGGTTGTCCATGATTGGCAGATTTGTCTTACTAGTAGGTCCCCAGTAAAGTACACTAAGTGCACTAACATAACATAACACTAAGTGTGCCAGGGTTGGTAACTCAAATGCTACTAGTGGGCTAGCAGCACTGATTGTGCCACCCACATAAGTAGCCCTGAAAGGATGTCTGAGGCCTGCCACCGCAGTGCCTGTGCGCAGTTTGTTAAGTGCCTTGACGACCTGGCCAGTGCACCCACTTATCAGGCCTTACCCTTCCCTTTTCTTACACACAGGACACACCTATGGTAGGCCCAAGGTACCCCCGTGGGCAGGGTGCAGTGTATGTGAAAGGTAGGACATGTACTAGTGTATGTAACATGTCCTGATAGTGAAATACTGCCAATTTCGTTTTTCACTATGGAAAGGTTATCTTGCCCATAGGACAAAATGGAGAATGCTGGGTAACATGTTTATCTGGTATCCCTGAACTCAGAATTTAATAACACATCTTTTAGGGAGGATGGTTTTTAAGTTCTGTGGTTGAAAATAGCACTTTTAGAAAGTGGGTATTTTATTGTCCAACCTTTCTGTGTGCCTCTGCCTGGTTATGGATTGACTGCCAAGCTTGAGAGTGACAGGGGCTGGGGTGGCTCCATGAGTCTGGGTGAGTCAGCACTAGGCTGAATAGGCCGATCTGCATTTGGAGTGGTGGGAGGAGTAGCACCTGGGCCTGAATAGGGCTGTGCCTGCCTTCCACAATGCTGGCTCCACATCATGCAGTCTGTCTGATGGCCCTGGCCCACACTAATAAAGGAAGTTGTGCACTGGCAGAGTGCACCCAGAACTGGTTTGGACTGGGTCCAGGACCCCTTACACCTAGAGAACAAAGACTTTTGGGGTATAAATATGAGAGCTGAAACCCCTGAACTTTAGAGAATCCTGGAATTCAAGAGGAACCTTTGCTGAGTAGAAGAGCTGGAGAAACTGAAGAGAAGGAATGCCCTTGCTGTGTGTTCTGGGGCAAACCTGCAGTTGCTATTTTGCCAAGGAAAGGAGAAGGACTTTGCTTTGTGCTGTGTCCCCTGCTTGAAGAAGATCTCCAAGGGCCCGAGGAGAGCTGGCCTCCTGTTTTGAAGTCCCAGGAACAAAAGGTCTTCACCTCCACTCCCCCTGAACTTTGCTGTGTGAGTTCTGACCTGCTTAGAGGGCTTGATCATGTTGTGGGGCCTCTGGAGGTTGTTTTCTGCTGTTTTGGGAGCTGGAAGAAGAAGAAGCATGAAAAGAACTGCAAACCCGACGCATCGCTCTTCTTGCGGCAGGTTTCCCCAGTGCATCTCGACGGCGCAAGACGATTTCCATTGCATCGCCATGCCGCTGTGAAGATCGTCGCAGTGCCTGTCACCGCTGTAAGAACTGACGCATCGTGGGATCGCGGCTGAAGAAGACTGATGCAACGCAATGCAGCCGCATCACTTGCAAACCGGACCCGGCACGAAGACTCAACGCATCGCTTCCCCTACAGACTGGACTCGACGCAACCCGGCCGCTGCGTGCAGCGGGGCTGTCGCATTGCCTCCTCAGGGTCTCAGCAGTGTTGCATCTCTTTGTTTTCCGTCGCTGCAGCTGTTTGGCTTGGGAACTTTTGCCGCATCTACAGGTACTTTGGTGCAAAGTTACGCATCCATAGATTTCTATGGTACAAGTTCTTGAAACCTTTTTGAAGTCATATTTTTCAATTGTATGCTGTACAGATTCTCACTGTATAATCAAAAAAACAATGGTCCATTCTTAAGGTAGAATTCTAAGCCGACTTCAGTCAGTGCCTCTCTCCCAATGAAAATCTTAAACCTCGTAAGTTCAGGCGACGTATAAGTTTAAGGTTGTACATTTAGCCAATTCAACCAAAACGTGTGGCCATTCTGTGTAAGTTGCATCCAGGAGGGTCTCCCTAATGATCAACCTTGTAGTAAAGTCAGGGGGCACCTTGTTTCAAGACTTCAATGATTATGAATACCTGCTGTGTATGGTGCAAACCGTCTGGAGTCATAATCTCAAAAAGATTTCAATATGAGCTTGATCATTGGAAAGAACTGAAATCACCTAAGAATTCTGCCTCAAGTATGGACCATTGTTTTTTGATCATACACGATGACTCTGTAGAGGAAACAAGTGGATGGATAAAATTGCTCTGAAGAACACATTGTTAAGGTGAAGTGTTGGCTGCGCTGTAGCTTTTTAGATGAAAAACCTGAATAAAAAGATTAAACATATGAAAAGGATCTACTGGTTGTATCTTGGACTGTTTGTTTCTAGATATGTGCTTGGTAATTGCATCTCTTTTTAAGTGTTATTATCTGACTTACCCTGACTAGGCTTGTGGTTCTTGTTTGTACAGGGTACATACTCTGACAACAAGAAACCCAATTTTATCCAGCTGTATACACTTTCGCCAACCCACCAGACACCTACGGTCTGCCTCACTCTCACACATTCCCCGCATCCGCTAAATCAAATCTGGAGGTTGTTCATTCTCCTATACTGCACCCAGGACCTGGAATAACCTCCCTCAACAAATCAGAGCCTCCTCCTCGCTCCTTGAGTTCCACACGAAGCTGAAGACCAGACTCTTCACATAGGCACCTTGGGGACTACAAACCAGTACACCTGCCAAAGCACATGAATACCCTCTTGGACGATTAGTGTGCTATACAAATCAATAAACCATAACAATTCACGTGTGGCTACACTTATATGGATTTACCTAGAGTGGAACTGTGTTGATTAGTTTGCTGCTCAATCTTATTTCACACATACATGTTGACAGACTATTTGGCCCATCTCAACCCTAAATCAGCAGCTCTAAAAGTTGGTTGTGAGGTTTCCCTCCATTTGCTATAAGACCCTGATTTCCTAAGAGTTTGAAAAACAGGAATTTGTCTGGAGTGGTGCATCTTAACAGTTCAAAATCTTGCACAGCATATCTGTTTATAGTTAACTTAAATACATACTGTTGATTCAATTCAAGCACCAATGAGAAGCAATCCTTAATAGTGAATAATTGATATCACTTTATTAAATACATTCTTTAAGCTAATAGTTACGATAGAAGAGTATTTTGTTGTACTAATAACTTTGACCCTGTCAAAAATTCAAAAACCTTTACAAAACAAAAGTTCCTCCACCTCAGCTTCTTCCTAAAATGTTTCAGGGTGTAAGGGCTGAGATAAAGGGCTGGTCTAAAAACACTTTTTTCAACATGCATTTTCCATATGATACAGAGAAAATGACTGAACAGCATTACAGAACATTTGGCAGAAAGCTGGATCTTTACCCAGATAGTGTGCTTTTGAAGTTTGGTGTAAAACTGTTCAGTAGTTTTGAGAAATTAAGGGTCAGATTTTATAAATATAGTGACAGTTTCTCCCGCAGGACTTCCGTTGCATTCCCATGTTACAGCGAATCAAAAAACTGGAGAGATATCTTTAGTCATGAGTGCTTTTTTCCCCATCGGCCAGCTTGCTTCTGTGGGATGCACAGTCCTGCAGGAGCGGAAGATCTGATTAACTGGCCACAACACAAAAGTCAATGTTTGCTGATTCCATTACATGACACCAGGGCTCATTTCCTGTGTCCTGAAAATGTAAAAAAAAAAAAAAAAAGATAGTAGGGGTAACCTGATAATGGTCCTTATCAGGCTACCCTACTGTGATGCACTGCATATGGCTTCACATATTACATGATGACATCTGAAATCCATGGTGTTGCAAGTTATACATGTCAGATATGTATAACTCACAAATTTTAATGTTTTTAAACAATAGTGATGTTTCAGTGAATTTCCAGTTTTTTTAACAGAAGTTAAAATCTTACTACCTTTTTCACATATAATTACACTTTAACCTTTGTCTTTCAGTAAATATATGTGTGTGTTTATGTAGATAGCTATAGATATATACATATGATGCATAGAAAAAGTCATTCACATTATCATAACACTTTGTATTACTCCAGCCTTGAAACTCCCAATTCATGCTGTATCATCATTTGGATTTCCAACATCAGTGTTAGTTGTACAAACATAGAAATGCTTATTTCAAGGAAACGTAATGTGTGGACTATTAATCTGTGCCATCTTTATTCAAAATATAGTCTGTGATCCATGAAACAACACACAAACTCACAAACTCTTGTTCAATGGCGAGCTCATGAAGAGCGAAATGTGTGCCGCTAAGAAAATGAAAGATTTGAAAAAAATATTTGAAAGATTTAAAGAAATGAGTAGTTATCATGTTAAGAGGTTGACATATTTGGAGACATGAATAGTCATCAAGCTTTACTTCACTGGATGAACTACTATCTTGTAAAAGATGGACCGCATTGACCAGAATGCACAGGGAGGGCTACTAAGTCAAGTGGCACTGGAAGTCCACAGCTGAAGGCTATTGGTGAGTTCCATTCCTGTTTTAAGTACTGCCAAATGGAGGATCCTGCTTTCTGCATAAAATAGTTGCCAGAGCCAATGGATTTGCACCAGAGGAAGATGACCCTTGCAGTGACATGTTGTTTGATGAAAAGTTAAGAAGACACTGGTGTTTAAATGTTATGCTGCACACAAGGTTTGCACTCATTGCCTGATTTGCTCCACCAAAAAGCTCATGAAGAGCGAAACACACGTATCTAAGGTTAAGAAAGTGAAAGATTTGAAGAGATTAATAGTTATCATGCTACAAAATTAAAATATTGGAAGAAATTAATATTTATTAAGCTTTGCCTAACTGGGTGAACTGCAACCTTGCAAAAGGTGGCCCATACTGACCAGAATGCACTGTTGGGGCTCCTGAACCAAGCTTCACTTAAAACCCACATCTGAAGGCTTTTGGGGAGTGCCAGTCCATTTTTGAGTGCTGCCAAATGGAGGTTTCTGCTTTTTCATAACATGGTTCCTGGGGCCTATGGCTGTGCACCAGAGGGAGATGACCGTTGCAGTGACATGCTGTTTGATGAATAGTAAAGAAGGCACTGGTCTTTAAATGTTATGCCGAAGACAAGTTTGGCACTCAGTACATGCTTTGCTCCACCCAAAAGCTAATGAAAAGCGAAATAATAAAAATAAGAAGAAGATTTGTGGAGCGCATAGTTATGTCTGCTGACATGTCCCAGTCCTGGGGTTTTATTCCTACAATGCAGAGCATAATGTTCCACAATAACTGAGATTAAGTTGATCTAAAGAGCCAGGTTTTTAGTTTCTTACGGAAGGATATTTTTTCCTGCCTAAGCGAGAGAGGGAGGGATTTCCACAGCTTGGCTGCCAAATAGTTGAAAGAGCTGCCTCCGATATGGGCTCTTTTGATGCTGGGAATACATGCTAGGGAAACCTCAGTTGATCTCAAGTTTTAGGGGAATGGGATGCAATCGAAGGATGCAAATAACTAGGGCCCTTGTGGTTGAGAATTTTGTGGCAATAACACATGGCTTTGAAGGAAACCCATTCCCTCAAGGGAAGCCAATGCAACTTTGCCAGAGCTGGAGCTGAGAGGTAGCATCTAGGCAGATTTAGTAGTAGCCAAGCTTCCATATTCTGCACACAGTGGAGCCACATTAATCGTGCATGACAGACCCCAAGATACAGGACATTGCAGCAGTCCAGTCTGGACATAATCAAGGACTGAACTACTGTCATCCTGGCTACCTCTGGCAGGAAAACAAGGCTTGTCTTCAGAGTTTTTTAAATGCTGAAGCATTGCTCCTCAAGGCTCATGATTTCATTATCAAAGATAGCCTTGAGTTAAACCATATGCCTAGATTTTTGGCTTGGGTGTAGGTAAAGTGCCCAGGGAGTCAGGCCACTTGGCAGTTGACCAAATTGAAGGTTACTTACTGAGGATGAGAACCTCAGTCTTCCTGTCATTAAATTTGCGACAGCTGATGCTCATCTATTCAACAGCCTCTGTCATGCAGGAGCAAAGCATCACCACAGAGTTGGATGCAACTTGAGAAAACCTCTACATGGGCTCATTAGAGATAATTTGGATCTGGGGTAAGAAGGGAGCACACTGGACTAATTCTTTCGTATACTGGGGCCGATATATCGACGATTATCTTCTCCTCTGGTCCGGCACACAAGAAGAGATAGATGACTTTTGTGACCACCTAAACTGTAATGACATGGACATGAGGTTCACGTGCAGCCACAGCACATCCCCCAATACATTCCTAGATTTAGAACTCTATGTCAAAGACAATTTTCTACACAGTAGATTACATCGTAAAGAGACCGCTTGCAATGCTATTCTTCATGCGGACAGCTCCCACCCTGCACTTCAGCTAGGGTCCATCCCTTATGGTGAACTCGTGAGAGCACGAAGGAATTGTAGCGAAGAAACTGAATTCCTTAACTGTTTGTCAGACATGAAGAATTCTCTAAAGATTCTCTAAACGAGGTTACAAACCCGACATGATCAACAAAGCAACAACCAGAATAAAGAAAACCAACAGAGACAACACACTCCGACCTAAGACCCGCAAAGCACCTCGAATCCCACAGACTAGGCTGATAATAGACTACAATGACCTCAGCATAGTGATCAGAAAGAGCCTCAATAAACATTGCTAGCTGACAAAACACTGAGTGAGAACATTACCACCAAGCCTTTAATTACATACAGACGTGGGAGGACTTTGAGGAATAGACTGTTCCACACTCTGCAAACACCGCTTCCTGGCTCACACCACACACTAAAGGGTTTCACAAATGTGGGTGCTGTGGAGTGTGCAAATGGGCACAGAATGGAGTCAAGGAATTCAAGAGCTACCACAAACGTCACTATGAGATCAATGTTAACATTAACTGTAGCACTAAATTTGTAGTGTATGTGCTTGAGTGCACCTGCCGTAGCCAATATGTTGGCAGCACCATCAGGGCCCTAAAAGACCGCATCAGCAAACATGCCAGAGCCATTCACCAACAAGATGCCAGGTACCCAATGGCTCTACATGTGGCATTGTGCCCATCGCAAGGTGATCACAAAAGATTCTCTTTTTTTGATATTGACATTGCCCAACCTAACATAAGGGGTGGAAATCGTGAACTCAGACTTAGACACCTCGAGGCTACCTGGATCATGCGCCTACACACTGTGAGATATGGTCAGAACACTGACCATGAATAACAATACTTCTTGGGCACTTAAGACCCCTCCATGATCTTGTTGTTGTCTCACTTTCATTAAACGTTAGGTGCTACTGATTCATTAGCTTAGTCATGACCGACAACCACTTTCAGTACATTCTTGCCTTTTTTCCAGGGAATCCCCGCATTAGTTTTGCCTGTTTCCTCTATGAGTCCTCTCAACCCTTTTTATTCTATACACTACCATGACTACGTTATGACCGATTTTCTAGCTCTCCTTTTGATCTCGTTTTCATAATATCATGTGTCATCTTGGTGTTGTTTTGGTTCCTTTTACCCGAAATATCCTTTCTGTTATTTTGACTGTAATATATCAATGTGTCAGGTTATATACATGCTACACCCTCATACAAATGCTAGAAATTATTGCATGCATTTTTGCTAGTAAACAATCCCAAAACATTATTATTATGTGATGCACTATATGTTATCAATTAGTGATATTCATGGGCACCACGCGCTTCATTTCCACCGACTACTAGACTGTGAAGTCGGTTCATCTTTGTGTATTTCTAATGATGACCAATGTTATCCGCTGTTAAGCAGTTTCAAGTGCTTTCCCACATTACCTTTTCACCCCAATTCTGTCAATCATTCGTAACCCATTCTGAACACCACTTCCTGTGCTCACCGGCGCGCACAAAGGTTAGCGCTCCGGCGTTTTTACACTTTTTCCGATATATACCACTTCCTGTATACACTCGGCCTCCCATTCTCCACGGCGAGACGAGCACAGGCTGGACCCTGCTCTTTCAGGTAATTAACTAACTCCTACCTACGTGGTTTTGGAGGTTTGTCGGCTCCTTTTCTCTGTACTTAATAATGACCGATGCTCACGCTTCCTTGCAGGCCCCGCCAAGACACGGACGCACCCGCCCGTGTGACACTCGTAAATTTTGACTGCCCCATCCGCGGCTCATACTTTTACCTGTTAACCGGTTCATCGGTGAGTTTCCCTAGCCTTTATCTCACTTTCACTTTACTTTTCTACTTCTACTTGGCCTCCACTAGTGCGGCTTTGCAACTTATTGCGGGCCTTTATTTATCTCTCCTTTCTCCACCTTAGAAGCACGCAAGCGCATTTATCCTGTAAAACCTTACCTCCATTATTTATTTTTCCTCCGACCTCAATGACGTGCATGCCATTTTCACAAACTCCGTTCGGCCGCTTTCCCTGCTCCACACCGCTGACATGATTTCGCTTTGATATTGACATTTGTTTACTTTAACACATGAGCAAATTTGGCACCTAGTTTAAGTTCAATGTTCACTTTCTAATTATGTGGAGTGGCGCAACCATGGGTGCTCATAATACCCCTTTGTGCTAGGGGTCAGTATCCTTTCAGTGAAATGTAATTTGTGGTTACAGTAAGTTTTACATGAATTGGAACATTTATACTTTTGATTTAATTCTAAGTTTACTTGTACTAATATTGACACCATATGTCACTCGCACGCTCATGCATGAACTCGTGTTGCTCCCACTTGCTCGAGTCAAACAGTCACGCGTTCCGTTTGTCATGATATTGTTCTAATGCGAATCTTAGCATGTTTTAACCCATTCCAAAGGGACTTTTGTTTTGATGAGTTTTTTCTTTTGATGTATATATTATGATGTGTGCAGCATCCAGCTGCGAGCCACTTTTCTTTTAGCCGTTTTTTTCTTGAAGAGGTTTCTTTAGGGTTTCCACAGTTAGTAGGGTGTTGTGTGAAGTCACCCCACTATTTACATTGATGAACATTGCGTCTTTGATTTTGTTTTGGTGTCTACTGAGTACCTCGTTCAGGATTGTATCGTTTTTCTCGGTTGCCTGTTTGAGATCCAGATCCCTTATTTCTAGCTCTAGTTGTGAGATGTCTGACTGCAGTTTGATTACCTTTCGTTCGGCGTTTTCAATTAAGATGTGGATAAGTGTGTTCGAGTTAACTGTGAGTGCCTCTTCCCATTTACCTACAGGTCGTCGTCAAGGTCGTCGAATGTGGGAAAGATCCGCTTGTCATGATGACGTTCTAATGCAAATCTTAGCATGTTTTAACCCATTCCAAAGGGACTTTTGTTTTGATGAGTTTTTTCTTTTGATGTATATATTATGATGCAAGCCCTTTTGTTTTTTAACAGGTTTCTTTAGGGTTTCCACGGTTAGTAGTGTGTTGTGTGAAGTCACCCCACTATTTACATTGATGAACATTGCGTACCCTTTTGACATTATGTTTTCCAAATTTTGATTATGTTGTATTATATTGTTCCCAGCCCTGAAGAGTCACGGGTAAGTGACCTGTTGAAGGAACACATGTAGGCTGGCGTTGTTTTCTTTAACGAAATACTACTCACATAAAACAACTGTCATGGAACTTCCGGTGTCGACCTCCTTATAATTCCATTTTTGTAACAATTGCATACTGTATACGTGTGCCCAGGACTTGTTTTGTGATTGTATTGTCTTTTAGCTTATAACTTATACAGCGGTTTTGGGCCTTCCCCTCACCTGGTGCACCGTGAAGCATTTGTTCTTTGTCCCCTTAGTACACTGCACCGTTAACCTGCTTGAGCACCACTGACCTGCTCCTTCAAAAACCCTTTGCAGAGACTACAAGTTGACATAATGTATTGGAGAGAATAAAATGGACACATGCATGCGTTATAGTGATTATGTTATATATATATATATTGTGATATAGTCATTCTTGATGAGAAAGTTGCAGATAATAACTGAGCATCTCTTGAACTTCATTTAACTTGCCAGACTGCAAGGGATGTATGTCGTTACAACGCACACTTTTACAACGCATGCACTTACAACGCATTTTTTACAACGCAACATCCACTACAACGCATTCCATTACAACGCAGGACACTACAACGCATTTTTAAAAACTACCTTTACAACGCATTCCATTACAACGCATACTACCTTTACAACGCATACCATTACAACGCATAATATTACATTGCATTTAAGGCAAGTATTGGTTAGTATAGGGGTAAAAATTACTATTCTTACTCCAGGGGGTGCAAAAGTAGGGTAAGTGTTGGATAGTATAGGGGTAAAAATTACTATTCTAACTCCAGGGGGTGCAACAGTAGGGCAAGTGTTGGATAGTATAGGGGTAAAAATTACTATTTCTAACTCCAGGGGGTGCAACAGTAGGGCAAGTGTTGGATAGTATAGGGGTAAAAATTACTATTCTAACTCCAGGGGGTGCAACAGTAGGGCAAGTGTTGGATAGTATAGGGGTAAAAATTACTATTCTAACTCCAGGGGGTGCAACAGTAGGGTAAGTGTTGGATAGTATAGGGGTAAAAATTACTATTCTAACTCCAGGGGGTGCAACAGTAGGGCAAGTGTTGGATAGTATAGGGGTAAAAATTACTATTCTAACTCCAGGGGGTGCTACAGTAGGGCAAGTGTTGGATAGTATAGGGGTAAAAATTACTATTCTAACACCAGGGGGTGCAACAGTAGGGCAAGTGTTGGATAGTATAGGGGTAAAAATTACTATTCTAACTCCAGGGGGTGCAACAGTAGGGCAAGTGTTGGATAGTATAGGGGTAAAAATTACTATTCTAACTCCAGGGGGTGCAACAGTAGGGCAAGTGTTGGATAGTATAGGGGTAAAAATTACTATTCTAACTCCAGGGGGTGCAACAGTAGGGCAAGTGTTGGATAGTATAGGGGTAAAAATTACTATTCTAACTCCAGGGGGTGCAACAGTAGGGCAAGTGTTGGATAGTATAGGGGTAAAAATTACTATTCTAACTCCAGGGGGTGCAACAGTAGGGCAAGTGTTGGATAGTGTAGTGTAATATTATGCGTTGTAATGGTATGCGTTGTAAAGGTAGTATGCGTTGTAATGGAATGCGTTGTAAAGGTAGTTTTTAAAAATGTGTTGTAGTGTCATGCGTTGTAATGGTATGCGTTGTAATGGATTTTGCGTTGTAAAAAATGCGTTGTAAGTGTAGTGCGTTGTAAAAGTTGCGTTGTAAAGGTTGTTCCCCACTGCAAGTCACCAATTCTGTACTTACAGATCGCTTGGGACCCTATCTATTCATTTCCAGATTAAATCGCAAGTGACCGCCGACTACTGGTAATTTACTTTGCCCTTCATCACACGTCACCCTCTGACTGCAAAGATATCAGTGTCAGATACCATTTTAAAGGCAACATTTACATTGGCATGAGAAATCCCGAGGCTTAATAGCCAGTAGGGCGAAACACATGTTAGCTGATCTTTAATGTTTTATTTTTTTGTTAAACAAACTTTATTAGTTTTCACAGGCCTTACATGGGGGCATTATGGCATCACAATGTTGAGCAATGTCATAAGCGTTAGCCAGTTCAGATTGCAATTAACACCACAACTGTTTAGCTGATCCTTAATGTAAATAAATTTTGTGAGCATGGCAAACAGAAGAATAAAGAAATACTTTTTCTCCATGTTAACTTGTGTTGCAGGACATTAATGTAACTAATTTAACAATATTTACTCACTGAAATGTAAACTCAATAACTATGCACGTCAGCAATATTCATATAAATGTTATTGCATATAAAAGGTCCGTACTTCTGAATGTGTATGGTGGAAATATGGCGTTAACCTACCTGTTTTTGACAAGCACTTGCACATTATGAACATAAATTTGCAGAGTTTGGACAGAGTAGTGATCATTTGCACTGCCATAATATTCCCATGCAATTTCCAGTTGCAGACACTTATCACTTCTCCATATTTGCACATACCGAGGTCTTGATTTTCACTGGCATTTCATTAGATTTCCTGCCACATCTCACCCCCCACCCCAAAAAAAAAAGACATTTCGGGCAATATACAACATGAATGAGTGCAGGATTCCACATCGACACAAATCTCTGCTTTAGTACAAACATTTTGGAAATGTTAAAAGCTGCTTAGCATCAGCTTATCATACTACGTAAAACAAACACCTTTCCCCCTGATAGTCTGTAAAATAGCCATCCTAGCTCAACCCTGACACCTCTAAATAGTGTACTGTTTGCTATCTCCTGACTGATCAATGAACTAAGGAAGTTTGGCAAACTCTTAGATTTCATCTGTTACACACAAGGGATCTGGAAGTCCCTCCCCATCCACATGTGGCAAGTTGTATCCCTTCTCAACTACTGGACAAACCTGAAGACTCATTTCCTCAACCAACACCCCAGCCCTGGGTATTCCTTCCAGTATGATGGAACCATGCTAAAGAAACATGCTTTACCAAACTCAGTAAAGGATCTGCCCCACCCGCCATCCTCTGTTTGTGCTAATCCTGCAGAACCTCGCAGACAGGACCGGACTGGGAACCAAAACCGGCCGTGGCAAAGTGCTTGGCCGGTCCCCCCCCCCGGGGCTTGGGGGTGCCGCCGAGCTCTTTGCCAGGGCCGGTGTTCGGTCGATTTTGTTACAGGGACGATTTTACAGCTATGCTGCAAAAACGGCCTTGTAACACAATCGGCCCCCAAGGGCCCAAAACCGGCCCCCACCCGTGCGGTGCACCGGGGGATTGCCCGGTGCCCGCTACGGCCAGTCCGGCCCTGCTCGCAGACAATCACCTATTGGGGAACAACCTTTACAACGCAACTTTTACAACGCACTACACTTACAACACATTTTTTACAACGCACAATCCATTACAACGCATGACATTACAACGCATGACACTACAACGCATTTTTTAAAACTACCTTTACAACGCATTCCATTACAACGCATACTACCATTACAACGCATACCATTACAACGCATAATATTAAATTGCATTTAAGGTAAGTATTAGTTAAATTGCATTTAAGGTAAGTATTAGTAATTTTTACCCCTATACTATCCAACATTTACCCTACTGTTGCACCCCCTGGAGTTAGAATAGTAATTTTTACCCCTATACTATCCAACACTTACCCTACTGTTGCACCCCCTGGAGTTAGAATAGTAATTTTTACCCCTATACTATCCAACACTTACCCTACTGTTGCACCCCCTGGAGTTAGAATAGTAATTTTCACCCCTATACTATCCAACACTTACCCTACTGTTGCACCCCCTGGAGTTAGAATAGTAATTTTTACCCCTATACTATCCAACACTTACCCTACTGTTGCACCCCCTGAAGTTAGAATAGTAATTTTTACCCCTATACTATCCAACACTTACCCTACTGTTGCACCCCCTGGAGTTAGAATAGTAATTTACACCCCTATACTATCCAACACTTACCCTACTGTTGCACCCCCTGGAGTTTGAATAGTAATTTTTACCCCTATACTATCCAACACTTACCCTACTGTTGCACCCACTGGAGTTAGAATAGTAATTTTTACCCCTATACTATCCAACATTTACCCTACTGTTGCACCCCCTGGAGTTAGAATAGTAATTTTTACCCCTATACTATCTAATACTTACCTTAAATGCAATTTAACTAATACTTACCTTAAATGCAATTTAATATTATGCGTTGTAATCATATGCGTTGTAATGGTAGTATGCGTTGTAATGAAAATGCGTTGTAAAGGTAGTTTTTAAAAATGCGTTGTGGTGTCATGCGTTGTAATGTCATGCGTTGTAATGGATTGTGCGTTGTAAAAAATGCGTTGTAAGTGCATGCGTTGTAAAAGTGTGCGTTGTAACGACATACATCCCACCTATTATATCATATACTATACCTATCATATACTATATCTGGAGTAATCATCTACTATATGGTTAATTCACTATTCTCTTATTGTGGTTCCTGAGCCACATTTGCAGAGTATTTAATCAGGAACAGATCTACTTTATTAGGATTCTTATTCTTACCTGCTTAATTTTGAGAATGTCATCAATCTTATCAAAGTTACCAAGTTCAAAATGTTTTAAAATAAGTCTCTTAAAGGGTATGTAGACAGAGGTGTACAACTTTTACACTACACAAGTACAGTTTTGCATATTTTCCACTTTTTGGAACACCCTTAGAGTCATATGTACAAAAGCATTTTTGTGGTCAGAGTCCGGCCGTTTCTGTGCACAAAAGTGCTTAGTATGTGAATTAATGTTTGAAAGGGGCGTGTTTATCATGTACCTTCCTAATACTAATTTGCAGTTGGGATTACATTAATTTTTTACCGACAACTCAGAGAAGGAGGTAATAGTTCGCAAATGGAAAGGAACTCCCATGGGACACGTTCCCCTTTGTTGATACCAATACCTTTTAAGAGCAGGCAGTGGTCTTACAGACCATTGCCCACTCTTAAAAAGTGACATTTAAAGGTTTAATTTTTTAAACACATCCTGTTTTCTTTAAAAAATAAAAAAGACTATAGCTTTATTAAAAAGCAGTCACAGACATACTGGTCTGCCGGCCCCGGAAGGCTACCATGCCTGTAATAGCTGTAATTAATAATGGGTTTCAAATTACAACCTACCTCATTAATATTCATGAGGTAGGTCCATTAGGAATCGCTAAATGAAACTCAATGCGTTTCATAAATTAGGAATAGCAATTTCCTAAACTTTGTTATTCCTAAAATGTGTACATATGGCCCTAAGTCTCCAGCATTTTCCAATTTTACTCCATCAACTTCATTGCTTAGGCTTTCCTTTCAAACCAGCAACATTTACTTGTGAGTGCCAATATTTACTAAGTAGTATTTGGTATTAAAATAGATGTGCTGTTTTCTCAAATGCCAACCTCAACACTGTTTTCTTCACAAATTTGATGCTGCATAATTAGTGATCTTTTTTCTAGCAATAACATAAAATGGGCACAAAAATCCTCATTTTAATGAGAAACCCACATGCAGAAAACATTGTCACCTAAAGGTAGTAATCTTTGTATTTATGAGAACTTTGTGAGAAAAATATTTGCAGCTTCAAATGCTCACAGTAATACTCCTAGGTGGATTTTGGCACCTATGTCCAAGCCATACTAAAACTGAAAAATTGCTTGCTACCTCATACAAATAGCATTTATGGAGTTCCCTCAGAGAGAGATGTCACATCAACCTTCCTGGAAAATCAGGTAATAGTACAAACTTCCTCCAATTAGTGGCTTTTAGGAAGTTATATTTGGTGTACCTTCATCACTGTTGTCATCCACCAGGATGATCTCTTTCAAGAGATGGGCCGGCGTGTGATTCACTGCACTGTGGACAGACCGCAGGATCACTGACAGGGCTTCATTCACAAAAATGAAAATCAGAGAAATCTGGGGGAGGACTTTAGGATATTTCAGATCTTTACACCTAGAAGAAGAAATTGAAATATAGCAGGTAAGATTTAGAATGAAAATGCAACGCACAATGACAGTACAAATTCATCATGTAATTAATTTCTGTATTGATCTTAAAATATTTCTAAAATGTTCACACTTCAGGTAGCATTTAAGTGGTTCACAAAAAATAATGACATATTAACATACACTTTGTTTCAGAGAATATGCTTAACAGTAAAACAAAATGTATAGAAACTAACACATCATCCACCTGTAAGGTTATGTACATTCTTACTAAAATCTTACATCACAAACTCTACTGAGTGTGCTCATTAAACAATATGTTCTCAAAAGCTTGACAAATAATATTAAGCATTTAATCACCTGCCAAAGCATAATGTATTATTGATCTGCATATGTCAACAGGTTTGTGAGTGGAAATCATTAGTGGCATGGTACATTTTGGGAGATACTACTCACCAGGAATAAATCGTACTCTGTGATACCATGTTATATGCTTTGGTATACCCCTACCATTGTCATTCCATTATGAATGAATGCCCCTGTAAATGGGGAATAACATGAAGGCGTTGAATTACCTTGCCTGCTGATGCATGTCTTCCTCTATTACCACCCCTTCAGTTCTCTTCAGCCCGGCTTTGACCACACTCAGATGAGGAGAAAAATGAGGATTAGTAATTGAGGAGAGTGGTATCTCCCGGGAAGATACCACACCACCCAGCTACTGATCAGTTCCTAAATGTGCTCTAATATTGTAACAACATTTGGATGTGGTCAGAAGATGCTGGGGCACATAAGTCACAATATTCTATAAAATTGCAGAAATAAGGCAGTTCTCAATTGATGCATTATTCAAGTACTCAGATTCCAGTGGTACCACAATGACAGCTAAGATATCAATTCACCAAACAGCTTAGAAAACGTCAAATCTTCAGTTATTCATGAAATATTCCTAGAGCATTGCTAGAATTCAACAATAGTTATATATTTCCAGGAACACTCTTACTGTTAAAATGTGCAGATTTTGTACTTTGTGAAATACCTGCCCGGATACTTAACACGTATTGGTTTTTATAATTTTCCCTGCAGGGAAATATGTTTATCTATTAAGGAACACCTTCTCCTACACTCATGTTAAGTATGGGTTGCTCCCTTTATTATACCAAAATGGAAAAGAGCTTACTCGTGCCTTTCACAAGAAACTATCTATAATTGGCATATGAATACTTAAAGTTATCTTTTTGTGTGTATTCAGGTGCATTTCCCAGACTCTATGCCACCTTATTCCTTTCTCCAATGGTATATTTTGTGGCAGCCCAAATCTCTTTTGTCGTAGCTCTCCTATTCATTGAGAGATCAGACAGAGCTATTAGATGGTGCTATTCTTTTAAGTAAGCATAGGTGGGCAGGAAAGGCATCTACAAAGGCTACAATGGGGGGTGAGGGGTAGCCATACTGCTTAAAAAAGTGGGAACATTATGCACCGCTTTACTTCTGTTTCCAGTAGTACCCATGCAGATATAGGATGAGCAATCATTCATAAATATGTGGATCATCTCTTTTGAATTTTATCTAAAGAAGAACACTATAATGAATTAATTATCATCCCCTTTCACAATAAACAACTGTAAATAAAGAATTTGCTTACAATGTGAGGAAATATGAATTTTTATGATCAATTGTGTCCCCTATCTTAGACCCCAACGGCTCCATGTACGTGCTACAAGTACATGTATGTTCCCTCCACTTCAAGCTATGAAGACGCAAATACAATTGTGTCCAACGTTAATATATCCTCTTTCAGATCTGCCATGAATGGGTCAGATATTCTGTTCCTAAGTATGCCTTGCCACCGTCTTTATATGGTATACTTTTCACGTTTTCCAGCTCTGGCAAGGTAGGCCCTGAATTCTGCCATCGAGCCTTTTCCTGCCTTCTGCCTCTGAATGCTCCAGCCTGGACCTGCATCTGTATCAATGACCTTTGTCTTACTTCCTGCGCGGCTAACGGTGCCTAGCCCGGCCTGTTGCCTGCCAAAACTGTATTCAGCCTTCAAGTTATCTGCTCCGCTCCTCGAGAAATGCATTCCTGTCTAGTAGCTTAGGTAAACATCCCTCCAGCTGCAGAGCAAAGGGCCCGGCCTTACTGTCTCTGTGCAAATAATTCATGACTTCTGTTGTCATGGTAGGCCCATGCCCCCTCGCATCTCATGTAGACACTTAGACGCTTGTACACGCACTAGCAGTCAGTTTAGAATAGGCCCTGTCCGAAAAGACCTTTCCTTCCAGATAATATAGTTCCTTAAACACAAGATATTAGATACGATTTGGGACTAGGTTGTCCTGACATCCCAGACTTCTGTCTCCTCATGTAGGGCTAAATGTCAAGTTCCCTTCACCCTCTAGTTACACGTCAATCACACGTCATGCGGCTGCGCGCGCATCTCTGCCATGTATTTCTGCTGACTTTGCAGGATTCTCTTATGGATCCACCCACTTGTGTCATCATCATAATGACGTTTCTAGTATACGCCTTTTTGCACGCCTATTATAACGCCTTTTTTCATTACGTATGTGTATTCTTATCTCTCTTCTCAACTGTAACGCCTTCTGCATATGTCTTTACTGTAATGCATTTTACTATAAATATGATAACCTGTCAATAATGTATTGCTGATCCCTTCCTGAACCTTCGTGGTGACGGAACTCGATTGCCTGGTTCGAACCATCATTCCTTTGTAAGGAATAAATTCCCTTTTATAACCTCAAATACCACGGATTCTGCCTCTTATTTTTACTGAGTTATTCTTATTGAATTTTACCGCATAAATTAAGTCTAGGTAATTTAAATTTACCACATAATTGGCGCCCGAATAGGGACACCTCTCACACCCCACGCGCCGGAGGTGCGTTGCAGACCCGGTCTCCTGCCACAGCCGGACGGACAATTACGCGTACCCGCAGGATTTCCTGTATCTCCCTCAGGCCAACGGGGGCGACTGAGGCTGCGATCAACACCCAGACGAGGCGGTGAGGAGTGCGGAGAATCCCGACCAGAGCCTAGCTGAGAGAGCAAGATCCGAGGTATACAGAGGCCATCCAGATTCCGAAGTTCCGAAGTATCTAAGTCACGAGTCGAGTCCAGTCCAGTTTGGTCTAGTCCAGTCCAGACTTCCGAGGCCTTCCGTTCCGTGCTTCCCGGTGAGTACCGTTGCTGGGGACGCATCTAGACGTGCACATTAGTTTGTGCCGGTCAGGACGGGTTTGGGTACACAGACCTGGTCTGCACTGTTTTAGCAGTGTATCTGTACTGTTTGGCAGTACATACAGTATATTTAGTATTATGCAGTTAACTAGTTTTATTCTAATTATTATTGTTCGTTTCTAAAAAGTTTTGTGATATGTTTTAAATGTCGTGGTATGAGTGATTGTACGATCTTCATTATTGTGGTTATTGTAATTATTGTGTTCAAGACCGAGATTAAGTAGCAAGGTTCAAGATGCCGTTATTTTCAAAATTAAGACAGATAAAAACTAGAAAAGGGATACTCGAGGAAGCTGTTCCCATTCCACCTAGGGACACTCCAGGGTACTTTATGTACCATAAACATGGCCTAGATGCCGTATTATATCTTGATCTATGGGTGGACTACACCAAGGATTTAGCAGAGAGTCAGAGATGGCCCGTTGCTGGGACATGGGATGCAGATTGCATCATGAGAGTAGAAGAAGTATTATGGAAAAAGAAAGCCAGACAGTCACAGAAAGATGCCATTGAACTATGGCGTAAAGAATCGCATAGGCGCACAGAGAAAGCGCTCAGAAAGGAAGAGAAAAGTAGGGAAGATTCAGAAAGAGCCCGAGAAAACGTATTAATTGACGAAGGTATCCGAGTAAAAACAGAACAAGTAGACAGACAACGAAACACTCTTATGAATGGTATGTATCCTCTTCTGGCCGAGGGCTTGCCTAAGGCCACCATGGAGGTACCAAAAGATCTGCCACCTCCATTACTCCCGATTAAAGTACATCCCAAGACCGCAAAGGACATTTTTCTTTCTTCCTATTTAGATGATGCAGCCCCCGAATATGCTAATGGTGCGCAGCAACGCACACCACCTGTTAACGACGCTCAACCCCAAGATCAGCTGCACCCACCTCCGCAGCAACAAACTCCTCTTCACGTTCTAAACATTCCATCTGCTTCTACAGTCCTTCCTGCATCCACACTCTCTACCCTACACCCAACAAATCCTTTTGGACTTGGCACCTCAGGAAGTGCGACAGGAGGTTTTTCCACGCCACCGCCAGCAACTAGATTGACTTATAGGGATTTAGCACACCAACGTACACCCCAAAGAGCTAATGACAATATATTAAATGAGCCTCTTACAGATTGTAGATATGATCCAGTGCCAGGTAAACACGACAGAATGTTGCTATCTTCAGTACGTTTACGACGAGTTGCAAACTATTTAATGACATTACCAGGAATGGTTGAACATCTAGACAAAATATATCGCTTTGTCCAAACAGGGCAAGGTCCTGAAAGTCTTGGCGAGGCCATGGAATACCAGAAAGTAGACATGCAAAAATTATTGTTACGCTTTTTCATAAACTGCTTGATCAGAAACAGAGATAGGCCTGAGGTAGATCCGGAGGAAATGCAAGTACTTACCAGATGGGGTCAGAATATAGCAGACGGAAAACATGATAAACAGAAGTATATAGAAGTCATGTGCCGAAAGATCTGAAAAGAAGTAGAACGAATACATGAAAGAAGATTAGAAGCAGATAAAACTGAATCAGAGGAAGAGGAGGAGGAACAGTCAGAAATGAACACAGGACAATTAGAATTACCAGCTAGACAAACGATAGCTTATGTAGGAAAAGGAAGATCTTTTAATAAAACAATACGTCCGATACGTCCAGAATGTAACAGAATTTTTCAAACAGCTATCTCAAATCCAAGGACCCCTGAACACTTATTCCAGGCTACTGATAAATTACTTCGAGAACGAAGGGGGTACCATGTGCTCGATTCTATGGATGAACAAGAATTAGCCAGGTCAGCAGTACAATGGGCTGACAGCTCTGAAAAATACAGTGATGATGCGCTAGCACACACGTTTCTGAATCTCGCCCCAGATGAGCAGCGTTTAGCTAGTATATACATGATACAACATCTCCTTATATTATATAAAGGCCAACACTCCGATCCTGGTCCCCTACCTGATATACTGATAGAACTACTCCTGAATAAATGGAGAGGTCTAGGTACCGATCTAATTAAAGTAATTCTATTATACCGACATAGATATAGTGCCTTTTTGTGTCCAGAACATGATCCAGCTCCTTCCATGGAAAGAAAAACGTATTACATAGACAGACAGAATCCCTTACGCGAAGTACACCCAGTTAGGAATGATGATAATACTTTTAGACGCGTGTTTGTGTACACGCCCATAACTAAAATAGAACTATTGGAAATGAAAAAATTAGTGCCCAGCCACGACAAAGATCCAGCAGGTTTTCACCGTGAACTAAAGGACATGTTACTCATGGGTGATTATACCTATCCTGACATTATGAAAATATTGAAAGTATTACTGCCTGCCGGTATTTATGAGAAACTCAAAGAAAAAGAATGGGAAGTGGGAGACCAAAAGATTGATTGGACCGTATTAGAAAACGAAGAAAATGCCCGAACTGCAGGCGTAGGGCTTGGGGACAAAACTAAAGCATTACCAGGATTATTAGTACAAGTATTGCCACGTTTATTAACTACGAAAAAGGAAGATTGGGGAGCAATCTCAGCTTGTAAACAGAAACCCGATGAAGACACTAGTGATTTTTATTCCCGATTTGAAAAATGTTTTGGTATAAATAGCGGCCTGAAAGCAAGTAGCGATTCATATCCACATCTTTTTGTAACAAAACTAGTCGAGAATTCCCTGCCGCAGGTTAAAAACAGAGTATTGAAAGTTGAGAGCACTTGGCAAGCTAACACTCCTTCACAGATGTTACAAATGTTACAGTATCACCAGAATAGAATTAGAGAAGAACAAGAACACGAACAAAGACGTATGAAAGACACGAAAATGAAAATGCTCGTCGCTCAGTCAGTTCCTTCTGACGGTCATAAAAAGGGTGCGACACAGTCCAGTAATTCAGCGGTTCCCGTTAAAGGGACATGCAACTATTGTAAACAGCCAGGTCATTATATAAACGACTGTGCAGTTCTGAAACATAATATCTCTACGGGTAAAACCAAGGAGAGACCACGTCCGCCTAGACAGGATCAGATCCAACAACAAGCACCTCAACATGTACAGCCTATGCCGGTTCCACAACAGACCGTAGTGGTACCACAGCCACAACCACAGCCACAACCACAGCCACAGCCTATTGCCGCAACACAAAACACGACACAACAGATGTACCAGTATGCACAAAATGACTATCCAGATTATCAGCGCTACACATGAAATAGCCTAGAGAGGGAAGTTGGCTTACCCCTTATTGAGGTTCCTGTAGATCAAGAGGGTCCTTATGTACAGAGTCAAGTATTAGGGAAAGACAGAAAGTTTCTACTTGATACAGGGGCAAGCAGAACAACTATAAGTCACGACAAAGTCCCAGGGGCACCCCTCTCAGGCTCACAAAATATTTCCCTTGGTTTCTCAGGAAAGCCTACTATTAACGAAGTATCGCAACCGCTTGCATTTACAGTTGGTCCATTGACACGGACTACAGATCTATTGCTTACAAAATCATGCCCAGAAAACTTGTTAGGTATAAAAACATTGAAAGCTCTAGGAGCTATAATATGTTGTTCTCCGGACGGAGTACGACTATTTTTACGTGACTTTAAAGGTCACTACGTGTCAAGAGACATGGATCACCGGTTACAGAATCTACGTGCACATTTATGGGCAAAAGGCCCCACTGATGTAGGTTGTATGCACATTACACCATATCGAGTCACACTCAAAGCAGGAGTGGTATTACCACGAATGCGACAATACAAGTTACCTCCAGATGCTGTAGTGGCTTTACTGCAAATCATTGACGAGCTCATTGCACAAGGAGTGGTTGTAGAAACCGACTCCAATGTATGTAATTCTCCGATCATTCCGATTCTTAAACGAACTGATACAAAAGCACTCCCAGTATATCGATTAGTTATTGATCTGCGCGAATTGAATAAATGCATTGTACCACAATATCCCGTGGTCCCAGATATCTCTTCATTACTGACAGCTATTGATTCAGAAGCAACGTTCTTTACTGTAATTGACCTCAAGAACGCCTTCTTTAGCGTCCCAATCGATCCGGAAAGCCAATATTTGTTCGGATTTAGTTTAAATGGACGAAGCTTTAAATTCGCACGCGCACCTCA
This sequence comes from Triturus cristatus, assembly GCF_964204655.1. Taxonomy (NCBI): domain Eukaryota; kingdom Metazoa; phylum Chordata; class Amphibia; order Caudata; family Salamandridae; genus Triturus; species Triturus cristatus. The sequence goes on along the minus strand of NC_140584.1, from coordinate 1,077,520,537 downwards.
AGGATTTACAGAAAGTCCTAGCATCTACAGCCAAGCACTGAAAAGACAACTTGACAGTATCCACATGCCAGTTAACACTGCACTGCTTCAGTATGTCGATGATCTGCTGATCACCGCCCGAAGCGAACCCGAATGTGAAAAAGCATCACTGACGGTTTTACATTTTCTGGCCGACAAGGGGCACAAGGTGTCCCCTTCGAAGCTGCAATTCTGTGCCCAGCAAGTTGTGTACCTTGGGCACTTGCTGTCCAAGGGGGGGAGACAGCTCACACCTGACCGCATCCAGTTAATTGTAAACATGCCACCACCCAAGACACAAAAGGAGGTACGGGCCTTCATAGGCCTCACTTCGTACTGTAGGCAGTGGATCCCCCAATATGCATTTCTAGCAAAACCACTCATTCAGTTGACAACCCAGGAGGCAGCGACATCGACTGTCCTCCCTTGGACTTCAGAACATACACAAGCTTTTGAAGACTTAAAGAAAGTTTTATGCCAAGCACCTGTTTTAGCGACACCATGTTACAGTAAGCCTTTTACACTCTTTGTTACAGAACGTGAAGGTACTGCCTTGTCAGTACTCACTCAGGAACAAGCAGGATCACACAAGCCATGTGCTTACTTTTCTAGCACATTAGATCCCGTAGCTCAAGCTCTTCCTGCGTGTCTGAAATCAGTTGCAGCGACAGCTCTAGCGATCAGACAAAGCGATTCCATAGTATTAGGACATCAATTGACAGTACAAGTACCACATGCAGTAGAGGTTCTCTTGAACCGGACACAAACACAACACTTGACTATAGCACGACTGACAGGTTACGAACTAACATTGTTTCAGCCACACATAGAAATCAGACGTTGTAGTACATTAAATCCTGCCACACTTTTGCCATTAAGTGGAACAGACCCACTGGCACATGATTGCATCGAAGTCATTACTATTACGACAAAACCCAGACAAGACTTGACAGACGTCCCATTACCAGACCCAGACCTGACATTTTATGTAGATGGTTCATGTATGAGAACAAGTACAGGAGAGTTAGTGGCCGCTTATGCAGTCACGACAGACACCGAAGTCATTGAAACAAATTGTATTGACACATTATCAGCTCAAGCAGCAGAGCTTATTGCTCTGACACAAGCCTGTATTCAAGCCAAGAATAGAAAAGTTAACATATACACAGATTCACGTTATGCTTTCGGAGTTGTACACGACTTCGGAGTCCTTTGGCGAGAGAGAGGTTATTTGACTTCTCACGGTGCCAACATTCAACACGGTCCCCTCATTCAAGCTCTGTTAGATGCAATACATCTGCCTACTTCAATATCTATCATGAAGTGCAAGGCCCATACAAAAGTCACCGATATTATTTCCCAGGGTAACGACCTAGCAGACCAAACAGCTAAGCAAACAGCACAGAATAGGACTCATGCAACTGACTTGACAAAGACAATAGTTCCGACGCCGACACACTGCATGACAGTTAGGGATCCCGCCCTTGATGTAATTGACATACAGACACATGCTACACCAGAGGAAATAAAGAAATGGACTGAATTAGGAGGGATCCAAACAGATCAGGGATGGATGACGAAGGGAAAATCTATATGGTTTCTCCCCGACTCCATGGTTCAAGTTATCATTAACACAATACATAGTCCAGCACATCTAGGAGAAAAAGCTATGTTAGACAGTATTCAACACATTTGGTTCAACAAACACTTACGAGCTGCAGCCAAACAGAAAGTCCGAACTTGTATGATTTGTTGTCAGTTCAACCCAGGTAAAGGCGTACCTGTAGAGCAGGGTGGATTTCAACCTCCCGATCACCCTTTTGAAGTCCTCCAGATGGATTATATCCAGATGGAACGATGTCGAGGATTCAAATATGTCCTCGTAGTTGTATGCGCTCTTTCCCGTTGGACAGAGGCATATCCCGTCTCAGATTACACTGCCCCGACTACTGCCAAGCAGTTAGTTCGTGAATTCTTCCCACGGTATGGTTTGCCCCGTATCGTGTACTCAGATAATGGCCAGCCGTTCTCATCCGAGCTAATGAAACACATTTCACTCTTGTTAGGCTATCAATGGAAATTTCACTGTGTCCGACATCCCGATGCAGCGGGTCTCGTGGAACGTCATAATCAGACCCTGAAAATACGACTTTCTAAAATCTGTAGAGAGAAAGGTGTCGACTGGATAGTAGCCTTACCAGTTGCACTCTTTTACATGAGAATGGTAGCACATTCTCGCACAGGGCTATCCCCGTACGAGGTGGTCTTCGGTAGGCCACCAAATATGTGGGGGACGCCTATACCTCGTAAAATCACTGATGTTGATTGTAATATGCTGACAGATTACCTTGCTTCCTTGATGTCTGCACTACAATCTTGCCGTTCACAGGTAGCTGCAGCCTTTCCCGACAACACCGAGGTGAAGCCCCATGAAGTGGTTCCTGGAGACTTGGTCTTCATAAAAAACTTCGACAGGAGGAGCCCGTTGGAGCCTCGCTGGCAAACGCCAAAACTGGTACTTCTAACCACGAGGACAGCAGTGAAGGTCGAGGGTCGCAAGGGTTGGTTACACTCGAGCCATATCAAGAAATTTCATGGACTACCATCTGATTTGAACTCTCAGCCCTGCCCCCTTCCAGAGACTGATTCGAAACTCCCCCTGGTTGAAAAGACCGAATCACAGGAATACAAACTGAAACTAAGGTCTAGCAAGTCAGACAATTCGATTGTTTAAGTCCTCTCCAAGGTGAATCGGTTGAATAAGTCTCTGACATGTATCCTCTAGACCGAATTAGAGAGAGAAATAGACAGAAACAGCTCGAGAAACATGCATATTGTAAATCACTTCATAGTCACTGTATAGTGACATTGTTGATTATGTTTTTTCTAAGTCTTTTTATTATTGCTGCAAGTATACTGTTGCACATGTACTATCCTATTTTCAAGCGTGCTCATTCTGCTTACAATGTTACTGCCGAACATTCTTTTAGTGAACTACCTCCACATGAGTTGTCCTATAGATTTGCGCTGCGCAACAACACATTCATTAGTATGTTACATCATTCCCATCAGACCAGCAATGCTACAAATTGTTGGATATGTGGCCGACTTCCTCCCTATCAGAAGTACAAAGGAGTTCTGCCTCTCTTTCTGTACCCGTTCACACACAATGGTTCCTGTGGAGCATGGTTTAGTTTGATTAACTCTTTAGATTCAAACACTGTAGTTTACCAGAGCAACTGGGTATGGGGAAACCTGAACTTAGTTTTGCTTAAAGCCTGTTACACTAACAAGGAGGGACTTCCCAAAAGAACAGGAACTGACCTAGAAAATGAAGTATATGGATTAGGTAATTTTACACTTAACCTCATGATTCTGAATGTTGAATCTGAAGCTGCACTAGTCTTGCCTGCTATGTCAGTATTATCAGTCAAAGGTGAATTATGTGTAAAAAAGAATGGTTCAGTACACCTGGATCATAGTAAATGTACTACTGTGATCGAATTCAATGATCAAGGCAAGTCTACATTTAGAGCTTCCCGTCATTCCTACTTCATATGTGGTCATACCGCATATATACGCTTACCTCTAGATTGGGATGGTACCTGTTACATTGCATTCCTTCTGCCACCTGTTTTCCTAGCCCCTCCTGATTATCATAGAAATACCAATCTAGTACACCATAGACCCCAGAGAGATATCCCGATTGTTGACTACACTGAAACAGCATGGGAACAATATACAGACTTCAATAAAGGCCTCTTTCCTTACATAGGTGTTGTCTCAAACAGTAAACTGATACGTAGATTAACCAGAACCCTTGAAGCAGTAGTGAATGAAACTACTTCTGCCCTAGGCAACTTAACAGAGGAGCAGTCTGCGATGCGGATTGTTGTTCTCCAAAATCGTCTTGTCCTTGACGTCATCCTAGCCGATAGGGGCGGAGCCTGTAGGGTCATCGGATCAAGTTGCTGTGTTTTCATTCCAGAAAACGCGCCATCCGTATATAAGGCCATAACTCGTCTTCACAAGATTGCAAACCAGATACATCAGAATCCAGGCACCTGGACATGGTCCGGTTGGTTCTGGAGCGTGTTGTCAGCCTGGGGATGGAAAGTCCTATCCTTCCTAGGTATTGGCCTTCTCATAGTATTCAGTTGTTGCCTGTGTCTACAATGTGGACCAGCGATTTGCGGCCTGTGTGCCACATCGTGTATTCCACATTCAAGTTTTCATTCAAAATCCCGGAAGAAGAACGAAGAGCAAATGATGTTACATGAACAGATTGATGGATTCCTGAAGATTGATATTTCATGAAGGGTCCGTAGGGGACAAGGAGGGAATGAGGAAATATGAATTTTTATGATCAATTGTGTCCCCTATCTTAGACCCCAACGGCTCCATGTACGTGCTACAAGTACATGTATGTTCCCTCCACTTCAAGCTATGAAGACGCAAATACAATTGTGTCCAACGTTAATATATCCTCTTTCAGATCTGCCATGAATGGGTCAGATATTCTGTTCCTAAGTATGCCTTGCCACCGTCTTTATATGGTATACTTTTCACGTTTTCCAGCTCTGGCAAGGTAGGCCCTGAATTCTGCCATCGAGCCTTTTCCTGCCTTCTGCCTCTGAATGCTCCAGCCTGGACCTGCATCTATATCAATGACCTTTGTCTTACTTCCTGCGCGGCTAACGGTGCCTAGCCCGGCCTGTTGCCTGCCAAAACTGTATTCAGCCTTCAAGTTATCTGCTCCGCTCCTCGAGAAATGCATTCCTGTCTAGTAGCTTAGGTAAACATCCCTCCAGCTGCAGAGCAAAGGGCCCGGCCTTACTGTCTCTGTGCAAATAATTCATGACTTCTGTTGTCATGGTAGGCCCATGCCCCCTCGCATCTCATGTAGACACTTAGACGCTTGTACATGCACTAGCAGTCAGTTTAGAATAGGCCCTGTCCGAAAAGACCTTTCCTTCCAGATAATATAGTTCCTTAAACACAAGATATTAGATACGATTTGGGACTAGGTTGTCCTGACATCCCAGACTTCTGTCTCCTCATGTAGGGCTAAATGTCAAGTTCCCTTTACCCTCTAGTTACACGTCAATCACACGTCATGCGGCTGCGCGCGCATCTCTGCCATGTATTTCTGCTGACTTTGCAGGATTCTCTTATGGATCCACCCACTTGTGTCATCATCATAATGACGTTTCTAGTATACGCCTTTTTGCACGCCTATTATAACGCCTTTTTTCATTACGTATGTGTATTCTTATCTCTCTTCTCAACTGTAACGCCTTCTGCATATGTCTTTACTGTAATGCATTTTACTATAAATATGATAACCTGTCAATAATGTATTGCTGATCCCTTCCTGAACCTTCGTGGTGACGGAACTCGATTGCCTGGTTCGAACCATCATTCCTTTGTAAGGAATAAATTCCCTTTTATAACCTCAAATACCACGGATTCTGCCTCTTATTTTTACTGAGTTATTCTTATTGAATTTTACCGCATAAATTAAGTCTAGGTAATTTAAATTTACCACAAATGTACCAATAACATAATGCTTCAAGTCCAAATAGAATCATACGGAGAAGTAACTTAAATGTAAACTACCACACTTTTCAAAAAGTAAAGGCGGGATCAGAAGGGAAATAGGTGGGTTGTAGGGGGAGTGACAAGGAAGTGGGAGAAAAGAGAAAATAAATATTGAGGGTATGTGGTTGAAATAGAGAAGAGGAAAGTGGGTTTAAGTTGGGTCTAAGAGGAATGTGAAGAACTAACATTGGGAGCTGATGGTGGAGAAAGTAAGAAGATGAGTAGAAAAAGGGTAAAGGCCTAAATTGCATCCTGGAAACATCACACATCTAGATATAGTTTGGAAACAAGAGTTTTTCTTTTTCGTTACATTGAAGACAATTTTTGGGCACCTCATATCTTTGAGAGAGGAGTTCTGTAAGTGGGGATGTTCATGAAAATGATTGTGTGGTCTCCACATGGGATTTTAACTTTCTAATTTGAAGTTTTAGCAGGTCTTTGGTTCTTAGATTAGAGCAAAAGGCTTTAAGACAAGTAGACAGATGTGATTTCATGATATAGGCTTCTATTTTCTTACAGAGTGTAGAGTGAATGTTACAGTTTTTCTGTATCAGCTATGTAGGAAAATGCCCCATTTTGTGGTTGCTCCCACATTTTACTAGATTTTACTCACCACACAGGGAAACTCCTATCCAGTACCGGGTGCATGTTTATTGACCCCTAAACCATGTAAGCAAGGGCTATACTTCTAATTAGCATACTAAACTTGCTTGAAAGTCTCTAGTATACAGTTCAAAGTGCACCCAGGGCATGTAAGTTAACCCGGTAACCGCGGCGTAAATTCCGCCGCAGTGTGGGTGATTTATTGCGGGGGCCGCATCGGCCAACGGACGTGCGCAGCACTACCGAGGTAGTGCTTGCGACGGCCATTGGCCGACGCGCGCACTCGAGGGGTTAAATGTTTATTGCGTCGTCACTACAGTGACAGTGCAAAACATTACTGCAGGTCTATTACTGTAACCTGTCTGTGTGGTTTTAAATCTGCAAATTCGACCAGTGAGAATAAAACCTTCTGACAGGCCTAAACCCTCCAAAATATTAATACGTCTCCCCATTGTAGGAATTAATGTCCAATAAGGCAGGGTGCAGGGTATTTAAAGGTACGGCATTTAAAAGTTTGATATAAAACATGTCCTTACAGTGACAGTCCCCCAAAAGCTATTGTCACTCTAGCAAGCTTAGCTGTTTCATCAGAAAACATTGGGATATTAAGTTACAATTAAATACTATCATCTCCACTTAGGAAACCTCTACAAAATGAATTCTTGGATTTTTAAAAATATATATTACAAACTCAATTCACTGATAAAGTTGGATTTGTAATAAATATTTTGCAAATGGTACTTTTGTCTGTCTCTTTCCTGTCACAGGACCTTTACGCGGGTCCATAAGCTCACAGTCGCACGCATTGTATATAGATATTATTGCTCAACCACAGCAGTAGACATTTTATACAAACTAGGTGTGCAGGAGGAAAACCCCATTTTACACACTTTTGAAAATATACCATGTATGTGCCTAAAGCCTCAAGAAGCCCATTTGCACAAGTTTCCAACTGTCACCAAGGTGCTAAATAGCTCTTTGATTAGGTGTAAATTTGCTCTCAGTGCGGAGACAAAGGCCTTGGCAGCTGCGGTCTGTACAGGTAAGAGTGGTGGCCTGCTGGTGGGGGGTGGGGATTTTGAGAGATGACCTCAAGGGAAAATTAAATAAATAATTAATTTTCTCTCGTGGTCGCCTCTCGAAATCCCCCCCAGCCTGCCCCACCACCCCACTGCTCTTACCTGCAGTGGCTGGGCCTTGTCTGTAGGAAGGTGTTCAGTCCATCTGACAGGATGACTATCTGGGCAGTGCCCAGGAACCTCATTAACTTTAAAGAGGCTTACCCTGTCACAGGCTAACACATGGGCCTGCCCTCTCATGTGTCCCCAAATCAGCCAGACTCCCGGCCCTGTGGAAGAATTCGCTTTGCATGACCATAGAGCAGGGATTGCTCATTCCCCTGGCAACACCTCTAGGGTGGGTACAACAGATTTGCACAGGAGAGAAAATGTTCGGTCATGTTGGACGTACATAGAGAGCATGACCGTAGGATTGTTCGCCATAGGGCACACAGGATCTGCTCCAAACGTGGGTAATGTTACTCCTAGGAACCTTTTCCCTATTGCTTGGGGATGGGTCAGAAGTCACAACACCCACAGGCTAGTGTCAGGCATAAATGTGGCACCCCTGGGCACCCTCTTCAAAACACCACTTTACCTGTGGGAGAGAGAACAAGGATTGCACCTTTTGTTGAGACCTGTGAGTAGAACTGATAGGCTGTACCTGCTCCACGTGTGCCCAAGACAAAGAAATGGACTTCAAGGGTTAGTTGTCCGACCTCCTGTTAAGCTACAAGGACACACAACTGCAAGAAGCCCACCTTCTTGAAGAGGCCAGCTCAACTAGACCTTCCCTGGTTCCTGTTGGTGGATTTTGCTGGCGTGAGTCCTGGCCCCCAAGTGCTGTTCCTAAAGTCCTGGATCTCTTGGCGGGTGTCAGAGTGTACTTCTCCTGCTTAACCCTAAAACTTGGGACTTAGAATCTTTTTACCAGCTTGTGCTTGGAGAACCATCAAGGAGCCAGTACCAGTCAGTCAGCTGATCCTCCAAGGGTGAATTGCTGCTGGGCTTGACTTTATGTAGCTTCCACTATGTTCTTCTCTTGACGTTGGAATCCATTATTGGCAGGCTCAACATTAATTGTGCCGTCATCAATGGAGACACGATCGAGGCCGGGGAGTTCCGGGGTGCAAAAAATTGAGCTACACTCAGTCGAAGTTTTTCCCGCCTAAACCAACAGTTGTGCCAAGTGATCATCTCAAAGCCAGAATCCATTGACATAGATCTCCTGCTTGCAACACCAGCCCAACAGCCTGTTTCACTTAAGGATGTCGATGCCAGGATATAACTTTTCTATTAGACAAACCTGGTACCCAACAGGTACTCTATTGCCGTCAGCCTAAACTTGCTCCTCAGTGCCAGTCTAGCATGACCAGTTGCATGCTGTTGGCACTTTGTGCTTTTTGGCACTATTTTTATTTAAAACTTAGAAAATTCATATCTCCAGTTACCCTAATTGGATGTTTATGATTTTGTTGTAATATTGTTCACTAAATTACTCTCAATGTTTTATAAATTGGAGTGGGATTTGTATTGTGTTGCGTTTTTCCTTATTAACTGTTTTGGTACTTCTAAATGCTTTGACACATTTTCTTAGGTTAAGCCTTTCTGAACTGTGCCATAGCTACCAGGGGTTGAGCTCAGATTTCCAATACCGAAACCTTTACTGCAACTAACAAGAAGATGAAACTCACAGCTAGGCTTGCCCCTCTTGGTCTCTCGACTCGGGATGGCACCAAACCCAGCGGGGTGAAGGAACTAATCAAAACTGGTTCAGGAGATGGACAAAGACTAGCCCTTCACCCACAAGCTGGCAGTGGGCATACAAATGGACCCCAAAGAACTCTCTTTGGAATATCCTGGGCCTGTAGAGTATCAGAGGGACAGCCCTGATGTTTGAAAAATTCAGGACCCAAGAAGTGACTACAGGGGCCAGTTTCTGACCTCCTGTTTGAGCTACAGGGGCACATCAAGCTTCCAGAGACCTTTCCTTGCAGCTTTCCAGTGTCAACTAAACCTGCCCTGGATCTTGCTGCTTATCTCCGTTGGAGGGATTCCTAACCCCCAAGAGGTGCCCGGCGCCCTCTGGTCCTAGACCCTCAGTTGATTTCAAATGTACTCCTCGTGTCCCCACACTGCAAGATCTAGGACTAAGATTCCTTTTGCCATGTTTCTGTCTAGGGAACCGCTGGAGACTAGTACCATCGCCAAAGCTGCAGCCACCTACGTCAAATCCCCTTTGAGCCTCAGCTTGCTGGTTTGGCCCGTTTCTAAGTCCAAACATGGAGGGCTTCACCGGGACCAACGCCAAGCAGCAAACTGTCAACGTTGAGGCCTCCTGGGTACAGACTTAGGATTCGCCCGCTCTGAGCTTTCTCGCCTTCCTTGATGACTACACTGGGACCCCACACATTTGCAATCCCCTGCTCATGTGCCCCACTTCTGATGCTGCTTGCAGCTTGCCCTGCAGACAACTCGTCAACAACCTCTTTTTCCCCATAAAAGTTTCTGAGTTAGAGAGTAAACTTCCAACCGGTATGACTTGCCCTCCATTGTGGCCCTCCATCCAGGTCAAAGTGTGACTTTGACCTGGTCTAGCGTGAACAAATAACCACAGTTGTCACTTTGTGCTTTTTGCTGATATTTTTAATTCACACTTTACAAATCCAAATTCACGGTTCTACATATAGGATTTTGCAGTCTCAGTGTAATTTTTGTAATTAAAAATTTACTGCTTAGCTTGAGAAAAATTTTAAAATAATCAAAATAAGTGTTAGCCTCACATGACAGAGAAGAAAAAGGCATCCTGAAGCCTTTGTCCAACTGCTCCAAGAAATGACAAACCTTCCTTTGGAATCTCAGGCTGACATCATAGATTAACGAGAATTCAAACTAACAAAGGTTCTGAATACTGTGGTTCCCCAGTTCTTCCACAAACTATGTCCCTTCAAGTCTATTAAATTTGTATTTTTTATTTTGTCTCCAGGAGTAAATATATAAACCATACCTCAATAACAATATCATTCAAAGGATATATCAGTGAGAAGAGTCCATACATCCAAAGCAATACTAAAGAAAATAGAAATAACAAGATATCTCATTAATACCTGACATATTATTTTATAGCCCTAAATTTAACATGGGCCCCCAAATTCGATAGAACTTCTTCCCAGAGCGAATTCCCCTACTCTTGGCTATGGCCATTTCTCTTTCGAATATTTCCCTTAAAATTTCCCACCATTCCAGAGCCCTAGGCAGTGTTTTGGAAATCCAAGTCTGAGTGATGCAAAATCGCACTGTTGCTATAGGGACCGATATAAAACATCTTAATCCAAAGTCTAACTCTGTCTTGTAGCCGAGCATACACTCTCTTTCTGTAAATAGTATATTTATCTTTAGACGGTCCCCTGTTATATGCAAAACATCTTTCCAAAAAGCTGTCAAATCAGGACAAGTAACAATCATGTGTAGGCTATCTGCAGCAATCAATCCGCATTTAACACACTTTCACTTATCACTCAAGTTTGTCCCATTAGCAGATGCCCAGCTAGCAATTTGTTTTGGAGTGTAGTATAACATACATATAGTTTTAAACTGTTGCAGCTTTAAATTAGTAGAGTGTACCGCCCCGCTTAAAATCTCTAACGCATCTTCAATATCCCCAGGACTAATATCCTGACCCAGTTGCTCACTTCATAATTCTCCCAATATTGAGAGAGTAACTGATAGGTCTTACTAATTGTAAATTTTTCATCAGAGTGCAAATAGGCCAATATATCAGATCGGCTGGGTTGCTGTATATCTCTGCTCTCCTATAAACAATCTCTTATCTGTAAGTATTTATAAAACATATTCTTGGGGATTCCAGATAGCATTTGTAAATCTTCAAACGTGTGAAACCCATTGATATTATACAGATGCCTAAATTGACTAATGTCATATTTTTCCCATAATTTAGCCTGGGTATCGTAAAATATTTCCGGTAACATGGGGTTACTCCACAATGGTAAACTAAGATGCATCAATGGCAAAGAGAATTTAACAGTAATCTCACGCCAAATATATACTATATCCTTAAGAGTCTTATACAGCACTCTTTTGAAATTATTTGGATCATTAATCCTATATTAAAATATACTAGTATTACTGCCAATAGCCAGGCTATAACAACAGTGCTGTATGCCCGGAGAAAGAAGATCACGCAAATGCCGTGCGAAAGAGGCCCAAAATAAGTTTTAAAGTCAAGTAATTGAAATCCTCAGTTTTTATAGGGGAGTTTTAAGAATCTTACAGCGTGTCGTGGTTGTTTATAACCCCAAATAAAACTACCAATAGCCCCCTCGAGTTTAAAAAAAAAAAACATTCTGGACTGGCAATGGTATTGCTCTAAATAGATAAAGAAATTTGGGTAGGACAATCATTTTAATGATAGTACAGCGTCCTAAGATACTAATAGGCAATTTATGGCAGTTCTTTGTTTTGGAAATCATAAGTTTCAACAAAGGATCATAATTCAATTTTATGACCTGACCTAAATCTGAAGTGACCCGTATGCCTAAATAGGTTGCTACTGATCACCCCAATAACCTCCCCACTGGTTTGGTAGTTGAGGATAGTCTGCGTCTTATTTACATTCGATTTATAGCTCGAAAAATTCCCAAAACTCCTAGCCTCAGTCTGAATTGCCTCCATAACTTTAACTAGGTCCGTGGAAAAGACGGCTATATCATCATCATAAGCTGTTATTTTCAGATCATTAGAGCCTAAAAAAACTGATGGGATGGATAAGTTAGTAAGCAATTATCTCATAAAAGGCTCTATGTATAAAGCAAAAAGTAGAGATGAAAGAGGGCTACCTTGCAGAGTGCCCCTAAGTATCTTAAAAGAAGCAGACTGGTGGTGTAAATAGATTAGTTTAGCACTTGGACATTTATATACGGCTGTAATCCATCCATAAAAACGACCTAGGATGTTATACTCAGTGAGTGGGGCCCAGAGACAGTCTCATGTTACACGGTCAAATGCTTTTTCTGCGTCCAGCATGACCATCCCTATATCCAAGTTCAACTCAGACGCAGCATCAAAAGCAACCAAAGCAGTATTGACGTGTGCAGTGGTGTCCCTGAAGCCATGCTGTTGATCAGATACTAATTGTACCATATGAGGTGCAAGACGCATTGCCAGTATTTTTGCAAAAATGTTTGCATCGGCGTTTATGAGTTAAATAGGGCGAAATGACCCACATTATTCCTTTGGTTTATTTCTTTTAAGAAAAAGATGATATTTTTATTTTCCCAAGAACTAGGTACTATCCCACTCACACTGACATAGTTCATGATTCTGCTCATCAAAGGGATCAGGCTTGTCTTAAATGCTTTATAAAATTCTACCGGTATAGTATCTTCATCAGCTGCTTTTTCAGAGGGGAGAGCCCCTTTAGCTTCAGCTATTTCTTCAGCCGTGATATCTAAATTAAGGGAATTTACCTGTTTTGCTTCTAGTCTTTCAATGGAATTATGAAAATTACCCTTATCTATATAATCCAGATTTTTTTTCCGTCAAAGGCATTGGGGCAACTATATAGTTCCTTATAAAAACAAAATAATTGTTCTATTATCTTCTCGGGCTGAGTATAAAGTATCACAATCTCCTTTTATACCCTTTATTTCTCGTTCTGCCCTTTTATCAGAGAGTTGTTGTGCAAGCACTTTGCCTACTTGTTCTCCATACTCGTATTGTAAGGCCCGGTTTTTGTTATAACTAGCCGCCATCTTATCCTTCAGAGACCGTCCTAACGCAGCACGTTTCTCAATTAAAAGTATATATGTTTGCGAATATACCGACGTAGTTGACTGTGGAATAAGTCCCTGCCTAATTTCATTGGCAAATGCAAAAACAACAGTTGATGGACAGAATGCAGAACAATGTCATACATTCACCCCAGTACAGCGATCTGGGCCTAAATCCATCATTTTGTTTGCTCACCATGCCATTCCAGTTTGAGCCAGCCATATGCAAATCAGTCTTGACCCTGTGCCTCATGGGAACAGTCCAGCCCGAACTGCCAAGCCAGGTCCTCCCTGGACTGGAAACAAGCACCCTAGGACCAGTTTCGGGGTTTCACCCCTCTTCAGCCAGGATAGCTTGATTCCAGGTGCATGGAGAGCACGGGACCCACGTCTGAGCATACCAGTCCCACTCGGGGTGACAAATGCAAAAACAACAGTTGATGGACAGAATGCAGAACAATGTCATACATTTAGCTCAGTAGAGAGATCTGGGCCTAAATCCATTGTTTTTTTGCTCACCATGCCATTGAAGTTGGAACCCAGCCATATGCAAATCAGTCTTGACCCTGTGCCTCATGGGAACAGCCCAGCCCGAACTGCCAAGCCAGATCCTCCCTGGACTGGAACCAAGAATCCTAGGGCCGGTTTCGGGGTTTCACCCCTCTTCAGCCAGGATAGCTTGAATCCAGTAGCACAAAACAAAAAAACTAACTAATTCATTGCCACATACAATAATAAAGCACAAAGGATCAGAAATATCCTTCAAAAACAGTGTGAGGCACTACATACAGATGAAAAAATCTCTAGATATCTGGTTAGTCATCCTATGATAACTGTCAAGAGAAGTAAATAACTGAAAGACAAGCTTTGTAAAAATATGATTTCTAGGGACAATGAAACTGATAAGGGCCTAACCATTTTAGTGTGCATAAATTGCAACGCATGTAAATATAGTGACATTATAAAGAAATCTATTTTACCCAACTCCAATCAGGAATTTGTCATTGAAAAAAAAAAGTGTTAACTGCTTAAAATGTAGCTGTAATAAATACTACATTGGCAGCACCATTCATAAAGCCAAAAATCATATTATGGAAAAAATGTATTAACTGCTTAAAATGTAGCTGTAACAAATACTACATTGGCAGCACCATTCATAAAGCCAAAAAGCATATTATGGAAATAAAATATGCAGGCTATCACACAACAGGAAATACAATACCCGGTAGCAAGACATTATACTGACATCAGTAATTTACAGTTGTTTGTCTTCGGCTGAATACCACCGTATATGCAAGGTGGTAAGAGAACCCTGGATTTGAGAAGATTAGAGTCAATATATATTGTCAATTTTAACACATTAAGCTCCAGAGGGTTGCCTATGGATGAATAACTGTCACTTCATTTGGGTTAAATGAGACAGAACTATTGTGTTTTCTCATGTATTACATGGATTTAAAATGTTTAATGCACCTACTGTCCTAAGTGAAGCAGGAGAAGTTTCTGATTTTAATTGTTTTTTACTTTCACCCAGGTGTACTTTGTCTGTGGCGTGGGCAAGCTGATATGAAGCTAAGATTGTGTTTTTTGTGTTAGATCATTCTATGTGAATATGTTTCTTCAGTTATAGACGCTACTGCATTTTGTGCTTGATCCTAAATGGATGATTTACAATCATTCATTGTAAAATGATGAGCTACCTGGTTACACTTTAAGTGCCTCCTTCATATCAGATGCACTTTCCTTGGACAGCCCATGGAATTTGGCCCACTGGGGCATGATTTGTTCTGTAAATGATAGTGCTGTTTTGGATATATTCAAAGGATGAATGTGAAACCATATACGTATTACCAAATAAAATGTAGGATTTTTGGTAGTGGAACATCTCAATTTTTGAAAGCTAAAGAATTATCATGGCTGTTCAATCAATTTGTTTGAAAAGATTACCTATTGGTTTCAATATAGGCTCCGCCTTGGATGCCAACGAGTGTACAGTTCCAAGATCAATTTCCCTTGTACTTTCTTTGTCCATTATAGCCCACTGGGGCATTTTGCAGAAAGAAATGGGTTACAAAGACTCAATCTCAATCTTTATTGGTAATCCCAAACATTGCATTCCATTATCACAAATACATCAATAACAGCCTGTTTAAAAAATATGAATCTTAAAAACAGTTACAAGCAATAAAAATGTAAATGATCTAAAACTCGCATAAGGATTACATCACACAATCACAATCAACTAGAGCGAAGAATAGTCTGGGCCTTTGTTTTGCACACTAGCTAGCATTTTACTTCTGTTCAACCAAGCTGCATATAAGAATTTGGAATCGGCCACAACCACAATTGAGGAAGTGTCGCTTATGCAAGTTCTATATTCTTCTTCCTTGGTTGATAGACTAAGGGCTCTACATGTAGGCACAATCCACTTAGACCTTGATTTTGCATAAAGAGGTCACAAGAACAAGATGTGCTTGTCACTTCTGTGTGGGCTTTTACAATGGAAACAACAGTCAGATCCCTGATCAGACCTCCTCCAACTAACAGTAAAAGCTGTAACCAGAGGGAACCCATATCTGAATTAGAAAAACAGTGACCGTTCACATGCCGGGCATCTAAAATCCATAAATTCCTCAGGCTTGTACAGTGATTTGTGTATATGAAACGCACTTGTTAGGGTCCCAAGTTAGGGCGAGTGGTCCCTGCGCCTAATAGCTTCCTCATTCACCCTTTTTTTAAACTAGGGCAACATCCCCTCCGGGTGGACTGAGGCTCACTCCAAAATCTTCCCAGGCCCAGGACGATCTATCCCTTCTTGAGCTCCCCATACCATCTAATTTATTTTCCCTGCTCCATTAGCCACAATAACGTCCTGTAGGCCTCCCTGAGATGGCACAATTAATCAGTGCTCCATATTCAGATTCATACAGCGAGGGTCTCAGGGCCAGCTGTGATGATATCCAGTGATCCAGCCGGAGCGGCACCAATGGGTTCCTTCCCTAGGCTCAGGAGGCTTCGACTTAAATTGTTTTCTGCTATACACAAGGCACTGACATTACAGTAGCCCCATAGTTCCACCCTGCAGAAAGTAGCCCTCCTAGCCTGAGCTTTATAGATTTCTACTACAGTGTGTACAGGTGATCAGGCTGCTTTTATGGCAAACTTTAATATGGCTCCAGCCAGTTGCTTGAGAGTTAGGGTGAGCTTTAAAATCTGTGAGTCCCAAGATCTGAACTTGTCTAACCTAATCACTAAGCAGTCAAACTCCTGTACTCTTTTCAGAACTTCGGATTTCACCTTAATAACTCCCCTCGCCTTCGCCCTCTTGGTGAAAGTCATGTATTTGGTCTTGGAGATGTTGACTTCAAGAGGAGATGTTGACTTCAAGACCAAAATCAGAGCAAAACTGGTTAAAACTGTGTTGGGTTCAAACTGTCAACCAGGCTTCGCAGCCCCCTCCTAGTTTTGGACAACAAAAGTGTGTTGTTCGCAAAATTGAGGGCAGGTATTTTTACTTCTGCCAGGCTAGACGATGCATTAACACAGTTGGAAAAAAATGCAATACAGTTATTAATGTATAACAAGAAAAGGGTGTGGGCAAGAACACACTCCTGGCGCACAACAAAACATAGTACCCAACTGTCTGTTTTTGCAGGGACAGTCCCAGCAAGTTGGAGACTGTTCCGGGTAATATTGTTGCAGTAATTGTTCTCCTGTTTTTTACACACAGCTATGCAAACAAGAACTTTCTATCTGCAGCAGCCCTGTGCCTGCAAATTGTCCCAGCAAATGTTTTTCAAATGTTGGCAACTATGAAAGAAATGGGTTACAAAGTCAATGTATGTAATGACAGATTAGGTATTTTGAATGTGGTGATACATGGGAATGAGTAACTGTATCAAATAAATAATTGATTAAAACAGTGGTTGGACATCATTTTATTGGATATTCCATTCATTTGATGTATTGGTATTATTCCTTTTGGTATGTCATTACTTCCAAGATGGCGCTGAATTTTTCGGTCATTTGTACGAGGCTAGTGTCCTTCTTTTGTTTTCATGTCAGCTAAGCACTTTACATTGTCTGCTTTCACAGAAGTCACGCATCCCGTGATCAAGGCGAGTTGTCGCCGAAACTTGTAGAGCTGCCTGCTGCTAATTAATCTTTTAATTTGCACTATCGAGAGCTAGGAGTTAGTGCCTCTTTACTTTGGCGCAGAAAAAAGTGGTTAAATATTGACGTGCTTCACACCTGTGTACGCGCGCCTTTTACGGGGATGAAGGAGTTCTGTGAACTGACGACTGGATAGATTAAAAAAAAAAATGTTTTTTCATACACCACAATCCGTGTCGTAAAAATACATTTACTTACATCCTAGAAAAAAGTATATTTACCATCATTATGCAACTCCTTAAAATGCATCTAGATTTAAAACAGGTTGTAAGATATGATCCCATTTTGCTTTTGCACTCCAAATAAGTCAACTTCGTTCTCAATCACCTACTATGTGGATAATACACTCTTTAAAAAACGAAAATAACAAACCCAACACACAAAAGAGTGCAAGTTCATAGAAAAAAAAAAACAATAAAAAGCTGCCAATATACTTTGTGCTGTATATGACAGGTTCATTGCACTGGGCCATAGAATATGTCTCTGAATTTCAGTAATAACAAAGCGATCACTCATTGACTGAAGGACACATATAGGAAATGTCATGTGTCGTATTTGTACTTTTCATAACAGCATCCTTGATCGAGACAGACAGATTCTGCTGTTGTCAACATTTAAAGAAATGATGTGGAAAAGCCGTGAGAAGCGAGCACAATGTATTAGTAATATCTGTCAGTGTCAGTGTCTCCTCTTGGAATACACTGTGTCAGCAGCAGAGGAGCACGTTTGTTTGTATATGTGCCTGTTGCTGATCATTTTCTCGTGTCAGTGAACAGAATGCAGTGGATAATAATCCTTTATTCAATCAAACCACATATCAAGGAGAAGAAAACTGCAATTTTAGCACAAAACACAGGGGTAAACATGCAATGAAGCCACAGGAATGCTGTCCTTTCCTTCTGCAAAGGGCACGCGAGGTAGGACTGAAGGATGGGGTTTTAGAGGTGATTTACGAAATACAGAAGTAATATTTTATCAGGGTCGAGAAGAGGAAAATAAAGATCCTTCTCTATGTATCCACTGGTTTCGCTTCCTTTTTCCCTCTTTCTTAACTGAGAGAGAACTAGAGAAATCCAGCAGGTTAGTAAAGAAGATAAGTTATAAATAAACACCTTTAATGGCTTAATTCTTTCGAGTCTATTCTAAATTAAAAACTTTATAACTTTCACTATCAAATGACAAGAGAAACGGGATATATAATCTACTTCTAGACTGTGCATCCTGTCATAAGTGGACCATAATCACAATAGCTGGACTCAAAGAAAAACCACACACAACTGATAGCGCCAATGTTTTCGGAAAATTGTAGGTGTGCATCATAATCACAGGTAGACCGCACCCGCATATCTAAAGGAATGTATTAACGTGTGGTCATTAGAAATGTAGGACTAAAGTAGCATACATTAGTGCGAATAGAAATGTAATCATGTCATTTATGGAGATCAATGTAGTGTTTAATCGAAAAAGTATTTTAGATGATGCATATTGAATTAGTTCACGTATAATGTGATGCATTAGGTTTAAACGTGCACCATATTAAAGTCTGCACGTATAGTTTTGTTTATTCATGTAGGAAGTATAATGAAATCAATGCTAATAGTGTGATCTTAGAATTGTGTGTTTAAATGTGTAAAGGCCTGATCGCATATACGTTTAAGAGAAAGGTCTATTTGTTTCTTATGTTAGCTGAATATTGTAGACCGAAAAGTGTTCCCTTGGGAAGGCTCTCAGTTAGAAGCAGTTAGCAAATTCTGCAACTGGAAAGTTTTTCGATTATACGTTTCTGTGACAGGTGCAAGGACACATAGCTTGTTAGGAAGCCTAACCCTTTGTTCTAGGAGTTAGGATGGTAGGAGAAGCAAACATGGGAGTACACTGGAATGCAGATATGAAACCTTCAGCGGAGAAGGTGCCTGGGACCCAAGGTCACTCCAACGGTCTTTGGATGAAGTAAGAGTTTTGAGAGGTGTGACTAGGGCGTGTTCTACTGTTTTGTGATTTTGTATGAGGGATAGTGCCCGAGGGGTGAAGCAGTTGAGGATTAGATGGGAAGCTAGAAGGAGCATCTCAGAACGAGCACTATAGCTTTGACTATTGATTTAAGCAAAGTGAGTGTACTTCTAAGGAAGTCTTCACTACTCACACCTTTCCTAAGTAGGGATGTCACCTTAGAGATAGGGTAGGAAAAGGCTATTTGCTTTTTCTTTTTAGGTTAATGAAGTCTAACATAGAGATTGGAGCAGTTATTGGTTGCCTGATGCTTTTGGAGTTAACTATTCTTCTTATTCTGAGTCGGATGAGACTCCTGCGTAGGATATTCTTTGTTTTAGTGCCCATTTATTTTCTTAACCTCGTGATGAGGTGATAGTATGTGCAACTATTTTGGCTTTGTAATAAACCCCTAAATTTGGAATTCCGAGTCAGTGATCTTTGGAGTATAAATTGAAGTTAATTGGCTATATAGAGAAATTGGATGTTTTTCCCTTCACACTGTTCAGTAGGTAAAAAGGTTCAGTCGACCTGAGGATTCTTAGAGATGGTAAGATACAATACGATAAGAGTCCAGCTGTATCACAAGCAGATGCACAAAGTTTTGGATGAATAACCTTGAGTAAACATTCATTTTTTTGCCAAGAACACTTCAAACTCAAATAGCCGATGCAAAGCAAAGGAGAACCGCACAACAAGGACTGTCAAAGCAGTCTCTAGGTAGAATAAATCAATACAGAGCGAAGTGAAACTTGCCTGCCCAAGTCCGAGCTTCGGTGGGTAAACCTAGGTCAGCTTCAAAGATGGTGTATTGACTTTTACAGAGTACACACTGCCAAATAGCCTATTTTATATATAAAACACATCTTTTTTTATTGACATAAGAGATGGGAAACAATTTTATATTAAAAAAGAAAACAGAATCAGCGAGGAGTACATTTGAAAGTTGCTACTTATTCATTTTTAATTCAGTTTAAAAAGAACAGCAACAATAATAATGATAATAGTAGTAATAATACTATTAACGAATTGATGATGATGATAACAACCATATTAATAACAATTATTATTGTTATTATTATTATTATTATAGTCATACTACTATGGTGAGGCGCTGCATGGCTAGCTTTCCCTAGTGATGAGGCGCCTACCTGAGCCCACTTTGGCCTGGACCTCTGTAAACTTGTTATTATTTTGGGTCAAATTTCAAAGATAGATAGGATGCTCATGTTAACGACCTCTACAGTCTATTGTAGAAAGCTCTCATTGGTTGTTTGATTGTTTGTTCCTACCTCATATTCAAACAGTTTTATTTATTGATCAACGTGGTCTCTATCACACCGCAATATATGCTTTATGGCTGATGTGCACACCACTGGATGTCTTGCCAGGAGTGGAGGCCTAGACAGTATGAAACAAAGGAAATGTCAATACTGTCCTTATTTCTTGGCAAAAAGGGATGAGACAAAGGGCTGTTATGTGAGCAGAGAAACACAAAATGGGACTCAGGATTCAACAAAGAAGACTGGTTAGAGGACAGTATATTACTATATGAAAAACAAAGGCAGGGAAACAGGAACTGTAACTCTGGATTCAACACAGGCTTTTCAAAGGAAGGTATATTACTATATGCAAAAATAAGCAAACAATTACAAACTTGGATTCACATATTTCAAAGTTTATGTCCCCATGTGACTTGCCAGAGGAAAGCATATTACTCAGTAAAGATAAGCAAACAAATACAAACTTGAATTTACATATTGCAAAGTTTGTGTCCCCAGTTGAAATACAATTTTAGTATATTACTACGCTCTTTAGACATGCGAGCGAAGCCCAAACGTTTAGAGATCTCCAGGAAGAGTTCATTCAGTAAATGGAAATCCAGCAGGACCTAAAAACTGGAGAGTGGAAACAACAAAAGCAACACAAAGTATAAAAACACTTAGACTACCGGAATTTGTATGTCAAGAGCAGGTGGGAAGGCAGAGAAACAAGTCCTTTTAACCTCCAACATTACCAGGCAATCAGTATAAATGTAAGCCACTGTTGACGCTCACTCACATTTCTGCACAGTGTGTCCCAACCAGTGTGCCACCCTATTATGGGCATCTTGTTTATGTTTCGACGAGTTTAGCTTTCTTTGTCAAGATGCCTTTGTCTTTGCTGACAAAATCAGTACATGGACTCAGACGGAAAGGTATCGAGCCATGACAACCGCTAAATGTCCCCAACAAGGACACTAGAGCTGACAAGCCCTGCTGGGGTTGCCTAAGAGATTTATCAATTGAGTGTAAGGTATGACCTGGGTCCTAAAGTACATTTGCTTCCTTCTTTTGCCAAGAAATTTGCCAAGTGTATTGTCCAATTGCTTTCTTAATTTGTTAAGTTCTCTTTTCCTCAGGTACAGCAGTAACCACTTTGAAACAATCACTGCTAACCCCACTTCTTAAAAATCCCCTGCCAGATTCCAAAGTCTTAAACAACGTCCACTGACTCAGGGCTGTAGTGGCCACATAAGTAACTGATGAACATAATTTGTGGATCATACACTAATCCTGGATAGCTATTGGACTTTCCTCTCAAAAAGGAATTGAGATAGTCTTGCTAGCTACTTTGGATGACAATATCAGTAAACAAACATTATTCTTGAAGGATAACAGTGTAGGTCTGATGGAGAAGCCAAAAGTTTGGAGTCAGGTGGTCCGCGAAGATTTAGAGGGAATAATATCTTAAAGGATGCTATCCCTTCTCACACCCATGGGAGGAATGCTTCATCACTAGGCCCACTGCTCACCCACAGAAAGTGCAGTTTAGCATGGGCGGGTTCACGTCAAGAATGAGGAAGTTCTTTTGGTGTGGCTTCATTAACAGAGTTTTACTTGTATGTGAAGGTCCCTATCTAAGTATACAGCAATTGTTAAGCACACTGTCCTGAAACCTATACTAAAGAGGGAGTAGAAGTAAAAGGAAACAAAAAATGATGAATCAAAACTACTTGATGGTGAACCCAAAAATAATTTTATTGAGGGCATCCGAAGGTAGATTAACATTAAAGAGGAAATAACTTTAAGCTAAGTGGTGGTCAACATATTTCAGCTTTAAATACAAGCCCACTAAGGTGTCAGAAGGTTTTTATCAGGTTCTTGACCCCAAAGCACTAGATAACCAATGTAAGGGACAATTTGGAAGATATAGCTATCTAGTCAAAGTATCAAGTGGTATGAAAAAAAAGAAAATATCAACAATAGCGAGACAATATTGAACCCATTACTCTTTGTTACATTTTGGATAGGCAATGCGATCAATATTATATGATATGTGTCCCCACCTAGTATCAATTTTTTGCTCGAGGTATAGCTAATGTTGTGGAGCTTTTGGGAGACCTCTTATGTACCTGGACAAGGCTATCTCTGTCCTTGGCAGAAACATTGGGTAATTTTGGCGATTTATATAGACAATCCCTTGTACATAAATGTAGTGTCAACCTTCGATCACCACTATTGTTCATTACGTGCGTAGAATCGATCATGGGATGGAAAACTTCCTTTGTAGATGTCAGTTTTTTCTGCCTAAATGTGTATTTGCCACTGGGCCTGTATTTGGAAGATGAATTGAAAAAACCTAAACAAATTGCCATGTTGGGCCTCTGCCATGTGGGTAACCTTAACTGGTTTGCTCAATTTATTCACATCACCTCCACGTATTCTAAAAAGAGAAAAACATGGGCTTCATCTGGGATGCAGATAATAGACTAAATGCTTGCATTACTGTAGTGTTCTGGTACAGCGAGTGGGTAAAATGCCCCTTTCTATGTAGTCACTCCCATTTATTTCTGATTTTCATTTGAGGTTTTTAGACTTTACACATTGGGGCACTGCTGTCCAGTTCCCAGTGTACTGAGCATTAAAACATGTACAAATTGGCTAATCCATGATTGGCTTATTTAACTTTTCTATAAGGCCATAGTATAACATGAGGAACTGCACCTATGTCATGGAAAGTAAAATGTCACCTGTGGACTGCAGCACTTTATGTGCCATCCACTAGTATGACAAAGGAAAGCATGGCTTCAGAAATACCATCGTAGCCTGACAGCTGCAGTGTAAAACTTGCAGTGCGACCTGTAAAAATTAACCTTTATAACTGGTAAAAGCCATCCTTTTACATATTAGTAAGTCACCCTAGGTAAGCCTTGTAGCCACAAGGAAGAGTGCATGTTATGTAAAAGTGCGATATGTAGAATGCTACCATGTAACAGGGCCCTAAAAGCTACTTTCACTGTGGAAGGCCTAACGGTCCTACGTAGATAACCAAAGTACTGATAAAATAATGTGAGAAATTGGGTTGTTGGCTGAATGGGGTGTGAGCCCTGGTCAAGCAACAGCCACAATCCCTTGCAGGATGAACCACAAAAAGTCACAAAATCAACCTGTGCTTAACCCTAGGTAGCTTGGCACACTAAGCGGTCAGGCTTAACTTAGAGGCAATGTTCAAAGTATTTATGCAGCACACACACAACAATAAAGTGAAAACACAACACAACAAAAATCCCACACCAATTTAGAAAAATAGAGTAAACTTTTATAAATTGTTTGACACCAAAATGACAAATTTCCAATCAGTAGAACCAGAGAAATGAATCTTTAAATGTTTTAGTAAAAGCTGGCATCGGAATTATCAAAGTTCCAACTACTGACAACTAGTCATGCAAGACCGGGTCATAATCAAAAAATACAGCTGACCACGATGGAGCACGGTTCGAATCTTAGATGTGGATTAGGCCTGGTCAGAGCTTACCTTCTGACTTAGAAATATTTCTGTGAAAAATGTTCTGAGAAAGTAAAGTTCAGCAGGACAAGGCTGAAAAAGGTGTCCGAGGAGGGAGCGTTGTCGCTGGACAGCTTGAGGTCAGAGCCACAGTGAAGATATCTATGTTCAGACTTAGTGTCTGAAGTAGGAGTCGAAAATCTCCTGCGGGATGAGGAAGAAGGCTAAACCAAAGACAGTTACATGAGTCTGGATGCGCTTTTAATGAAGGAAGGCTGAAATGGATTTGCTGCTGCGAAGAAGCACATAGTGGGAGAAGCTATGAAGTCAATCCGACCGGTGATGCACCTCTGGCAGATAGGTGAGCGGACACATCCTAGTCCTCAGAGCAGTTTTGAGCCAAACATTTTCAAAGTGCCAGCTTTTGTATTTTGGCTATCTGGTCACCTTCAGCACCATTTCCTAGTGTCCAGGACCCGTGGGGCACCACTTGGAGGGTCAGAACTCGAAAGGAAAAAACAAGAACAGTACAGAGAGTCCTGATTTCTGTCAGGTAGAATTCTGACTTCTTTTGACCAAAAAAATGCAAAAATGTTTACAGATATTGCACTCTTTAGACTAAAAGAAGTACAGATGTATGTATCTACGACAAACCAAATTTTGGTGAAAGGTCTCGCTGGGTTTTATAGGAATGTGACTGAAACTACGATAAGTAACAGAAAGAGGAAAAAATATTGTGTAGCTCAAAGTAAAGCTTTAATGGAAAAGATTCATTACAAGCTCATGGTGAGCAAGGACATTTGCAAGAACTGTTGCTTGGATAAACACTTCATTGGTGCATGACACATCTCCTATCAAATATACTTGTGTGACTAAACACATCTACAATCAAACGCTCACGCTTTCTTCCCTACAGGTAAATTACAACCCATTATTTCATTAAGTGGCAGAAGCACAGACATTGGTATTTTTGTTACTATCTAAATAACTGGGTGTTGTTTCCTTTCCTGTCAGGTCTCTTTCCAAGCATTACACTCCCTAAAATCCCTCACCCCCTGCCCCCGGTCTGGCCACATTAATCCTCTGTGATACTAATATTCAGAGTCGGTGGTACTAGATGGTGGGCTTCTAGGGTTAATGAGGATCCACATCTTGACAATAGGCCCTTTGTGTGAGGTCAGAGCACGCCATATTCAGTTGAAAGTGTGCCTGTGCCCAGCTCTGCCCCCTCATCCTGCCAGGAGATGGCCCATTAAGGCACATCTAATCCCTTAATTGTGTGACTGTCTGGGTGGAATTCACAAATTCCAACTGTCAGTTACACCCAGTCATGTCGCCCAAGACAAGACAAAATGTACATTTTCGAAAAGTAGCATTTTCAAAATTCTAATCAAAACCTGATTTTACCATTAAATAGGGATTTCCTTTACAATTGCAAAGACACAAAATATGACCTAGCTACCTGCTCCAAATTGGAAATTACAGCTTATTTAATATAATAAGGAATCCCCAATGTGATCCTATGGGAGGAGTGGCCTCACTGTAGTAAATAACAAATTAGGAGTCCTTCACTACTAGGACATGTACAACTTGAAAGTACATGTCCAACCTTTTAACTGGTCAGCACCCTGCCCTATGGGCTACCTAGGGCCTACCTTAGGGGTGACTTATGTGCTGTAAAATGGGAGTGTAAGGCTTGGCAAGGGAGTTTAAATGGAAAGACAACATGGCAAATTAAAACTGCACTCAGAATGCAGTGGCAGGCTTGGGACATGCTTGAAGGTGCTACTTAAGTGAGTGGCACAATAGGTGTACCGGGCCCATGGGGAGCATTTAATTTACAAGCCAAGGGTATATGGCATACCACTCTACAAGGGGATTATAAGTAAATTAAATATGCCAAATAAGTGTAAACCAATTTAATCATGTTTTATGGGGATGAGCACAAGCACTTATGCACTGATTAACAGTGGTAAAGTGCACAGAGTCCTAAGGCTAAAAAAAATGACTTCAGCAAAAAGTGGAGAGATAAAAAGGCAAAAGGTTTGGGGGTGACCCTGCAGAGAGGGTCATGTCCAACAAATACTAATGCTGTATCCCACAGTTTGGACCAGCTAGAAAAATAATTAAACAACTATTTTTAATAGTTATTGAAAACCCAATTCAATGGTAAAGTTGAATTTTTTCTACATTTCAAGGAAAAGTTACTTTAAAGAGTTACCTTTTGATTTCCTGAAGTTTCAAGAGGCTAATTTGCATTTACTCTTTATTTATTTATTTATTTTCAGAGTTTTATATAGCACTGGCTAGACCCGCAGGTATCAGAGCGCTTTACACGAGGATCAGCGAGTTACAGGTTACAAAATTACATCAGTTATAGGAGCCAAGAGTAAACATAGGTGAAAAACAGTGATTACACAATAACAAGAGATAGTAATGCATAGCATATCCAAGACACACATCAAACGGGGAATGGAAGGTAGCTGGGGAATGGTAAAAGAGGCAAGGAAAGCAGATAGTGTCAGACAGTCCGGCAAGGGGGAAAGTACTTCAGAGGGACAAAGCAGTCAAAGTGAGAGACAGACAAACCGGCTGGGGACCAACGATCCAAAGCACATGGGGCTGGCAACGGGGAGGTAGTCACAGGAACACAGAGGGAGGAGGAGGAGGAGGGAAAGGAAACACAACGGGAGATGAGGAAAAAACTATGTCCAATGTCCGGCTCGGTAGGTGACGGCTGAGGGGGTGAAGCAGAGCCAAACTCCTCTATAGCTGCTTGTATAGCTTCACCGGGCATTGGCTATGTTGCTCGGTCTCTGTGGTAAGTACAATACTTATGGTTTCCAACCGGGAAACACTGAGTGTAGTATAGACATCAGGGCAGTGCTTGCTCCGTGGCGCTTGTCCAGCTGGTTCCTCAGACAGTGCTGCTGTGCATTCCATGCCTCCCTCAGTAGTTCCTGATCTCCAGAGCAGTCTGTCAATGAGGTGGGGAGATGTTTGGCAGGCTTCTGCACTATCGGATGTGGAGTGTTCCCCAAAATGGCTGCTTAATTGGCTGGTGGTCCCCAGGCTAATTCAGGCATTCCCTTGTGCAATGGGGCAGCCCACCTCTGGGAAACTCGTGTGGTGTCTGTCCGGGTGCCCCTGCGTGTTCTCATCTCTCCACATGCCATCGCAGGGAGGGGGAGGCTCACCTCTTCGTAGTTTGTCTCCACCGCGTGGGAAGCAGTGCGTTTGCTTTAAACAAGGAGGTCGCAGCCCCGGTCAGATCAGCTGTTGCAATGACCCTTAACGGTTCCCGGGGCCATTGAATTCTCCGATCTGTGGTTGCTCATGCGGGGGGACCCTCTAGAACAAGCAGCACACAGCAGATGAGTTAGATTGTTGTGGCAACCTGGAGGAACAGCAGAGCCCTGTCAGAAACCGTCAAAGGAAAACAAGCAGGAATGAGTGGGTCTGAATCACCTTTCCCAAACTGCTTTCAGCCTGGGAAAAGGTGGAAATACCTCCCAAGAGCACACAATAGACTGATTTAAATGGGCAGCGATGTCTCCTCTGAACTGTACAGAATATTTCGAGTTGATCTGTGGGAATCATGTTGACACTACACTGTGAAATCCTGCTTGACAGGTCTGTTGAGCCACATGTAACACTTGGGGCTCACTTGAAAGGTAGAGAACAGGATGCCAAAACAATTTTTGTTTATCCTCTATCTGGTTGCTGAAAACTCTGCTTTTCTCCTACTAGGCTTCTGTCTCTGGATTTGTTGTGGGTACAGTGTCTGCTTCAAACTGGATTATTGTGTTAGATGTGCGAGGCCACTGGTGATTTCCCTAAGACACTCCCACAGAGATCCCACGTTTAGTGTGGCCAAAGACTTTTGCCATCTTGAATGGGACACCTGGCATTTTAGGCCTGTTTGCAATAAAACAAACAGGAACTACTGAATAGTGGGTAGGGTTGTCCCTAAGAACTTTTACTCCATTTGTTGAGGAGTGTCCAGGAGTCAAGCAAAAGTTATGCTTGCTGGTGAATGGTATAAATGTGACACCTTAAGGCACCTTGATGAGAGCACTGCTGGATTTACAAAAGGACACTAAGTAGCCTGAACCTCCTACACTTGGTATCTGTGACCTTTAAGAAGGACCTGAGAAATGTGGATGCTCTTCCACTGACAAAGTTGAAGAAGACATTTCTGTGAACCCTCCCAGCTTCCAAGTGTCAGCTGGACCTAAACTGAAAGTTGCTGTTACCTCTGCCTGACAACCTGGGAGTTTCAAAAGCTCTCCCATGAGGTCCTGGTGGCCTTTGATATGTATTCTTGTGGTTGTTTGGCACCAAAAGAAGTTTGGGAACGACCTCAAAAAGTATCTAACAGGCAGTTCTATGGTGTCAGACTGATTTTTAGGTTTGTCCCGCACTGAGAAGAGCATTATTCAGAAATCTCTTCAGATTCAGACTTAAAAACTGTTTTGAACTTCTCTACTTCCAAGAACATGACGAGCCAATCAACTTTTCATTCTCAACTAGTATTCCATTGAAGCCTGCTTCAAATCATGCCTAGGTCACAACCCATAGTGACCAATGACCACGCTTCTTAGTGCTAATTTCTCTTAAAACTTAAATCATTATCAAATGCATATCTCCTGTTTCCCTTATTGGATTGTTGTCATTTTACTTTCATAATACCTATTACTGTACCATTGAATTACATGAATTGTTTATTACACTATAAAAACTGCTTTAACAACAATGTAAAATGATATTACCCATGCCTTGACACCTACAGCATCTTCTCCACAGGTTAATACGATTTTCCTGCTCAGACATACCGCTCCATTGAGCAAGGCAGTGTTGTGCTCTTCCCCTGAAGACTAAACTATAAATCTCCACTATAAACTATAAGTTTCGCAGTCTCAGCACTAAAACACCGCAGCACTCTATGGGGTTGCTGGTAGCTTCTCACCATCTCCGGTGCCTCAAACACATTTCATTTCCCTAAATATTCTGTGAGAACACTCCCTCTTGTACACCTGATGAATAGCTGTGATTTGGTTCCAAGCCATTATGTATTTCAATTTCACAATGCAGTTCAACCCACTCTAATGTATTTGGTCTTGACCTTGAGTGGCTGACAAAGGTAACACATTATGCATCATTGTGGATGTCGACTTCTCGTGTGTCCTAAAATTCAACTCTGTGGTAAACCTGCTTTTTCTAACAAATGAGATTAAACTTCATCGTTCCTGCCACTAGACTCGGCTACACCATACATGAAAAGTTGAAGCCTCCGCTGTTTTGTCAGACAGTATGACAAGATCTGTGCCAAGGGACCCATTTGGGTGAATCAGTATTGTAGAGGGCACTCAAGTCTGTCGGTCAGTCATTGCCAAACATGTAAAGTGTCTGATGGAACAAAAACATGTCACTATTGAACACACTGAGTACAGATTTGCCCAGTTTTGCAAGATACCCTAATCTACAGTAATCCGCTCCCCAAACATCACATAAAACAAACTTGGCAGACTTCGCCAAATAGCAAATATTTGGTAACTCACGCGATAGGCAATGCTCTGCAAAGATCAACACATTTGTATCATGTATACTAAAAACAAAGACTGAAATTGAGCAAATAAAGAACAATACTGGAACCACGTTTGTGGCCCTTTACTTTGATACTCACAATTCAAAATAAACTGAAAATGAGATTTTACAACCTCCACAGCAATCAATAACCAATCAAGAATGACAAAAAGAACAAACGACTCAAAAGACATGGCAGTATGTTTGAAAATACATTTAGTGTGAGTAGAATACCCATGAAGAGAAATAAAAGGCACAGGCGAGGGAGCATACACATCAAACCAACGTTATGCCATAAAACCCAATCCTATGAAGATGATAGCCCTCACAAATTAAATTAATTAAACTTGCAGAACCCATCTGTCAGAAAGTGGGATATATATGTGGGAAGGGGGATGGACCCTAGCAACTTAATGAACACACCCCAGTCAGTCCTCAAACCAAGTCTCAGTAAAACTCCTCCCACTGGGGCATATTTACAAGCAGGCGATAAAAAACTTATCGCCGCTTTTGCAGCCGTTTTTGGCCGAAAAGCGACGATAATTTTATCGCCTAATTAGCAAGGCCACGCTAACGCGTGTGAAACCTTGCTTTAGCGTCAGGATTCCTAACGCCCAGCTTTGCATCTCTAATGAGATGGAAAGTGGGCGTTCCTGACCTAACATGACAGGAGAACTATCGCTAAGCAACATTTCTCCTATCATCAAGCCCCACGCTATGAAGTATAGCGTCAGGAAAAGTAGCAACAACCCCTGTTATCGCTACTTTCCTTACGCCTGCTTCAGGACTGACTTAGCCATGATATCCTATAGAAGGTGGATATCATGGCTAAATTTGTGAGTCCCTATCAGCAAGCTAACGCCACACTACGTGAGATTATCGCTGGGTTTCCAGCGATAATCTCACGTTAGGCAGTTAGCGTGAGGAATTTTATCGCCGAGGAGATAAGCGTTGCTAATAGCACGCTATCTCAGCGATAAAAATCCTCGTTACCCGGCGATAATTATCCTCACGCTAAGAGCGCTGAGCAATAATTATCGCCGGGTGTTGCTGATATGCCCCAAAGTACCTTAAAACAAATGCGGTGTGTTTACAAGTCGTGCTGATTCTGATTGGATTAAAGGGGGTCGAGCAAACAACATTGGGGCATATTATCAAGCCAGGCGATAAAATTAGAAAACTGCCGCTAAAACGGCGATAATGGGCTTGATAATATGCTCTATGGAATTCCAATTGAAGCCCATGTTAGATGTGAAGGACGTCTAACATGGGCTTCAATTGGAATTCCATAGAGCATATTATCAAGCCCATTATCGCCGTTTTAGCGGCAGTTTTCTGCCGCTAAAGCGGCTATAATGTTATCGCCTGGCTTGATAATATGCCCCATTGCGCGGTGGCTGCAAACCAAGCAGCTTGTCCTGGACCAGCTGTGACTTCCTTCCTTCATCCCTCCCAGCTGCCTGTCTGTGAGTCTCACTGATTGCACCTCTCAGCCTCCCTCCCGAGGGGCACACTTGGCACATAGTCAATACTATTTCAGGATTATAATCAATGAAAATTGGCAGCTGGAGAAGAAAGTTGTTGGCAGCCACTGCATGTGACATCTGATCCACTGTTAGAACTCAGGTTAAAGCAAACTCTCTTAATGCATGCAATCAATACGAAAGCGGAAATGCGAGGGCTGGCAGTCAATCTTGCTACCTTATAAACAATAAACAATGGCATGTTTTTGTTTTTAAAAACTGCTTGCCTTAGTAATGTGCTTGCCTGCTGTAGGGACTTTATTGCACCCAGAGATCTTCATTTCAGTTATCATTTCCCATTAAAAATGGAATGACTGATCATTCTAGCCATGCAACTGGTAAACTGCATCTTTAAGAAGGTGTGACAGATGTGTCAACTCCCTCTGTTTATGAAATGTGGATTTCACATTCAGAAAAGGCAGTCGCTTGAGACTGCAGTGTCTGCAATGTTTCTATGTCATGGAGAGCTGTGAAGGTTACAGCATTGTGTGATAGAAAGGTTATTCACCCGTGCAGGGCATTGACAGTCCCCCTATGGAACAACGAGTGAATGCTGGGGTCTGCGACAGCACCGCAGCAGCTCACGGCGGGTGTATAACTTGGTACCTGCCCTGAATTTGGTGGTGATGTTAGCTTATGGCTTTCTTTTAATACTTGGCCTGGCTTCTGGTCAGGTGGTGCTTTTCAAGAAACACCTCCTCACGGTCTAAGCTCTGTTACTGGAAATTCTGACCTCTGCATAGAAACCATATTTTTGGCCTTCTGCCAGAAAATATCAATTTGCAGCCTAATTTTCCTTCAAATGACATTCCCTGCCCCGACAATGCTTTTATCTTTAACCTGCAACACTCTGCCTGTGACATACAAGCTTCATACACTCTCTAATGTTAACATTCAGCAGTTCTTCAGATGCCCAGACTCAATACACCCAGGCACAGTATATTACACAGAGTTATTTCTTTTTAAAACATACTTATCAGATTTCAAAAGTACTGAACAGCAAGAATCTCCTATTCTTCCCAACAATAGTAGAGAATGTACAACTGTGAGCAAGTATTGATATGGCAGTATCATGTGTGGCTACATTATAGCCAGATTTAACATGACAAGTGTGTGACAATCAGACTGGCCTGCCCACAACTTCCCATGGTCCCTCCCACATATCTTCAAGGAATACCACAGTGCTCCCTCCAAAAGTGGGGTTGAACCTGCTCAGTACAAAATCTAGTTTACCAGGCGAGGACTTAAATATGTAGGTATAAGTCTGCTAAAGGGAAAAAAGCTTTTTTTCCCTCCCTTTTTTGAGAGGCTACCTCTTCAGTTGGCTTGGTGTACCCATCTATCTTCAGTCTATTACAGTATGCAAAGACCTTACAACTCTGGATGCAATCATGGTGGCCTCAAATGTTCCACATGAGCGTTTTCAATGGCTTACCCAAGTGTACGTCACAATAACATAAGAAAGCGCAGTTGCACCAGCAGCCATCGGATAAAATCACCATCACATCACCAGGACTTGGGCTGGTAAAAAGCTGGTGCATGCCGAAGCCAAATATTGACCATTAAAGAATTCCCCTACCCTCATTCCACACACCAACCACCAGATGTTGTGCCATACCATACCTTCTAATAAAAAAAAAGAACAGTAAACAACATACAATCAGTGCTTAATTTGTAAAATAATAGGAACTAGCGCCCAGCATTTATTTCAGAAGCCTTTACCCAGTTCAGTTTTGACAAATATCGGATCACTGAATACCAAGGCTGCTTAGTCTCGGTTCACTCTTGCATGTTCTTTTCCATCTCTGTTTTCCTCTTTGTAAATGTTTTTTCATTTTTCTTTTTCTCCCCCTTTTGTGTTTTTCCCCTCTGTTGTTCCGGGTGAAGGTCTGAAGCAGTGCTTTAAATGGGCCAGTACTGGCACTTTTTTATTTTGGGAGAGAGAGTACCAGTGATGGAGCGGGTAAAATAAAAAAAAAATTGTATACCCAATCCATTTATATAAGTCATACTAAAATGAATAATAGTAATACTAATGGATAATTGAGTGGGGTGTTATTAAACTAATCAACCTTATTAACCAAGAGAATACATGCGGGAATGCACTTGCATGGCTAAAATAATAAGTGAACTAAGTTTGTACGCATATTAAATTTCTAGGTTCGGCTTAAGTCGTGTTAACGTGATTTGCGCTTAAATAAACCAGCATTAACGGCTTTAAATGTTGCATATGGCTAGATAAATGCATACACATAATGGTATTAGTAAGGGAATAACACTGTTTTAGTCATTTCTATGTATTAATTACGATTTTGTGTTTCTTTTACTTAAGTTGACTATTTCGGCCTACTAAAAGATGGCTGCCGACTGAATCCTCACTAAAGTACATGACTTCATACATTAAGCAATGGAGGAAGGCGCCTGCACTGATTTCGTTGTGGCCTTTCCATGAACTATTGAACCAGGTCCATGAAGACTACTCTGGGCAAGATGCCAATGTCCCTGAACATGGAAGAATTGTTGCCATTTGGGAACCAAAAGCCACCTATTCACAATAGACTGATACTTTCCTGACCTGGGAACAGCCTTTCCCATGCGCCTAGTTTATTCATCATCCGTATGTTAACATTTTAAAATGTTTCTTAAAGTATTGGGACGTGGCTGAATTCAGCCAATCAGCGGCCTGGAAATAAAGAAAATGATACTGTTTTATGTAAATTTTGGTATAAATATTAGTAGTCTAGAGAGGGAAAAGATCGGTCACCACCCTAGAGCTTGAGACGCACCCTGATCGATGCTACTCTATGCGACACTCCATGCTGACAGAAGAGGACGGGACGTTAGAATACTGATGATCTTTCTGAGGACTGGTGCTGACTTAGAAAACGACAAATAGCCAGAATAGGTAAATATGACAAAAGATAATATGTCACTGTTAGGATTTAACCTGCAATTTAATTAGATAAAGAAAAATCATTATTTGAAGAACTGTGTCAGGTGATTATTTCTCGTAATGTTTCATTGATTAATATAAGAGTTAGAAGAGATCTTTCATCAAATTCCAAACCATCTAAATGATCTAGTTGACCTCCGGATGGAGGAACTGTTAGAGTAAGTCAATAGATGTGTTTCCTCTATCTAAAGTGAATAGCTGTAGTTCGGGATCGGGAAATTTCTCCCCCTGTAAGGCACGGATAGTTTGATGTGAATGAATGTTGGTGTTATGGGCCCCACCAGCGTGTGATGTGTGTATGTGCGTGCGACTGAGGAATCATTCTGTCCGTGGAAGCAGGAGGAGATTTTGTGTTCAGAACTGCACCACCAGCACTTCTCATAAACAAGCAGGTACTCTGGTACAGAGCACCTGCTCTTCTATTTTTCCATTTCAAGCACAGGTCTGAAGGGGAAATGAAGTGCGGGTCCCTAAAACGCATTCTGGTGGGCCCCACGCGCAACATCTGTCTCAAATTAAGCATTGCATACGATATGATTCACATTGGAGGTCACATGATGTCCTGAAGTCCGCACTTGGCGTTAGTAGACAGCTCACTCGATGGGAACAAGGAGCCCCCACATAATAATGCAAACAAATTATTACACTGCATATAATGGGTCTGTCAGTGCTTAATTTGAGCCAGTGGTTTCCGGTGCTTGGTACCAACACATAATTGTCAACACCGGCAATTATGACAGCCTGCCACATGGTGGCACTGTTTGTCAAATTCAGAGATGGACAAAACGAATTTTATGACTTCAATCTACATTAAAAATGACTAATATCTGTCGCCCAAGCCATTTTTATAGCTTTTGGGGTCCTGGGATAGTCAGAATTGTCAAGCTTGTAGGAGTTTGAGGGTTAGTAGCTGTGTTGTTACAGCCTTTGGCTGTGCTGTAAGGGTGAATCTGTGGTGCAAGCAGCAGTGGCCCCCTGACGAGGGCCCTGGCACTTAACTTTTTATAAACTAGGCACTCCTCTGCCAGCATGCTGGGCTCACACTGCAGCTCAATTTGCTGGGATAAAAGAGCTACGAATCACAAAAAATGAAGTAGTGCAGGGGGTGGAGCGAACGCAGCCCAGTTCCTGTGTGGTGAGGCTCGGAAAATATCGAAGGAAGCTAACAAGAGCCGGTACCTCAAAATGCAAACTAGGCAGGAATCAGCCAAACTGACTCACACTTCAGTAATGGTGCTGCAAATGGACTCAAGTGCATGATGGTGGAGCACTGTGCCCCAATATATAGCCTGGTAGCACACGCCCCATGGCAGGAGTGAGACTTCCAAAACATGCATAAGGAGAGGCATCACCATAAGGTCAGAAGTGTAGGAGGATTGAAGCTGTCCACCAACGTCATGAACCTTTGGTGCCTCTGGGCACAGAACAAAACCAGCTGCCACAGGCAGCCAAGAACCGCTCAATCAAAGTTCTCACATGTCAATAAATTATAAGAAAACGTATTACTTCCTATTAGGGAACAGACATTTCAAGCAGTGAAGGAGTGCAGGGCAGGCACCAAATTGCTGGTAGGATGGGTTGGGAAAGGGGCCCTGCCTTTCCACATCGTGTTTTTGCTTTTCGTTACTTGGCTCCTTTTGTTTTCCGTGCCAGTTTCACAGTGTCAAGCATCTTCGTGGCCTTCTGTACCACTAGTGTGTTGGGAACTGATGCACTGAACTGGGACATGGAATAGGCTGGAGCTGCAAATTAAAAGGGGCCCTTTTACTAAACCGGATGGTTAAAGAAGTGACCCATTTTCGCACATCGGTGTTGTTTACAACCAACACAGACACGCCATATACGTGCTCTGGAAGGTATGGAAGACTGCGTGGATTTGGCCTTGCTTTCATGGAAATCAAAAGTAAAAGCCCGCCCAGCAGACCATAAAACAGGCCCACAACTATCTAAACCAGCCAATAGGTCTCGCTTTTGGGACCTTATAAGTGTTTAGTCATGCAACTGTTGCATGGCTAAACACTTATAAGGTCCCAAAGGCGAGACCTATTGGCTATGCCAATGCTTGTTTTAACTGCTGCAATCTATTGAAGCCTCACGGAGAACAGCAAAGCGGCCGCGAAAGTGATCACGATCAAACATCAAAGCGACCACGAAAGTGAAAGTAATCGCGGTAAAACGCGACGCGCGTGCCCGCGCACATGCACTGTAGGTCTAGGCTGGCCTGGTAGCACTTTTTGGATACCTCACAAAATGTCTCGCCAGACCAGCGCATGCGCTGGGTCATGCGAGACCTAAAAACCGGCCCACACACTGACCCGTCCGACCAGCACTTCGGGCACTGCCAGATTGCCCTATAGGCCAGTCCCACCCTGACTGACCGCCCATCATAATATAAGGATCAGCCGCCACATCAAGGATAAGGCGCAATAGGGCCACCTTCCAAGCTCTCAGAAACTTCTAGAATGGGATATTCATGTTCCTGATCCTACTCCTTCTACAGTTCCGTCGCGCACCCTCAGCCGTTCGCCCTGAAAGAGCATACACGTGGGACTACATGGCCTCAAGTTTCATTGCCGCATCATCCACGTTGGCAGCAGGCGTGTCACCTGTTGTTTACTTTGCTGCCAACAGCAGGCATGAAGAGATATTTTCTTCAGGTGGCCGCTCATGGTCAACCGGGTGGCATCCATATCTGCAGTACCATGATGGATGGGGCCCCACTGAAACGGTACAAATTCTGACATTTTCTCTTGCTTTTTATTGGGTGTGTCACCTGTTGTTTACTTTGCTGCCAACAGCAGGCATGAAGAGATATTTTCTTCAGGTGGCCGCTCATGGTCAACTGGGTGGCATCCATATCTGCAGTACCATGATGGATGGGGCCCCACTGAAACGGTACAAATTCTGACATTTTCTCTTGCTTTTTATTGGGTGTGCCCATGCTGGGAACACAAGAGGTCCCCCCCTCTTAATAATTAGAGTGCAGGAGTGAAATCATTAATATAGTGCAATAACTTACAATATGAAGCATATAATAACTCTTGTAGCTGATGCTTGCAGGACACCACATTTAATGGCGTGAAAAGCTTTTATGGCACGTATTCTCCAATATTTTCCTTCCAATGGTTTGCTGAGTGTGCTGCTTTTCTCTGGCACGTGCACAAATATTTATTGTGAGTGTTAGATAACACTGGAACATGTACTGTGTCTACATACGTTGCGTAGCTTTTCTAGTGAGTACTCAGAAATCATATTGTGCTAGTCTTCTGACAGCATTTTGCATGGCGGTGGACACCTTGCATAGATATTCCTTGCATGTACTCTGGAAATGTACATCTGGTAACTCATGAGCATTTTGTACCGTAGCGCATACTTAGTTTAGTTTTTCATGTCTTTGTTTAACTGGCATGCAATTTTGCGATCTCTGCATACTTGTTGTTGTTTTTGTAGAAATACTTGAATCTTTCCTAAACATTCTGGGTAGATCTCATCCTCATTTAAATTAGTTAAAGACTTGGGAAATGACTGACCCTGTGTTAGAACTGGCATGTTCTGGTTGGCTGAGGCAAGGCCATTGTTAGGGAGGACCTACCACTCCGTCAGGGCTGGGTGATTACACTCACTGTATAACCTGCGCTCACCCTTGGGTAGATTGGCACTGAGAAGCCAGACTTAGCACAGAGGTAATGTGTAAAGCATTGCCACAGCACTCACACACAAACATGAATCCACTTCTCTAAACCTCACTGTAAATGAGGCCCAAAGTCTGGTGCGAGTTTATACAAGTCGCACCAGACAGTTCAGGTCACACACAATAAAGATTTGCAAACTTGGGGGCATATCAGCAACAACCGTCGATAATTATCGCTAAGCGCACTTAGCGCTAGGATAATTATCGCCGGCTAACGTGGATTTTATTCGCTGAGATGGTGTGCTATTAGCAACGCTTATCTCAAAAGCGATAAAAATCCTAGCGCTAACTGCCAAACGTGAGATTATCGCTGGAAACCCAGCGATAATCTCACGAAGTTTGGCGTTAGCTTGATGATAGGGCCTCACATACTTAGCCATGATATCCACCTTCCATAGGATATCATGGCTAAGTCAGTCCTGAAGCAGGCGTAAGGAAAGTAGCGATAACAGGGGTTATCGCAACTTTTCTTAACGCTATGCTTCATGGCGTGGGGCTTGATGATAGGAGAAATGTCACTTAGCAACATTTCTCCAGTCATGTCAGGTCAGGAACGCCCACTTTGCATCTCATTAGAGATGCAAAGCTGGGCGTTAAGAATCCGGGCGCTAATGCAAGGTTTCACGCGGTAGCGTGACCTTGCAAATTAAGCGATAAAATTATCGCCGCTTTTCGCCCGAAAACGGACGCAAAAGCGGCGATAATTTTATATTGCCTCGTTGCTGATATGCCCCTAAGTACCTACCTGGAAATGAGGCACAACATCTGGTGCACATTGATATGAATTGCGCCGGACCATTCCAGTCACACAAAATGAAGAGGAGCAAATTCTGTACCTCCCTGGATATGGGGCACATCTGATGCGCGTTGACACGGGTCTCATCAGATGATTCCGGTCACACATAACGAAGAGGTGCAAATTTCATGCCTCCTGGAAATGAGGCACAATGTCTGGTGAGCGTAGTTATGGGTCACACCAGACAATTCTGGTCACACACAATGAAGAGTTGCAAATTCCGTACCTCCTTGGAAATAAGGCACAAGGTCGGGTGCGCTTTGAGGCGGGTCACACCAGACAATTCTGGTCACTCACACAGGCACTAGTTTACCAGTGCCACAAGAGGTAGACTGAAGCACTACTACGGGTATGTCCTCACCTCGGGTTGAGGCCCTACAATGCAGGGGCCAAACTCCTTAGAGGCAGGCAGTACTTTTGGGGCTCTGCACAAGGCAATCCGGTGCCTAGGCATAATACTTAGTTTCATGCTCGTGTCACACCACCAGTTGGGATCCAGCAGAAGATGTGGGCACTTAAAAGGGCACCATTCTCCAGGTGTCACAGTATACGGTGTGGGTCCCTTGCAGGAGACCTTTGATATCCCTAAGACCTTCACCAGAGAAAATGGGGCAGGCCAACAAGCCCTTGGAGAGCACACTTCAGAGTGCCACCTAGCAGCAGCCACTATTCAGGAAGAGTGCGCGATCCCTTCTAATTGTAGTAGTCTTATTGTGCACATCTGATTCCTCTGGCAGTGTGCACCACGCAGTCTCAGGAGCTCCAGTTCCACTTTCCCAGAAGTGTATCTCTACCCTCATGAAGTATGGCATCAGTAGTTATACTGTGGTATGCCTTTGAAGTTGGGGGTGGTTCAGAGGGTTTCCCTTTGAACCACAAAAGTCTGCCCTAAATTTCAGTCCTGTCTGCCATGCGGCTGTGGAATGCAGATCTTAATCTGTAGTGGGGACATGATCTGGTTCCCAGAGGCCAAGTGTCAAAACCTCTTTCTCCAATATATCCGGCCAGGCCCTCAAATAGCAGAGGTTTGTCGTTCCAGTTGCATGAACAATGTTTATAGCAGTCTTTGGAGAATGCAGAGATGTGCTCCCTCAAACTTCAGTGTGGACTAGAGTAAAACTAAAAGGCACACAAAGAGTTTTAGATCAGAGACATGCCCACTTTCTAAAAGTGGCATTTCTAAGCTATTGATGGTGAATCCTTCTTTACCACAGGAAAGGGTTTGCCATTGTGAATCCAATTAAAGGAAACATTATGAGGCTGCTCCACTGTAAGCCATTATTGCAGCTTGAAGTAATTTCAACCATTCTCCCTGGTTAACCTATGGGAAGAGCAAACCTCAGCGGCAGTGAAAACACATAGGTATTCTTCACTACCTGGGCAGGTTACACACAGGTGTACCTGCCCTGCCCTGCCTTTCCCTTCCACTTGCGTCGCCCTCTTAAGACTTACCCCAAGGTTGCCCTAATAGTATTGAATGCTCCCCTCAGGTTTGGCTGGTGGTTTGGACAGTCCAGTCTGAGCATAAGCGCAATTGTGCACACAAAGGCCTGCAATGGCAGGCTTGATACATGTTTTAAAGGCTATTCTAGTGGGTGGCACGCTGAGTGCTGCATCCCACCATTAGCTAGTGCAGTACATGTTCTGGGTATGTGGTGTACCTTTTTACAGGCCACTCGCAGGTACAACACCAAAACCAATCAAGTAAGCACCACTTCCTAGCATGGGTAGGAAGAGCGCAGGCGCTTTCACATTGCATTACAGTGGGAAAGCACCCAGAGTCTCAAGGCCACGAAAAGAGATTCAGCAAAAACCAAAAGGAGAAAAAGCTAAATATTTTATGAAAATCCCCTAAGAACGGCCATGTTCAACATCCTGAAATGCCATATACATAAACACAAGCAGCAGGGAAGTGAAAGGTTGCTGTTTTGGGGTGGTAATCTCCTTTCCTCGGTTCAGAGTGTCCTGAGCTCTTAAG
The DNA here is from genome assembly GCF_964204655.1 of Triturus cristatus. Lineage (NCBI taxonomy): Eukaryota > Metazoa > Chordata > Amphibia > Caudata > Salamandridae > Triturus > Triturus cristatus. The sequence continues at coordinate 1,077,480,012 of NC_140584.1, read as the reverse complement.
GGTGAATTGGATCATCCCCTCAATTTTGCCATAACATGCTCAAATTTATTTTAAAAGAAAAATATCATAAGTCTTAGGCATTTTTTTTAAGTGAAAATGTTTCAAAAATTAAACTTTATCCTGAAGTAAAAAGGGATACTAAATGGAAAACATGCAAATCTCACATTAGTCATGTATAGTGTCAAAGATTGATTTTATACTACATGTTAAACTGTGGTATACTTTTTATTCTTATGTATACGAATTGGTTAGCAACACATTAGCACTGGGCAAATACTTCCTTGTTTGCTGTCCACCATGATAAACAGTTTTATTCCCACCATCACACGTCCATTGCAGAAACAAAATACATGGTTGCAAGATAAACATTAACACCAAGGCATCTGTAGACTTGCTTTGTAGACCTGAGTCTCAAAGGTCAGGGCCTATACCACAAAGTCTACTGAATGCCTACCTCACCCAGATCTATCAGGACATGACACGCTGAAGCCTAACAAAGAGGCTCATGGGATCAGAGCCACTGGATGTAGTTGTTGCAGCGAGAAAGCCCATATCCGGGTTGTGGTTGAGTCACAGCTGTTGATGGGCAGTTAATGTCTGGAACAAGCAGTCCCACAGGTACACATGGAATCAGTTCAGAAAAAATATATTTTATTGAGCAAGCATTTCTCTTGCAGGGGGAAAGGGAACATTCTTTATGATCTTGGCTGTACCATCCCCTTTTCAAACTTCACGGCCAAACTGAATATGTAGGTAGGGTTTAAGTTATACTCATTTAGAATATATGATGTTTAGGTTTCTAAAGCAGCAAGAAAATCTTAAAAATTGGATCATGGGCACCACATAGTCTTATAGTTTTGTGTAAGCATTTTAACTTCCATATATGAAGTGGAAGTATTCTTAAACAAGCAGATGAACATCTTTAATTCATTTAGTGTCTCTCTCTACTATACGCCAGATCTGATTTGTTTAAATCCCATTAATTGTTCTTTCTTCTGCTTTGCTTTCAGCAATGAAAAAAGCATCTCACAGGAGTTCTGTCTGGGTCATCGACTAATTATGCAAATCGGTCTTGACCCTGGCCCAATTGGAACAGGGCACCCCAAGCTGACATGCCAGGTCCTCTTTGAACAAGAACACAAGCAAACCAAGGCCAGTTTCACCCTAGTTGTACCCCTTCAGTCAGGCCCAGCTTGATTCCAGTGATAAAGTGAGCACAGGACACAAGTCTTTGCCTACCCATCACACTTAGTGCATCACACTGAAGTATACAATAAAAGTGATAGGTGAGGTGGCTGAATGAATCTCAACCGTTGCTAATTACTCAGGCTTGCATCCCAGTCCATCGTTGTTTTGCCCACAACGCCACCTCAAATTAGAGCCAGCAATATGCAAATCAGCTTTGACCCTGATCCAATAGGAACAGTCCATCCCAAACTGTCAATCCAGGTCCTCTCTGGACAAGTACACAAGCAACCAGAGCCTGGTTTCTCCCTAGTTGGGGCTCTTAAGCCAGGTGCTGCTTGGTTCTAATGGAAATGTGAGGCTGTACCCACGTAGGCACTGACATAATTTCAATTCCAAAAAATGTGACTCATTTCCAGATTTTATGCTGAATTTCATGACTTTTTGCCCAAAATGGTGCCGAACCTCTGTGCAATCTTATTTGAGTGATGACCTTTGCCCCAATTGTGTTTCTGTTTATCCAAGGATAGCATGTACAACAGTCTTGTTTGATATAAAGTTGCAGAAGATTATCACGCGTACTTTTGATGGTACTTGTAGAAGATTTTCTACAATTCATTCTATAAATGCAGGCTGAATGGGAAGGCTCAGATCAGTGGACCAGCATAGCTGGCCTGGGCCCTAATGCAAGCAAGGAACACAGCCCTTCTAACCTATGGTTTGGTTGTAAAAGACAGACGTGACTGCAGAGAACCTCTCATGCTCATAGGCCTCGGTGCCACTGCATCTGTGGCACCATTGAGAGGTACGTTCTGGTTTCGACTTGAGTGGTAAAATAAATAACCCTAAATCATCTTTTCAGCAAGTGGTGTGGAGAAAGTGCATTTAGTCTATTGTGGCTACAGGCGATCAAACACTTTATACTCCAGAACCAGAATGAGTTCATCCCTGGCAGAAGTATGTCACATAATTTGAGGAGGCTGATGCATCTAACATCACCAATGTAGGATGCTGAGCACATCACAGCAGTGGCATCACTGGACATGAAAAAAGCGTGATGGGAGAATTTAAGCCAAGTGCTGATTAGAATGAACTTTGCTCCTGAATTAATGTGGTGGATTAGGTTACTATACACAGATCTGACTGCAACAGTTAGAATGGGAGATGCAGATTTAAGGCAATGGTCGTCGGCAGGGGCACCTCACAGGGTTGTCCTTGTTATTTGCAGTGGCTATGGAGCCCTTGGTTTGCCTGATGCAACACGTGGCTGGTGACACGGATGATGAGCTCCATCTCTACAACCGGGATCCTAGACAGATCTTGCTTCGGTGATGCACTTGGTGATCAACTTTGGTGTTGTATTTGGTTCAGTTGGTATTTGGGGAAGTTGCGTCAGTTCCCACTCGGGGGAAGAAGGGCAGGGGATCCACAGGTGCTTAGATATGACCCCCCCGCCCTGAGCTGGACTCCAGAGATGTTCACATATATCAGAATTAAAACCTATCATACTCAGGGCGACCGGATGGAGGGCACACTGGAGTGAATATTGGTGGCTCTAAGGAGGTTCTGGCGCATGCTTCCATTGTCGATTACGGGAAGGGTTGCTCATTCTACAATGGTTATGCTGTCATGACACCGGTACCACTAAGTAAATAGTCCAATAATTATTCCAGTGTGCTGGGTTTGGGAACTAAAGTCACTTCTCCTGTCCTTGATATTGGAAGTGAAAAGAAGCAGAGTTGCAACAGTAAATATGCAAAGGCCGCTTGTGGAGGGTAGACTTTTGGCACCTGACATTAATCTTGACATTTTATACTATCTTGCCCTGCAGCTACCGTGAGTGGTGAGTTGGTTCTTAAAGTGGGGAAAGCAGAAGATGCCCTGTACAACAGTGAGAGGTAGATCTCTCACAACAATGCATCAAGCAGCTATAAACTATTGAAGTGCAGCTTCAAAAGGACAAATATGAAGGTTGCATATGCCCCTGTTTTTCTCACAGTGGTGCCACTCAAGATGTTGTGGAAAAGTGCAGACATAAATAGTTGTGAGTCAGCCGACCTGCTGACATTGTGAACTGTTGCATTCAACACCCTACATACATTCAAAGAGATTAGGGGGTAGTTTAAGTTGCAACTGGTTAGTTTCTGGAAAGTGGAAGATGAACCTGGGACCAGAGGACAGATTAGGGAGAGGTGCATCTGAACCTTACGACAATCTTCACATTTGGAGAGGAGCGTAGGATAGTGTTGACTCTGTATCTTGAGCTGTTCTGGTGTGGCTGACTGAACCTGACAGACTGGACCTGGCAAAGACATAACTCAAATTGGAAGCTACCACAATGGTAGGAGTTAGAGAGGCTTTGTGCCTCAGACACTTTGTTATTTAACTGGCACAACAGCACTGATAGAGTTAACATGGGACCTAAGAACTCCAAGACTCCCATGAGGCTGCCCTAAACAATTCCAAGATTTTGCATTCTTATGCTCATTGCCACAGGAAAGTGGAGTTGTTGGAATATTATTGGTGTTGGTTATTGTTCGAATCTATGTTGCTACTGAACTGAATCTCTCTTGTCTGTACCGGGCAAGAATTCAGTAGGTAAGTGGGCCCAGATTGATCAAGAAGTCATGCAACGCAGGGTATCAAGTAAAGTTGTTATGCTGCGTTGCGTGAAAAGGAGAGTGCAGAAGAGCACAATTTCTACGAAGATGTGGTGACTGTTTGGTTGGCCCTCTCAGGCCGCCTAAACCCATCCTTCGCACTTTCCCCATTCTCCATGTAGGCTGCATTACAGCTTACATGGAGAACATGCCCACCCCTCCAGCCCCTGGCTGAATGGCGTGTCACGGCGCTCAGACCAATCACAATGCTGCATTGCAGTACTGTGATTGGCTTTGGGGAGGCAACCTGGCTGCCTGCTTCCTGTTCCTGGAGTCGGAGGCAGGAGAGCAGAGATGCAGAACCCGACCTCAAGGTAAATTGTTTCTTTTTGTATTTCCTAATCTCCCTCCGTAATACACCCCCGCAACAACCTTCTTCCTGCCCCCCTGCACCCGCACCTCCCACCTGCGAGCTATGCCAGCCGCCACTGGCCCTGTCAGGGCCACTCGTAATCGGTGAAAACTTGTTTTGCTTTGATTGTTTCAAACAAAAGTTTGGAGAGTTATTACAACTTTTCACAATGCCCCCTGAAACAAACTTGTGTGTGCTGAATAAATAAATTGCCCATATTTGTGCAACAGTCAAAATTGTATTTTCTTCTTATAGGGTAAAGGAAAGTAGATTCATTAAAGGAATGAGGAATACGGAAATGTTTTTAACCGTATTCATGTCCCACCGTCCGGTGGCACTCCCTCCCCAGACCTCATTGTAGCCACACCCATAATTTGATGAAATACGACTTTGTCATATTACTCTGCTGCCCATGCACACCTGGTAGACAGGTGTTTTTCTGGCACTCTATCTATTTTGCTGCCATATTGTCTGAAGGCTTTATTACAGATATGTTCATCTACGGTGCTTTCTATTTTGAAACAAGAACCGGTTTTCTCTTTATTCTTAAAATAATAAACTATGGTATGTTTTTCAGTCCAGGATGTTGTGATATATTTACACAGAGGAATGCATCTATTCCTGCTGCTGGAATTGGCTTCTCAACATTCCAGGCTGCTGTTAGAATGTATATCATAGCAGAAGGAACCAGTAGGATAAACTATACCATGCATATATGCAGGCGCGGCTCGTGCAGGTAAGAGCGGTGGGGCCGGGTGATGGGGGTTTTGACAGACGACGACAAGGGAAAATTAATTTTGTCGAAATCATCCCCGTACACGGCCTCACCGCTCCACTGCCCTTACCTGCATGGGCCGCTCTGCATATCTGTATTGTTGGTACTGCAGGGGAGGTAATGCCAGCAGCAGACATATCTAACAGAATTTAATGCCCTGCATTTTTTGAAGGATTTGTCACTGAGTGTTTTTCTTTACATTATGCCTATTGTTAGGCATGGAAAAACACACCTTTCATTGCTGACATTTTGTTACTGGGATGCTTTTGGCAGAGAATGGACCTGTTTTGTGATTGTTTTAAGTATAGAGCGAAGAGTAAAGCGCTGGTTCAAGCAATGGTCAAGCGTCTTCATTGAGGGTATCAATACATAGTACTTTGTGTGTGCAGAGGGTGTGCCGGGGTCACTTCACCTGCCAGTGCCATCCTCGGATGATACACTATTACAGCCTACTGTGGGTCTTACAGAAGCAGTGACCATGACACCCAAGGCAGTATTTGCCAGAAGCCATCCCAAGGAATGCCCCCCCTCAGAGTCCATCCATGGCAGTGCTTGCAGTTGGCCTGGATCTAGGAAGCTTCCAAGGCTGAGCAGTAAAGGACAAAAGTCGAATACAGGCTGCTGCTTCACCAGAGTCAAGAGTTATGGAGGAACAGGACCTAAGATGACTAAAGAGCGAGCAAGCGCAGGCAAGAGTTGGCGGTTCCACTCCCCTCTCACTGAGAAATGCTTCTGGAGGTTGGAAACCATCAGCAGAGCAAGGCTGGAAGCTGTAATAAAGCATGGTCTCACTAGTCCTATATTCCCTTTAAGTTGAAAGAAAGACATTTTTCAGGATGCAATATAAGTGCTTCACTGCTGATGGATTTCAAGGTGATTGTGGGGAGGATGTAATATTCATTTTTTTTGTCTTTAAAGCGCATAGCTTTGCTGCTTTAAAAAGGGCTAATTCAGCATGATGAGACAGGATTGCCTGATGTGTCGTGGGTGGTTTGGAACTTATGGGCTGCAATAAATAACACCTTTTCCACTTTTTAAAAAATATTTAATGGGGAGTAAGTAATATGCAGATTTTGGTGCTTATTTCACAAAAATCTATATACTTCTGTAAATGCAGGGCCTTTTTCCTCGTTAAGTTTAAGCAGGTATGATCTGCCAAAATTCACAAAGCGTGCAAACTGTATGGCACACAGTAATTATCCGGTGTAATAAACATAACACCACTTATCATTACAATCCCTAAACAAACAAGTGCTTCTGCGGGGATCGCATCTAGCCAGAGCACTTGAGTTCAGTTTCACTCCTAACAAACAATATATTTTTGAGACTTCGGCAATTTCATCAACCGCCTGTAAATGACATGCTATTTAGTCCCTTCACACAGAAAAATCCAACAAAAATAAGAAGTAAAAAACACAGCCGTGGAAAATATTTCAGTCTAACAGAAATATAACCTATGAGCACAAGCTACATATATGGCTTTTTAAAAGTTACCCATATCTTTAACATGGATTCAGAGGCTCGCCTGCATTTTGGAGATGAGCATATGTGAGAAAGACTCTCCGACACTCTTGAAACATCTGCCCTTCTTTCCTCGTTGCAGGGTTTTCCAGTTTCTGCCACCGGCTTAGTGTTTGCAGAATGTGACCTTATTTTAAATATATTCCTGCCTGAAGCACAGTCCAGACCAATGCTGGGAAATATATGTGCACTGTGCGTGTTTACCAAAATAACCTGGCCTTTCAGTTACTGGGCTCTGAGTCAGCTGGCACTGCACTTCAAATGTGTTTGCCAACTATAATGGGCTAGTGAATAATTGTGGGTTGCGAAAGGAGGAACCTGTGACTTACAGAAAGTTACTGTATTCACATTTATGGGGTCTCTATACTATACATTAACTTCGCTCTGTCTACTCTCACTTCTAGCCTTGATTTTAAATCCTTAAAGAACGAAACTTGCCAACAGTGTAAGTACCTCTCTCAGAAATGGTAGCAAAATGGTAGCTTGTTGAGTAAGAAGTTGTAATGTTATGAAGCAGCCCTTATTAACATCATTGGTGGTATTGCTGGATAAGAAGCACATGGTGCCTGTGCCACAACATTTTGTCCTGCCCTCCTCAACCCTTGAGCCACACCACCACAGCTGTTGAATGTGCTGAGAGGCAACAGAGAGCTGCAAACACTGCACTTTGCCACACACATCTGCCAATCGATCTTTAACACAGAGCAGTTTTGTTTGAGGCAATACATGAGCATACGTGTTTCCGTATAATGTTTGTATCCGACTTTCTATGTATATATGTGTAACAGTATGTGAATATATATAGACCTAGGGAGATAACACACGTTTGGCGGTCCACGGACTGCCTGACTCACAGGTACGCGGCAGGGGCGGACTTCTGACTGTCCTATTACCACCATTGTAACCACCAGGGATCAGAGATCTCTGGTGGTGGTGCAGCAGTACTGAGGCCGCAATATTGGCCTACCATGCATATTATGAGTTTCCTCACCGCCACACTTTTCATGGTGATGCAACCGCCATTAACATTGTTGCAGTGAAGAAACTAAGGGGGTTCTACAGGGTCCCTGGTGCCTCACGCCATGTGGATGCACACAGGAGGGCACAACATGTGCCCCACTGTGTGCATGCACACCAGTACCTGCAGCAGTCAATGGCGTACAGGTACTGATTTGACATTCCCATGGCAGTGCCTATTTCATAGGCACCCTAATGTGAACGTCAAAGAACAGCCAGACAAAAGAAAACTGCTAATTTGGCAGGTAGTTCAAACATGGGTTTGACGGTGCGGGCTGACCCCCTCCCGCACCGCCAAACTCATAATAAAGCCCTTAGATATATATAGACACACCCAAGGAAAGTAAGATATAAACATTTTAAGTAAATTCAAATAGTGACCTGAAAAAACTCAGCTGCATTACAGATAGTCAATGAAGTCTGGTCATTTAATCACGCCAGGCAAAGAGAAAGATCCTATATACGGATGGACCTAAAGGGCAAAAGTATCTCGGTCTGTCCCCCATTTCATTTTAGCTGAGAAGATTTTACTGTTTTGGGCATAAATAAGTAAGCTAAACCCAAAGGACATGATGAGAAATACAATAGGACCCATGTTAACGTTGAATGATAAAGAGCAAAGTCTACATATCCCTTTGGAACCCTACATTTTAAACATTCTATCTTTGATACACAAGAAGCCGTGGAGACTTACTGTTAGACCCGGGATCCCTGGTTGGCTGAGTTAGGTAACTTAGGCCACATAGGGACCCACATTTCCACGTCAAGGAAAGGAAGGACGCCTTCTGAGATAGCCCCCGCTCACCCCCTCAGTAGCTTGGCACGAGCAGCCAGGCTTATCTTCAAGGCAAATGTGTAAAGTATTTGCAACCACGCTCACAGCAACCCAATGATGACACCACAAATAGACTCCACACGAGTTTTATAAAAACAAGTATACAATTTTATATAAAAAGATATACGATAAGACCACACAATATGAATCCAACATATGCGTATCTGTAATATTCCTCCTGGTCGGTTGTTAGGCCGGCCAGCCCTTGTAAGTTCTGGCAATATTAATGAGAACTTCTAAACGTTCCACTGTAGTCCTAATACAATGTTATGCAGTTCGTAATGCTAGAATCAGGCACTTTGCAATAAAAAATGTATGCAATGTGTAATGTAACAATCAGGCACTTTGCAATGTAAAAGTAATGCCATCCGTAACGTAACAATCAGGCACTTTGCAATGTCAAAAGTATGCAATACATAATGCAACAACCCGGCACGTCGTTCTGCAGAAATAATGCGATGCATAATACACTAATCAGGTAGTTTGTTATGCAGGAATAATGCAACGCGTAATACGCTAATCAGGTAGTTCGTTATGCAGAAATAATGTAATGCGTCATACACTAATCAGGTAGTTTATTATGCAGGAATAATGCAATGCGTACAACACTAATCAGGTAGTTCTTTATGCAGAAACAATGCAATGTGTAATACGACAATCAGGTACTCCGTTATGCTGAAATAAGGTAATGCATAATACACTCCAGCACCAATCAGGGTGCCTCCGGCTGTCTCTACGCGCCCCTCGTGCTGACTTGCAGTCAGCCTCTGTCAACAGTTGCCCACAACACGGGTATGGTGTAACAAAAAGTGCAGCTCTGCTCTCCGGCCCTGGTATTGTCTCTCCCTTGGCAATACGGGTCGCAATACGAGCCGAAGCAGAGGCTCTTGCTGCCGGAAGAAGAGAGAGGCCGAGAGTGTCTCCCTCCGAGCCCGCACCCAGCCCCAGGAGTCAACACACGTTACCTGGGGGGTGCAAACTCACTCTGCTCCCCTCTTCCAACGACTTGGGCCTCCTATGCAATCTTTGGTGAATTGGCCGGCGGCTCAACTCCTCTGGGGCTGCCTGTCCAGGCCGCTGACACTACGAAGATCTCAGGCTGCCACAGGGCGCACACACACAGCGTCACTGAGACTCACTTTGACTTTGGGTGCACGATCACCAGGCACTCCTCACATAGATCTCAGGCTGCATGAAGCACATGCACACAGCGTCGCTGAGACTCACTTTAACTCCGGGTGCACGATAACAATGCAATCCTCATGAAGGTCTCAGGCTGCACAAAGCACGTGCACACAGCATCGCTGAGACTCACTTGGATTCCAGGTGTGCACGTTAACAAGGCAATCCTCACGAAGGTCCCAGGCTGCACAAGGCACATGCACACAGCGTCGCTGAGACTCATTTAGATTCTGGGTGCACGTTAACAAGGTAATCCTCACGAAGTGCTCAGGCTGCAAAAAGCACACGCACACAGCGTCGCTGAGACTCACTTGGACTCCAGGTGCCCATGATCACAGGGTACTCCTGACGAGGGTCTCAGGCTGAAAAAAGCACACACACACAGCGTCGCTGAGACTCTCCTGGAAACGTTTGTGTTCCTGGCTTTCTGCAACAGGGAGCCAGCTCACCTCAGGCCCTTGGGGATAAGTTACTTCAGGACAGCAAAGTCCTTTCAAGCAGGGGGACACAGCACACAGCAAAGTCCCTTCAGCCTTTCCTTCATTAAAACAGCAAACTGCAGGCCAGCTCCAGAACACACTGCAAGGGTCAGTCCTTTCCTTCAGTCTCTTCAGTTGTTTCTTCCTTGGCAAAGGTTCCTCTTGACCACGAAGTAGCTCCAGTCTTGTTCAATCTTGATCAAGGCATTCTCCAAAGTTTAGGAGCTTCAGCTCTCATAGTTATATCCCTAAATGGCTTTGATGTCTTTGTGTTGAGGGGGCACTGACCCATGTTCAAACCATTTGTGGGTGCCTCCCTGCCAGTGACACCTTCTTCCTTTGATTAGTGGGACTCTGGATTCTCAATCACTCAGCAGGAGATGGGACAATTGTTTTATCGCAGCAACCCAGGCCTCTTCATCTCTAAGGGCTACTCCTCCCTCTACACTCCAGATGCAGGTCAGCCTGTTGCTGTCTCACCTCATCCCCTGGGTCAAGACATTCCCCAGATCCTATCACTTTCAAATCCAGACAGTCAATCCACAACCAGGCAGAGACACACTGAAATGTTTAGAGCACAAAAACCCAGCCACTTCTAAAAGAGCGGCTTCTAAACACATAAAGCAAAAACCACCTTCATAAAAGATGTGTTTTACATTGTGAGTTCAGGCATACTAAACTTCAGCTCTCCATCGTAAGCCTTTGGGAAGATAGGCTGGAAAACATATTACACAGCCTCCCCATTCTGTCCTATGGGCAGGGGGGCCTTTCAACACTGAAAAATGAAATGGTGCTGCAGGCAGGTAGCATTGACATTACCAGCTCTGACACACATAGTGCACTTTACTAGTAAGGCAAACATACCAATCATGGACAACCAATTACCATTACACTTTACACAGGGAGCACTTGTGCTTAGACACTGATCAGCAGTGGCAAAGTGCCCAAAGCATCTAAGTTGGCAACACTATGTCAGAAAATCGGTCTGGGGAAAAAAAAAAGTTTAAGGAACTTTAGCACAAAAAGGCCAAGCCATTCACTTACATAAAAAGTTAGCAACCCGTTCAACAGCTTTAGTTTCAATTCCAAAATGTTGCATTTGTTCTAAAAGCAGCTGATGATCAACTATAATGAATGCTGCTGAAAAGTCCAAAAGAATGAGGGCTGGTCTGATCCGGTACAGTGGTAATCACTGCTCAGGTCTGGAGTCCACATGAAAAATAGTTGTCACCCATTACAGCGGTAACCACATTTGCCGTACCACTCTTAGTGGGTAGGTACCAGGGCCTGTATTGAATAAACTGCCCGTGGGGGTGCAATGTGCGTTTGCATTCTCTTTTTGTTTCTACCAGGCACTTCAGTTTAACAAACAGGGCAACAAGCACTTGCATGGCCCATGGTTTAATACAGATCTCACCAGCACAGATTTTCACTGGTACAACTTTAAGGCGGCATACCCTTATTAGCATTGTTGCATGCCTCTGCTCCAGCATCATATTATGGACATGGGTGCCGAAAGGCAAAGAGACTGAATACAAAGAGGTGGTGCACAGTCAGTGTGTCCTTGAAGGCACCTCTTGAAAGGGGGAAAAAAGAGTGCTATGGTCCCTCAAAACCTCCTCCTGCAGTGGGTGCAATCAATCAAAGCTTCTGTCTGAAGGGGATCTCTGCCCCCCTTTCATGGCAAGCCAGGTAATACCTGAGCAGTAAAAGACTTTTTGCATGTTTCAAAAAGCCTGTCTGTCTTTCCCTAATGCATGGCTCTAGGCCAGGCTTGCTTTCACAGCTGCCTCCTGGGCAGGGCATTATCTGTAATAAGGTCACTGACCAGGTCTGCACCAGTCATACCCATTTAAAGCTGGGCCATGGTGCACACCAGGGCAGTGCACCTTTCATATCTGCTATGGCCCCTGACATTCCTCAACATCTTCAAATGGAAATTTCAAGTAGATACCAAATTCTTGATTTCAAGGTCATTCGAAAACCTTTAGAAATAGGAAAGTATAGGTGGACCTGCAATTGCTTCCCCAACAACAAAGTTTGAAAAAACATCTAACGTCTTTAGAAACCCACTGTTTCTTGAAATATCTAAAAAAAAGCTCTCAGATGTCTTTTTTTTTTTTAAACAATTTTTATTAATAGTAATTTTGCACCTTTCCTTATACAAAGTTCACGTTCACGACATAGGTTGAATTTGTTTCTGTCAAATACAACATAGGTGACATCCCTTTGGAACAGCCATACGTCAGCAGTACATATAACACAGAGTACCTTCTGCAAGCAGTCCCATACATGGACCCTCTCCCCTCTAATCAAGAAGTAAACCGTCTGCATCATACGCTGAGGTCGGACTCTGATCCCGATGACGGGGGTGTGCTTATATGACCCCTGAATGTGTTCCATTTTCCCCATACTATCTGCCATCGCCGGGGGCAACCCCTATTAGCACACACCACCTTCTCCGCAACCATGGCGCTATCTAAGTCGCGACACCACCATGCGTGTGAGGGGACTGCTGGCGCCCCCCAGTTGCACTCAATATTCCTCTTGGCCAATACTAGCCCTATGGACACCCAGGTTTGTTCAGCGTGGTTCAGGTCTGTATCATCCCATATATTCAGTAAACACATCCGAGGCTCAGGGGGAACCTCACGCCCGGTTACTCGGGAGACCGTTGCCATAACCTCTCTCCAATATCCGGCAATGACAGGGCAATTCCAAATCGTATGAAAAAAGGTACCCTGGAGGCCGCATCCCCGTAGGCAAAGCGGATCAACCGCTCTCCCCATTTTATGTAGCGTGGATCTAGTGTAGTATATCCTGTGCAGTATTTTAAGCTGCACCAATTTTAGTTTGGACGAAACCGCCACCTCCCGCGGGGACGCAGTCGCTTCCTGCCATTCATGCTCCCATTTCTGTTTAAGAAATTCTGTGGGGTCTTTTTGATGGTTTATTAACTTACGATATGTCAGCGATATAGCTTTCTTGGTCAGATGGTCTGTGAGTAAACGATCCTCGAGTGGGGAGGACTCAGGTGGTGTGGTCCCTCTAGGTATAGCATTCCTCAAGGCATTTTGAATCTGCAGAAATTTGAAACTTTCCGCCCGCTGCAGCTGATATCTCTCAGATGTCTTTGCTGGAGAAATTATGCACTCCATGCCCCAACCAGAAAGAGTAATCTTTACCTAAAACAATCATCTTCTTTACTGAGTGAGATGACTGCTATTCCAACAAACACCATGACTTAACAATTTCTTAGCTGTGGCCTGATTGTGTGCAATACTTCAGTGGCACTGTCAACACTGTAGGCAGTAAATGCATGTCATGCCACATATATGTTTGATGTGTGTGCTGTTACAAGAAACCCTATTTTACCTTTGGTAATAGCTTTTCTTCATGTGCGGATCCTTTGTGGTGATGCCCAGATAATAGGCTTAAAATCTATTTAAAAATTCAGTTGCATACTGTGAATAAAATTTAGTTGGGCCAAAATGCAGTTCTGACAGAATCTCTGTCCAGAACCTCTGATATCTATGGCACACTCAGCAGGCAAACACCAGAGAAGTGTGAATTCAGTTCATGTAGTACCAACAATTTTAAGGTAAATAGCACAACACAATATAATTCTCAAACCATTTAGAAAGATAGCTAAAAAATAAATGTTCAAAAAGATACTGAAAGCATCAGAATATGTAACGGGACCCAGAGATAGCAGTGGTGCACTTTCATGGCTTGGCAGTTCGGGCTGGACTGTTCCCATGAGGCACAGGGTCAGACTGATTTGCATATGGCCATGTCTGAACTGGGGTGGCAGAGTGGGCTAAAGAACGGTGATGGATTAAACCCAGATCAGTTGACTGGGGGTGAGTGCTTGCAATGTTCAACACTCCGTCCATCATTTCCTTTAGTTTTTGCTTTGTTCGCCATAAGTTGGCAGGGTATGCTCAGACGTGAGTCCCTTGCTCACTTTGCCACTGGATTCAAGCAACCTGGCTGAAGACGGCTGAAATGCCAAAAACTGGTCCTAGGAAGCTTGTTTCCGTTCCAGGGAAGACATGGCTTGGCAGTTCGGGCTGGACTGTTCCCATGAGGCACAGGGTCAGACTGATTTGCATATGGCCATGTCTGAACTGGGGTGGCAGAGTGCGCTAAAGAACGGTGATGGATTAAACCCAGATCAGTTGACTGGGGGTGAGTGCTTGCAATGTTCAACACTCCGTCCATCATTTCCTTTGGTTTTTGCACTTTCAGTTTAACCATGATGGTGCAGAGGTCAGATACACCAAGTAGGTCACCAAGTAAGTCTTTACCTTTGGACTTAGCCTGTGAATTTGAAGACCAAATCTTCCCGTGGAGCAAGGTCCAATGGCTGTAGTCAACAAGAGACCTTCATAGTCAGATATGTCATTGAGCTGCTGCTGAAGCGAATAATGTTTGTGGCTAAAGATTCGAGTGGGACAAAGTTCGACTTTGAGGCTGCTGAGTTTGCTTGGTCATTGAATAGATTTGTAGCCTCTTCCTGGTCCAAAGTTTTATCTTCAAATTTAGTCCCTTTTTTAGAACTTGTAATCCACTAGAGGGTCAAGGTTTGAAGCTGTAGCCTGGAAAAGCTAAATGAGGCCAGATACCTTTACCAGTGCAACAAAAAGCTCCATGTGGGACTGACCAGGTTTTGTTGCCTGCCTTGGGTGTGATGTTTCTGGGCAAACCTCAGCACCTTCATTCAGTCCTTCAGAGGTGGAAAAAACACTTTTCTCCAATCGCTAATTAGTCCCACAGACTCCTACTGTACAGGACAGGATTCTTCTATGCTATGGTATGTATATTTTTATAGCGCTCCAATTACCCCTGAGGATATCCAGGCACTTGGATAGGCGGGAGCTTGCCTGAAGTTAATTGAAGTGCCAAGACTTCAGTTTCTTCTGGAATTAGAGAAGCAACACAGTGGCCCTGATGTGGTGGGGGAGGTTGTTCCAAGCCTTTAGAGGCAATGTGTGAGAATGCTTAACTTTCTGCTCTGTTCTTATTTATGTGGGGGATGTGCATGAGTGAGAGACTGGCTTATTGGAGGTGTCTGGCGGGTTGGTGGAAGTGGATGCTTGTGTTGAGGTAAGTTCAGTTCAGTTCATAAAACTTTATTTCGGCACTGTTGGCCATAAAAGCACAATTTATAAATAATATGAAAAATTAGATAAAATACAATATATAAAAAGCAAGGCAAAAGGAATTACAATCCACACACTAGGAGGACTGCCCCAAGCATCAGCCATCTTATAAAACAGGACATAAAGTGCATGTGTTTTGGAGGCTGGTTCCAGCAATTATGTGCTCCATACAAGTTTAAAAAAGGATTTACACAGCTGGCATATTTGCCTCCAGTTATCAAACAGTGCATAAGTAAAACCACCAGCATTCGGAGGGAATTGCACTTGTTGAGGTAAGCAGACTATGCTGTCTAGAGCCTTGTAGGTGTGTGCTAGGAGTTGAAAGTGAGTGTGTTTGTGCATGGGGAGCCAGTGGAGTTCCTTCGGATGTGGAGTGGTGTGGGCACTTCATGGGTGGTTGCAGACAGGTCTTGCTGCAGCATTCTGAATGTTTTAGAGTCTGTTCAGAAGCAGTTTTTTGATTCCGGCGAAGAGTGCATTGCCGTAGTTCATCCTTCTTGTTATGGGGGCTTGTGTGACAATTTTCCTGTTTTTTTCCAGTAGCCACATGAAGATATTTGGTAGCATCTTCAGCAGGTGGAAGCAGGTGGAGGTAACTTTGTTGACCTGTGCTGTCATATCCAATTTCTTGTCCACGATGATTCCCAGATTGCTGGTGTGGGTGTGTAGGGGTTGGGTCGGATCCGAAGTCCCCCAGCCACCAGGTGGAGTCCAATGGGGAGTTTTTGCTTCTAAGGAATACCACTTTGGTTTTGTCAGTGTTGAGCTTAAGGCTCCTGGACTTCATCCATGTGGCTACTGCGGTCATGCAGGTGTTGAAGTTGGTCTTGGTCACAGGAGTCTTGTCTCAAATGGAGAGTATGAGTTGGGTATTATCTACGAAGGAGCGGATCTTGATGTAGTGATATTTGAGGATGTTGGCCAGTGATGTCATGTATTTGTTGAACAGGGTTGGGCTAAGCGCAGGCCTGGGGGTAATTTAAATTATGCTGTGGTAAGTGTAGTAATTAATTTCAATAACTATGCGGTTCTCCTGTGATGTAAAATTACTGCAAGTGTGCAGTTTCACTTGCTTGAGTAATTAACAGTAATACAGGAAAAAACTTACCACAGGAGCACAGTAACAACTTCTAAGAGACAGCAAGCGGCTGCTGGGGCTACTGCTGGTCATGTGCTGTAGCATTTATTGCTGTTTCTTAACATGAAATTAATCCTTGGGCCCATTTTGGATGGGTAAATGCTGGATCATGCAAAATTACAAGCAATAATTCTAGAGCAAATTACTCCAGTTACGCCCCCACCCCCCTCCAGCTAAGAAATGAGCCTTGGGGTACTCTACAGGTGAGACTTCTGGCTTTCGACATGTTGGGTTTCATACTGATTTTCTGTGTTCTTCCAGTGAGGAAGGAGCAGACCCAGTTGAGGGCAGAGTCTTGGATGGCTAACTCATGGAGTCTTTTTGTCATGGTAAAGAGGCGCACCATTACAAAAACGGCTGAAAGGTCGAGCAGGATGAGGGCCGCTGTTTCTCCTCGGTCAGGGGGCATCCTTATGTTGTCTCTGGCTGTGATTGGTGCAGTTTCAGTGCTCTGGTTTGGTCAGAATCCGGATTGATAGGCATCCAGAAGTTTGCGTCATCAAGGTGGTTGGTGATTTGTCTGTTTATGGCATTCTCCATGATCTTTGCCAGAAAAAGTAGTAGGTAGATTGGTCAGTAGTTTGCTAGTTGAGTGGGGTCTGCCAAAGGTTTCTTAAACAGAGCTTTTACTGTGGCATGTTTCCAGGCATCTGGGAAGGTGGTGGTGTAGATTGAGGGGCTTAGGACATGAGTTAGTGTTCCGCGGATAGTGTGGGCGACCGTGTTGTAGATGTGGTGTGGGTATAGGTCCGTAGGTGATCCGGAGTGAATGGTTTTCGTAATGCTTGTTGTTTTTCAGTGGCAACTTGTGACATTTGAAAGTGGTGGGGCTCCAGTTCCTCATCTCATGTCAAGCTGCATAACTGCACAATCACTCTCCCCACCATGCCTGTTTCTTACAGATCCAACCCTCCCCATTGTGCAAGCGTACTCTATGTATGTGGCTAAGTGGCTCTGAAACCGTTAAATAAATCCTCACAGTGACAAGTTGCCAGCCTTTAGAAAGAAACAGAATACAAATGTCTTCCATCCATCGTACCATGCCATTTCTTGGTCAGTAAAGAATTACGTAGACACAGTCCAGCTAGCGTTGCCCCACTAAATATGGCTCTTCCTTCACTGAGGATGTATGCTATGCTATGCTATGCTATGTGGATTTCTAAAGCACATGGCTACCAGTAGGCTTCCCAGTGCTGGCTAAGACATAGTATTTCTTTGGGTTAAGTACAGTAACACACTCCATTAATGTGGATACAGCCACATTTTTGCCTTTTTCTAAACGTTATTTGTTATTTTGGCATCTTAGTAGCATGTTCCAAAGTTTGGGGATGATATATGAAAAGGATATACAGCATGAATCATGGACAAACTGCGCTGAGCACAAACTTTCATCAAGTCAGACACAGCAGGTGGAAAATAACCAGGAACACACCACAATCTTTGAAAAGAAAGCTTTCTTTTCTAGGGTGCCTAACCTTTCCTGAAATACCAGTCTTGAGGTTTCTAGCTAGCTCATCCAAACAGTTTTGCTCAGCAAATCAGGCATAATCTGTTTTTTAAAGTTTGGGAACAGGACAACGGGCATGTGTTTTACAAACACGTTTTAGGGTGTGTTTATTTACAGCTCAATTAAACTATCACCAGTACATTTCGAATATACTGCACTCACACTGTGCTTTCTGATTTTCTATGCAGAGACACAGCAGACTGACTTTCTTCTTCCATTGTTAGATACATTTTATTTTAGTCAAATGGTATTCGTGTAAAACAAATCTATAGCCCAATGTTTAAACGTGTGGTTTGGCATAATGTGGAGATCTAGGGCCCGATTCACAGAACAAACTTAAGACAAAATCCTAAACTTAGTACCATTTTGGTATTCACAGAATGCACTTACTACTTCTGGTATTCACAGAATGAACTTACTACTTTTGCGATTCACAGAATAAACTTACTACTTTTGCTATTCACAGAATGGATTTACGACTACTAACTTTACGTCCGCACTCGGGCCGGAAATTCCGGCCCGGAGGCGGAGCTTCCGGGCCAGAGGCGGAGCTTCCGGCCCAGAGGTGGGGATTCCGGCCAGTGGCGGAGATTTAGCCATGGCCAAAATCTCCACCTCTGGGTCGGAAGGCCCGCCTCCGGGCCGGAAGCTCCGCCTCCGGGCCGGAATTTCCGGCCCGAGTGCGGACGTAAAGTTAGTAGTCGTAAATCCATTCTGTGAATAGCAAAAGTAGTAAGTTTATTCTGTGAATCGCAAAAGTAGTAAGTTCATTCTGTGAATACCAGAAGTAATAAGTGCATTCTGTGAATACCAAAATGGTACTAAGTTTAGGATTTTGTCTTAAGTTTGTTCTGTGAATCGGGCCCCTAGAAAATAACATTTAAGCACTGAGTGTGGGGAAGCGATCACACGTGCAACTGCTGCTTCATTAAAAATAATTAACCTGATCTAGCGATTTTTCCCAAGTGAAAAAACACCTAAACTGTGGTCATAAAGCAGCCTCAGAATCTTCTGGAAGTATAACAATTGTGTGAGAAAAGTGGGACTCCAACCTGAACAATGAGTTCAGACACGCTCTGAGTATAGCAGCAGACAAAGCCAGGATATTTATCACCAAGGACCCCAAAATTACAAGTATACTGTTTCCTGAAAGCAGCCTTCCTGCCAAGCTATCAAGTTCGAAAGTGACGGAAGGGGAAGGAAAGTGGTTGGTTAACTTCCTACAAAAGCCAATGCAAACCTAACCAATCGGAGCTGCTCTCATGCTATTTTTAGGATTGGCTGGTAAATAGTGTTTGGATTGGTTGGTAAACAGCGTTTACCATGCATGCAAGACAACGCATGCCATTACAACGTGGTTGTTGCAAATACTGCATTGTTACATCGCATACCTTTACAACGCAAGTCAGAACAATGACTTGCGTTAGGGGACAGAAGGTGTTGGATTTAAAATCCAATACCTTCCCTATTGTTGCACAGACTGTAGTTGGAATAGTAAATTATACGATCCCAACATCCCGCAACCCCTACAGCAAGTCGTTGTTCCGACTTGCGTTGTAAAGGTATGCGATCGATGTAACAACGCGGTCGTTGTAACGACAGCGTTGTAATGGCATGCGTTGTAATTACATGCGGACTAACGTGCCATATTCGGAGTGGTTGGACCAGGCTAACCCATTTCTCCTTTTGAGGCTAGGGACCTGTGCTTGCAATGCCGCAGCTATTTAGCACCGCTCAGATTGATGCAGTCTGAAGTGCGCATTCCGGGCTTGGCGTCGCAAGAGAACCGGTCATTCTGACATGTGCACTCTGCACAGGCACTGGCACTCTTGGCAAATCCCCCTGCTGCTGCTTCCAATCAGCAGGAATCAGCCCCGCCCTCACACTTGTGCTAGACCAGTGGGCAGGTGGCGGCAGCACATCATATAAAAATAGTAATGACCATTTTATTAATTTACATTTTCTGCTGCACTTGCAGCAGGCAGAGTGATGCTCCTCTGCCCTTTAGGAGGAACCGCCACTGTTGTTTCTTCTGTGGTCTTGGTATCCCAGGGGGATAGGGTGCGAGGCTGTGAGGGTCCAGTTAAGGGTTGAACTTGCTGTAGATGGTTTGTATATTGTTACTGTTAGTCCATCACAAAGGTCCTGCAAGGAGGGGATGCTGTTTGAGGAGGAAGACAGTGAAGTTTATCATGATCAAGAAGATCTGCGTGTTGCTTTTGGCACTGTTTTCTATGCATTCCACCAGAGCCTTCTATCATCTCTCTCTCCAGCCAGGCCTTCCAAGCTGGGTCTCATGGGTGCAGTTCTCATTTGGACCTTCTTGGAGTCAGGAGTCTATCTGCTTTTTGTGTTCGGCAAGGAGGCAAACCGGAAGCCAGCCATGTGGCCCTTGGTAAGCAGTTCAAGATCCAGGGCCACTTTTCAATTATGAGGCACCCTTTAGGACTGACTTGTTTATATATAAAATAGGTTTTCCTACATAATGAAGGCTATTTTCCTTGCAATGTGTTAAGGCATTGCCTTTAAACTATAATCGAGCCAGATCACAGTGGTGCTCCTGGCAGACATACATTTTTAGGTCTGACCTAGCGACAGCTTTAAGTATTCATCCAGCCTTATGAAATCAAAATATTCATAAAAATTAATACATGCTAAATACACATATAAGGGCTTTGCGACAACCCTCTTCCTCCATCGGACTGCTCCTATGTCATTCACATTTTATCTCCACCCACCACAGCATACAGACTGGAGCAGTGAATCAGTCTACTTCAGGCATTAGCTCTGTGGCACAGTGAAGGACACCATTTTGTACCATAACAATCTGCCTGAAAAACACAACAATTCAGTTCTGAAGATGGTTCATTTTTTCTCCTATCAAACCTGAGTTTTCCTTTTATTTAACAGCCCTTGGTCACCCTCTTGCTTTTCACAGTCGAAGGCAGATTCCACTTCCACTGTCTCACATATATCCCAGGCATTGGTGCTCAAAGCAGCACAGCAAGCTTAATTTAATTTTCATCTTGTATTGCAAAGTAAGCCTCTTTTAAATTATTATATTACCTTCTGTCTCTTTTAAAGGTTGTGTTTTTCGAAGAGCCACGGTTGGTTGCAGATTCTCAACTAACACTGATATTTTCCAATTGGCAACTGTGCTACACACTGAGGGCAGATTTACTGGATTCTTACAGAGCGCAGTACTGCACTGTGTGAGAAGGAGAGAGCAGAACAGCAGCATATTTACAGATCCATGGCACTCTCCTCCCCTCTCAATAGCGCTGTGGCAGAAATATGCTGCTGTGGACCATTGACACATCTTTGCACCATAGTGTCTCTGTGAGTCTAGCATAGGTTTTAAGCTGGGAAGGAACACTTCCAGTACAAAATACCACACTTAGACTAACTTTAAACCTTTTCCTACCTTGCATGTGTGCTGTACATTGCAGTACACATACAAAGTTGGAAAAGAAAGGCGAAATGGAAGCATTTCTCCTTCGCCCTTTACCAGTACACCGCCGATGAGCTGCAGTCCCTCAACCAGGGGGAACACCAACTGCTGCAGCACCGCACTGAGAACGGCAGAAGGACCATTCACTTGCCAGCACTGTCGCTTCACTTGTGATGTCAATACGCCAGGCACCTGCCCACAGGTCAACTCTCCACTGCCCCTCTGCAAGCACGCCACCATCACCACCCTCGCCCTGACGTGATGTTCATCTCAGAAACATGGCTCACTTCCTCATCAATGCCCGACAACACCACTACGATGCCCCCCAGCTAAAAGATCCTTCACCGCGACCACTCAGGCAAACACGGCGGAGGCATCACCATCGTCCACAAGGGCTCCCCCTAATGCACACACAGTATGCCGATCATGGAACATCTCAACCTTCAGTTCAAAACAGATGTTAAATCCACCTTCAGAGGAACCCTATTGTCTATTGACCTCTGGGCCCCTATCTAAGCTCCTGCAATGCCATTTAGGACTTCATCATCCACCGGCGATCAAACACTAAATCCTACTGGGAGACCTAAACTTCCACCTCTAAGACCCCAACGACACCAACTCCGTAATCCTCCTGGAGAACATGAGCAACATGGCCTCTTGCAGCTGGTCACCACCCCCACACACATTGCAGGACACACTCTGGACCCAGTCTTCTCGGTCAGCGATAGAATCACATTCTCTCACGCAGCAGAGCTAACCTGTACAGACCACAGCATTGTCCATTTCACCATCGCGGGCTCTCCAGAACTCCTGCCCAAACTGCCCACCCAGCCTTGTCAAAAGTTGAGCAGAGTCACAGAACCCCGTTTGAGCTCCTCCCTTAGGGAAACCAAGTCCAACCTCTCCAACACCCTTGAACGCAATGTCCAGAGTTTCTCAAACTGGATCTGTTACTCCACTGACTCCATCGCCCTCATGACAAACATCACCAGCAGCAGATCCATCAAGCACGCCAGCTGGTTCACTCCCAAACTACTGACCCTAAAACGTGACGGCAGGGGATCAGAAAGATGTTGGCTTTCCAATACAAACACCGCTGAACTCAGCATCTTCAGGTCCGCCCTCAACAACTACCACCTCAGAAGAACAAGAAGGATGACCTCACCAACCCCATTGAGGTGAGCGTGAACCATGCAAAGGAACTCTTCACCATCCTCAGAGAGTTCTCCTCCCCAGCCCCCACAGGGAACACAATCCAACCCTCTAAGGCCCTCTCCGACAGCCTGGTGGATTGCTTCCACCACAATATCACAGACACGTACAGCAACTTTGACCCACAACCCACTGGCCTCAACCAACCCTGCACACCAACCATCAACAACTTCAGCCACCAGCTAACCAACTGGAAAGAGCTCTCGATCCAAGACACCTCTACTATCATGAACTCAATCCACTCCGGGGTGCCCACTGACCCCTGCTCATATCATATCTACAACCTAGGAAGGAAAGAAATCAGCAGTAGCCTCACAGAGATCCTCAAGTCTTCTTTCACCATGGCCACCTTACCCGACACATGGAAGCACACAGTGGTTGAGCCACTCATGAAGAAACCCTCTGCTGACCTTAGCGAGCTGAAGAATTACTGCCCCATCAGGCTACTCAATTTGCCCGCCACAGTCCTTGAGAAAGCCATCAATTGCCAGCTCACAGAGTACCTCAAAGCAAACAACCTGGCTGACACCTCCCAGTCTGGTTTCTAATTCAACCACAGCACAGAGACCACCCTGATTGCAGCAACAGATGTGATCAGATGCCTCCTCGACCAAGGTGAAACAGCAGCAGTCATGACCTCGACCTCTCGGTGGCCTGCAACACCATCTCCCATCACACCTTCATCACTAGACTCCACCACATCAGCATCCAAGGCAACGTCCTTAACTGGATCTCCTCCTTCCTCACTGTCCAAACCCAGATGAGCCATCAATCTCCCTTCTACTTTGTACACAAAAACATCGTCTGAGGCATACCCCAGAGCTTCTCCCTCAACCTCACCCTCTTCAACAACTACGTGATGCCGCTAGTAGACATTGTCCACACCCACAGACTCAATATCATCTCATACGCCAACGATATGCAGCTCATTCTCTCCCTCACAGAAGACTCCGACACCACCAGAGCCAACTTCTGAAATGCCATGTTTTACGTCACCACGTGGATGAAATGCTACTGCCTAAAGCACAACTCAGACAAAACGTAAGTGCTCGTCTTCGAGAATAAGTCCTCTCCCTGGGACGACACCTGGTGGGTCACCTATATACGCCCCACACCAACCAACACCAACCACGCAGTCAACATCAGAATGATCCTAGACAGCCAACTGGCTATGAAGCAACAGGTAAATTCCATATCACCTTACTGCTTCCATACCCTCTGCTTCCTCCACAAGATCTTCTGATGGATCCCCACTTCCACCAGGAAAACAGTCACCTAAGCCCTCATATCCAGCCACCTTGACTACGGCAACTACTCTACGCTGGAGCAACCAAACAGCTCCTCAATCACCTCCAGACAGTCAAGCAAACCGCAGCAAGACTCATCCTCAACTTCCCCAGAAATACCAGCACCACCTCCCACCTCAAAAGCATGCACTGGCTCCCTGTCCAAAAAAGATACCTCTTCAAGATCCCGACACACGTCTACAAAGCTGTCTATAGCGCTGGACTCGCCTACATCAACCACCACCTGATGCTACACCAACCTACCAGGGGGCTTCGCTTCACCTCCTTCACCTTGGCTCATGTTCCCCACACCCGTTGGAGCCAGTGTTGAGGTTGCTCCTTCTCCTACTTAGCCTCCAAGTCCTGAAAGGGCCTCCCCTACACTTGCATCTTCAATGGAAGACTTCCAGAAGAAGCTCAAGACATGGCTTGTCGACCAAAGCTCACAGAACCCCATCACCTGGAGTACCCCCAGGGTTTGATTGATTGATTGAAAGTAAATTAGGAAAAAAAAAGGTTTAGCGTTGATTTGCGTTACTTTTGTGATGCTAACAGCACGCTTAAACGTAGTAAATATAGCAAGTATTTTCCTCCCTTAAATTTAATTTTAAGCTTTCCTTGCTGAGATGTTTTACTGTTTATAGAGTGAATGATACTTTTCTTTTTAAAAGCTGTACTATACAAGTGTTTAGGCAATCTTAGCATTGGGTTTGATTGTCAGAATGTAGCTGTTTGTATCTTGATTTGGAACATTTTCATAGTACTAAAGCTCATATGTAACAAAGCGCTTAAGTTAAACATAAAGAGAAGGGAAAATCAGAGCAATGTTCCTGTCAATCTTCCTAGGATGAGCTAACTAATCATTCCACTTTTAAAAGGCTTCAAACTAAACAATGCCCACATTCCCTATTTGTTATGCATATCTTTAAAAGCGCAAATCTTTTAATTTCATTACTTCCAACATTTGCCTCCGTCGTTTGCATACAATAAATTGCAGGCTTATTTGACTCCTTCTCATACGCTGAAGATTTATTCTAAATCAACAGGTATAGGTGGAGCCCTGCCTGCCCCTTGTATCATAGCCCTAGCCACCCCTCATAATTCTACAGCACAAAAGGGAGTTTTGGCCATGTTCGTGCACTGTGAGTGTTGTTAAATAAACAAACAACCATAGGGATTCCAAGACACCACTTTGGTCAATGATGTTGAATTGCATTTCTGAGCATTTACTGGTATCTTTAACTAGATGGCCCCTATATATTTCTAAACTATAATCAACAAAACCAAGGATCTGGGAGCTATCTAGATGCTTTGCCACAATGGGTTTGAAAATGACTAATCCTATGACAGAAAGAGTTTTAAATTACTCCCATAAAATATCTTTCAAAACTATGGATGTATGTATGTATGAATATGTACATATGTATGTGGTATTTCTATAGTGTAGAGAAAATATAACATCCCCTTGGAAACCAGATGTCTAACACTCACTGACAGCAGAGGTCTGCACATGGTCAAAGACAAGCATAAGGTCAGTGAGTGATTGGAGAAGTAATGACCCTCCACAAAAAAAATCCACTCATATGAATTGGCGAGTGTACGAATAGGTGGTCCAGCCATCAACACTTACATTTGCAAGGCAAATGGAAGACACAGAATTAGGCTTGGAAATTATTCAACCTGCTCAACAAATGAGAATACTCTTGTCTTGATAAGATTGATGCTAGCCTCAATAAAAATGAAACAGCCTTTTAAAAGACACTCACAGACAGCTCAAAACCCCAAACCCCCAGTATCGTAGAGCCTGCTGGCCAGTTAGGTTTGTCATTTATTTCACAAGCAGTCAAGCAGATCCTTCTAATCTCAGAAATCCAACAAAGGAAGAATATTTACCCTTTCCTGCAATGGTCCTATGACCCGAGCCATTATCATTGCCACACAAACAATGGATGTAGATGATTTGTGCAAATGCAGACTGAAAGTGGATTTTCTATACTTTACATTGTTTCGCATGTTGCTCTACCACTGGTGGAAAAAATAATTCTTCGCCTGTTTCAAAGTGGCGGCTTAGAAGGGTCTCAGCAGCCCTTTTCGTTTTACTCAGTGACATTTCTAACATAGCAGCAGGCATTAGAGCACCTTTCTCATGGCAGAATAGGCAGCAAGAGACTTATGTGCAGAGATGGATTGCCTTGTGGAACAGAGAGCCCATCCTGTTAACCCCATAGACTGTTGTTCTTACAAAAAGAAAACTAGTGCTTGACTGACAAAAGTGCTGGTAGCAGAAGATACAGCTAGCAGAGGGAACTAATATATGATTCCACGTCACCATTTGAAGCTTTTAGAGGCTGATGTTTTGGGAAACTGCCTTTAAATTGCATCATTTACCATGCATATACCTTTACCATGCATGCCTTTACAATTACGAAAATGTAATAATATATCAGGTAAGTAAAACCCCTTTTGCTGTATATATATATAATATATATATGTATGTATGTATGTGTGTGTGTGTATATATATATATATATATATATATATACATATATATATATATATATATATATACATACAGCAAAAGCGGTTTTTCTAACCTGAAATAAAATTACATATATACACACACACACGACGTACACATATGTATATGTATTTTTATCTGAGGAAGACAAACGTTACAAGGGCATTATAGCTTGAAGTAGAAATAGAAAAAACACTTATGAATTCAATGAAAAAGCGAAAGGTTACAGAGACATTATAGTTAGGAAATAAACTTACAAAACAAACCTTAGAAATTCATTGAAAAACACAAAGGTTACAGGGACGTTATAGTTAGGTTTAGATTTCACTCGTACAAAACCAGTCTATTCAGCAGTTATAGTTACCACAGCTAACTATAATAAGTTGGTGTGTGAGTAGCTGTATGGGTGAGTGAGTAACTGTGGGAGTGGCTGTATGGATGGGTGACTGTGTGTAAGTGGCTGTATTAGTGACTGTGGCAGCTGTGTAAGTCGCTCTATGGGTGGATGGGTATGTTTTTAGATTGGCTGTATGGGTGACTGTGTACATGAATCTATGGGTGAGTGACTGGGTGTGTAAGTGGATGTGTGGGTAAGTGTGTGGCCAACTGGGTGTATGGGTAAGTGAGTGGGTGTGTCAGTGGCTGTTCTGCACAGTAAGCATTTGTGTGAATGGCTGTATAGATGAGTGAGTGGGCGCATAAGTGACTGTATTGATGTGTGAATGTGTATGTAAGTGATATTGTGGATGAGTGAATGGATGTGTCAGTGGCTGTGTGGGTTAGTGAGTAGCTCTGTTAGTAGCTGTATGGGCGAGTGACTGGCTGTGTGAGTGTATGTATGGGTGAGAGTGTGGTTGTGCAGGTGTGTAAATGGGTATGTGAGCGGTTATATGGCTTTGTGAGTGTGTGAGAGTGGCTGTATGGAGCTGTGAGTGTGTGTGTGAGTGGTTTTTTGCATGTGTGAGATGCCGTATGGTTCTGTGAGTGGCTCTATGGCAGCGTGAGTGGTTCTACAAATGGCGATATGAGATGAGTGCTTGTGTCAGTTGTTGTATGGGTCTGCGAATAGGTATGTGAGTGGTTGTGTGGGTGTGTGAGTGGGTGTATGAAAGGTTATATGGGTGTGAGTGGGTGTGTGAGTGTTTCTGTGAATGATGTGATCAGTGATGTCATCAGTGATTTCATCAGTGATATCACTGACCATGTCATAAGTGATGTAATATGTGGTGTCATAAGCAGGGCATTGCAGGGGGCATGTTATAGTCAGCTCAGGTTACTATAACTGCTGAATTTCATTAGTTTTGTACTAGTAAAATATGAGCCTAACTATAACGTCCCTGTAACCTTAGTTTTTTTTCAGTAGATGTTTAAGTTTATTATTATTTCGTTCCTGACTATAACATCTCTGCAACCTTTGTTTTTTCAATGATTTTCAACGATTTTTTAAAATATTATTTCCTAACTGTAACCTGTAACCTTTGAGAGTGGGTGTGTGAGGGGCTGTTTGATAGGTGAGTGGGTGTGTGAGTGGCTGTATGGGTCTCTGTGTGGGTGTGTGAATAGGTTTGTGGTTGTGTGAGTGGAAGTACGAGTATGTGAGTGGCTGTATGGGTGTGTACATGCTTGTTTAGATGGGTGTAGGTATATCTGTGTGGGTGTGTGTGTGTCTGAGTGGGCCTATGAGCAGGCGTGTGAGTCTCTGACTGGGTTTTGTGAGTAGGTGCATAGGTATCTTTGAAAGTCTGTGAGTGGATAGATGCGTCTCTGAGTGGGTGAGGGAGTGAGTTGGTGAGTCTATGAATGACGCAAGGTGGCCCACAGAACTCGGCCCATCCCCTCTCCCATCACACCATGCCTGCAACCTCAGCATCAACCTGGAGAGCAAGATTTCCATCAAGAGGCAGGTCAACGCAGTCTCATCTGCCTGCTTCCACACCCTTATCATGAAACGCAAGATGTTCAGGTTGCCCCCAATTAACACCAGAAAGACCATCATGCAAGCCCTTGTCACCAGCATACTGGACTATGCAAACAAACTCTATCTAGAAATCACAGCACGCCTCCGGAAGAGACTGAAGTCAATCCAAAACTCAACAGCAAGACACATCCTCGACCTCCCCAGAATGTCCAACATCACTCCACACTGCAATAATCTACTTTGGCTCCAGATTCAGAAGAGATGCCAGTTCAAGATGCTGACCCCCTCTTACAAAGCCAGGAACAATGAAGGACCAGCAATGAACGCCTGACCATCCACCACCCAACTAGATACCTCAGAACTTCCTCCATCTTCCTCATAGACACCTTCTGGATCTGCCAATCCAACAGTGGAGGTAAAAAAAATCCGTACTAGGTGGCCAAGGCATGGAACAACCTTTCCCTGCACCTCAGAACTGCCCATCACTCCAGCACTTCAGGAAAGATCTCAAGGCCTGGATATACGAATGAGGTAAGCCAGAATTTGGACAAAATATCAACTAAAAAATATAGTGTAACATAAATATTGTGTTAAGAATATCGTGAAACCTTAATATCAATATCGTTGTCTTTAAAATTTGTTGCCAAAAATATTGTTTTTGCTTTTGTTTTAAATATCGATGTATCTAATATTGATGTAGTTTATATTGTTGTTAATAATATCATGTTTTTTGTGGTAAATCGGGTGTTATATATTATATTTTAATTTTTATATTTTTATTGAGAGTAATTTTTTGTTATGATAATGTTTTTTTGGGGTATTTAAATTGTTTAGGATTTTTTTACTTTAGTATAATTATATTTTTAGGAGTGTGATGTTGGGCTTATGGGGGATACGTGTGGGTGGGACAGGGGATTCGTATTAGTTTATAGGGGTGGGGAGGTTCATGTTAGTTTTTAGGGGGTGAGGGGGTTTAGGTTAGTTTTTAGGGGGTGGGAGGGGTTTGTGTTAGTTGTTAAGGGGTTGGGAGGTGTTTGGGTTAGTTTTTAAGTTGTGGGAGGAGTTTGGGTAGTTTTTAGCGATGTAGGGGGATTGGGGTAGTTTCTAGGCAGTTGGTGGGTGTATTTAGGGCTGAAGTAGTGAGGGAGGGGGCGGTAAGCTTAGCCACGCATAGGCCATTACCAAGCATGCTTTTAACACAAATAATAGTGGTGAAGGAATGCGTGGTGAAGCAATTTGTAATTAAGGTTAAGATGCGGTTGTTGTAGAGACCGCGTTGTTAAGGTAGGCGTTGATGAGGAACTCGTTGGGCCATAATACAACCGCCTGCCATTGAAAGTGTGGTGGTGAAGCAAGAAAGCTAGCCCTGCCACTTCTGGGCCTGGGCGTGCATGCAGCAGGGCACATGTTGTGCCCCTCTGGAATAGCCACACCATGCGCTGTCACAGTGGCGGTCTGCTGTTAAAGCTGTCTTATGCCGCAGCACCGCCTATCCTCCCTGGTTTCAACTTAGAATCTGGTGGGCAGGTGGACCAGATGTTTGTTGGTCCTCCTGCCAGTGCAGCAGTGGCAGTGCTGCAGAAGGACTGTCAAACTCGTAATCGCACCCTTAAGGCAAATGTTTTGTAATTTTGAAATATATTTATTACAAATAAATGCCAATATTTATGTTAATATATAACATGGTTTTTAATATTTGTTCAACAAATGGAGAAAACAATGTTTTTTAATATATTTTCGATATTATATAATTTAATATTTTTTCATATTGTAAACTTTTTAACTATACTTTTCAAAATTATATTATATATACATTTTTCTATAGTGTTAAAATAAATATTGTTAATATATATAAAACATTTTTATATATGTTATAATATTATTAAATATGTACTTTTTTATTAAGTATTTAAACATTGTACATTTGTCATATTTGTTACATTTTTAAACATTTTATGAAATATTTTTTATAACATTCTTGCAATTTTTCCCATTCATTCCTATACGGAGATAGTCTTTTTTTTTTACTTGGCCGGTTTTTTGTACCGCTAACTACATTTAGGGCCCTAGTATGACGTTGGTCAAAGAAGTGTCCGATCGGCATCGTGTCAGAAACAGTACCACCCGCCAAGGTGTCGGAGGTCCCGCATTCTGAATTACGATTCAACCGCCTTCACAGCAATCGTAAAATGTATGTTTACTACTGAAGCTTGTGCTGTGGACCATACTCCAAGCAGTAATATTAAACATGCACTTCTTAAACATCCCTGCACTGTGTAGCAGGCACCATGCCGTACCTGCCACATGATCCAGGGATGTGTAGGGGGCACCACAGGTGTCTGCCAGGCCTAATAGTGGAGTCCACGGAGGGACATAGGCCCTGTTAGGGGCCCCTAAAGTCCATTTCAGTCAGCCTTTCTATGGCGGTCAGACTGCCATAGAAAGGCAGACAGAAAAGGACATTGTAATCCCTATGATGGTGCCTGAGCAGGCACCACCCTTATTGTAGGGAATGCATTCCGACCCCTGGACCGACAGACTTGTTGAGCCCATCGGATCAGCAGCAGTTGGTCCCTCCACCTGCTGCCTCCGGCTGCTGCTTCAAAATGGGGCAGATGTTAGTCGGATAGCAACCATTGGTCAGTCAGTTTTTGGTCCGACCGGAATTGTAATTAGGCCCCTAGTAGTCTATTGGTATTATTTGGGATAATTTTTGGAAGGAAGAAGTTGCGGTTGGGTTCTGCTGTTCTTTGGTAAAGGTAAGTTTGTCCTTACTGATTTGTAAGGTTGGAGGGATGTAGAAAGGTTGTGTATATGATGTGTGTGTGTTATTATTGATAAGTTACAGTATGTTTCATTGTTTTTTTAATGCTTTTTGGTGTTGTTATATTTTGTGTTTTGGGAAGTAAAGTGTTTTGGTATGAAAGTTATGTGTAGTATATCTATTGCTAACTATTTTTGGGGAGTTTCATATTATGGTTGTATTAAATTGGAACAATAGTGTTATGTACGGGAGGGTGTTTTATCTATTTATTCAGGTTTGTGTTTCTAGATTTCTTTTTTTTTTTTTTTAATGAAATCTGTTTATTTGGTTAGTTTGGGACAGATTTTTGTAACTGATTGTTCTATTCTTAGTTCTTGGTAGCTTAGCTTTTTTTGTATGGCTTATAACATTTTTTATAGTGTTGGTTGATTTCTGACTAGTGTGGATTGGAAGGCATTAAGTTATCCTTCCACTGTGATGTTTGTTTTTGCTTCCTGTGCCAATGTGCTGTTGTAGACATTCCACCATGGTATCTGGAATTTTTTATGGTGTCTTTGTCCTTTGCAATCTGCCAACCCATGTATGCTCAAGGTTGTCCACTAGGGGAGTAAGTCTGCCTTAATTATTTTGGTAATAGGGACTTTCTACTAGGGTGCTGTAATGGTTAGCTACTTATATGACTGGGATGTATACTAGTGCAATACTTTTTTTAACTTCAAAGACAAATTGGCTGTTGGGGTATATTCCAAACTTTGAGCCTCATTACGACGGCGTTGGTACCACCACCATGAGGACGTCATTGGCTGACAGCCCTTCGGTTCAACCGCTGCATTACAACGCAGCCGGTTGGACCCTATTGGGTGTTGGCTGGAATGATAGCCCCAAATGGAAGCGGTGCAGAGGCAGGCACTGCCGTTGGGATTATGGTATCACTTTCTGACAGCATTTTTATGTTGGAAAGTCTGTCATGAAAAGGCTGTCCGAAACAGACTTTGGGGAACCCAAAAAGGGCCCCCGTACCTCATGGGCCACTGCAAGGTGGGCCACTCACATTCATGCACCATGTGCCATGCACCACATGGTGTACTGCACACGGTCCATGGATATGCAGGAAGTGCTCCTTTCCACAACGGCTTCTGCAATGGCCCTTTTCCTGGGCTGCAGCACGAGCTGCTGTGAATAAAGAGCACTTTTTGACCACCAGCCCAGTGGTCGCATCCTAAGGCGGTGGTTGTGCAGTCTCCTGATCACCATGATAGCAGGCGGCGGTCCAACCGCCCGCTATCCTAATCTGGGGCTTAGTGTAGTTTTCTTTAGGTGGCGCCATATTCTTTGATTAAAATGGTAATAACTGTATGGCTGTGTAGGAGTATATTTTTAGGACAGATTGGATCACAGCTTGTTCAAAGTCAATTATAATTATTTTGGAATAGTAGTTGTTTGTTTGTTGCTTAAGGTGGTTTAGCACTTCAATGTAGGTACAGCATTTTTTGTTTGTACATAAGGTATATTAGTTTTCTGAAATTCACCACATGTGGTGTATAGTTGATGGAATCATTTGGGACACATTTTAAATGTTCCATCCATCACACATGTTAGACATTATGCTAGTTTGAGTAAGTTGTTAGGGGTAGCAAAGATTAGTATATGTTTGCCATTACTTTTATTATCATATAATAGGATTTGTTCCTCTCTATGGGTTATTGCAAAGTGTGTTGGGATGTCTATATCCCTGTATGTTTTAAAAGCAGGTGTATTGAGGTGGGTGGCTAGTTTAGTGCATGTTATGAGGCATTTTAAGATGGGTATTCATGGTTACTGGCCTGTTATATGTTCAGGTACTTGGGGTAGTGTATCTCTCAGTATTTGGGCTGAGGGATCTTGGGTACCAGTTCTTGCTTCTCTTATATTTTCTTGAACTACTCTCACTTCTATCCCTAGTACAATGGGAGGGTGATTATATTAATTAATATAGTTTTCTTAGTAGTTGCCCACACATAGCATTTGTTAGAATAATATTGTTAACTTTTTGAATTAATATGTTCAGTAGAAGTATTTTCTTTTGACTGTAATAATATAAAAACGCATTTACTATATGTTGTTTAGTGATATACAGTTGATATACATTTTCTATTTTTTTCAAAACCTACATGTGTGTTGTTCAGAGAAGTTTTGTTTTGTTGGAAATTTTTCTTTCAGTCAGCTTCTTTGTGAAAAAGATGTTTTTTTCTGTTGGAAGAGAAAAAGTAGTTTTGTCCATTGTATATGTTATATTTTTCATGTTTAACGATGTTTAGGCCATTAGCAGTTTTAACAGTTGCTGTTGTAGTATCTTTAAAGCAATTTTTCACATGTACTTACTTATTTTGTGATCAATTTTTGTTGTGTAGTTGTTGATGGAGTTTAGTTGCAGTTTGGATAATATGTTGAAAAGGATACATGGTAAAAAGTGTGTTAGAAATTGTTTATGAATACTTTTATTTACAAGTTAAACCCATTTAACTTCGTATTTTAAATATAATTACTACTGACTTGCAGATGTAGTTGTATGTATATTTTGCATGGTAAAACTGGCAGAGTTTCCTCCTCTTCAATTGTTTACCATTTTTAAAGTATTTATTCTGTTATTCCTCTGGCTTTTATATTGTTTGTGTAATTGGCCAAGGTATTTTATTGGTTATAGTTTTGCATAGTTTAATATTATTGGTTGTTTTAGCTTGATTTAATTTTTTTTCAGTTATGTCCTCATGTGGAAGACAAAATTATTTTTGTTTATGGTCGTATTTTAGATAAGTTAATTTGCATAATACCATGTTGATTTATTTTAAGGTAAAAAATAATATTGTTTCTCTATATAAATAATCATTGTATGGAAATGGGATGCAAATATCTGTAAAATATAACTTAGAGATTTGTTTTGTTGATATAGTTTAAATTTAAGATTATATATATATCTGTGAGCAAGGGCAACCGCTCGAAACTCGTCAGATTTTGTGCATCTCTTCTAATAAATAACATCTTGCCTTATTCCTGGGATTCGTGGTGTCTCTGTTCGCCGAGGAGGAGGTACAGCGTCTTCGTGGTTGTTTTATATATATATCACTGAACACAAGAGGCTCAATACCGGCAAAATCTGTGTTTATTCACGTCTTTAACACTGCAGAATTCTTCTTAAACTCAACGTTTCTGCCTTTACAGGCCTTGATCACAGGTGGAAGGACGCATTTCATTAGCTTATTGCATTCCGCTGCGTGCTTTTGAAAGTTGCTGAAACTCACGTGACATAATTAAAAATACCAGTCCCAGAGTGCACCGCCCGTGTGATTATAGTAGCAGCTGGAAGTCCACGTAATTCACAGTTAGTCAAAAACAATACTTTCATTGCGGTGCCACTCCTGAAGGAAAATACTCAAAAAGTCAGGTGAGTACAAATTCATTGGCATGTTGCTGTAACTATTTACCATGACGTGAGTTAATCCGAGTTCAGCCGGCACGATCGTAGGCGAAGATGATTCACCCCGAATCCATTCGAACATGCGTGCCCATTCGCCACATTGGCCTCTCCTTGGTAGGCTGGGGCGCGTAAGTGGGTCATGCTCCTCGATCCAAATCAAAAACAAAGCCTCCTGTTACCGGAGCCCCCGACCCTTCATGGCAGCCTCTTCACAATGGGCACGGAGCAGCCCATCTTCTTAACATCACTGAACACAAGAGGCTCAAAACCGGCAAAATCTGCGTTTATTCACATCTTTAACACTGCAGAATCCTTCTTAAACCCAACGTTTCTGCCTTTACAGGCCTTGATCACAGGTGGAAGGACGCATTTCATTCGCTTATTGCATTCCGCTGCGTGCTTTTTAAAGTTGCTGAAACTCATGTGACATAATTAAAAATACCAGCCCCAGAGTGCACCGCCCGTGTGATTATAGTAGCAGCTGGAAATCCACGTAATTCACAGTTAGTCAAAAACAATACTTTCATTGCGGTGCCACTCCTGAAGGAAAATACTCAAAAAGTCAGGTGAGTACAAATTCATTGGCATGTTGCTGTAACTATATACCATGACGTGAGTTCATCCCAGTTCAGCCGGCACGATCGTAGGCGAAGATGATTCACCCCGAATCCATACCAACACGCGTGCCGTGCCCATTCGCCACATTGGCCTCTCCTTGGTAGGCTGGGGCGTGTGAGTGGGTCATGCTCCTCAATCCAAATCAAAAACAAAGCCTCCTGTTACCGGAGCCCCCGACCCTTCCTATATATATAATGTATTTATTATTGTCGGACTCATTTTTTCTTGTTTGTTGGTTTAAATATTTTTTTTCTCATCATTCTTACAGGTATTTATTACTTGTTTTAATAAAACTTTTGGAGTTGAGGATTTTGATATTGTTGACAGTTTATGGTATTTAAGTGTCATGATATTTTTGTTTTCGATATATGTAGGATTTTTTCATTGATACTTATGTGTATGATAAAAGTGATTTTTTTAATTAGGTATCAGGACTCGATATTTTGGGAAATTTTATTATATTATTGATAATTCTACAAGCCAATATTTCTTGTCTCGATATTATGTCAATGATCCGGTAAGCCACCACAGAGGACACCTTTTTGTTTATGTTCCCGAATTAGAGTCCCTGGGTTGATATCTGACCTATATTTAGAATAGAGAAGGGAAGTTTATTTATGTAACACCTGTTCATTTTTATCTGATACTGTATAATTGTGGCTACCACAATTC
Organism: Triturus cristatus; assembly: GCF_964204655.1. Lineage (NCBI taxonomy): Eukaryota > Metazoa > Chordata > Amphibia > Caudata > Salamandridae > Triturus > Triturus cristatus. The sequence goes on along the minus strand of NC_140584.1, from coordinate 1,077,444,303 downwards.
TGTATCTCATTCTTTTACATCTTCATCAACTGAGATATTTCACTTTATCTATTGGCTTCACTTTTTTGTCTTGCAAATTTACTGGACTGATTGGTAATCCAAATAAAACCCTTTAAGCATATTCAGTGACTCCTGTTCCTCATTAGGGAGTCACATGGGCTTCACAAGTAAAAATTTTAGTGCTTCTGTTTTCTTCCTTTCTGTGCTTCAGCTTTCAAAAGTTCATACGACTAAGGGGGAAAAATCTTTGGTGACTAAACTAAAAGACTATGGGGTTGATTTTGATGCAGTTGGAAAAGGCTCCGACTGTTGGTCAGAGCCGTTCTGACCGCATCGAAATGGCCCATTCTGATTCCTTTCCGACTGACCCATTTTGATGGGTTTGGTCAGAAAGGAAACCAAACCGGATTTCCAAATGGCCTATGATGGTATCGGAGAGCCCGGCTGCCATTCGGAAATCCTGCATCATTCCCTCAGATGGATCTTTCAGCCGAGGGATAACTATGGAAGATTCCCACAGCCTTTCTGTGCCGGTCTTTACAACATAGAAAGGCTGTTGGAATCTTACTTTGAGGACCCCAGCAGGGCCCCCATGGGTGCAAAGCCTCCGGATGTCAGCGCGCCCCCCTGTTGATCCCTGCACACGGTGGCAGGCTCCTTTTGGAATGCATGTTCCCATTGTAAAGAATAGAATTGCGACCGAACAGCGTTCAGTCGCATCCTACTTGCTGGGTTGGAACCGATGTCAGGAGGTCATTTGGTTTCAGTTCCCAAACGATGTCCAACGGACTGCAGTCCGTCCAACATCGTAATCGCCTATGTTGTAAGGTCCAGCTCTCCAGCAGTAGCAAGCACCAAACAGTTAGTATAGGAAAATGCCAATTTTCTAAAAGTGACGAGAAAACCTAAGACTGAAGGCTTAGACAGAATATGCACTACTAAATACACTCTAAGAGTGTCTAACACTTAGGGGCCGATTCCGATTGCGGCCGCAAAACAAACCGACCGACACGGACCCAGACCGTATACCGACCGACACGGACCAGCGCCGTACGACCCGTGCAGTACGATGCAACACAAGTGAATTACAACCGACACGTACGGAATACAAGCCGTACAACCGAGCCATAGGAAAAATAGTGATCCGGCCGGAAAACCGACGAGAATTTCACTGACCGACACGGACCCGGAATGAACCCGAGCGACCCGTACCCGCGATGTCCGATACGCGCCGTACGATGCAATGTGTGTAAAAACCACGGAGACCAAGCCGCACGACCGACACGCACAGACAACCGGGCCCACAAGCAATAGAGGCCTTCGCGACCAACGCGTATGAAACACAGAAGATAGGCAGCGTGAACGAGGCAGAGAAGCCCGCACGAGACAACAGCAGCGTCCGTTTCCGTCAGATGAATGTCTCCTTCATGCCTACAAAACCCAAAGGAAAAATGACAAAAAAAGGACCAAGCAAGCAATGACAAAGCCAATAAATAGCAAATAAAAAAAACCTGGGACAAAGACACACCCACAACTCCAATAATATAAAGGACTACAATCACTACCATCATCCCTTGCAAACAGGAGACACAGCCAGCAGCAAACACCATTACACAACAACCACAGACACACTCACAACTCACCCATCACACAACCCACACACCATCAGCACCTCATCCAAAAGCACATACACACACAGCCAGCAAAACCAACACCAACCCAACCTCACTTGTACCCTCACACACACATCCCTCACCACCACCACCCATCACCATGCCCCCAAAGAAGAATCCAAAGTTCACAGATAGTGAGTTAGAAGCGCTGGTAGATGAGATCATCAGAGTAGAGCCACATTTGTTTGGTTCATTGGTCCAAAGGACCCCCATGTCACAGAAAACCAAGATGTGGGCGAGGATTGTGGACAAGATAAACGCTCAAGCACCAGCAAGGCGCACAAAGGACAATATCCAGAACAGGTGGTATGACGTGCGCAGGAGGGTCAAGAAACTCATCGAAAAAGATCATGCTCTGAGTCAGTGCACCCGCGGTGGCCCTCCTGCCAAACCAGTCTACTTCAGGACCTGGGAGGAGTTGGTGCGGGACATCCTACCACCAGAGAGCGTCCATGGTCTAACAGACATACCAGAGCCTGATGAGTACACAAACAACATACCCAAGATTGTGTGGCAAGGGGACAGTGAAACCATGCACCGCAAGCAAAGCTACAGTAACCAATAGATAATCATACCAAGATGTGTATGCCAGTCAGACAAACACAATACCTGCCATCTCATAGTGACTTGGAACTGTGTCCTGACATGCACCAACCTACAAACAAATAGAGCAAGCCAGTGGCACAAAGCCAAATAGACACTGCCAGACAGTTTGCCACCACAAGCACACTACCTCACAGTGCAGCTGACTGACAGGAAGGAATTGTGGGGATGCAGGTGAAGTGAGTGTATCCAAAAGCATGATGGGGCCTGTAGTCACAGATAATGCTCCCCCTCCTGATTGGCCCATCAAGACCTCTCTGAAACATGCCCACATCACAGGGAGTGGAAAATGACTGACAAGATGGCTGACACTGGCTCTTGCTGTGGGGAGCACAAGGCCCTGCTAGGGCATGTGCACAAATCAGAAGCAGGACACCACTGACTGACATCCTGAAAGACAACTTGCACGCCCTACAATGAAAGCACGTTTCATGGTGGGATGTCTGGCCGGGTGGGAAGGAGGACTGACAACTCTGACCATACTTACCAGCATGTGGAGACACACACACCCCTCAACACAAACTCCACACAACTCACCGGGTAGAATGCATTGACACAGACCTCTGTGAAATATCAGCAAAATATACATCATACTGGGTGCTGCTGTGTGAAGCACAGGGGCTCTCCTTGGACTTGTAGCCAAACAAACACCAGGATTTCACAGTCTGCCATCTTGCCTTTGCTGTCTCCCCCCCCTCACAGGGAAGCAGAGTCAAGAGGAAGGAAGTATGGGCATGCTGGGAAGGGGGTGTAGCCAAGAGTATGATGGGAGTCACAGTCACAGACAATCTACACCCACCCACATGGCCCAGCAAGTTCTAACTGAACCATACTCGCCCCACAGGGAGTGGGAAGGGACAGACAAGATGTCTGACACTGGGCTCTGTTGTGGGGAGCACAAGGCCATGCTGGGAACTGGGCACCAACAAACACCAGGACTTCACAGCCAGCCATCTTGCCATTGCTGTCACACGCCCTCACAGGGAAGCAGAGTCAAGAGGAAGGAAGTATGGGCATGCTGGGAAGGGGGTGTAGCCAAAAGCATGATGGGAGTTTAAGTCATAGACAATCTACACCCACCCACATGGCCCAGTAAGCATATACTGAACCATGCTCGCCTCACAGGGAGTGGGAAGGGACTTACAAGATGTCTGACACTGGGCTCTGTTGTGGGGAGCACAAGGCCATGCTGGGAAATGAGCAACAACAATATCAAACTCTGGCCGTGACAAGCTGGGAAAAAGCAGTGTACAGGCAGGCATCTGTTCGAAAAGTAGAAAATGTTGTTTGTGAACCATCGATGCATGTAGAAACATAACTCACATCGTGTGTCTCTTCCAAACACAGGTGGTGCTGGGCACCCAGCACCAAATGATGAGGATTCCAAGTCCCAGACTCTGGCGGACACTGAGCTCTCTGGTTTGACTCTGTCTCTGTCCTCTTCGGGTGACAATGACTAACCTGGCCCCTCAGGTGTGAGTCATCATGCAGCACCAGCAGCATCAACATCTGCACCCCCTGTACCAATGCCTCCAGCATCTGGAAACTGACAGGGCACCCCCGCCAACACGGACAGACCAAGGCCACTGAACACCCACAGCACAGGGACCCAGGACCCACCCGGAAGCTACAGCAAACACCAGCAGCAACACCACCCTAGGGATCCCAGTGTCACCTGTGCATCCCGCCGCTGGTCCTGCCCGTGTGGATAGGGGTGCTGGGAGGGGTGGGAGGCAGAGGGAGCGCCTTGCAGAGGGGTCTGGACTGCATGATGTCCCCCACCTGGCACGCATCATCGATGCGTACCAGGATAGCACTGGAGGATTTGGCCAAGTAGTGGGGATCCTCAAGGACATGCAACAGGAGCAGGCTGCCCACCATGCCCGCATGGAGGCCAAGTCGGATGCCCTTACTGCGGTGCATCGGGACATACTCCAATGCCTCTGCCATATTAACACAAACCTGTCCACACCTCCTTGTGTGGCCACAACATCTGTCGCAACACCATATGCCAGTGCCACAGGGAGGGAGGAGGACTCTGGTGGAAAGTCCCATGCACCGCAGAGGTCTGCACCTGAGGATCCCCCCCCCAGAAGAAGAGGGGTCGTCCGAAGAAGGACATGTGAGAGGCAGATGTCCCAGCACATCCCCCAGGGCCTCTAAACCTGTTCTGGACAATGTTCTTTGTGCGCAACCTGTTCACCTTGTCCAATCGCACACAACTCGCCCACATGACATGGAGGGTTCATGTTGGGCCAATGTAGCAGATGACTGTGGACTTTACTCTGGACATTTCATCTACCAGCACTTCCAACTGTCATGTGAACTTTGGATTCCAAAACCAATGTGCAGCACCCACCATCCTGTGTACTTCCCTGACACATGTTTGAAAATAAACTCACCAGTACACCATACTTGCCTCTGTTGTGATTCCAACTTGTCATGTGTCATGGAGATGTCGATCTGCTACACAACACAGTGCATGCCAAATACTACAACAATGTGACCAACGTAAGGTGAGTCATGGTGATGTGACACATGTGAGGGAGACACACCACTATGGCACCACAACACATACTCACCATGGCCATGTTACTCATCCCACACAATGATGTTGACCTGAAACACATTGGCATGCACAGACACAACACCAACCCCAGTCAGTGGTAACAAGTCCACAGGTGAGGTAAGCAGATGTCAGTCAGATGTGGGAAGACAGACAACGCACATAACAAAGCGTAGCACAGGTTCATTACACATCAGCAACATGTTGTTTATTCCACAATAGTTGCACAGTAAATCTACGTAACAGTGGACACATGCTCACAAAGTGTTGGAGAATTGAAGTCCAGGGATGTGTGGTACATCAGTTGATGGAAATTGACAACTTCCACACTGGTGTTGGATTCTGGGTGTTGGGGGTCAGTGTTGACCAAACAACAGGCAAAGTACCCTGGGAAGGACAGACATAAGACACAGTCAAAAGCACAGAAGAACAGGAGAGAAATGCAATATACATGCACAAATCATGTCGCAAAAAACCTACACAAAAACAAGTTAGCAGTACTACCCTATTGTGGAGTACACACTACCTGAATGGACTCATCACTGCACGCATCCAGTCAAGTGGCACACACACACAGTCAGACAGCAACAGAGCTGCCACAACACATTCCAGGCTACCTCCATACATTGACATAACAACCCTGGAAACTCACATTCAGGTGAAGAAGTTGTTGATGAGCTGCGAGCGGACATCACCCTCATCCTCATCATCACTGGCATCTTGGCCCAGGCCGGGATCCTCCACAGGTGCTGGAGGTAGGTCATCGTCATCGTCATCCTGGATGAGAGGCACCTCCTTCCGCACTGCCATGTTGTGTAGCATGCAGCATACAAGGATTATTTTGCACACCTTTGCAGGCTCATATGGGAGGGCCCCTCCGGTTTTGTCCAGGCAGCGAAAGCGGCTTTTCAGGAGGCCAAATGTCCGCTCAATCACCCTCCTGCTCTGACCACGTGCCTCATTGTAGCGCATCTCGGCTGGTGTCACAGGGTTCCGGAGGGGTGTCAGCAACCACGGCATGTTGGGGTATCCGGAGTCCCCTACACACACAAAAATGAACAAGTAGCCGAGTTTTGTAGGAGTGCAGAATACAACATTGACAAACACACACAATTAGAAACAGTCAGTACACACCGACAAGCCAGGCATGCTGAGCCGGCATCTGTGACATCAGCGTTGCAATGCGACTACTCCTCATGATGTAGGCATCGTGCACAGAACCAGGGAACCGTGCACGCACGTGTGATAGACATGTCAGCAAGACATACCACCAGAGCATTGATGGAGTGGTAGTGCTTCCTGTTCCGGTATGCCTGGTCATGTGCCTGTGGTGGTATCAGGGCCACATGTGTCCCATCAATAGATCTGATGACGTTCGGCATCCTCCCCAGTGTATAAAAGGCATCCTTTATTTCAGGGAGTTCAGCTGGGCTAGGGAACTTGATATACAGGTCTAGGAAATGCGACCAAGACATCGTGTAGCACCCGACTAAACATCGTTTGCGACATACCACCAGCAGTAGCCATAGTGTACTGGAAAGTACCAGTAGCAAAGAAATGCAGGGCTGCCATCTCCTTCACCTCTGGGGTCAGTGCTGTAGGGTATTTCTGGCCAGGTAGCAGATGTGGCGCCAACTGCTCTGCCAACTCCTCAATCAGTGGCCTGGTGAAGCTGTACCGTCTGATGCAGTCGTGTTCCTGCATGGTCGCAAAGTCTGGGAATGGTCTATTGACAGCTGGTGCTCTGCAGTACAGAGATGCACAAAGGAATATTGTCAGTTCATCCACCCATGTGGCCATGACCAGGCTCAATATCACATGATAGATCATGACATTACACAATGTACTGAGTTGTGTGCTGTTTGGCATGGACACACATTAGTCACCTATATGACCATCACCTCACATCTCAATTCCACATGTCCACATGAGTCCCATGTAATGCAATGGCCAACCATCTGGTTGTGTCACCCAACCTATGTACTGCTGTGACGTTCCAAACACACACCACAGTGACAAGTGAGGCCTGATGTCTCCCAGGCATCACAGATCTTTGCCATGCAGAGACACAGGGTCCCTGTATTGCCACATCGACACTGGCATGGACATAGTGTATCACGTACACACCACAAGGCAAGCGTAAGTCCCACAGGTAGTGGCCACTGTTGTTCCTGCAGGCCCTACATGTACGTCTCTTAGACACACACACACCATCAAGGTTGACTGTCACACATTGGGCACATTTGATCAGACACATCTGAGACACAACATGCACACAGACTGTGGTTGCACATCAATATTGTGGCTACAGGTCTCACTGTGCCGTACATGCCATCACCCCCTGGACTCAGGGTGTATGTAACATGCCCCAAACATATCCAACAAGAAACTGTGTCCGTGACTCATGCCCATTACTGTACAATTGTACATCATAACACACAAAGGATTCTGCCCCCATATACACATGCACAGCCTGGGAGTGGCTGCACAAAAGTGCCACCCAACAAACCAAATGTGCCCCCCCCCAAACACCCAGGGAATGCAGCCTTACATGCCATGGGACACTGGGTGGCCAATGCTGTAGTGTGGTAGATGTGCACAGGTGTCCCTGGCTAGTAATTGTGTGTTGAATCCGTAGAATAGTCACACCAATGAGGTCTGACGTGGGTGACAATGCGTACGCATTGCACGGATCATGACCGAGCCGTGCGTATGCTTTGCCATTGAATGCAATGAGGTCCGACGCAGGTGACAATGCGTACGCATTGCACGGTTCATGACCAAGCTGTGCGTACACTTTGCCATTGAATGCAATGAGGTCCGACGCGGGTGACTATCATGCATACGTGTCGGGCAGGCATGGTCCGAGACAAGCGTACGCCTTGGCCATTGAATCGTATGGAGACGGGTGCATGTATATTTTCAAAATACGCGTTGTACAGTCAGTTGACCGAGCCGGGCGCAACCATTGGCTCTGGACTGTCATGGAGACAGATGCAGATTCAAAACTTGTATGAGTTGTGCACTTGAAATTCAGTTGGATGCCTACAACAATGTTGCAATTTCATGTGTTTCATGAAGGTGAAGATTTGAACGATGCAGAAGGTGTGTACGAGTCGTACAATTCCATGGATTGGCCAGATTCATACAATGCAACCGTGTTGGACCTATCACTTGGGACACATGGCACATATTCTGCCTCTGCAGCACAGATATAAGGTTGGCTGGAACCCAGGGAGCTCACTTGCCTGCACTACATGCTACTGGACCTCATCCCTGCTACCACTGCTGCTGTCTCTGCATCCTCAGGCTCCTGCTATGGCACGTACTCTGGAGACAGCCTTCACTGAGGAGGAGAACCAGGTCCTGCTGGACGGGCTCCTTCCACAGTACAGCAAGCTCTATGGGAAACCAGGGGAGCAGGTGAGTGTGCAGTCCACTGCCTTCCTAAATATGCATGTTGTCTGACTAGCAGTACTAGCAGTGTGTACACTAGTGGCAAGCATTCTCACTGGCTACTTTCATCCCTCAAAGTGTGTAGGTACATGTAATGAACAGCTGTCCTGCTGCTAAAGTGCATTAGTGCAAGCTTAAACTATCCAGGCATTGTGAACATGTCAGACATGCAGGTGATTTGTCCTTCCCCATGGTTGCACTACCTGTGTAACTCACTTCCCTTTGTGATGATGACATATATATCGAAATGTGTGCAGCACAAATATGGGGCATGTGTGTTAATGTACTTTTAACTTTGTCATCAACATAGGTTGATGCCCACCAGAAGCAGGAGTTATGGCTGACCATCGCTCGGGCTCTTCGTTCGGTGGGGGTCTACAAGCGCCGGATCCGCAACTGCCAGAAGAGGTGGCAGGACCTTCGGGGCCGGACCCGGAGGATAGCTAGAGTCCAGCTGAAGCTGCCACCTCTGCGCAGGAGGGACGGACACCGGACCCTGACCCCCCACATGCTCCGGATCCTGGCAGTGGTCTTCCCGGACCTGGATAGGCAGCTGAAGGCCAGACAGCAGCAGGAAGGGGGTAAGTCCATGCCTAATCTGGGTACTATGTCTGACATGCTAATTGCAGTCTTTTGGCCTGGTCACACTTCCACATTACGTAGGTCTTGTAGTCCAATACTCAGATCCCTCACTTGTGTGATGCACCCTCCTCATCTGTTCCATAGGTGTGGCCCCTACAGGCTGTTGCTTGTGTCACTAGGGCACTGTGTCCCTGCAGTCAGCTATGCTTCATGTACCAGACAGCATCTGTTCCCGTGTTGTGTGTTTCATGTGTGGGTCAATTGTTTGCCCAATGCCTGAAATCTGACATGTGATCTGTGTGTGCCCTTGAGATGTGTTCCAATTGCTGGTCTGATTCGCCACTTGTGGCTGGGGTATTCCAAACAAACCCATGCAGCAGGGGACTCCAATTTAGGGGCCTCAGAAGTATGTATATCAAGTATGTCACACTTGCTTAGCCACCTGTCTACTGTCCAGGGCCAAACACTGTTTAATGGAGACCTGGCCAGTCATGCCTCCTCAAGGGCATTTAGAAACACTCTTTAATCCTACTCCTGTGTATGAAGTTACAGGTTGTGCTTAGTGACATGTGCCCTCAGGTGTCTGCCTCTGTGTCATTAGGGTGTGGCTTGTTGTTACGTACAACTGGGATGTCCATGATTCAGAGGGTCAGCAGGACATCTGAGATGTGACTGTGAGAGACAAGACCTGTTTGACATATAGGTGTGTGATCATCTGACACCGCACAATGGTGTCTGCAACTGTGTCCTTCAGGCAGCTGGGTTACATGCATGACAGACTGTGATGTGTTAATGTACAGGGAGTTGTGTTTGCAGAGACTCATATGTCTGATTTGCATGATGTGGGGTCTTCTGGGTCCTGTATATGTTGTTTGCAGGGGATGGGCAAGAGAGCCGGTCATCTGCAGAGTTAGCTTAACCCCTGAGCTAGGATTGTGAGTCAGTGCATATTGTTGTTGTTTGGATGTCCTGCCCCTGTGACAGGAGACAGTGTTGACTGACTTTCAGGGCATCCCAGTGCCATGGCATTTAACTTGCTATGAGTGATCCTGCATTGTGTTCAAGTGTGCACCATGCACCACATTGTGGCATTGCCCATCAGGAAATGAGAACATCATAGTGTGTGTTGCTGGCATGCATCACAAGCATGTGAAATGAGTCTCTGCCCATCCCTTCATCCGGACACCTGCACTGAGTCAGTTGCAAGAGACGTGCTCTGTGTATAGTGACATACTCCTACATGGTCACTTGCATGTCCAAATGATGTGTGGGTGGTGCATGTCGGCACATTGGGGTATTAGAATCCAACATGCAACAGACATATGTGTGCAAGTCAAGGGGGGATATGTGTGCCATGGTAGATGTTGAGAATGACAATTGGCTTATTCTAAACAGTGTTGGCACTTTGAGCTGTGTTCAGCTGATGATGCCAGGGCTTGCCCTGTGATGTGATGTACTCACTGTGGTGTGTGTAGTCGGTGCAGGTGACTGATGTTGTTCTCTTACTTCCTATTCTTATCCAGATACATCCACGGCCACAGGAGGGGACAGCTCCATGGACCAGGAGGAGCCACAGAGCCTTACAGGGACAGAAGGAGAGGAGTCGGGGGGACCCAGTGGCACGGAGGGCGAGAGGAGTCGTCAGCACCATCACCCCCAGCTGAGGGCCACAGCAGCTCTGAGGATGACTCCCTTGTGGAGGCGGGTGTCAGCAGCCACCAAACCCCAGCTAGTGAGGCTGTCCCCGCCACCGCCACCACGACCACCATCACCATCCTCCCATCGGCTCCGATCCCAGAGCTCCCTGTAGGCTTCCATGTTTGTGAGCATGTCTCCTTTGTGCCAGGCACCGCACCCCCTGCCCCTGTGTCCCCTGCTGCCCTGAGTGAGGAGTCTGTGGACTTACTTAGACAGATCCATGTAGGACAGACGTTGATGCTGAAGGTCCTCCATGCACACACAAGTCTGTTGACACAACTGGTGTCGTTCATGGAGGGCATTTCATCGGGCATGTCTGCCCTACAGAGGACCAATCAGTCCATGGCCTCCTCCCTGACGACAGCAGTGTCCCTCCTCCAACAGTCCCGCACCCCTCCTACCCCTGCACCCCCCATGATTCCTAGCAGCCTACCTGTCCCAAGCACACAAACACCCAAACCAAGGTCTAGACGTGCACACAAGCAAGCGCAGGGGACTGATACCACACTTACATGGGCTGGTTTGCAGACACACACACAGTCATCCACAACCAGTCCGCAGTCCTCTGAAACCTCTCCCTCCCAGCCACCTTCCCTTGCCTCACCTGCAACCCCATCTTCCCAGAAGCTCTTCCTCTGTGACCTTGACATCTTCCCCACCGACCCAGCAGATCCTGATTACAAGGGGAAGTCCCCACACACAGATGGGAGTGCCCCTCACACCCAGACACCCTCCCCAGGTGCAGTCAGACTGAGACCCCCACCATAAGCCAGAAGAGCAAGACCCCACCGCCACCACGCAGCTCCAAGGCAAAGTCTCTGTCCTTCATCCCCCAGGCCACCACTCCAGAGGTTTCCCCGCCACTCCCTGCCCTGGGTTCCCCCACCCACAGATACACCATCCCCAAAATGCTAAGGCCCTCCCCCTACCACTTGCTCCTCCACACCTGGTCAGACGGTTAGTGCCACTGATGTGGGGACCGTGTCCCCCCGTCCTGCCGACCTCACCTGCACCCCATTCCACTCCCATGGATGTAGGCACTGCAGTGGAGTCCACGACCACCCCGTCTGACTTGGGCACTGCAGTGGGGACCCAATCCACTCCATCTGACCTGCCCACTGGAGTAGTGCTGGCACCCACCCCATCTGACTTGTGCCCCACAGTTGTGACTGCACCCACCACTTCAGTCAGCTCCACTGCAGTTGTGTCTCGCCTGCATCCACAACCTCTTCACTGCCTCCTTCTGCTGCGCCCTGATCCTGTCCCTGCGGTGCCTGGCCTGCCCCCATGTATGCCCCTCCGAGGGGATGACCCCGGTCCTTAGCAGTGCAAGCAACGTGTGGCAGTTGTCACTAGTTCACTCCTTGGCATTTGGACATGGACTGGCCATTAGCCTTTTGTTTGAACGGACATTTAACTTTTAATATGTTGAATAAAGCTTTGTTCTTTATCCCTGTGAACTTGATTTAGCTGTACAATAGGTTGATGATGTTTAACATGCCCTTGCACCTGTAATGCTTGGTTTCCAATGTTGAATACTGATGTGTTGATGTGAGGTACTCCATGTGGTCCATGAGATATGTTTCCTATTCTGGTGGGTATCCATGTCATCCTTTGCAGCTACCTGGGTGTGTCATGATCAACTATTTGTGGACATCTCTGTGAACATTTCATTTGCATGGTCACATCTCTGGCTTGCACCCATGTGCATATGATGTGCTTCCCATTGTTCAATTTGTCAATTTCACAGACTTTGTGCGCATCGTCACTGGACCTACAGGTGTGGGCATCATTGGTATAGGAGCAACTGGGTCCTCTGTGCAACTTGCTAGACATATGTTTTGATTATGTGCAGATGACTTAGGGGAGACTCACAAACCCAGGCTGTTGTGACCAGAGCCTTCATTGTGTGGTAACTGATGGCTGACTGACCAAGTGTTCTGCTGACATGAGTGAGACGTGCTGTGAATATGTTTGGCACAGCTGGGCTTCCACAGGAGTTGGGTCCCCTCAAGTAAGTGTGTTGTCCCATGACATAGCCTGGGCCCATGGTGTGTGTTGTATGAGCATGTGTGTTTGTCCACATCCCTGTTCATACACAGGCAGTGTTCCCTTGATATGTTCCTGTTGTTGATGCTTGCTGAGTGGTACTGGGTTCATCCCACTACATTGCCATGGGCTACCAGATGTGTGGGTGCATGACACACTACTGTTAATTGGTGTATCATCTTTGGGATTTGTCAGTTCTGAGTGGTGATGATGTTGTCAGACACAGGTGGGACACAGTCAGGGTTCCCCAAGGCACCTGTTTATTTGCAAAATCATGTAGTTGTCCCTAGGTGGTAACTTTCAGTGATTGAGACATGTGTATGTGTGTGTGACTGCTCCCACTTGTCGGGTTCATGGCTGCAATGCTGGCAGGTGTCAGCATGTGTGCCTTGTGGTTCTCCTTGGCTTCTGCATTGCCCTGGGACTGTGGCAGGTATTCTGAAGGTTACATGAGCTTTGACGTCATGGCCATGTACCGCATACTGTGCAGTATGTCTGTTATTCCCCAGGGTTGTAAACTGTCCTTGTGCACCTTAGTTCCTCCCAACATTCCTGTGTTTGTCATGGGTGCATGTGCAATGTCACCTGTCCATGTGGGCTTCACAGATGCACATTGTTGCAGTTCAGGGTGTGTGGTGTTGAGGGTGGACTGATGTAAATGTTTGCATGGATGGTCCCCTAGCTCCCGTTTGTCCATGGATGAGGGGCCATGCTGAGTGATTTGTGTTTGTGTATGTGTGATGTACGTTTGTGGAACAGAACACATGTCTGGGTTTCCCAGTTTGTACGACATCTGCCTTTGTCATCACAGTGGAGGTGTCATACATGCTTGTGTCACCACAATGTCCGGTCCCTGGGGGTAGTGCTGTTGTGTGTCAGTCTCTTGCTGTGTTAGTTGGTGTTCATTCCAGCTTGTGTCACATGTATCTGTTGTGCTCCCTCTCATCTCACAATGCCTGATTGCTCACTAAGGGTGTCCCAATGATGGTTTACTTTTGTATGGCACTGTGTCCACATCTGTGTCACTGTGGTTCAACCCCCCCTCATGTGTTGTGTAGTTGCCTGGGGATACTGAGACACACACACACACGTTGTGTCAGATGTGCAGTGTGAGGTTGCCTGTTTGTGATTGTGCATCTGCATCAGTGCATTGGTATTGCTGTTGTGTGCCGTTGTCTGGATGCTGTTTCTATGATTTAACCTGCTGTCCCTGTGAGTCATATCACATCATTGTGCACATTCATCCTGGTTGTTAGGTGCTATTGCTGGCACGGAATGGGAGTTTGTGAGCTGACACCTTCAGTCTACACAGGTTGTTTTGATTAGTGTGTCTATTTTCGAGATGTGTGTATGCTTTGTGATGGTCACTTCTGCTCTTGTGTCATTGTACACTGTATGCATTGTCAGCCCCCATGTGAGGTGCCTGTCTGTACATGGCCGAGAGTGTGTTATGTTTTCATAGCACTGTTAGCCTCACCACATCTCTGTGGGAATGGGACACAATCACTACTTCGCCCCAGAAGTGTTTAATGTGTTGGGAGCAGGGATCATACATGCTGTTTGTTATTTGCAGCTTTGACCATGATGACACTTACCTTTTGGTCACTGTGATGAGGGGGGGTTTAGACCCCATCACCACAATGCTCAACATCTGCTGCAGTTTGGACGCCCACACTTAACTTTTTTTCTACACAGTGAGGGGTTGTTCTTTTTACATTGACACAGTGCTATGGTGATGCTTGCCTTGAGCAGGGCACACTCAATTGTTGGTCACACATGTGCTGTTAGTTACATTGTATGTTCGAAGTCTAAATCACTGTTCTGGGCATTTTTCACAGACTACACACTGTTGTCATGATGTTAGGGGGGGTGTATTTTGCTGACATACCTAATATTGGAGTAGGATGGATGTGTGGCGCATCACCCATCCTATGAGTGGGGGTGGCAGGGGTGATGGGCAACAGGTCCCCTATGGCTGTGGGTGGCAGGGGTGATAAGCAACATACGCCCTATGAGTGGGGGTGGAAGTAGTGATGGGCAACAGGTCCCCTATGGCTGGGGGTGGCAGGGGTGATGGGCAACATAAGCCCTATGAGTGGGGGTGGCAGTAGTGATGGGCAACAGGTCCCCTATGGCTGGAGGTGGCAGTAGTGATGGGTACCAGGTCCCCTATGAGTGGGGGTGGCAATAGTGATGGGCAACAGGTCCCCTATGGGTGGGGTTGGCAGTAGTGATGGGCAACATATGCCCTATGGCTGGGGGTGGCAGGGATGATGGGCAACATAAGCCCTATGAGTGGGGGTGGCAGTAGTGATGGGCAACAGGTCCCCTATGGCTGGGGGTGGCAGTAGTGATGGACAAAATATACCCTATGAGTGGGGGTGGCAGTAGTGATGGGCAACAGGTCCCCTATGGGTGGGGGTGGCAGTAGTGCTGGGGAACATAAGCCCTATGGGTGGGGGTGGTAGTGGTGCTGGCCATACAACCCCTATGGTGGCCTGTTGTTAGTGGCCAGGATGTGGATTCCCTGTGTGTGTGTGCCATTTTGCTGGTACGTGTCGTTTGTTTGTGTGGTAGGTGTCTGACTTGCCGCCTGCGCCGTCGGCATCGGTTCCTGATCCGGTCATAGATGTAGAGTACTGGTATGACCTGCTTGATGAGATTCATGATGTGTTCGTGTCGTACACGCTGCTTGTTGCTCCGTCTCGTACCCGCTGCAAGCTGGTCCTTCTCGTAGCCGTGGATTGAGTTGTGGCGCGAATCGTAGCTGATATGCTTGTTTTCCGGATGTTGTGACGTCCTGTATGTGGCGACCCGTCCAGCGCGTAGGAAGTACACATCGTACTTGTCAGGCCGGAAACTGCTATGGATACTGCTTCCGGGCGACTCGGTTCAGCGTTAGGAGTTACGGCTCGGACAGAGAATGGAGCTTGAATCATAGCCTACGTGTCGGTCGTGTTTTTGGCAGTTATGCGCATCGTACTTCCTCTGCAGGACGGACCGGCTACGAGTACGTGTCGGTCGCATGGTATGGCTACGGACAGCTCTCGGAGAGCTGTCCGACCCGGGATCGGAATCAACCCCATAATGTTCTCCTAGTAGACTATTTCAAATCAATAGACAAAACATAACAGAATCACAAGCAACAAATAAATTATTCACAATATCTCAGTGAATTGTCCTTAACACAGTGAATTAGTTCCTACCTTGTTGTATATTAGTCAAACGCGTTTGACAATGGGTTTGATTTGCAATATTCCTGCCTCGGTGCCAGAGCAGGAATATTGCAAATCAAACCCATTGGGAAATCAAACAGCGGATACTGGCTGTCATATTGTTTGGCGTGGAGGTATTAATGAATATAGTATTGGCGTACATGGATGCATGGGTTTGCCTGCCGGTTCACATAAATGCATGAGAGTACAGCTAGGAGCCAGGGACATGTGCACTGGTATGGGTCAGCTGCGTAGATTGGGTCGCTCGGGGATGAACGCATTAGATAAAGGATTTGGCACATATATTTTTCACAGTTTGGCATCTTCCTTTTCTCCTTTTTTTGTTTTCCTTCTGTAAATTATTTTCTGTCTCATAAGATTCTCACATCAGTTGTAGTAGGATTGGTATTGTGGTTCTCATGGAAAGAGATCCGCATAATTCATATTTATAATCAACCTCACAGGACAAAGGGGCCATTTGTCATAACTAAATGTTTTGATTAAGCTTCATATAAAGTACGCTTATTGTCATTATAATTTGCTTGTAGATTCCCCTGAGGAAGGGTTGTTTTGATACCCAAAATGCAATGGGATTTGCATAATCCACGCTTAAAATTCATGAATGATATCTAAAAGATGACAAATCATTTGTTCCATGAAATATCTGCCTTTGAATAATAAACAACGAAGAAGCAACCAATTCACTGGGTTAAGGACAATTCACTTAGATATTGTGAATCATTTATTTGTTGCTTGTGATTGTGTTATGTTTTTTCTATTGATTTGAACAAGGCTACTAGGAGAACATTATGTATTAGACACTCTTAGAGTGTATTTAGTAGTGCATCTTCTGTCTATGACTTCAAGCTTTGGTTTTTTCTTCATTTTTGAACAAGGTGGTTGGGTAGAACCACCCCAGAGGGTGCACACTGTGAATATTATAGTTTGTTTCTGCTGAATACATAGTTTACTGGCTTGTGTAACTGAGTGCAACACCACTGTTTTTCTGCTTTTCAATTTTCTAAAAGTGGCATTTCAGGAATTGTGACTTTAGCATTAAAGAGTGTTTTAAATTACAATTAATTTTAATGTAAACATCATTTTCCTATCTGCTCCCAAACTTAAGTTATCATTTATTATGTGTAACAAGGTAATCCAATGTTATCCTATGGGAAAGATAGGCCTTACAATAGCAAAACATGACTTAAAGAGTTTTTCTCCACCAGGACATGTAAAACTTAAATCCACATGTCACATTTTGCCCTGGGAGCATTTAGTGCCTACCACAGGTTACTGTACTGAAAAGAAAGGCTTAGGCCTGACAAAAGTTTTATTTTTCCCATTAGAAAGGGCAGTTTAAAACTGCACTACAGGGTGCAGTGGTAGGCCTGAGACATGTTTTTAGAAGGCTACTGAAGCTGTTAGCCCACTAGTAATATTTAATTTACAGGCCCTGGGTACAGGTAGTACCACTTAACTAGGGAACTACTAGTAAATTAATGTGCCAATTGTAACATGTTTTAGGGAGAGATCACAATCTATTTAACACTGGGTATCAGTGGTGCAATGCAGAGAGTCCCTAAAGCCAATAAAAACAAGATAAAAAAGAGGAGGAGAAAGACAAAAAGTTTTGGGTGACCCTTCACAAAGAATTCAGCAAAACAGGAGGGGTGAAGGCAAAATGTCTGCAGGACTATGACTCACGGGTGTCAGGTCTACAAAGCTTATACCAGCTGTTTCGGTGATAAAAGTATTGTATATAAATTCCTGTTCACAGGTGTACTTCGTTACTGCCTTTAAAATCAGCTTTTCACTCAACTTCAGACCTACAGATGTGGACAGAGAGCTCAACCAAGTTTATCCAATTTAGCTACGTTTTTACTGGAGTTCTCTATACATTTTAATTTCCCTCAAACTCAGCAGTAGGCCTTCAGAGACCTTCTTATCTTTTCTCTAAATACACGTTTGCTATGCTTTCCAGTCTCACCTGTGAGAAGATAGCAGCACGCCTAAAGATGCCCACAAATAAGGAAGACCAGAAGAAAAACATAACTTTTTCTGTGGCCTCGACTATAGACTGGAATTCATTGGGCTGGTCCCATCCTTATCTCTTTGATTTGCAGACATTATATGAAACTATTGTTTCAATAACATTGTTTCTGTTGTTGAAACCTATTGTGTTAATGCTTTTTTATTGCTTCTACTGATTTATTTTATAGCTGTCTGTTTCTGTGTAAGCAAAGAAGGGCATCACTGTATGGCTGAGACCATGCTATTCTTCATAGGATGTTCCTATTACTTTTCAGTTCGGAAGTCTGCCTTCATCTCTTTAGCCACATTCGCTATGTTTACAGTGTTGTTTCCTGGGCATCTCCTGCTACAATTGTCTGGCATTGTGTCAGGAACCAAGCTGACAAAATTTAATGTGCCAGGGAAGTGGCACATTGCATATTAATTTTGGTATTACAGGGTTACTCAAGACTAGTAACTGTGTGTTATGTTATGTGATTATGGTACAAGATATGTTCCCCATGATACAATTAATGGCTAATGTGTTTCTGGTGAGCCACATTGAAAACCGACAGGTTCTCTCTGTAATTAGAGATTAAATGAAATTTCAAATCTTGCTAACTATATTTTAAAGATACATTTAATTTGGGTCAAAACGTTCAAATCAGAATGTACAGTTCAATTACTGTGTAAATTTAATTAGATATAAGAGATGTCAGACTTCATAAAGTCTCCGCTCAGAGAAAATTACAGTTCTGAGTTGGAAAGAAAATCCATCTTATGAAAAAGGTTCTGCAGGGATCACATTGTTCTCATATGCTTCAAACGCATCAAAGTAGAAGGGAACAAAAAAGTTGGGTTTTGGAAGAAAATAGGTTTTTGGTTGACTGAAGTATCAGCCCTGGTTAAACAGCAACTACAATCCTTATCAGGGTGAGGCACAAGCTAACCGTAAATTAACCTGTTCTCAACTTTCTGGTAGCTTGGCCCAGAGCAATCAGGCTTAACCTGAAAGCAATGTGTAAAGTTTTTGGCCAAAACCTCAAACAGTAATAAAGTGAAAAAACACCACACAAAAAGGATCCCATAAAAAGTTAGTAAAATAGAGCTATTTATGTTAAATAAAACTAGACCAAAATGACAAAACCCAATTAGTAGAACAGGAGATATGTAATTTTAAAGATTTCAGTGAAAATAGTGCCAAATACGAACCAATTGGAGATTTTGGGTCATACTGGACCGAAACAAAGCCACAAGTTCAGGCTCAGTGCAATAGACCATGGGCCGACTACAGAGACCCAGTTAGGCCTGCCGGACATGGTACATTAAATCTTAGTTTGTGGAGCATTGTGAGGGTCTGCATCGAAGCTACGTCATGCAGCCAAAGCCATGCATTGGTGTCTAGATGCAGCAAGTCTGCGGGATGATGCCCGGCATCGCTGTGCAGGATGCCATCGATGAAGGTTTGCAATGCATTGGTTCTGAGTGTCTCTGAGGCTGTGATGTGGACTCCATTGTCGTAGTTGTGGCTGCAGTTGACAAGAGATGCAAGGGCCTGAGCCAAGAAAGTGTTGAGTGGTGGCAGTTGTCATGAAGCAATGGGCAGTGATGCGATGCTGATCTTTGTGACGGAAATGATCCGTGCAGCAGCAGTGATCCATTGGTTCTGCTCTGGGTTGTGCTACGCAGAAGAGCAGATGCACTGGTTCAGCTGGATCCACCTTAGAGCACCTTAGGCACACTTCCAAGGATCCAGGACTGGGTTGGCACCATTTTGTAGAGACTCACCGATGGCAGAGTCCAGGTGCTGGCTTCAGGGTTGTTGGAGCCTTCTGTCAGTGAGGCTCTTGTCAGGAGTAGGGGTGGGCAATAAACTCTGCTCAGTCGGCGGAGATCGCAGAGTTTTTCCCACTCTGTGCTCTGCTTGGAATGAAGATGTCCAGAAAACTCCACCCACTGCCGCAGGCAGAGTTTTTCACATATGCAGCTCACCAGCATTAAGTTGGAGAATGCAAGCAAGAAAATCGAGTGCTAGAACACCTCCCGGCAAGATTTCTCAACACGGGTGCTAGAGGCAGGTTACTACCATTCATGTATAGAAAGCTACAGCTCGAGGAGAAAATCTACTCGAGTGGCAAAAAGAAGCAGCGCCCTCTGGTGTGCTGTGTGGTGCCATCCACTCTGATTTTACAGTGTGGAACAAGCACCTGCCACTAAAAATCAGATCAAGCAGCGAAACATGCCAAATTTTGCCACTCGCCAAACTGCTCGCAATGTCACTGAGTCTCCATTAGTTCTGTCCACCCCTATTCAAAAGGCCAACTAACTAACTAACCCTTGGAGTCACTTTGAGGTCCTCAGTTCCACAGATGCAGATCCAGTCCTTCTCACCCAGGCAGAAGGGCAACAGGCAGTAGGTCAGCCCAGCAGGGAATCAGTCCTTCAGCGCAGCAATCCAGCAGAATGGCAGTCTATTCAACAGCACAACAGTCTTTCTTCCTGGCAGAATATCCACAGGTCCCGACATGTACTGAAGAGTTGGTGTCTGAGGACAAGTATTCATTCCCAGTTTTGACATTGACATGGGGAGAAGCTTTTAGAGGCATGCATTTGAAGTGCACAGTTGCACTGCCTTCCTTACCCTTGCTGCATACTAACTACAGGGTTATACATTCCTTTGTGTGGAGACAGGACGGAACCTATTCAAGCATAAGTGTGGCTGTGCCCAGCTACTCCCTCCCATCCTGCTAGTGCTGTCCCATCCAGGCACACCTATGCTCCCTATTGTTTGTGGCTATCTAGAAAGAATACACAAAGCTCAGTTGCCAATTACACACATTCATGCAACCAAGATACAGGCTGCAAGCACCAAATGGCAGAGTTAGGAAAATGCAAACTTTTTAAAAGTGGCATTTCCAAAGTTTTCATTTAAAATCCGAATACACTATCAGTTAGGATTTCAAAGACTCCAAAGATGAACTTGATACCTGTTCCCATTTGGAAATTACACATGTTAAATGTAATAAGGTAACTCCAATGTTATTCAATGGGAGTGGTAGGCCTTGCAGTAGTGAAAAACTAATTTAAAGAGTTTTCACTTCCAGGACATATAAAACCTAAAAGTACTTGTTCTACTTTTGAAATACATTGCACCCTGCCCTCTGGGCTACCCACAGTCTACCCTTAGGGTGACTTATATGTATTAAAAAGGAAGGTTTGGGCCTGAAAAAGGTTTATTTTGACAGTGTGAAATTACAGTTTAAAACTGCAACACAGGCTGCAATGGCAGGGTGGAGAAATGTTTAAATTACTAATTTAGTTGGCGACACAATCAGTGCTGCAAGCCCACTCTTAGCATTCGAATTACAGGCCCTGGGCACAAGTAGTGCCACCTTACCAGGGACTTACAAGTGAATAAAATATAACAATTGGGTATGGTCCAATTTTACCACGTTTTAAGGAAAGAGCACAAGCACTTTAAAAATGGCATTGGTTAGCAGTGGTAAAGTTACATAGTCTTAAGGCCAGCAACAACAAAGTCAGCAAAGTCTGAAGTAAAGAAAATTAGGGGGGAAACCACGACAAGGATACCAGGTCTAACAGCTTTCCATGTCTAACAGTTTTCCAGTGCCAAAACCTACCTACATTCTTCCTGTGGGTTGCTCATATTTAAATGATGGGTGGGCCTGCGTCAAGAAACCTTCACAGACCTTGATTGTAATTTGACCAAATGTTGCAAATTAGACCTCTGTGTGTCTGCTATAAATGATTGAGTATATAAAGTGCTTACTCCCCTGATGAGGTGTTGAAGCACTATGTGGCAAGTAGCGTGCCACTCTGGAACCCAAAGTTATTGGGTAATCAAGTGGTTATTGGGTCTTAGGGTTAGTCTTGGATTAGCCAAGGGAAACATTCCATGAATTTACTCAATTTTTCTGTGGTACATTAATGTGTTAGGTGTGATTATTAGTGGGGGCAATGTGAGAAACAAATGACTGATGGCATTTATAAATATTGTTTGGTTGCAGGGATATGGTTTCAAAGAAAGATATTAAGGCAGACAGACATGCAACTTAGCGTAGTCTATATATTCAGGAGGCAGCCAAGTTTAGGGAACTCTCCCAAATACAGCCAGTGACTTCATCTAATTGAAATACTGTTTCTTCCTTTGAAGGCTCAAAGGCCATATTTAGAAACTCTGACCTTTGTTTACACCAACATTGTTCCCACCATGTTCACTTGTGCATTGGCCATGTTTTGTCCTTCCTTAGTTCTACCTAAAAGAAAGTATGTTTCCAAAAGTAGACTTTCCCATTATTTTGAACTTTGTTTTTTTACATTGATTGTAATTAAACATCTTTTTAGACCTATTGTTACTAATGCATCTCTAGTAGGCTTCTGGACCACCTACTTCTATCATACATTATTTTGAACCAGCCTCTTTGAGCCATTGATTTAGGCTTTGTCTCAAGCCCCATGGAGTATTTTTCTCACACTAAGGGGCCGATTCCGATCCAGGTCGGAAAGCTCTCCGACCGCGCCGGATCCGGAGAGTTTTCCGACCGAGCCGGAGTCCTGCAGTCCGACCGAGGGAGTACAATGCAACCGTATGCTGCCGGACTCTGTTCGGTCGGACTCCCATAGAAGTCAATGGGAGCTGGTCGTACAACGCATACATAGGCTCTCATTGTTTGAATGGGTACGTCTCGCACAAGGGCGCCCCCTACAGTGGGTACACCTTGGTGCCATCCGCACCATACATGCCTGTGTTGGGGAGACCCTTGGGTCTCCCCCTGTGTCCGAGCCGTAGGGCTGCGGGTGACAGGGGGTCCGATGCGGAGCCCCAAAAGCAACTTCCTGGACATTTTGCGAGCCGGACACTCCGGCTCGCACCGGCTGTCTGATGCGTGCATCGTATAGGCTCGGTCATAAATCACATCCATTGCGCGCCACGGTTAGCTTACGGCCGAGACGTTCGGAGTGGTTCGGACCCGAGAACGACTCGGTCGTTGATTTTCACGTAGCTCGCATCGTACTTGCTCGCTCGTACAGCTGTACGAGTTGGGCGGAAAACACGCGTACGGCTCATAGTTTTTCCAGGCGGATCGCGTTCAGTGCCATTCCGACCCAGATCAGAATTGGCCCCTTAATGCTGTCAGGAATACCCTTTCCCTTCAGTTAAATGCTTGCATTGCAAAGCAGGAGAACTATTGCACAACTGGCCATCTGGCAGTCTCTCCGTGTACTGTTGCTTCATCAATCATTCAGTGCCTACTCTACCCAGTTCCGAAGCCCCTCCCCTTTTCAAGCCGCCCCCTAGGCAGCAAGAGCCCCAGTTAGCGGTTTACACACCGTTGTTTGTAGTTACATGACATGACAGGGAATCCAGGAAGGAAGGGACCGCAGCTCGGACCTCGATGGGGAGGTGCAGCCGACCCCCGACCGAGACCGAAAATGTAGGCACGACCAGGACGAAATACATGGGGGCCAGATAGAGCCGACCACTGGGAAGACGAGTCTCTCAAGACACCACAGGAGATCTTAGCCACTGACGGACTACAGCACACGCACACGCTAACTTCCTTACAGGTCCCTAATGTTATGATGTGCTGTGGTACAATAACTTACGCTTATACTGATGATTGTTACTTGTAATGCATTACATGAAAAACCCTAATAAAAACATGTCAAATCAAAAAAAAAAAATCAATCATTCAGTGCCAGGATACCCTCACAGGTACGCAATATACATAATATAAGATACCATTTCTGCTCCTTGTATTCTCCAGTCATATGTCTGTTCTTATATATAGGTGAATACAAATATGGAAAGGAAGGTGCAGACTTCTAAGGAATGAATATGTTTTTTTTCAGCACCAGGATATTTCCATCAACAGAGGAAATGTTAAGGACTTTTTAAGTGTAGCAGGACTAGACTATTTTCAAATGGTGTTTGATACATATTTAAGGCCACAGAGTTTGGTCAGGGACACTCCTTCTCCAAAGGAACACAGTTGATATTTCCAAACTTTGGATGGTCCGTGATTTGCGGAGTAGCAAGTAATGTGGAGAAAGTACAACTCTTTTATCAAATATAGGCTGGTGCATGACTACAGACAAATTCGCATACAAAAGTTGGGGATGCCTGAAGAAATGTGAAAAAATATAGGGAGCCTAAAGGGAGCTTCGTAGATATTTTCAAATATCATAGGCTTTCGGGTGACATATATACTCTGAGCCATAGACCTGAGCATCTTCGGAACCGACCTCTGCAGAAAAGAATTCTATAAGATGCAGCCAGACGATATAGGAACTGCTCTCATAGAATCTTAAATGTTTAACTCTATTTATGGTAACTACTCACTATAACTGCTTTACACAATGTTTTTAATTACTTTTAAATGCTTATAAGCTTTCTTCTTTTTTGTATAATGTGCAGGAAAGAACATGCGGACTGCACCGCCTTCTGCTCGAAAGAGGATGGGCCAGATGTACTAAGAATCCGTCACAAAAATGTTGTAGCAATTTGCGACCAGTATTTTTGTGATCAGTAAAGAACTGTATGAATCCACCTGTGTACTAATAGTTCAGAATGTACAATTCTGATTCGGAGTGAGTCGCAATGTGACCTATCTCATGAATATTAATGAGGTTGGTTGCAAATAACAACTCACTCTATCACAAGGATGGAGCCTGGAGAGGTAAAACAAACCAGCAGCCCTGTGAAGGCCTTTCAATAAAGAAAAGTGTTTTTTAATTGCAACCGAATTGTCAGTGGTCCCCTGCGTCACTGACTGCTTCCGAACAAACTTGTTGCTAAGGTGCACAAAAGGGAAGGAGCTGCCAAGGGGATTTCATTTAGTCTCCTTTGGACATCTTAGCTTTTGCATTCATAACCACTGCAACTCAGGAATCAGTCATTTTTTAATGTTTTGCAGCCAGAATTCAATAGCATATCATTGGCACGTCTTGCCGATTTTGAAGGTGCACCTACCGCAAGCCCCTTCCACATACTGCATAGGGATGGGGGCCTCAATCCAAGTCGGTAAAATGTTGCAATCTCCTAGAAGGAATTAGTATGTTCGAAAAAGTACTTTAATAGTTGCAATCACCGAAGCAGCGTGCTCGCAACTGTTAAAATGCTTTGTACATCTTTGGCCTTTACACGAAGAGCTGGGCTGGTTTAAAGATAATGCTTTAACTTGGAGAAAGTCTGAGTTATATGCATGAACCTTAGACAAATCTCATGCACAATAAACAGGTGTTGGCTCCTGAGCTGAGCCAGCACAGCCCATCATGACACTTCACCCATGTTTTTATAGTCTTCACAGCTAGTCTTTTGGTAAATGTTTTGCCCAGCCATAAATAGAAATCAGATTCAATCAATCCGAAGAAATTATGGATAATAGCTCAATTTACAAACTAGAAGCCAGAGTGAAAGGCAAAACGGTGCAAAAGAAAGAAAGAATGAGAGAAAGGGGGAGAGAGAAAAGGAAACTGAGCAAGAGTAGAAGGGAGTCTGGAAGTGAGTGAGAGGATGACGAAGATGAAGAAGAATGGACAGTCCAACAAAAAGAGATGAGGATAATCCTGAACAGAAGGAAGCAAGAAAAGTGCTTGATGAGAGTTAGCAAAGACTACAGAATAGAGAACATCCACTAAAGCCTATCGAGTGGCCATTCTTGCTGTGACAGATCAGCACACCTGTTGTAGTGCAAAAATATTCCCATGTCACAGACCAGTGTCTATACAAAAACAGTGGCAGGCTTGCAACCTATACTTGTGAATTTTAGGTTCAGTCATCGCTGTCTACAAAACTGTGAATAATTACTCTTAAATGCTGTAGAGCATCTTTAATGGGAGAAGAGAGAGGAAAGCCACTGACTGTGATATTACAATAGGTATCAACCGTGTCCTACAAGATAGACCTCATAATGCGAAACCAATTCACGTGTTTATGTACTTTGAAGCAGAGTACATTTTTAGCAGTGCCCAGCCCCCAGGGCTATGATGCCACTCATCATGGAGCACTGTCAAATTTTACTTTTTCAAGTTCTATGGGGAGAATAAATGTGTCATCAGTTTTCATGGGGACAAATGTATTTTTGAATAACTTGGACAGCTGGGAATCTACTGATTTGCGTTTCCAAGAAAGTCTAATTAGGTCAAATGAAGCAAAACAAGGCTACAAAACCCAGAATGCATTAGACTATCACACAAAAGTCAGGAACTGGAAACAGTGTCAGAAATGACATTGAGGGAGATGGTCACCCTACAAGAAAGAGATTTGTGCGTTCTCGGGACATGTCAGTGCACGAACACAGAGTGGGTTTTCAACCCTTCCTCTGCTGAGCTTGAAAATTAAGCACTGCATGTATCCTATCTGGAGATCCTGAAATGCTGGTATTGATCCAGATATCATGGACCTATGGACACCTCAGCTCTACGGTTGAGGCAGGCAGACAGAATGTTCTCCATCAACAAACGTCCTTGACAGGGGTCAGCGGGGTAGCCTAATGTCTGATTTCTCAGAAGAGATAATTACAGTGTATGTCTGTTTTGAAGATGGGAGTGGAGTAAGAGATATTATCCATAGCTTTTAATTAATTCACAGGTAAGGGTACTAATAGGACTTCATAGCATTCTTTCAACAAATACAGCTTATATTTTGTACAAGTTTCAGGTAAAATAAAAGATTTATCTGCCATTTATACTGCAGGAAACAAATTGTACTTTTGTGATCCAGTCCAAATTGGACATTAGAAAGTGGCAGTGAATGGGGGAAATAAAATGTATTTAAGAAACGCTTCAAGATATTATCCATCTCAAATACTTAATTGTCAAGTGAGAGAGTTTAGGACTATTGCTTTTACACACTCAAATCTATCTAATTAGTATCTGAAAATATATGTTTGCTCGAGTATTCATTTTTGCGTGGTTTTAAAGTAAGAGTATTTGAGTTAGAGGGACACTCATAAAAATCAGTGTGTTGATTAAACCACCACTTAAGGCACTGACTGCTTTTAAAAGTCAAGTAAATTAAAATACTCATAAATAATGATCACAAGAATTACATCACATTTACTGATTTAATGTTATGATTTCATGAGGCTTACTAAAGTTTTACATAATTTAAAATTGTCAGCTGCACATTTCTCGTTTCATATGCTTGGTAGAACATGAAAAATATTTGATCAAAATATTTTGCACAACAAATCCAAATACATTTATTTAATTGGATAATTTGGCTTTGATTTGTAAACTTTGAGAGGCGTTAATGCCAGTTAGTGACTGTTAGAAATTGGGTTACTGGTTGACTGGGGTGTGAGCCCTGGCCAAGCAGCAACCACAATCCTTGCCAGGGTGAGGCACAAGCAAACCCTAAATTATCCTGTACCCAGCCCCCTGGTAGCTTGGAACAGAGCAGTCAGGCTTAACATGTGTAATGTATTTGTGCAACACTTTAAACAGTAAAACAGTGAAAACACCACAAAAATGTATCACACAGCAGGTTGGAAAAAAATACCAAAATGTAGTAAATGGAACAAGACCATAATGACAAAATCCCAGTCAGTAGAACCAGAGTTATGAATTTTTGAAGAATAAACTGTTAAATAGCTACAAAAAGCATAAAGGGCCAACCGCAGCTATCTAGTTGTGATGGACCGGGTCAAAGTCAAACATTCAGGGTGACCACAATGGAGCGTAGGTTGGATACAGTCCCAGAATAGTCCTGATGAAGGTTTATCTTCTCCTGTTTTGTGCCAAGAGTCCTGTTCAACTTGGAGAGGGTCACAGGGAACAAGAAGAGCATTGTGGACGGTGGGTGGCATGGTGCAAAGAGCGGGCCGGGCGTTGCAGACAGGCGGGCTGGAGCTTTGCAGTGACGTTCCCCCACATGCGATCAATGCTTGGTGTGCAATGAGATGGGCTGGCGGCAGCTTGCGCTGAACTACAGTGCAAGCAGCTTGGTTCCTGTGTGAATAGGCCTGTTCACAGTTGCGAAAAGCCCAAAAGCTTTGGCTTAAGAGCTCACGAGCCACACCAACGGTCTAGGACGTGAGAGGCACTACTTGTAGGTCAGGAATCTGCTGCAGCTGGGTCCTGGAGCTGGCTGGGGAGTCATTTTATATTCCCGATGCTCAGATCAGGAGACCAGCAGGCAAGCTTTTTGAGTAACTCTGGGATCTTGGGCTCAAGATGAATTTGCAAGTCCAGTTCGTCTTCACCAGGCAAGAGGACAGTGTTATACGGCTCCTACGAATCAAGTAGGGCTGCATATTAAGACAACATAAATCTTAGAATATATAGACTGAGTCCATCTACACCATCAGAAAATGTTGGCTCAATACTTGGCTAGCTCACAGTGCTCCATATGAACCCCTAACCTCACCAGGGCAACATATGGTATTGGCAACCTCAAACATGACTACTTTAATTCCCAAGGAAATTGTGGAAACAGGTTTACCCTTGCATTGTTACTCATTCACGCCCAAGGTAAACACGAGAACGATACGAATAAAGATTTTCAAACATTTATTGAAACAATCGTAATATTGCAAAGAGAGAATTAGCAGATGTAAGAAAGCACTGTAACCAGCATTATTAGAATGTTGAAAAAGAGGAACAATTCAACCATGACAATATTACTATGTGGTTATACTCCTATCTAGTACTCCTACACTATGAGAGCATAGTGGGAGTACCCTCTGCCAGATCTATTTGGATAGCCCGATCCAGAATAATTATGCCAGGGAGCGGTCCTGGTGAACTATATGCTATGTCCTCTGTCGGATAAAGATTTAGGTCAACAGGGCTGCACCTCAGTCACAGTGAAACATTACAGGATTATCCCAGCTGAAATGCTCCTCTGCTGAATGAAGTGCAAAAGCAGGTTATATAATAAAACATGGTTTATATTGCACTTGTTCAAAGTTGCAGCTCGGATGCGATGATTTGCCTGGTTTCTGAGACCTGTCTCCAGCGGACAACATTAGCACAAGGATATCTCGTTCTATGTTCTTAAACTTGGACAGAGTATACAGATTACATAAGGGCCTGGTAAAGACTAGGCTTTCGTCCTCTGTAGGATAAAGGTCAAAGTTTGCAGGGCTTAATCTCACTCACAGTACCGTGTTCCAGTTAAACTCAGCCAACATCCTCCTCTGCTGAATGGATATCTCATTCTATGTTTCAAAACTTGGAGAAAGTGTACAAATTACATGATGAAAAAAGACTTACTAGTCAAAAGCTGCACGTACAGTGTCTTCTCAGTACATTATAGTGCAAATGTGAAAACATGTCAAAAGTCACCATTGGCAAAAGATGACATGTTTAAAACGTGAAACAAAAATGGGGACTAAATGTGGGCCCTAACATGCCTTACAACATCCTTCCCTTGGCCGCGGGAGACTGAGCTCACAATAAAAGCATACAAAAACTAAAATAGCTAGCATACTAATAATCAAATATACTTTAATAACAAAAGTGAATGAAAGCAAGAAAAAATGCAAATGAAATGGCAATTAAAAATAAACTATTAATAAAAATATGAAAAAACGACTTATCAAACAAGGGGCCGAAATAAAAGCCTACGAGGCTCCCATAGTATTCTCCATGTTCATAGAGTCAATGTGATGCAGATTGAAACCCCCTTCTGCAGATGACAGATATAATCCTGGGCGGAAAACTACGCTACGCTCGTGGAGTGTGCGCAGCGAGCGCAACTATGCGCTACGTGAATCGCACGTAGCACAGTGCAAAAACGCGTAGCGAGCATTTTTTGCTCGCTTGCGGTCTTCAACGTCAAGTTGGTGACTGCGAGTGAGCAAAATCAACATGCAGGCGAGACTTTTTCCTCGTTCGCGTTCGGCAACATCAAGTTGCCGATTTCGAGCGTGGAAAATAAACCTCCCGGCGAGATTCTCAATGCGGGGAGGTCAGGTTTCTCATTGAGAGTGGTCGCGTATGCTCACGACCGCTCGTGATGAGAAACTACCAGTCCGCGTTGAGAAATCTGGCGCTCGAGTACAAATCTACTCGAGGGGCTGAAAACGACCACTTGCACTGTGCATTATGCCGTTCGTAATGATTGCACAGTGCGGAGAAGCATCCGGCACTGTGCAATCATTGCGACCAGCATTTCCCTACCGCACTATGAAGTTCGTGTAGCTACGCGTAGCACGACGTAGTTCAAAGTGCACTTCGCGTACTACGCCCAGGGTTAGACAGATCCACAAATGCCTCGGTAGCCGGCTCCAAAGAACAAACATAGTCATATCTGCCCACTTGAAAATGTTTTCAAACAAGATGTAAATTAAAAATTTGAAATAGGTCACTAGATAAAGCCATGTATTAACCAAACAGTAGATGGAGTCTCAGCTACTCTAAAAGGCAATTACTCTGAATGCTCAATATTTAAAGTGGTATAAGTCACGTCTTTTTCTGTCATTTATTCATTTGAGAGTTTTATAGAGTGCTGGCTAGACCTGGGATGATTTATTTTTCACTTTGGCAAAAATGAGAGGAAGTGAGTCAGAACTTCTGAGAGTCTGAGTATTGCCCGCTGCAATAGTTTGTTTTCTAGATATTTAGAATTTACAGCTTGAAGGGCTTTGTCGGTGATACAGGCTTTCTTGGAGATGCATCTTCCTTCTACTGGAAGCCAATTGAGACTCTTGATAGCAGGTAAGATGTGGTCAAATCTTTTGGTACCTGTGAGGAGTCTAGTGGCTGCATTAAGAGTTGTTCTAAAAGGTTCAGGTGGCTTTTTGGGGTCCCAGTGGTTACGGCACTGCTATAATTCAGTGTCGAGAGGACAAATGATTGTACTACAGTCTTCAGGTCCTGAAGTGGGATAAACAGTTTGATTTTCATGAGATGTTTTAGGGTGTAGAGTACCCCTACGGCTGAATTATTGATTTGTTTTTTCATTGGCAAATTCTAGGGTGAATCCTAGGAATTTTACAGAGTTTGAAAGTGCGAAAGAGCAGTTATGAGTGTCCATGCACTTGAGCCATTTTGGATTAGTGGGAGCTTGTCATTTGGGAAAAGTGTAAAGGTTCAGTTTTATTGGGGTTAATTTTTAGATGATTAGTGCTTAGCTAGTTTTGTATCTTATTTAAGTGTGGTATTCAGAGGGCAGATGTCACTGTGGGATGATATTTTATTGTAAAGTTATGTGTCATCGGCATAAATGTGGTATTTCAACCCTGCTTGTTTCAGGATAATGGTGAGGGATTCCATGAAGATGTTTAAACGATCTGGAGGGAGGATAGAGCCTTGTGGAACTCATTGTGGAACTGGTGTAGGGTGTGAGAGACAACTGCTGAGTTTTATTAGTTGTGAGCGATGGTATAGATTGGACGTAAACCATCTCAGGACTGTGCCACAGATACCATTTCAAATTTTGAAGGTCTCTAGCAAAGCTTGGTGGTTAACTATTTAAAATATCGCCAATTGGTCTATCTAGTTGGTTTAGGAGGCAAAAGTTACCTTCATCTAAAGTTCTGAGAATTTAATCTGATATATTGAGCTTAGCATTTTCTGTGAAACACCCTTTTCTGAATCCTGATTGGAAGGTGTTGTGCTGGTTGAATTTCTTGATGTGTTGGTTGAGTTGGATCAAGACACATTGTTCGATTGCTTATGCAAGAAAAGGAAGGTTAGTGACAGGTCTAAATCTGTTGAGGTCATTAGGATCTGCTTCAGTCCTTCTGAGAATGGGAGTGACTTGGCCTATTTGGAGGGAGTCAGGCACGTAGTCCAACAAGAGGGAGTCACTGATGCATTTGGTCCAGAACAGCGAGGTGATGTGATTAAGGTTCTGTACTATGAAGGGTGGGAGGAGATCAGTGGCATTGGATGTGGGTTTCAAGTTTGCAATTATCTGCATTTAAACTCTGACCAATTGGCATTGTTGTTTGGTGAGTGTGGCTCCTCCTTGATGTTTGTTATTCGTGTGTTCCTCAGGTCTGAGGAAGGGTCTGTGGAGGGAATTACAATGGAGATGGGTATGTTGTTAGAGCAGGGGATCTGAGCTGTCAAACATGTAACGTGGATAAGAGATTGTTCAAATTTCAATATTTTCAGGAAATTTGCAATTACTTCGCAGCATACATTAGTGGCTATCATTTCTTGTTTGGGGGTGAGGGTTAGTTTGCTGCCTAATTATATTGTAGTGATCCCTCAGGCTGCTCTTTGCCCAGTCCAATTGATTGCGAAAGAAAGCGGCCTTTTCTCTAAAGATGTGTTTCTTGTACACAAGGCTTTCAGATCTGAGGAGAGCATGATATGGTGGTGTAGAGTTCTGTCTCCATAGTCTTTTAGACATTCTTAGTTGACTCCTCTCTATGTATAGATCTAGATTGAACCAGGATCTAAATTGGGGTTCTCTGGATCTCCTGAGTTTGAGCGGGACAACTTGGTCAAGCAGGTTTGTCAATGTTGAGTTATAGTGGTCAGGGAGGTCTTTTACCATGTGTAGATGAGAATGTGGGTGATATTGTGTGTCGATTTTGGATTCCAGTGTCAATAGGAGAATTTGTTTGGATGTTCCTTGCCCAATATGTGTGTTTATTAGGTGTATATTGGTAGAGTGTGGGGTTAGCCTTTAGCTTGAAGTGTATGAGAGGATGATCCAACCAATCAATGGGTGTGATGGATTGAAGAGAGGGGATCTCACTACTGTTAATTATTGCATCTAGAGTAGCACCTCTGTTGTGGGTTTGTTATTTTCAGAGTTGCTTGAGGTCATTGATTTCGAGTAAGTTAATTAAGTTGTAAACCATGTTGTCTTCTCTGTCGTTCC
Organism: Triturus cristatus; assembly: GCF_964204655.1. NCBI lineage: Eukaryota > Metazoa > Chordata > Amphibia > Caudata > Salamandridae > Triturus > Triturus cristatus. The sequence goes on along the minus strand of NC_140584.1, from coordinate 1,077,411,642 downwards.
AGTGAAGACTGAAATCTCCTAATAACATGTCTTTGGTGTCAGTTAGAAATACCTGTGTTATAGTTCTTCAATGGAGGTTGAGCAATTCTCAGGGGGAGTTGATAGATGAGATGAAGTTGTATAGGTGGTTGTCCAATTGGTTATGAGTTTGACTCCTACGCATTCGAATGTTGGGTATTTCATGGTCTCAAAGGAGTTAAGGCGAATGACATTTTTGAGAATAATTTGCTTTTCCACCTCATGTACGTCTTGGTCTGTCCTGTCGAATAATAGACTAGCCAGGTGGTACATGAAGGTTGAGTATTTTGGTGTAGTGTTTATTGATCCAGGTTTCTGTTAAGAATGTACTGTTCACTGCATCCTCTAATACGATTTCAGGTATTTCAGTTGTGTGCTTAACTGCTGATCTACAGTTCAAAGGCAAACAGTTTAAGGGGGTCAGGACTGTTTTTGGTGCGTGGAGTGTTTATATGGTGGTGTACTAAGCCAGAGGTATGTTGCCATAACAGAGGGGATAGGCAATGGTTTCAACGTCTGTAGCGGGCTGATGAATCATATTTATGGTAAAGTCAGGTGTGTTGGGACAGTAGGTGTAATGTGTTTTTTTGGCTGGCTGGGTTCCCCATTGGAGATCATGTTTGATTTGGAAGGGGCTGGAGGGAGTTCAGGAGAGTTGCTCACGGTTGGGGCAGGCACTGCCCTGGTCTTACAATATAGTGGAGCTCTGGGTTGCTATGTATCCGTCAGAGTTTGTGATGGGAGCAAAGTTAGAGGGTAAAGTAGCATTGTGGTCTTGCTGGGAGCTGGTGCTGAGTTGTGTTGCGCGGTAAGGGAAAAGTGTAGGAACATGTTGGTCGAAGATGGAGAGGTGTTGGTTCATCACTTGATTAAAATGTTTCCCACTCTGAAGACGGATATGATGATCTCTCCTTTGAAGCTAAGGGAGGGTGTAATATTGACTTTGGTTCCACAGGGAATTTTGGTTCTGTTAATGACTTGTGGATGAGCAGCGATAGGATTTCTCCACTTCGCTGGGCGTTTTGAGTAGAATATGAAATCAGTCTTTTTAATACTTTTTTTGTACTAAAGGTGATGTCCGTTCTTAGTTGTTCTGGGCGTTGTTTCAGGAGGTTATGTTTGAACCTTTTTATGGCAGTTTATGAGAGATTATTAGGATCGTTAATGCTCCAGTACTTGTTACCATATCTCTCAGTGAAATTGGGATCAGACTCAGACATCATGGTCATTCTTCACAACATGTCTGCCTGCAGCTGTGTAGTGATGAATATGAAAGACAATGGACTGAGCTGAGGGTACCAGTCCCAGTATGCTTAGAGCTGGACAGAGTTATGCATTTAAAATGCAACCAGTAGCTGTTAGTTAGGATGGCAGAGTATGCTGGTGAGTCTGCATGGAGAGAACCATATCAAATGACTTCTCTCAGCTAGGACTCTTTTGAATTCACTAATCCACTCTCTCTCTCGAGAGAGAGAGGGAGCCTTTGGGTAGTCCTCATTTAGTTTCTAGTTGGAAGAAGTCACTACCCCTCTCTCTAAGGTGGGAGTCTTCAGGTAGTCCTCTTTCTGTTTTTAGTTGGAGGAGGTCTTCTTTTGTTATAAAATTGTGTGAGGGGTCAGGGTTTCTCCTCCCATCAGCAACTACGGACTGGCTGCATTCAGAGATTTCCATGATTTTAAAATGTCCAATGTCCAACTCAACTGCATAATCGATCTAAGCTGACTTTGTCTATTGTGGAGAAGAGACATGTCAATCTGGTTGATTTCAATTGCAGATGAAGCAATATTAATCAAATAATAAATATGAGTTGAGAATATTGTCATGCCATTATCCACAACAGCTAGTGCTTTTTCCAAAGTTGCCTTGTCAAGTTGTCTTAAATATTAAGCAGCTTCTTGCAGTGAAATTTTCCAAATTTCATTGAGAGTAGCTTATAAGAAACATTTAAAATGTGGTGATCTAGGGCCCTTCAAGAAATCTTCTAAATCCATGTCATTCAAAAGTAGAGATAAATGTCCTTTACTGCAGATAATGCGGAATGCTGTAACCACTTCTGGCATCATTTTCCTACCCTATAGGTGGTAACTACACCTGAGTGCTGTGACTGGGTCCATCAGGAGTCTGGTCTGCTAGCTTTAAAACCCTTTGAAGAGTTTGAAAAACGTGCATTGAAACCATTGGTGCCTAGTGGCCACAATAACCACCCATCTGAACCTGGAATTAAAGAATGAACCATTCTGTACCATACTATTAAGCTGTTCTTTTGTGTAATTTGCAACATTGTGTTATTGTCAAAACGTGAAATAGAGTCAATGCTAGCTGTGTTCATTTCTCAAAGTTTAGCTAAGCAAGTAGGTTGCCGCACTGTTTTGTTAAGAAAAATCATTTGTATTAGGATCAGGCAAGATCTAAATAAATCATCCATGGCCTGGACTTGCCAGTGTTTTGGTCCCCAAATTGATTTCAAATCGATGTCGCCGTTCCAATATTCATTGGTCTGTAAGGTCAATGGGAAAGAAACAAATTTCAATATATTAACCTCTTCTATGCCCATGACGAGATAGTCTCGTCATGGAGCACGGTTGCGCTGTGCCCATGACGAGACTATCTCGTCATGAACCCCGCCCGCTAATGTAACGCCCGGCACAGGAGGGGGAAAGGGCGGGGCACTGAAGGGGTTAATTTAGTTTGTGGCAGCATATTTTTCTTCACTTGGGAAGCTTGTAACAATCAGAAGCTAGGTGTAAAAGGTTGTGACCAGAAAAATATGTAAACTTGTCGAACTGTTTTGGAGCTACCCACTGGTGGTGTTGGGCAGAGTTTCCATTCTGTGCAATTAAAGACTGTGGGCCATATTATCAAGAACGGCGATAACATTACCGAAGCTTTAGCGGGAGGAAACTTCCCCTAAAGCGGTGATAAGGGGCTTGATAATATGCCCTAGAGAATTCCAATAGAAGCCCAGGTTCTGGTGTGAAGGACCACAAACCTGGGCTTCTATTGGAATTCTCTAGGGCATGTTATCAAGCCCCTTATCGCCGCTTTAGCGGCGGCGATAATGTTATTGCCGTTCTTGATAATATGGCCCCATATGTGGTGGATAGCTCTGTGTAAAAAGTGATGGGTATAATGATGATAAGAAAACATTTCACCCAAATTAGCAGAATACAAATATTAGTCTTCAGTTTCCAATACTGTATAAGATTCTAGTTCAGATAAAATATGAGTTACTGTTTTGACATATCATTCATCTGAAATGAAGCCTGGGGTGATTACATTGTCCGTAGAGACTTTGAGCACATAAGGAATCTGTAACATTTCTGTATGACCAAAATGACCAAAAATATTAAATGGGACCTTATCCCAAACAATACTATCAGATACAGGAAATGCAGAAACGTTCACAAGGGACAGGTCTCTTCGCACTTTATGTGAAGATGAATGAGATTTCAGTACCTGAACTACCAGTTCTGTAGCAGAGCATTCTGCTGCAGAACTGGTAGTTTAAAAGCAATAAGAAAACTGTAACAAATCTGATCCAAATGAATAGGAAAATAAGCGATATGGAGATCCAAATAAAGGACCATTGAGGGCGCAGATAAAGAAGAAATGCACATATACCAATCTGTGAATAATGCAAGGAATCTGAAGAAAAGTCATCAACATCGACAAAATAATCAGAAGCAGTCATTGCAAAAATCGGGGCTTCATTTTATAAAGGAAATTTATTAGACACCTCCACAGATGGTTGATAATCAACAACTTTGCTGTTAGGAGTAGCAGTAGAGGACTGTAGACTCACTTCTGATGTATGTCCTTTTATCTGAAGTCTCCAGGCAGGGAGAAACAATATTGCTATTACTTAATGCTATTACAGGTATTCCCTGAAGGGTAGTGAGTGGAGAAAGCGGACTACCCAAGAGCTCCCATGGCCTACTGTGTAGAACTGCCCACATGATGTAGCTTTAGTTTGTCAAATGAAACACATCTTTTGTTCTTACAACCAGCAAGCAGTGGCAAAATCACAGTTCTGGGACCTTGAATGCCAAGACTGCCACCAGTAAACGGTGTGATGGGCCAAATTCCTTCTTCACAGTAATTTTCTTGATCCAGGTATACCCTGTCTCCATACCACAAAACTCTTTGCAACTCTTTCACATTTACTCTCTGTAAGGCACATATAGTGTAATGGTCCTGGAAAGATAGCCTGAATGGAAGAGGAGAGAAGGCTGGTCAGTTTTTTCAGAGTTAAGAACTTTCTTATAGGAATGTACCTTATCTCTTTTCGATTCTTGCTAATCTTCTTCAGGGGTAAAAGCACATCGGCCTTCACTGTATATATAGTGAAGACTAAGAACTCTAGGGATCTGGAGGGAATCAGAATATATTTCTCCCTGTTTATTATGAAACCCAACCTTTGCAGAAGAGCCTAAAGTTAAGTTTAACTCTCTTGGGGAAACAGGTTGAAGGGGTATGTCTAGGAACTTAAAACCCTGAACATTTTACAGAACTTGAAGTTCCTGTGTAATTGTTTCCAAAGCCTGAGAAACAACGTGAGATGGCCTCCTACTCTTCTCAAGGAAGAATAAACAGGAGAAATCATCATACTTACTCTGAAAACTGGTTGAGCCTCATCCATGTGATCTGAATAAGCTTGTCCTCATTGTGGGTAGAAGGATGTCGATGCACCCGGCTGAAAGCCCTTACCAAAGCCTCGTTCCCTGAAGTGGGGATTCTGGGAGGCTCTGCCGTCAGAAAAGCCGCTTCTGATGGCCCGGCCAAAAACACCATAGCTGAAAAGTCTCCTCATGCGGGTTTGGGCCTTGTCTAGGGTCATAAATGTTGCCAGATACTTTCCCAGAGTCTTAATTATATCCTAACCAAAGAGGAGGCCCTTAGGGTTCTCTGAAGGTTCCCTTTCAGCAAGGTCACCCAGCTTTGGGTTGCTCTTCATGAACATGACACTTCGTCATTTTGACATTGAGGCCAGCATTGATGGTCCCAAGAAAAACCAATGCTCTTTGGCCCCCACCTCTGAGTAGCGTTACGTCCACAAGGAGCTCGTTGACGTGAGCATCCTCTGAAGTGTCAATTATTCTTGAGGGGGGCTATTACATCAAGGAGGTGGTCCTGGTGGTCCTCTTGAGTCCTTTCCTAGGATCCCTGGCAAGTTTAAATATGAAAGTAATGAGCTCCAGATCGAGGTTGGGGGTCAGGCAAACTTTCCCTTAGATCATGACCTCGAGCATTCCACTCTTAGAATATTTCAGACTTCTTTTTCCATTGCTTGATGAATCTTCCCATGTGATCCTGAGGCCAACAGTCAGCACGCCTTGGATGTCTGATATTGTGTGGGGAAAACATCTCTTGTCCAAATGGGTCCTTTGCTATCCCCTTAGAGGTAGACAAAGCCTCATCCTCTTTAAAGAGGACATCGAGGTCCCCCTGATCTAGAGCAAAAAAGAATCCATCTACGGGTGTCTCATTAAGAAGCTCTTCCTCCCCTGTTGCAGTATCCTGTGTGGCACGATGTGCACGTGAGACAGACATACCGCTTTGGACACCTTTCAAATTTGTGCCGTGTAGTGCATCCAAAGCCTTTGAGGTGCTTAGACCTGCAGATCTCTTTGAGGAAAAAATTACCTGTGAGACAGCCGATCCCGGAGACACTGCAACTGTTAACTGACTTTGAGATGTCACAGTATCTCCTGGCATGTCCCAAGCACGTTCCAAAATGTTATCTTGGTAAGCACAAGTGCTGGGCAGTTAGAGCCATTAACCGGCGATTTCCTCCAATGCTTTCTCCACAATGCGTTGAGTCTCTAAGATGTGGCGTGTGAAACGCATCCGAATTCTAGATGGGTGCCCAGCAACTAGCTCCGTGGGGGCTACCGCTGTGAAGAGGTGTGGCCCCATGGAACAAAGGGAATGCCCCCAAGACCTCTGAGGCTTTGGGGCTTGCAGTCATTGGGGCTAGAGGCTTCAGGAGGCACCTTACGAAGCCCCAAATGGTAAACTAAATCAGCCACCAAACCTGCCCACACCGCAGTAAGAGGATGGGGCTAAGGGTGGGAAATCTAAATAAAACACAAGTAATTCAATTATAAATAGAAAAGCCACATGACAGAAAAGCTAATCAGCTAGATGATGTTTCCGTAAATTGGAAACCACAACGCAACCTGTTAATGTGCACTCAAATAGCTATATAGACAAGAAATAATGAAGGTACTTATCTGCATGGGACCACCTTCCAAAACCAAGACGAAGCTCCCTGGTGATAGGATCTTGCTCATTTTGATTAGAACAATGCAATATAATGGCCCGCAATTCTGCCCTTAGATTGATTCATTCCACACAACAATGCTGAATTGATGACAAATTCATATATGCCGGAGTAATCCCCAGGCTTTCCATAATTTATTGCTGTATAAGCCGTTTAACTGTGAGTACTGAATTAATAATTATTTTTATTTCAAACCGTCCTCTCTATTCCTTGGTATTCGAGTGAGCACTGATGTGTCTCCCTCCTCTCTCCCTTGTGTACCCGCAGTGTCTTACATTTTCATGCATCAGGAGTGACCCAGCCCCATCATAATTATATCCACTGTCAATCGGGCAGTGCTCTATCGAGGTGAGCCGTATCTCTATAGTTACACACCCCCTATTCACCTTGTACTTTAATTAATAGTAGTTTTACTTACCTTGTAGGGTGATCTACTATGGTCCTGATGAAGACCCCGTTGTAAGGATGGAATCAACTTCTTATGGTGTATGATGTATAAACATCAACTTTGCTTATAAGTGGATCTGTACTTAGCTACTTAACCCAGAGGCAGAGAATTTTATGCATTCATGGCATCGCATTACTTGGTTTGTCCTAGTCAGTTTCTAAGACATTGTTAGACAGGTCGTTTTCAACCTTGTAACATATTGTAAATAGTGTTGATTTTATTATCACACCCCCTTCCCTTCACGAGCACTAACTCGAGCTCTTTTATTCTCTTTGGAGCAACCATTGAAATTGTGAACCTGTGATTAAATCGTAATACAAATTTTCTTTTGAAAATGAAGTCAACCTGGTCATTGTTTCATTCAATCATTGTGGGGTGGCCTCTAATTTAGTTTTTCGCCTCAAAAAGGTTTTAATGGTTAGTTGGACCACTTGTTATACATGCCATTATTGGTTCAGGTCCAGCTGAATACTGGGTATACCCTACTGTTATGTAACAATCACCTTTTAAAAGAGTCAGACTGTTACATGTGTGCCTTTATTATATGCCAGCAAGGTTCTGTTCTAGAATAGTTTCTTTATGATATATGACTTTTAAGTGCTGCGTGGAGTGGCATTAAAAGAAAAATGCATAATGGTAGCCTCGGTCTTGTAATGAAATTTCAGACACCTCCGTCGGGGGAAAACTCCAGAAGCTTCTCCCACTTCAAAGTGGGCACTTGGTGTAAAAATTGAATCCGCAGATCTAAGTCTTCAGTACACTCCTGGATTTGTTGATACTACAGAAGAAGGACTGCCCTGCTGCCTGAGACCTAACCTGCTGCATGAGGTCTGCGGATAAAGACTGGCCCTGCTCCAAGGGTCAGCTGACGCTTGGTGTGTTATCAATTTAGCTCCTTGGAAAAAAGTAGAAATCTTGAAGTTTTGGGATCTTTGTGATCATGAACGGGCATGTTCATGCCAAGATTTTGCCTTCCCTACTGACTGCCAAAGCCAAGCCTTGGTGAGCCTGACTCTTTGCGCTACAGCGACTGTCAGCAACAGCTGACACCTTGAGAGCTACACTTCATGCTACAGCATTTGACAGCCCATGGTGATTGCCAATGTGAATCTGAAGCTACAACTGTCCAATGTGCCTGACAGGATCTTGGAGCTAAAATGATACCCATCCGTGACGCCCAGTTTGCTCCTTGCACTTCAGCATTGACCATTTGCAATGCCCTCCTTGCTCCTCATGGCTTCCTCTGAGGGCCGGACTGGGAACCAAAACCGGCCCTGGCAAAGTGCTCGGCCGCCCACCCCTCCCCCGCGGGGGGTTGGAGGTGCCGCCGAGCTCTTTGCCAGGGCCGGTTTTCGGCCGATTTTCTTACAGGGCCGACCCCCACCCGTGTGGCGCACCGGGGGATTGCCGGGTGCCCGCTACGGCCAGTCCGGCCCTGCTTCCTCTACCACAAACTAATCTCTTCATGCTCGAGTTTAGAAGGTAACCTTCTCAGCAGGACTAACCTGATCATTGTATCCGGCCTGCGCTCCATCGCAGTCAGCCTAAACTTGTGACTTTCAACCGATCTCGCACAACCAGATAACCGCCAGTGGTGCATTGTGCTTTTAGGCACTACACTTACCTGAACATTTTCAAAGTGCATATCTCTGCTCTAATGATTGGATTTTTGTCGTTTTGGTGTCAATGTATTAATCTCTCCACTTTTTTAAATCGGTGTGGAATTTGTCTTCTGTTGTGTTGTCAGATTATTACTATTTGTGTATTGCGTAAATACTTTACACATGGCCTCTAAGTTAATTCACTGCCTGGCTGCTTTTGTGCCAAGCTAACAGAGTGTTAAGCACAGTGACTTTTTTGTGCTTCACCCGGACAAGGATTGTGGGTGTTGCTCTCGTTGGATTTCCCCCTCCTCAACCAACACCCAGTGTCTCAAAGTCGAGAATTAGACTTAGGTCGGGGATGAATCACTCGATATACACCCCCTTTCTAGACATGTGAAACCACCTGACGTTAAATGTGCATACTGTACTACTGTCGTGATGCATGTCTGGAACTTTTTTTTTTAAATACCAAGCTATCTTTTTTTAATGTGTACAAGATTGCATGTTTTGTATATATTAATGTTACACGATAATATAATTAGTTTATCTGAGGCAGCAAACAACTTGGCCTGTACACTTAAGAAGTTACATCTTGTTGATTAAAGTAATAAAACGTGGCAAAGAGGTCTGCATGTTGCTGACTAAAACGAATTGGGCAATCTATGGTAAATGAAGGCCCCCGCGTCTTTTGTTCGCTGCATGGTGGGCTGGCACCACCTCCTGGCAGGCGTGCCCAGATGTGCTAAGAATGGGACGACTGTAATGCACTATCACACCCAATACCCATTGTCTGGTGCCTCCCCTTCCTTTTGGCTGGGATTCGCCCTCAGCATCCTGGGTGCCATCTTCTTCCACACTTCAGCAACTGCATGCTGGCACACATGGCCCGGGGAGGGAGGGACAGGAAATCAGTTGAGCAGGAAGCAGGAAACTGCAATGATTTGACTGGCAGCTGCTGAGGGGCAATTTTCCCAACACATATCAATTTGCTGGTGGGTTTTCTGTAATGAGACCGCCATACACTGCAGGGTGCACTGAGGGCTCTACACACGTGACCTAGGGTGACAGAAACATTACATGTGGTGGGACACAGACACGCAGTGGAGAGGGGGGTGGTGGAATGAAGCCCATGCTGATTGGTGAAGAAGACAGCTCTGCCAATCCTCATTCATAAAGAAGAAATAAGCTGTGAGTCGTGTTAAGTGTGATAGAATTACACATGGGGGTCGTGCTCAGCATTCGTCCTTAGAAAGCTATGCCTGCGCTGTCTGTGTAAAGAGAGGTGGGCCTGCGAACGGTACAATCTACCTAAAAGGAGATGACAAGAGGCTAATCTACCTTGGTCTGGTTTCGTTACCGAGACTTTGGAAGTCACTGCTCAGATACACAAAATAGAAAGATATACACCTAAATGTCGCCAAAGAAATGTGGATCCAATGATCACATCTGAAAGTAAAGGCATTGGTGCAACTATTAAAATTAATTAAATGTGATACGATCATTGCACGAGAATGAATGTAGCTAAGGCTCGAGGAGCCAAATCTGAAGATTTAAGAATGAATCCCAAAATTTCAAGATTTTATTGTAAATAACACACACCGGAAGTACAATTTATATTCTTATATTTTAGAAAAATGCTATGTAGTTTAGAAAAGAAATGTTGAGGGGCACATATAAAGAACAGGCATTATGCCTGTTCAACGCCTTGTTCTGAAAAAAAAAGTGAAGTTTTGGATTTTGGTTGCAGTCTCTGTCCTGGTATCCTAAATAGAACAATACCAGCATATGCCATCACGCCACAAGGGACATTGAACGCCCGGGGCATAAGCATCTCACCTTCTGAAAGGAAGGGAAACCTCCAGATATCTGTAGCATGTTTCAGTACCGGCTGACAGAGCGTTGTGTGCTGCAGAATTGTATCAGCAGTATTTGTGCCCTTATCTTATTCAGCCATTTTCAGCCATGTTCCAATTCCACTGTCAGTAAATGCCATGGCTACATTCAGAGAAAAGTGAAGACAAACTGGAAAATATGGTCTCATGGTGGTTTGTAAACGAGGCTGAGATTGGTGTTGGTTGGAAACAGGTAAGTGAAATACCTATATTCAAGGCCGGCTTAAGCGCTGGTTGTGCCCAGTCTGACAATCTTTGTTGGCCCTCACACCAAGAAAAACTACCTTCTCCAAGAATTCCCACACTTCCACGCTCGGCCAGCGCCCCTCCTCTCTCCATAGGACCCGCTGTCACTTTTATTTAATATTTTTTTGTGTGCACATTTCTTTATTGCATTTTGCGTTTCGTTGGCATAATTAACAAAATAGACACATTTGGCATACTTAACTTCACCTTGTTTCGGGGGAAGGAAGTACATTTCAATTGAGTGTGCCCTAACAACTACTGGATGCTGGCTTGTATGTTGGGGTCAAACCCTCTCTCTCATCAATTCAAAACCCAACTCTCGGAAGAGCAAAAGTTCCTGAATGCATGTCTTTATTTTATAGCGTTACTCATACCAATGTAGGATGTCAGAGCATTTTACATCACACATACATTATACAAAGCCAATAATTCATACGTGTGTAAATCCGTGTATGGGAAATGTTACATAAGATAATGCGGATTAAAAAGGGAGTCACATGTCACTGAAATTAGTAAGCAGTATATTTTAAGAGTGTTAGGTCTGGAGAAGCACAAACTCAGAATTTAGAACATAGGGCAGTGGTTAGCTCCACAATTAAGAATGTATTTCTACCCATATGAACCCCTTTCAGCAAAATTGGCATAATGAAAGACGAGGGGAAAAAAACATAACGTACTAAACTATACCATGCAGTTTGTATGCAGCTCTTTGATGACAGTTCATAGGTCACTTTACTATATTAGGGTCGTAACTTATGAATTACAGGTAACAAAAGGATCTATGACAAAAGTAGTAACCTACTAAGCAAGCCACATAAAATAAAGTTTGGTAATTTACATAGTAGATGTTCTTTGCAGCAGGCACCTTAAACCTCGGAGCTACTTCAGCATCAGTGGAAACTGCCACTATATAAATCTATAAATCTCAGATCTCTCTTCAGCAGGAACATTAATCACCAGAGTTATCTTGACATTTTTATTGTTGCCTGAAAATTTCTGGCACACCAGGAACTCAGCAGTGGGTGCTTTATAAATCCCTGCTATTTCTAAACATGGTGCCTCTCATAGACAGCGCCAGGTGCAGCTGCACTAGTCGCACCGCCCTAGAGGCAGCCCTGTAATTGGTTTTGCTCTAAGAGCATCACTGGTGAATAAGGAAGGTAACCAACATCATCTCTGGAAAATGTGATGAACTTCTGAAAGAGTTTCAAGTAGTCTGCTATTAATGTATGCTCAGACTGATACTGAAATAAGTACCCACAGGAGCGCATGCAAACACATTATTTACAAACATACAGTTGGAGAACCTTTTGACCTCAACATCTATTTTCTCAGTTTTTTTGTGTATTGTTGTTATTTTAGCAGGCATTTACTTTGCCTGAAGGCAGCATCATATTTAGCGCCAGCAGTATGCCATTGATCACCAGATGTATGTCATTAATGCAGCCTTCAATGCTAGATTAAAAAGTATATTTGTAAAGAAACATCTGTCAGCACGTTAGGTGGCAAATGTGGTACCCTGCGGTGAGCAGCTGTTAGTGACATTAAAGATTGCACCAGTGGAACTATATTGTTATTTGTGTAGTGTGCCTAGTTTTTCTTTGCTTAAAAAACCCTCAATCAAAGATTCTTGTAAGTAAAAATCGGAGAACACCATACCATACTATACAGACTATACTATATAGATCTGAGTCCTCTATCGACTCAACATTATTTTTGGTAATCCGTCTTACTGTTGTGGCAATACGCCATCCATACACCCACGTAAAGCATGTTGCTCACTTCCTCTGCCCCAGAACTAGAAACACAGAAGTAGAGCCTGGAGAGCACACTGCCACAGATGTCAAAGAAGTAGAGTTTGGAAGGGACATTGACCATTCTACATTGAGGGATACATTGTAAAAAGAAAAAAACAAAAAGCAAAATGAAGGCAACACCAAGGTACTGCGAGGCACCGCCTGGTACAATTAAGTCTCTTTCTCCGGACCAGATGAAGACAGACAGCTAGACATCCAGACTACTAGACTGAATGTTTTGATTGTACAGATAGCCAAATAAAAGCTCTTGGGTTTAACACTCGATATACTATTAAAACTAGATCACATAAAAATATCAACAAACAATTGAAAACATAAAAGTTCAGAAAAACACTTTGTGCATGAATACCGAGAACATTACAACTCCCAAATGGATCAAAAACAAACAGCACTCACAGAAGAGTTGGTGATTCATTCAATGCAAGTTGTTTGTAAGCCAACAACAATACAAATATTGTAATAATAAAAAACAAACAATAAAAAAATGTCAGTCTATGGTTAAAATATTGGATTGCTTCTAGATGGTAGAGCCAACCGAGAAGCTAGGTTCTTACCAATACTGGAGAGTTTGGAAAATGATCCAGTCTATGCACTGTCTTGTCAATCATAAGGAGAATTGCATCAATAAATACAATTACTTGAAACAATTTGACGAGAATTCTGAAAATTACTAGGCCTGGGCGTAGTTCGCGAAGTAGCACTTCGCGAAGCTACGCAAAGTGAAGTTCGCACTACGCGAGCTATGCGTAGCACTTCGCAAACTGCGTAGTACCTTGTTCGCACTGTGCCAGATGTCGTTTTCAATGATTGCACAGTGCGGACAAGCAACCGGCACTGTGCAATCATTGAAAATGGCATCTTGCACAGTGCGAGCTGTAGTTTTCTGCTGCTCGAGTAGATTTTTACTCGAGCTTCAGCTTTCTCAACGCGAACTGGTAGTTTCTCATCGCGAGCGGTCGCAAGCATACGCGACCACTCGCAATGAGAAACCTGACCTCCTCGCGTTGGGAATCTCGCCGGGAGGTTTATTTTCCATGCTCGCGATCGCCAACTTGAAGTTGCTGATCGCGAACAAGGAAAAAGTCTCGCCGGAATGTCATTTTGCTTGCTCGCGGTCGCCAACTTGACATTGAGGACCGCGAGCAAGCAAAAAATGACCGCAGCACTACGCAACACTACGCTACGCGTGTTTGCACTGTGCTACGTGCAGTTCGCGTAGTGCGAAGTAGCGCGAACTTCGCAAACTACGCGAGCGTAGCGTAGTGCTTCGCCCAGGCTTAAAAATTACTTCTCCTCGCTAGGGCCTTGAGTAAATAGAGGTGTTAGGGGACTCCAAAAAGGATAATGTACACTCTAATTTATTAGAGAGTTTGCTGAATTATTGGCTGAACTGGAGGGCCTTTCATCTGAGGAGCTCATGCAAAAATCCCCATTTCAATCTGAAAGAGAAGTCCTGATTGAAAGTCAGAAGTGTTCAATCCCCAAGCAATCAGAAGAGGTGATTACTTCACCTGCCTACTCGGTCTTAACAGCTAGCAGCACCGCTTTGACCAAGTGTCAGACATATTAGCAAATCAGTTGGTGTTACTCTCTGATCATATTATTTAATTAAATTACACCTGAAATAAATTATTAACTCTAAATTATATCTCTGGGCGAACCAACTAAATTTGCTCCTAGCTCTATTAACCTATTGCCTAGACGATATTATTAATTATTACAAATACTTCCTATGAAAATTTAAAATCAGCTAAACGAGGTTTTGCTGCCAAATTCACATCAACCTATTTAGAGGTATAAAAATGTGTCAAGGGAATCAAACAGTACTGATGCATTAGGACTAAAAGATAACTCAGTAAAAAATAAAACCAAGAACCAACATGTCCAGAATTAATAACTAATTTACAATCCAAAGTTATGACAAAACATACAGAAAAAAATCAAAATGATATAGGAACATTGGAAAAGGAAGCGCACGTGGATGTTTTTCTGTAATTCGTAAGTAACTATTTTTAAAAAGCTGATGAAACTAAGCAAACCGTAAATAGTGATATAAAGTAAGTGCTACTGTACTAGCAGAAATCAATAAGGTAAATTAGAAATCAGAAAACCTACCAAATCTTCCACCACCAAGCTGAACATAAATTAAATCAACCAATGTCAAGTCAAAGTACTAACATTCTTGACAGGAATCGCACAATACCCATGAGTTAAGGGGCGGACACAACAGCTTGCCTTCAAACCACTCTAGGTCTTTAACCCAAAGTGACCAGATATCAACTTACAGTGAAATACTCCCCAAAAAACTTCACAGTTGGTACTAAGGAAGTTGAGATGAACCCCCACCCACACATAGCAAAAACTCACAAAACAGGACCACTCAACTCACTAACACATCAGATGTTTTACATAATATAGAAGGGAGTTTTGCTTTGTTAGCAAATACGCTTTTAACCCCAAAACCCATCAGCTCTATCTTGTCTGATTTAAATTATCAATGGACCCAAAACTCAAAAATGTTTAATAATCCATTGTGGGCTAAATTAACAAATTATAACACAACAGTCTCACTTCAAATGTCTGGTATAACACAAAAACTAAAAGGGGCTCTTTGGAAAATAACACGGTTGCCCTTGACCTATGAAGGTGAGACTCTTCACACCTTAGTTTCACCGAAAAACAAATTGTCAAAGGATTTATGTCCACACTACAAGTTAGAAGGACTTCATGACATCCTAAACTGTGAAAGTATTCTAAAACTACTGAGTTATTTTTCTAAATTAAATAAGTCCACAAATGTAATGAAAGGAACAGCCTGTGCAGGTAAGAGTGGTGAGGCGGGGTGAGTGGGAACTCGACAGACAATGACGAGGGAAAATTAAATATATAAATTATTTCCCCTGTCATCATTTGTCGTGTCCCCACTTCACTCCTGCCTCACAGCTCTTATCTGCAAGGGCCGGTCCAGCTTAATAAGCATATGTTATCCCTAAAGTAAGAGCCATAATGGATAAAACACTAGAGCAACCAGTGCAACGAAACTCAAACTTTCAGGAGAAGGAGCCCAGAACTTCAAAGGGCTAGAATATCATACTGAATTGCAAACAACATTTTAAAGCACCACAACACAATGAAGAAAGGTGAAACTGGTTAAATGAGTCCATTACAACAACTCCTGAAGTCCTCCTCTTTTAGCAACTGCTTGCTCTATGCCTCTACAATCCACACTGTAGAATCCAGTGGAGATAGCAACAAGATGCTGTAACGTTGCTAGGATACAACGTCTCCCTTCTTAATAATAAAACAAAACACGGAAATAACCTTGCATTATAGAATACAATGCATGAAAAGTTAGGTACAGATGCAAACAAAATTCAAGCATAAGAAAACTTGACACACAATAACTAAAAACACATCACTCCAAAGGTACAAAACTTAACATGTTTTAGGCACACACATAATCCTTCTGCCCAATTGGTTTAGTTTTGATACGTTCCGTCTTATACTCCTGCATGGTAACCGGATCGGCATTTGGGACTGCTGGAGTTTTGCCCATCAACCAAACATAACGTTCCAACATATTTCATAAGGTTATTCTCTGGCTTTTCCACCATGTACTGTCATCCACCCGCACATTATTCCCAACTCCGTTTTTGACTTTTTTGCGCTTAGACCATTTGGACAAACCTGTCCTTTGACTTCCAGTAAGGAAAGTTCTTACCCAGTCCAATCACAAACTGGCATGCATTGCTTTTCAACTTATCATTATGGCTGTGCACATACTTCTCTTGATCATTTTCAACCCTGCATGTCGACTCCGTGTTTTCCACATGCTTAGAACTGGACCTGCCCATCCAGGCAGGTTTCACTTTGGTACCAGCTTGCCCTCCTTTGAGATGATTAAACAGGGTCTTCTTTGTAGCCATGTGGGGTGTGTTCTGATAACTTCACAACATCTACTGAGTGGCATTTGTGCACTTCTCACCACACTCATCAGCCAGTTACACACATTCCTTTAGCACACGGTCGAACCTCTCAATGAGATCATTTTCTCCTGGATTTTAAACTGCAGTGGTAGGATGTGTCACCCCAGTTTTTTCCATGTACCTTTCAAATTTGACAGCTAAGAATTGTGGCCCGTTTTCTGTTATAAGACACTTAGGATATCCCTCTCTATAGAATACATCGTCGCAGAAATCAATGATATTCGATGCTTTTGTCTCCCTCATGAATGTCATCTCAGACCACTTGGTAAGTAGTCCACCAGGACAACTGAGTATTTGTTGTCTATTCCCCTGGCATTAAATAGTCCACAAATGTCCATGGACACCCTTTGCCAAGGTTTGTCTGGCATTATGTGGGTGATATAGACGATTCTTCTGACTTATGTCATTTGTCACTGCACCTGAATGCCACACACTTCCCCACCCTCTCTCTATCTCCTTGTCCATGCCTGACCACCAAAAATTGTACTTGCTCTCCTCTTAATTCCAGACATTTCACTTTGCCTTTCATGTAACAACTCTAAAAATCTGGAACAAAACCTTAGAGATACCACCAACCTATTTACTCCCCTAACAATGCCATCCACTACCGATAATTATTAATTATCCTCAAACCATTCTGTACTCTGTGTATTCTCTTTTCATATCTATTTTCTGCCCCATGTTTTTGTCCGTGATTTGTATCATCATGTCATCTCCCAAAATTTCCCCCTTCAATTCATTCTCACTTACAGCCCCGCTACATGACTCTTCCACACTTGCCACCAACTGTTCTTCCCTATCCTCGTTTTCATCGCTTCCACCTAACTTTGCAATGGTAAATGAGACAGGCAGTCTGCATTTATATTCTTATACCCAGGAACATTCTAAAGTTGGAAATCAGATTCTTTCAAATGGTATAGCCATTTCGCAATTCTCTGTGTTGCTCTACCAGCACCTTTAGTGAAAACAAATGTCAATGAGGGGGTCTATGGTCAGTTCTCAACCTAAAATTAGTCTCTCACACATATGTTTTGAAGTAATTGATGCCCCACCAGCATGCAGGGTGCAGAGCCCACTTATTCTGGCTTATGAGGAGATACAAGTGAGTATTATGAAAGCAGCCGCATTCAGGCCTTTTGATCCGCATGATAAGATCATGGTGGTGGTGGTTATGAGTGCTTACAGATTAGGTTGTATTGATGCAGAAGAAAGGTGGATTTAAGAGTCCATAAGCACTCATAACCACTACCACCATGATCTTTTCATGCGGATCAAAAGGCCTTAGGGTGACTGCCTTCATAACCTCCTGTGACCCTCTGACCCTAATCCTTCCACAGCTTCTCTATCTTGATTGGTTGTAGTGGCACGTACAGGCTTAGGTAGAGTCTATAATAATTTCCTACCTTTAACCCCTAAATTATGTTTTAACAATGCTACCTTGAGTGATGCCAACAAGGTTTCCTGTCCTAATAAATTTTGAATGATCTATATCAGTCTTCCCATGCCATGTCTGGGTTTTGTAAATATTTGTGCAGGGCTGTTACTGATGTGGCATCCATGACCTAGCAATGTTGTAAATTTTACAAAATGTATGCCTGACACAATATAAACACTAACACCAACACCCCCAACAGCAAAATCAGGATAAGTAATGCCAGTTAATAGTTGATATTAAATCGAGCTATCAGTACTGTCTTTTACCAATTATATGAATATTTAAATGCACATGGCACACACAACAAACTAAAATAAATATTGTAGCTACCATTGTTTAACGTCTTTTCCTTCTTCACTGCCTGATGAACACTGTCCTGCTGCAAAGCGATCCTTCTCGCCGGGTCCCATTGCGTTTTTATTATTATCAGCTCAACACTATAGCGCACAGCAGATTGCACACTATGCATATAGCAGACACACCACATGTGATGTGCATAAATCAATTAGCGCATGCACACACTGCCTATGTAAGCCTGGAGAGACAACAAAGCAAGTCTTGGAAATCACAGATGTGCTGATCACCTCGGTGACGCAATGATGAGCACAAGCCAGCGTCGGCGCTTTCTCCATGATGCCTTGATGCCCACTTTGCACTGGTCCTAGTATTCCACTGGCAACCACAGTAATAAAATACAAGCCAAAGGTCATCACCTTCTCAGAGATGCCTCCGTGCCCACAATGCCCTGTGCCTAGAATCGTCACTAGATGACTATGTCACAGTCAAGCCATGCTGCTGCTGCTGTCATGACAAAATGCCTGGAGAACACAGAGTCTCAGTGAGCAGTGCTTGTGCACTGTTTTGAAAATGCACAATGCACAAGAGTAGTTCAATGCCCTTCCCTGCACCGCATCAGCACTCTTAAATCACCTCTGCCCTCAAAAACAAAATTCAAAATACCAGCACACGCATTAGCGTACACTTGCCAGGCAGTGGTATGCACACCAGTAAAATCCACTGTGAAACAGCCAAGGATTCCTATAAACAGCAAACAGAACTCCAGGGATTGTTTCACAAATCCTAGATTGACTCCATAATTTCACAGATTCTAACACTTGAGTGTTTGAGTGTTTGTGAGGTCTGAGGTGCTCATATAACTATCCCATATAGTTTTAAATTAACATGGTTTAGGTCCGCAGTGCTCTCAAATGATGGGAAGATACACCCTACTCTCTCCTATTATCAATCCTAGGGCTGAATACCAATGGTTAACTTCTTGAGACCCATGCAATTCATATCATCAGATTCATTCAGATTATACAGTGCAATGAACGCAGAAATATTCTTGTCTTGACTTTTAGATTTATATTCTAGCTTTTTCTTTTTTTTGTTAGACCTCCTTTAGCCAAAACGTGTTTCGTCATCTCGGGGAAGTAGACATTCACCTTCATCAAGCCTAAAATTAATACAAATAACCATTGTTGCTATAATTACATATATAAATTCCATGCAGAAGTTCACAATACCTAACATATGCAATAGTTTATCTCAATAATATTGCACCATGAGTGTTTATTTAGCTGGAGCTCGTAAGATGGAGATCCATGCACATCACTCATTTACTCTTTTACAAAAGATCCAACATTTCTTACTTAAAATAGCTGAAAGGCAGTTCTGGGGAGACCTTAGCACCATCCCCCTTGATATGCTGTGTTGGTGAAAAATGTTTTTTGTGGCATGAGTAGTTACCTAATCTCTAGGTGTCAGAGCACCTTCAATTGAGAGCATGCACAGATATTCCTTATATACCAGTGATAAACTTGGCAAGACAGGTGTCCTAAATTGTAAAAGCAGATTTAGCATACCAAGGGGGATGGCGCGATTTAAGTCTACCCAGTACCGCTTTTCAACTATTTTGAGTATGAAATTTTGGATCTTTTGTAAAAGAGTAAATGAGTGATATGCATGGGTGTCCATCTTACGAGCGCCAACTAAATACACACTCAAGGTGCAATATTATAGTGATAAGGTATTGTATATATTAGGTATTGTGACCTTCTATATGGAATTTACATATATAATTGTGACACTTGAAGGATGACAAGGAGAGGTATAAGGGCTAAACACAAATCTTTTATTTTTCCACATCTTATAACATGCGATCTCTATTCCCGACTCATCTGTCTTCTGGTATGGAGATCTCTGGTTCTTCTCATCCAGCTCAGGGGGTGGGGGTTCCCTCTGGATAAAATAAAATAAAACACAAAGAGAGGCTTTTTAGGACAACCTATCCATGAGCGCAGGGTCTTGAGGGATTTAGGAGTGGGGATTGTAATAAACACTCGGTTTCACCACCACCAGTGGTCAAGGATTGCTCAAGGATGCAGTATCGACCTATTCAAAGAAACACAAGCTGCTGCTCTTCCTCAAAGCACCTTCAACCCCCTCACTTCTCCACCTCAGACGCCCTTGCGTCTGATGAGCCCTATAAAACAGTCCCTTGAGGCAGCCACAAACATCAGTAAGCCACACTCCTCTAGGAATGTGGCTGGGAGTCTCATGTTGCCGGGTGGGGTCCGGCTCCCTTCTTGGTGTTTTGTCACAAAGTCTCTGGAGTCTTCCCTACTGGGTCCACAAAGTTTACCTCTGTCTTTTTACCAGTTTCGGGGTTGGTCATACAGTGGATACCCGTGCTCCTCTGGTCATATATCCTAAAGTACTCCTCCATACTCAAGATGACGTACTCCTGATGAGGAAAGCCGGATAAGAAGTCCTTTGTGGGGACTTTGGGGCTACCGATTGGCTCATGTGACACTGTCATGCAGGACGGCTGAGACTCCAGGAAGCTGAGTTGTTTGAAGGCATCGTCCAGCTCACCCACAACCACATCTATGGGAGACTGTAAATAGAGGAGAGGAGAGAGATAAGGGGGGAATACATCCTCACTCTCTTTCCTACCCTCGACCTGACCAGGCAAGTCGTGACTGTAATGTATAGCAACAATGGTTATTTGTATTATTTTTAACCTTGATGAAGTCGTAGGGATACTTGCTTGAGACGACAAAACACGTGTTGGCTAAAGGAGGTCTAAAAAAAAAAGAAAAAGCCAGAAAATAAATCCATCAATCAAGACAAGAATATTTCTGCGTTCAGTGCACTGTATAATCTGAATGAATCTGCTTATATGAACTGCGTGTGCCTTATGAGGTTAACCGTCCATATCTTCACAATTGTAATGCCACAGAGATTGTGCTATCTCCTACTTGTTGCCACTTTTTAAAAACCTACAACACGATGAAGAAAGGTGAAACTGGTTTAATGAGTCCAGAACAACAACCCCTGAAGTCCTCCTCCTTTAGCAACTCTCGGCTGTCTGTGTCTGGAACCCATACTGGAGAATCAAGTGGAGATAGCAACCAGATGCTGTAAGGTTGCTAGGATGCAACAGTCTGCATGCCAACTATTCCAGAACAACTTTGTATAAAAAAACTGAACACTAATTACTATTTCCTATACGCCTAAAAAAATGCACAACATTTTTAATCTACTCTTAAAATATTTCAGGCATAAGTAGGTTGATATGTGTGATGCATGCCTGTAAAAGACACTCAGGTCGGGTCTGCAAACAAGTCACAGACCCATGGGTCCCCCGGTACACACTCAAGGTACCGGAGCTTTTGGCCAGACTGTTGTTTATATGGTTACAGACCACGCTTTTCTCCAGTATGACATCTGCCACCATTTCTATTTCAGGCTTCGACTGTGTTTGCTTGGCATTCATACTTTCTTCTTCCGAGAATTCGTTGCAGGAAGTGGTGCTGGGTACTAGTGGAGGACTAGTATTCTTAGTTAACAACAAAATTAACATGACTGTTACTATAACATTTAAATCAAATCACATATTCATTGTCTAAACTAATTATTATCTTTGTATACTAGACATTTATTTCCACTACCGCAAATGAAGAACAAAACAAAATACGACTCAGCATTAGAAGAACTAGATTTGGTTTTTTGAAAAATATGCCAAGTCATACATCATTCTAAGTTGTGTTTTCAATCACAACCTCATACCCCAATCTTTAAGAGGTATTTTACCAGAAGTTACCCAGACACAGTTTATAATAGTTAACTACCCTGAGTAACATCTCTTGGAAAGAATAAAGCTCACACCCACAGAAAGATGTACACCTTTAATATTTTACATGATTAAGCTATTGTATATTAAATTGCAAAATTGCAAACGATCAACAAGATAAAACTACATTTGAAGGACCAAAGTACGAAATACTATTCATTCAACCACAATTCAAACTACCATAAGTGCATTCAATTTAAAATCATACAAAGGTGACATTTTAATCATGACTAAGATAATACTTGTATGTCTCCAAATAATGACTGTATATCAACAAAAAGTAATAAGTGGAAAGGAGAACTCAAGTCCAAGGTCTCATTGTTGATAACGGAAAACTTATGGAGTCAAGAATAACAACTGACTGTGAAGAAAGAGCAAATTATAAAGAATGGCTACAAGACTAGGAACTGTTGATGGAACCAATTGAATTGTTTTTGCAACCAAACTAAAAAATAAAAATAGGAATTCCAGTCACAAATTTCACAACACATAATTGAAAAAGGGAAGTTTCAGAAGGAACTCTGTTGTCTTCAAAAAAATCCCCATTCAAATGAATGTGATAATCAGAGCAGACACAAAAAGTCTCAAAAGAGGGATAAGAAAAAGGAAATTAAAAAAAAGACAAAGTTTGTATCCAACCATTTGAGGAAATTAAATCAAAGTCTTTCTGGTCTTTGGTAGTATACAGAAAAATGGCACAAAGGGTACCCAATGACTATTTTATTCTCAACACTATTTGGATACTCCATATAAAGAACCTGTATAGAAGCAACATTGCAAATCTAAAAGTGAACATTTCCAAACCATCCTTCAAAATAACTCAGGGTCAAATGACCTGCTTGATTGAAAATGTCCCCCTCCAAGAGCACCAAGCCCAAATGGTAGACCAATCAATCTAGTTAAGTTCAATATATCTTTATGGAGTCACCCATTGACTTGATTGTTTTCAAACATAATACAAACTGGAAATGGATCCTTTATCAAGGAAAGGATTCATAATATATCTCATCTATAAAAGGGGGAAAAAAGACCCCACCAAAATTATATAGAATAATTGCCCTCCTAGATTTTGAAGGAAAACTATTCACAAAAAACTGCCTATTGAACAGTTTAACATCTTAGGCAAATGTAAAGGACGTGATGCAATTAAATAAAATCAGATATTGATCAGGCTGTTTCACCTTTGATAGCTCTTACACTCCTAGCAAAAAGCAATTAGTAAAAAGAAAATGTCATGCACTTTTTACATAGACTACTGCACAGAATATAATAAAATAAATTGTGAACAACTGTGGAACAAACTGTCAAAGAGGGGAATAGATCACCCATTGTTACTCATTAAACAACATTAGGATAATTATCTGGTGGTCAAACCAATAGAAATGTTTTATCATCCAAGATGCCAACTGTAAATTAATTGAGGCAGGGTTGTCCCTTCTTCTATAGTGATTATACATCTCTGGTCTACTAATTTACCAAGACCATGCTGAAGTATAAACACTTAATCTAGGTACCCAAAGGATAACGTACTTGGTTTGTATCGACAGTGTAGATATTCTCCAACAAACTATACAAGGATTGCAATATCACTTAGCCCAGCTAAACAAGTTTAATCTTGATGACATATTTTTGGGCAACTAGTCAAAAATAAAGATAGTGACTTTTAAAGAAAGTTAAAATGAACATCATGGAAACTCTCTTGGAAGATTTAATTTTTTTTAAATAAAACGTCTACGTAGGCATTTCAACTGATTAAACCAATCATATTCTTGCTAGGAAACAGAACTCAAACGCAATAATTAACTCAATAAGGTGGTTCATAAATTTCCATTTTGGAAGAACAGTTAAACTTCACTAAAAGTGCCAACCATGGAACAAATACCTTTGTTCCTTTACACATCAACAATACTCAGTACCAAAGGATAGTTGAATTAAACGAAATATATACGGAAAGCATTAGACAACTATGAAGCCTGTGACCATCATATAAAATCAAAACTAGGACTAAGTATAAAAACATTTATTACATCTCATATAACTGTTATGATAAATTATGTTTGTAATTGCACCAAATCAAACATGATCGCACTAAAGCACTTATTCTGTGGAGAACCAAAATGAACTCCTGCAAAAGTTGGAACTAAATGTGTGAACAGCTAAAATGAACTCGTACAAAAGTTGGAACTAAATCCAGTAAATATTAATAAAGCAATTAGGGAACACAATCTATCTCAATTAAAAATGCTGGCTTCAAAGTCATCTGAATCGCAGAAACAGTTATTAAACAAAATCCTGAAATATAATAATCAAGAGAAGATCTTTTTACCCTGACAGAGCATATTAAAACTCAAATTTTATGTATAATTCCTGCTTATCTTTAGAACAGGATAATGGTGATTCAAATCTAGAAGCCATACAAAAAAGTGCAATATCTGAGTTTTTGTCTTCTTTATTTTCACCTGCTTGAGTTTGTGGCAGCATACACACCTAGACTTAAAGGCATGAGTGGATGTGACTGTGTGGCTACAAAGCTGAAACTCTGGACCTCATTATTTGTGTCTGTCCAAAACTGTCAACTTAAAGGAAACTTCACCTATACGCCTCCTTTGGAAAAGCGAAAATCAGAACAATTAAGGAGATGATTAACCATTGTTTTTTGACACAACCCCCCATTTCCATTTGCAAATTAATGACATTATTCGATCTTGTTTATCTCATGTTACAGAAACAAGCCAATTGGTCAGATTGTATGACTGCAATTTAAGACTGTAAAAAAAAGAATAAGAATGCTTTAAGCAATTTTAGGAAATGTTTCAATGACCGCTTTTATCTCTGCTATATATTTTTTTTAATTATGTGATTGATGCAATAAAATGGGTACCTACCTATGGAGAAACTGTTGTAAAACAATCAACTTCAGCACAATTTTGCTATAACTTGACTAAAATTCCTACACTACTACAGACAGTTCATAAAATCTGGCTACACAAATCTGTGCAACCTTTTATTTTTTTTAATGCACATGACATCCCTTCTCTTAATTTGTTCTTACTTCCCTTTCACGTAGAGTCTTATTCATATATTGTGGCCTCCGTGGCAAAAGAATCAAATATTATATGGACATAGACAGCAAAGTCATTCATATCTTGAGAGCTGATATGGCAATGCTACTGGACAGTTTGAGAGCTTTCGGAATCAAACATTGGACAGGGTACTGCAATCATACTTAGTACTCAGACAGTTATAGTGATTATAATATAACAAGCTTTATCAATTTACATACTGAATGCTTCTGTTACCTGGGCAACAAGATCAGCAATAAGACTCCTATAATGAACATTAGTTATTACTCAAACATCATCATTACACATATTCCTGAACCACAAGTATGTTGTCTAAAACAACAGCATGAGAGTTTCTGAAAATACAAACATAATACCAAACAGCTAGATAATTTTCGTTATGGGTACATAAGACTGATTCCTATGTACAAACGTTATATTTTTACTGAAAAGTACAGTGTTTTGTATTGTTATATCAGATTTTAATTTTAAGGGTGTCACAAACATCAGCTTTTCATTTTCTTTAAGGGATCACATGTACTACATTCTCAAATGTACAGACTCTGCAGTTCATACCTATTTATCGTCATCATCAACTACTGGAGATGTCTTTAAAAAGGAATAACCTTTCTCCACCATTAGGCAAGGAATAGCTAGAAAGGCAAGAGATGGCTAGAATTGTGTCAAAAACACCTACAGCATGTAAAGGATGGGCACCATTTTACCAAGGTCGTGATTATGCATCTTATACCCACAATTGTATGAGAGTGTCCACATTAAAACAAAGTTGGCTCCCCTTTTTTTCATAGAAAACATGAATTCTGCCAGTAGGCCACAAGTAAAGCAGGGATAGCAATAGGTTTGTTAAAAATGCACAGATTAATTGAATGCTATCTCCGTTATACCAACACCAAGAATATGCCAGACAAGCACACAATATATCAAGCATGGACTTCTAGTATACAATATCTAGGTGGACGTTTGTCAAGAAGCCTCATGATATATCTAAGGTGGGCCCGCACTATTCCAGGGATAGCTAGATGTAGGGCAGTGTAATTTAGAGCTCCACTTGTCTACATGCAATTAATATATCCAACGTGTGTTCAACAGTATTATTATGCATGCCATATGTTAAGCACGTTCATTAAGTTAGAATAGGCTTAATATTATTTGTATTTGACCTATAGGTAGCTGCAGCCTATTAGAATTTGGCCTCAGACATGTACACTGAGATGATAGGAGAGGTCCTCCTACACCAGGCACACCAGACTGATGTTACATCCAAGGACGTGCAGCTGTGTACCCCATTGTTAAGAGTTGGGAAAATAGGAAGTCTGTCTGCACTCAGGGAACAATGATTCCTGATTGGCCTGCTTGGTGGGAATTGATATCTAGTCTTCTAGACATTTCTTTCATACTCAGTTTTACTGAAGGACAAGTGGTTCTGGATGTTTTTGATAGACAGAGACCTGGGGTTTGGGAATGAAATGAATGGCCGTCCGCTCTTACTCTCTTGACAGGGGACGGAAGCCAGATTAAAGGCGGCTAAGCGCAGGGGTCATAACAGTAGATAGAGGGATAGCAGATGAGACAGAATGGGAGCCCACTGGGAATGTAAGATTTTATGGGCGGTACACAAGGCCTTAAAGTGCACATGCTTCTCAACGGGGAACCAATGCAGTTTTTGAATGAGGCAGGCGACAGGGCAGTATTTCGGAAGAGTGAACAACAGCCTAGCCACATAGCACAATAGTCTGGGTGCCATCAAACCCACGCACAACATGTGAGACATATGTGAGTTATTTTAAACTCAACATCACATCTCAAATTAATGCAGTAAACAAGGGAGTGAACTTTTAACGCAGTTGATAAAGGAGTGAACCTACAAGTGCGTCCTTTATGCTAACTCCTTCTACTGAAGTCAACGCCAGACTGGAGCTACCATGAGCTTTGCTAATGGTTTGCCCAAGGTATTGCACAGTTGATATTGGTCCACCAGGAAAACATCACCACACCTCCAAGACAGCCACAAAGTCTCTAAATCCACAGAGACATGCACATGTCAAGACAGTCTTCAATGCACTTCATTGGCTTAGTCTTTATATGAGCACTCTAAAGTGACAAAGGTAAAATATTTGTGCTCCTAAAATCGGCATGAATTTATAAATAAAGGAATAAATATAAAAAATCGTAAATGTTCAGCAGGAACATACTGCCCAGGTTGGGAATATCATCCTATTCTGAAATGTAACCAAGTTTTCTTGTCCTAGAGGTCAGTCAATCTTCCATAATAAATATATATATAAATGATTCAGTGCTGAAATATATCTCCCACGCTTGGCCAGACTCTTCCTGCCCGCATTATCCACCACAGGACTACCGCGACCAAGGGGCTCTGCGGCAGGAGCCGCGTTGTGAGAGCGCGCCATCTGGCGCATAAAACTCGCCACCACCTCCTGCAGCGCGGGACGCTCGCGAGCTGGCCCGTTCTTGCCCGTCGAAGACCGTCGAAGACTGGACTGGGCCCACCCTCTGACGACCATCACAAGAGAGGGGGTACTGAACACCAGCCAGTAAAGGTACTGTCTATCACTTACGACAGCCCACTGTATAATCTATAATGGACAAATGTCCCAGACGCAAGGAGGCTCGCTCTTCCTTAGGGGGAGTGGGAAGTCTAGCGGGGACATTGGATGCCTTTTTGACACAAGCAGAATCTGTTCTAATTCATGAAATTCAAATCACGGAAAAAAGACTATCACTGGATACTTTGGCGAATCATAAGATGTCATCACTGGGGGAGATAAGAGGGGCTAAATCACCTGTTAGTGCACATATAGACCCGGTACATTTTCAAATTGAGCCTGCCCCCAAAGATAGTTGTGAAGGGGGGGCGGTTGTTCTGTCTGATGGAGTTAAAACGCATATCCCTGGAGATATTGTAGAAACGGGGAAGGCGATGTGGATGGGAGAAGACGTTATGCCAGCTCAAGAGTCGTCCACACCCCCAGAGCTTTTATGTACTGGTTCTCTAGTTCCCCCGCTTTCTCCTGAAGTACTGGAGCAACAGGGTCCCAGGTTAAGAGAAATGGCGACAAGATCTAAGAAGCACTCAAGAGCTAGCCCAAGAGGGAGAAGGGCGGGCCTGGGATCAATAACCAACAACGAACCACCAGCCAAACAACCGAGGAATGTTGCCCCACAAAGACCAAAGCAGAAGTCCAAGCAAGTTAAACCCAAATTTCTCCAAGAGGATCTTACGGACATGGAAATGCAATCTAGGCATCAGGGCCCTGACCGGAGTTTCTTGGACTCGGGTTGCAGCATTGACTACTGGAGAAAATTAGAGTCATTGGTGACAGTTCTGTTGGATCCCCTAATCTGTCAATGAAGGTTGATTGAAGAGAAAATTGAAGCGCTTGTTCAGTTGAATAGGGAGTCTGCAAATTCAGCCAAATTGGGGGAGTGTTGTTGTAACCACCGTGCAGCGACCGTAACATTGGTGGATCAGGGGGCAGTGGGAGGGATGGAACTAGGGATAAGGTCCACAAACCCAGCACCCCCAACTGGCCCTTATCCTAAGCCGTCCCAGAGACCTGGGAGGGGTAAGGAAAAAGTAAATAATTTCTCTCAACTAAATATTGCTGGTGCAATCTGAGCCTAATCGGATCTCAACGGACAGGGAGGTAGGACAAGTTGCTGCAGAGTTGGTGAGAAGGCAGCACAATCCACCAAGGGACCCTGAAACCCAACCCCCGAGGGGATGGGAAGCAAGGTTGTTGGTCCCTCATAGCG
The DNA here is from genome assembly GCF_964204655.1 of Triturus cristatus. NCBI lineage: Eukaryota > Metazoa > Chordata > Amphibia > Caudata > Salamandridae > Triturus > Triturus cristatus. Next base: position 1,077,382,918 of record NC_140584.1, on the reverse strand, counting down.
TAGAGCTCCCAGTTATAGATCTCCCACCGCCATGCTGTCCATACACAGTGGTACTGACAGGTGTTCCCGGGTGTGACAATACCCATGAGGAGACCACCCCCCAGTTGATTAATAAAGTGGCGCACTGGAAGTGCAAGTATGCTGGATTCAATATTGAAGAGCATCGGCATAACCTTATGGCGAGGCGAGTCGCCTGGATAGGGAAGTCAAGGAAAGGAAAGGAGCTATTGTCACATTTAGACACCCAACACTGGCCCAGGGTATCCTCTTGTATTCAACCGGTGTATTTGCCTTAGAGTCCACCATTAAACTTTTGCCCCTGGGATTCTTTTTTAGACCAGGGCCTAGTATAAATTATGTTCAATGCAATGCAGGAAAGGGGCAGGGATCTGATTGCGCTGCTGGGTTTGGGGTATCCTCGAATGCATTCGCTTCACTGAGGGATTTGAATGACATCGATTGACTCCCACACAGGGAGGGTCAGGGGGGAGTGAGCGAGAGGCAGTTGGTAAATCCCGGGGTGGCAGAGAGGAGTTTGGAATCCATCATAGAGATAATAATGCCACTCCCGGCTGTGCCCAGTGAAGTGGTTCTTGGGGAGACACACCTGGCGGAGGTATTTGCAAGCCCACAGAGTAGCAGTGGACCTACTGTTTTACACGCAGGGAGTAGTGGAGGAGACATAAAGGTAATTTCATGGAACATAGCGGGTTTATCAAGCAAATTTGGTGATGAGCAGTGGCTCACCTTTGTGAGGGAGTTCCATATAATTTCTCCAGGAGACATGGGAGACAAGTATGAATTTTTTTATTGAAGGTTATAAATCCTTCTTTTCCCCGGCAGGTAGATCAGTGTCAGGAAGAGCCAAGGGGGGTTTTATTATAAATTCAGAAGAGAGAGGCCCCTGAAGCTGCAACATGAAGTCTCCGTAGCACACCCTCCACCTAGTTTTACTCTGCCCGTACTATGCCTACCCCAAGAAAATGTTTCTGAAAGAGCTGTTAAGACAAACTAGATTCAGGCAGGCTCGGGTATCTTTGCTGTTTTTAAAAATGTAAACCGATATTTTTACTCTTTACTGTGTGACAAACTTTTTAAGAGCCGCTTTAAAGCTACGAATAACAAGGGGGGATTGAGTATATGAATGAGTTTTTTTTAAAGACTTTTCATTAATGATATTGTATTTTAGCATATTTTAGCTAATTGTACTCCTGTGAATCAATTTTAACAACTGTTATTTGTATGCTTTTATGGTTTGTCTATCAAATCGAATAAAGTTGATTATTATTATTATTATTATATTTCCCAAAAGGCTTGCCAACCACTTGCAAACCCCAAAACATTTTCACTACAGGAGAAGTTGCATTTTATGATGGAAACACATCAGACATTGCTTGTGATAGGTTGATAAGAGAAGACAATGATTTATAGACTAACTTGGGAAAGGCAGTCAAGGTTTATGTAACTGCAGTGTCCAAGGAGTTACCTTCAAACAAACGTATAAACTTACTCCTGAGGTTGCATAGCCATTTTTTGTTATAGAATCCCCAAATTTGTAATAAGCATAAACATGAACTCAGAAAGCACTGCTAGTCAATCTCAGTTCTAAAATGTCTGTTTCTATAAAATGGATCAACATGATCTGTTCCTATGCACATCAAGTTTGCTGAACTCACTGAATTAAAAAAATTATTACCAGATTGTGTAAAAAAGTATGAGTACAGAAATTTGCACCATTAAGGTAAAACCAGAGCAAATAGATGATCTCTTTCAACCTATAGACAGTGTGTAACTTATAAGCTAAAACCCTGAGGTTTTCATTAATAGCCTAACAAAAAGGCTTCTATGTTAAAATGATGAAGGTTTTCAGGCAGTGTAAGGCAACTAACAACATCTAAATAAGTCTTCAATCCTTCTTTTTGATAAGTCATATTTGCATGTTGATCTATCGAATTGCTTTGAGTCAGTATACATTTATACAAGAGGATCCAAACATTCCTTTGATGGCAAGACATTTAAGAGCACACTCGCTAATTCCTATGCACAATATCATGTAGACCAAAAAGGCAAAAGTGATAAATATTCACCTGTCTGTGAACTTAAACCTCTAATACTTGGTAACCATTTGTTTGAAATATTTAATATAATATATTTTTTCAAACTTTGCTTTCTTATATTTGTTTCAAAAACACTAACAAATTACGCACAGTGATGTGGATCAACTTCTGCTTGAGATGATGGGGGTATTTCCTTCTATCTGGTTACAGGCAGCTAAAATACCAATTTTAATGAAAGTACTTACTTGGTTGGTCGATAATCTGGGATTGATCTGTCCAATGAAATCTTCTCACTGAGGTAGGTATTGTAGCCATATTTCTCATGTGGCCCTTTTGCTTTTTCTGCCTCTTCGGGGGAAAGTGTGGCTGGGAGTCCCCCTTTACCCCGGCCACCATATCCTTCAATGAGTCCCAAAGACTTTGATAGACCTTAGATGAAAGAAAAAGGCATTCATAAATCTCCAACCCAAAACAAAAACCTTTAAAAATGACTAGTCTCCATTTATTTATATAATTAGCAGTTTGGCATCTAAGCTGGAGCAGGTACACATACATTACATAAAGAAGGTCATAGAAATGATCAGCTTGGTACATTTTCTTTCGCAAAGCTTCTCATGTTATGCTCACTTCACTTTAAATGTGTTTCTTCAAATGGTAAGCACTAGAAAACAACATTTCAAACTCCTATTAACCATGTTTTCAGTAACCTCTCCAACATTGATTCCAATATCTAAAGAAAGTACAATATGTGAATTCGAAGAGTGAAGTGACTGGAAGACTATCAATCAACAGGGACAAAGAAATAAACTCTAGTATTTAACAAGCATTGGCATAGCCAATAGGTCTCGCCTTTGGGACCTTATAAGTGTTTAGGTATCCAGCACAATATCCTTTGTGCAACAACATCAAGTGTTGCATGACTAAACACTTATAAGGTCCCAAAGGCGAGACCTATTGGCTATGCCAATGCTTGTTTTGAGTGAGTGGCTCATGCAGGTATGCCACTGTGAGGTAGAGATGCTGCGAGTGCTTTTACAGGAGCCCCTGTATCTTGGGTCTGGTGTAATACTTCTAGCCCTTATTCCTGTCTTTTTGCACCCAATGCATCCTTAAATGTCCCATGTACAGCCGGGGTATTCACACCTATTACCCCTGCCCTCCAGTGACCCTTTACCTGTCACGTGTGGTGGTGGTGGTGGTGGACGTGGTGGTGGACATGGTGGTGGATGTGGTGGTGGTGGTGGATGTGATGGTGGTGGACATGGTGGTGGTGGAGGATGTGGTGGTGGTGGTTGTGGTGGTGGTGGTGGACGTGGTGGTGGTGGACGTGGTGGTGGTGGTGGAGGACGTAGTGGTGGTGGATGTGGTGGTAGTGGTAGCTGTGGGGGTGGTGGTGGACATTGTAGTTGTGGTGGACATGGTGGTGGATGTGTACGTTGTGGTGGTGGATGTGGTGAGGGACGTGGTGGTGGTGGACATGTGGTGGTAGATGTGGTGGACATGGTGGTGGTGGACGTGTTGGTGGTGGTCATGGTGGTGGTGGTGGATGTGATGGTGGTGAACATGGTGGTGGACATGGTGGTGGTGGTGGATGTGGTGGTGATGGTGGATGTGGTGGTGGATGTGGTTGTGCTGGATGTGATGGTGGTGGTGGATGTGGTAGTGGTAGATGTGGTGGTGGTGGTGGTGGACGTGGTGGTGGTGGTGGACATGGTGGTGGTGGTGGTGGACATGTTGGTGGAAGTGGTGGTGGAGGTGCGGGTGGTGGATGTGATGGTGGTGGACATGGTGGTGGATGTGGTAGTGGTGGACATGGTGGTGGTGGATGTGGTGATGGATGAGGTGGTGGATGTGGTGGATGTGGTGTTGGTGGACGTGGTGGACTTGGTGGTGGTGGTCATGGTGGTGAACATGGTGGTGGTGGTGGACGTGGTGGACTTGGTGGTGGTGGTCGTGGTGGTGAACATGGTGGTGGTGGTGGATATGGTGGTGGTGGACGTGGTGGTGGATGTGGTGGTGGGCGTGGTGGTGGACATGGTGGTGGTGGTGGATGTGGTGTGTGGTGGACATAGTGGGGGTGGATGTGGTGGTGGACGTGGTGGTGGTGGACGTGGTGGAGGTGGTGGTGGATGTGGTGGTGGATGTAGTGGTGGTAGATGTGGTGGTGGTGGATGTGGTGGTGGATGTGGTGGTGGACACGGTGGTGGTGCTGGTTGTGGATGTGGTGGTGGATGTGGTGGTGGATGTGGTGGTGATGGACGTGGTGGTGGTGGACATGGTGGTGGTGGACGTGGTGGTGGATGTGGTGGTGGGGGATGTGGTAGTGGATGTGGTGATGGATGTGGTGGTGGTGGACGTGGTGGTGGTGGACGTGGTGGTGGACATGGTGGTGGATGTGGTGGTGGTGGTGGATGTGATGGTGGTGGACATGGTGGTGGTGGAGGATGTGGTGGTGGTGGTTGTGGTGGTGGTGGTGGACGTGGTGGTGGTGGACGTGGTGGTGGTGGTGGAGGACGTAGTGGTGGTGGATGTGGTGGTAGTGGTAGCTGTGGGGGTGGTGGTGGACATTGTAGTTGTGGTGGACATGGTGGTGGATGTGTACGTTGTGGTGGTGGATGTGGTGAGGGACGTGGTGGTGGTGGACATGTGGTGGTAGATGTGGTGGACATGGTGGTGGTGGACGTGTTGGTGGTGGTCATGGTGGTGGTGGTGGATGTGATGGTGGTGAACATGGTGGTGGACATGGTGGTGGTGGTGGATGTGGTGGTGATGGTGGATGTGGTGGTGGATGTGGTTGTGCTGGATGTGATGGTGGTGGTGGATGTGGTAGTGGTAGATGTGGTGGTGGTGGTGGTGGACGTGGTGGTGGTGGTGGACATGGTGGTGGTGGTGGTGGACATGTTGGTGGAAGTGGTGGTGGAGGTGCGGGTGGTGGATGTGATGGTGGTGGACATGGTGGTGGATGTGGTAGTGGTGGACATGGTGGTGGTGGATGTGGTGATGGATGAGGTGGTGGATGTGGTGGATGTGGTGTTGGTGGACGTGGTGGACTTGGTGGTGGTGGTCATGGTGGTGAACATGGTGGTGGTGGTGGACGTGGTGGACTTGGTGGTGGTGGTCGTGGTGGTGAACATGGTGGTGGTGGTGGATATGGTGGTGGTGGACGTGGTGGTGGATGTGGTGGTGGGCGTGGTGGTGGACATGGTGGTGGTGGTGGATGTGGTGTGTGGTGGACATAGTGGGGGTGGATGTGGTGGTGGACGTGGTGGTGGTGGACGTGGTGGAGGTGGTGGTGGATGTGGTGGTGGATGTAGTGGTGGTAGATGTGGTGGTGGTGGATGTGGTGGTGGATGTGGTGGTGGACACGGTGGTGGTGCTGGTTGTGGATGTGGTGGTGGATGTGGTGGTGGATGTGGTGGTGATGGACGTGGTGGTGGTGGACATGGTGGTGGTGGACGTGGTGGTGGATGTGGTGGTGGGGGATGTGGTAGTGGATGTGGTGATGGATGTGGTGGTGGTGGACGTGGTGGTGGTGGACGTGGTGGCAGATGTGGTGGTGGTGGACATGTTGGCGGTGGACATGGTGGTGGACGTGGTGGTGGTGGATGTTGTGGTGGTGGATGTGGGGGTGGACATGGTGGTGGTGGTGGTAGATGTGGAGGTGATGGTGGACATGGTGGTGGACATGGTGGTGGTGGACGTGGTGGTGGACATGGTGGTGGTGGACATGGTGGTGGTGGACGTGGTGGTGGGCATGGTGGTGGTGGACATGGTGGTGGTGGACGTGGTGGTGGCAGATATGGTGGTGGACGTGGTAGACATGGTGGTGGATGTGGTGGTGGTGGACGTGGTGGTGGTGGACGTGGTTGTGGATGTGGTGGTGGGTGTGGTGGTGGTGGATGTGGTGGTGGTGGACATGGTGGTGGTGGTGGTGGTGGTGGACTTGGTGGTGGACGTGGTGGTGGTGGTGGATGTGGTGGTGGTGGACATGGTGGTGGTGGACGTGGTGGTGGACGTGGTGGTGGTGGACGTGGTGGTGGTGGAGGACATGGTGGTGGTGGTGGTGGTGGTGGACATGTTGGTGGATGTGGTGTGGTGGATGTGGTGGTGGTGGACGTGGTGGTGGGGCTGGTGGTGGTAGTGGACGTGGTGGTGGACGTGGTGGTGGTGGATGTGGTGCTGGTGGTTGTGGTAGACATGGTGATGGTGGTGGAGGTGGTTGTGGTGGACGTGGTGGTGGTGGTGGACGTGGTGGTGGTGGAACGTGGTGGTGGACATGGTGGTGGTAGATGTGGTATTGGTGGACCTGGTGGTGGTGGACATGGTGGTGGTGGTGCTGGTGGTGGAGGTGGATGTCGTGGTGGATGTCGTGGTGGCCATGGTGGCAGTGCTGGTGGTGGACATGGTGGTGGTCGACGTGGTGGTGGATGTGGTGGTGGTGGATGTGGACGTGGTGGTGATGGTGGATGTGGTGGTGGACACGGTGGTGGTGGACATGGTGGTGGTGGTGGACACAATGGACGTGGTGCTGGTGGTGGATGTGGTGGTGGACATGGTGGTGGACGTGGTGGTGGTGGACGTGGTGGTGGATGTGGTGGTGGACATGGTGGTGGTGGTGGACGTGGTGGTGGTGGATGTGGTGGTGGACATGGTAGTGGTGCTGGTGGTGGTGTGGACGTGGTTGTGAACGTGGTGGTGGTGGACTTGGTCGTGGTGGACGTGGTGGTGGTGGTGGTGCGAGTGCAAGAGAGAGTGAGTGAGGGGGAATGAAAAAAATACACGGCCCATGCCAGATAAAGTACTGACACTGCTTGAGTTATTCAATGCACTTTATGCCCCACAGCTGGTAGTAGGAAAGTAACATGCAAACATAATGCAATGAATGTGATGGGACACTTTGGAGAGAGAGAAGTGCATGAGGGAAAACTTATAATGTGATATTTTAGGGCTCAGTAGTGTCTGCCTTATATTGAGGCTATTGTTAATTGTTGTTACAAAGGAAATTGTAAGATGAATTGCTGTCTCTGTGCGACCCGCGACAAGAAAGAGAGAAATGTGCCATTGGAAGAACGTCATTGTTTTTGCTTTCCATTAAAGAGGCTAATGAGGAAAAAAAGAAAGAGAGAGAGCGAGAGACAGAGTGCGAGCGAAAGAGAAAGTGAGTGAGGGGGGAATGAAAAATAAAACACTGCCCGCGCTGTGTTTAATGACTGTGAATGACTAATGCTGACACACAAACAAGCAGCAGCTGTTTTCAAGCACACTCGTGCTTGTGGTGGCATCCGCCTTGCGGGAGCGAGCAGCGGCCGATTAGCATGTGCACCTCTGCTAGCTCCTGCAAGGTGGATGCCACCACAAGCACGAGTGTGCTTGAAAAGGAGCAGATCGATTGCTAAAGGCCCTCCTAGGGCAGCGCATATGCGCTGCCTAGGCGAGACCTAAAAATGATGACTTTTTATTCCAGCAGTAACAGGAAAAATATTTAGCAAAGTTTCCCATAACACAACACATAACAGATGAGGGGTGTCGCTGCAATGCAGAGCTTTCAGCATCAATGTTGAGCTTCCATCAACGAAAGATATGAGGACCTTGATCGGAGATGCTCTGCGCCGCCAGCAATGCCTCAGTTCCGAAGATGCTATAGTGATGTGGTGTTTCTGTGCTGTGCCCAAATCACACAACAGCAGCGATGCATCAGTTCTGCTTTAGGATGCAGCCAAGGAGATGCAGCAGTTTGGCTAGAAGATGCAGGCTCAGCAGAGAAGATGCGTTAGTTCTGCTGGTAAGCACCTCAGGCCCACTTCCAAGGGTCCAGGACTAGGGTGGCACCAATTGGCAGGATAGACTCACAGACGGCAGAGTTCAGGTGCAGATACAAGGTTGTTGGAAGACTGTTATGTCCCTGATGCTACGGATCAGGAGGTCAGCACAGCAAAGCAGGAGACCAGCAAAGAAGCAGTCCAGCAGAGTGGCAGTCCTTACAGCAGTCTTTCTTCCTGGCAGAGTATCCACTGGTCCAGAAGTGTAGTGAAGTGGTGGTGTCTGAGGTCCAGTACTTATACCCAGTGGTGCCTTTGAAGTGGGGGAGACTTTTAAGACAAGCCTTTGATATGCACAAATGCCCCGCCCTGTCCCCCATCGTTCCAGACTAACTAAAGGGGATAGGCAGCCCTTTGTGTGGAGACAGAGCACAGCTGATTCAGGTGTGAGGCTGGGTCCAGCTCCTCCTTCCCATCTTCCCAGGATAGCCCACTCAGTCGCACCTAAGCTCCTATTGTGTGCAGTAGTCTTAGGGAATGCAAAAAGCCAAACTGCCAACTACACCCAGGCATGTGCCCAGAGACATTTTCAGGATTGTAATTTCAAATCTGATTTCACCATAAGTTTAGATGATTTATCATTTGGATTCCAGAGACACCAAATATGAGCCAATTATATATTCCCATTTGTAAAATACACGTATAAATGATAATAAGGCAATCCCAATGTTATCCTAGGGGAAATATAGGCCTTGCAATAGTGAAAAACTAATTTAAGAGTTTTTTACTACCAGGACATGCAAAACTTGAAAGTACATGCCATGCTTTTTTAAATACATTGCACCCTGCCCTTGGAGGGCCTACCTTAGATTTGGCCTGGCAAGAGATGTGGTCAACATGGCAGTTTAAAATGCACAGACATAGGCTCTGCAATGGCAGGTGTGAGACATGTTTAAAGGGCTACTTAAGTGGGTGGCACAATCAGTGCTGCAAGTCTACTAGTAGCATTTAATTTAGAGCCCTAGGCACAGGGCATGTGTAGTGCACTTTAATAGGGACCTATAAGTAAAAAGAAATTTCCAATTGTGGATAAGCCAATTATACCATGTTTTAGGGAATGAGCACAAGCACTTTATCCCTGGTTGGCAGTTGTATAGGGAGCAGAATCCTAAGGCCAGCAAAAACGTATTCAGCAAAAACGGGACGTCTGAAAGAAAAAAGTTAGGGGAAACAGCGCAAGGATGCTAGCTCTAACACAATGCTTTTTCGGTCTTCTTCTATTTAACTTTAACTTGCACCAAGATAGTGTGGTCAGTTCCATCTGTGCACAGTTGTTACTCTGCTCCCGTGTGTTACTCTTGAAAAGTCATCAGATTGAAGCATGTACATATAGCCTTGGCAAATCATATCTGATATATTACAACATATATACCAACAGAGCATACTATAATCACTAATTTGGATATTCATACAATGGAAGTGGATGATATATGCATTGGACTTTACTCTCACTTCATCACACAAAACTGAAATACGTAATACTTTTCGCACACTCGGCCCTAAGGTAATTGTAACTTGCACCTTTGCCATGCACTGCTTATTACCCCAAATATTATATCATTGATAATATCACTGCAACATTTGCAATGAAATTATTGATGGAAAACTGTTCATGAAGGGGGGCGCGACTTATAGTTTCCTTAGAGTGCGAGCAATAGTTACCTCGAGATAACTATAACTGGTGAACTTTGATGGTTTTTAGAGCTTAAAATGGTATGTTGTTATTGGACATTTCACCTAACTATACCCTTACTTTAACCTTCATTTTTTTCAGTGACCTTCTAGTTTCTTTTTACGTGAAGTCATATTTTATTACTATACGTAAATCCAACCACCCTCTGCGCATGCTGCTAACCCCCCGCATGCAGCCAAACCAATGCTGCGCACAGCCTTTGGCAATGCATGGTGGGGGCGTTACCAAAAAGGCCTGGCTTGTGACCTAGCCCTGTGGCCAAACCCCAAAGGCAACCAACTCCACACTGCGCAGGATGTTCGGTTGTGCATGGCAGGGATTTGGCCACAGGGCCTGGCCATGGCCAGGTTGTGCAGTTAACCATCCTCATGTAGCCAACCCCCCCAGAGGCAGCCTACCACATGCTGTGCAGTGCCTGCAGCCATGCGTGGTGGTGGGTTAGCTGCAGGCCATTCAGCCCCACGCTGTGCACAGCCTTCGGATGCCCGTGGTGGGGGGGTTGAGTCTTTGACACATGGAGGATTGGCTTTTGGTCCCTGAGGCCCCACATGGGCCTGGATTTCAGCTTTTATAAATGCCACTCTCACACTCTGTCCTTAGCTCCATTAGTTCATCAATTAAGGAAAATCTTTTGGGCATTTCACACTGTTCTTCTTTTAGTCCTGCTTCATTTCAACATCTACTAATTGCTACTAGCTGACCTTAAGTGGCCTCTATGATTAGAGAAGATGCTACAGGACCAGTTAAATATCTGCCTCTGTGCAGTTGCCAGTTGGATGAACTCTAAATCCCTCCATTTCAAAATGGAGAAAATAGAGATCTTTGTATTCATTAGCACATCATTTTGGAAATCTACCTAATAGTTTAGGTCCTTGGCCCATCTGCTATTCCTGCTCGCAACCTATGTATATATGTATATATTCATGTATGTGTATGTTTCAGTGTGTGTGTGTGTGTGTGTGTGACATGCCAGAGTTTCCGTTGAAAAGGCATTGTTGCTTTTCATTATAACTTTGATGTTGTTCAATGAATTGTCATGAAACTTTGCAAACAATTTCCTCCCTGTAAATTTCATGCATATTTCCAATTCCAACTCTGATAGGATTCTTTACTCCTCAGTACAGAAAAACAAGCTGGACAGAATTACACTAAACTTGGCGTGTTAGAAGAAATGTAGTCACAGCAGCTCGTTTGTTTGGCTTGGTGCAAATGTGTTCCATAGTTTTTGAAAAATTAGCATATAAAAACATTCGGGTGAGCTCGATTGCTAAAATTATACTGAAACCTGGTTTCACCCCTCAGGGTTTGCAGAACTTGGCACCGATTCGAGGTTTCCCAGCTCATCCCCCAAAGGTTAGAGACTGGGAAAGCAAGGCAAGCTTCTTGGCCAGGCACTATGAACTCAGGGCAAACTTTATGCATCTTGTCTGGACCTTTTGCACAATTCCAGGCCCGCAGAACCCACGGAGGGTCCAGCAATGATCAATGAGTCAGCAAGGGTTTGTGAATCCTAGGATAGTGCCTGCAAACCCCAAGGATATATGCAAGGAAAAAGAACCAGGACTTTGTAGCCAACCCCCAAGACAGCGATGGTAAGCCACCTTTTGAAATGTTGGCACCCGGCCTGGTTGAAGGCTGTGTACAGCGAGGGATGTCCGTAGGCAAGGCCCATAGTTACCGTATGCTGTATCTGACCAACTGTTATGCAGAGTGAATGTTGGCTACTCACGATGGGCTGAGTGCAAGGTCTGGCCATAATCAGGCCCTGCCAAGCCCCCTGTCCACTGCCTTCTGTCTTGTGCAGTGAGGATTGGCCACCTATGGCACTTTGGCTGGGTGGGAGCACTGCCAGTCCCTGCTGTGTATGAATGAAGGCCATCCACAGTGTGGGTTAACTCCCAAGAGCAGGATAGGATGAGGGCCGGGCCAAAGGCAAGATCCTGTGACCAACTGGTTGCCCATCTGCGGCGGATTGGGGGCCTGGCTAATCCATGTTTCCAGGCCCCACTGTACATGGATGAAGGCCGTTTGCAGAAGGTCTTCCCTGCCCACAGTGGTTGAGTACAAGAAAGAGATAAATATGGTATATCATCACAACATCCCAATAAGCACTGAAAAATTCTAAGTTAAAGTAGAGTTATGATGGCAAACTAAAACCAAAAGCCAACCTATGCTTTTGACCTAATAATATTTATACCAATAAGAAACAAAAGTAATTAATTGACAGTACATAACTAATAAATCATTCTCCATTCATAGTCATCTCATTCATAGTTCTAGGGATAGTATTATATTATTGTTACATCTTGTAGATTATTTACAATATTTGTGACATCAAAGGTAAGGAGCACTGCATATGGAGTGGGAGTTATGGTTGAATGCCTATTGTTAGAGTTATGGATTTTATGGCATGACACGGAGGCCAATATTATCCAATCTCCTTTTATTGCCAGCTCACACAGCAGCAACAATTAGTAAAAATCTAGAACTTTCAAAACATTCTGAACATGTATATAGTCTAGCAACAGGTAGCCATCTTCCTTCTTTTATTGCTGCTGCTCACCAGATAAGTACTCCCTATTTCTCTCTTCTAATTCATTGTTAGTAATACTTATTGAGATTTATTACATGTATTTTACATGTCTTATTATCTACTTGTGCTATTCCCCATTATTTCTCTATACCTGTGAGATGCTGATTTAATCTTTTTAATGTCTGCACGTCAGTTGCATCATTTTCCCCCCTCAAATGTCGAGTTGCCCCTCTGTTTGTACTTAGGTCCCAACTTTCTCTTCCCCTGTCTCACCCGGAGACACCAACTTAAATCATAAATAATTTGGACTCAAAGACACACTGGAGGCTTACTCTGCCTCCTATCTTTGAAAAATGCGCTCTTGAAAGACGCGCCGGGCCTCGATCTTGCTCTTGCGGCCCCGCACGCACTGTACACACTTCATCGCGTTTCACGCGACTGGCTCTACTCACGGCGCGTACGCGATTAAAAATAAACAACCTCTCCATTTCCTAAAGAGGAAAAGGGAACCCCCCTTACCTTCTCACACCTAGGGCACGGTATTTATCTCATAACCCGGGGCATCTGCTATCTCCAACGAACGTGACCGCACAGGGACCCTTCGTGTTTCCCAATAACAAGGAAACAAGCCTTGTTCTGGGTTTTTTTAGAGGAAAGACCCTTCTCAATACTTTAGGCAAAGCTTCAAAGCAAAGATTTAACCGCAAACGACTTTTCCAACAACGAAGACAAGATCTCTTGGACGTAGCTGCCCCCTGCTGACTAGTATTTTATCAAAATTACCTTAAATAGGAGTTTTAACCCCTTATACTCTCCCATTTACTATTATTTACCAAATTCTACATAACTAGCCTGATTTCCTTATAATTATCCCATACTTACTCATTTTAATTAATATAAAAAAAAAATTACATTAAAAAAAGGGTAAACTGTCTGAACAAGAGCTAGATTCTTTAGTTGAAAACAGATTAGAAGATCTTGTAAATAGGGCTTTAGGTAAACTGATGCGGTTGCTCGATGACACAATCAATAAAAAAATAGAAAGCCTCTCTAACCAACCCAGTAATGATCCTGGTTGCTCTACTTGGCAAGAAAAATCCCAGAAGATAAGGCCATCAGGTGAGCACCCTCATAAAAAATCAAAGAAATCAAAAAGGGCCACTGAGGGTGTACCGGATGACGCCGGTGATAGACTGTGGATGGGCATGACGGCCCGGTTGTTTCTATAGATACTGACTCAGATGAGGACCAAAATTATGAACCAGAGCTTGATCTATCATGCTCTTCAGAGTTCAACTCTGATAATGATGATACACCCACTACCAAAAAAGGGACATCTGACGAGGCATCCTCGGACTCTGGGTCTAAGATTCTTTTTTTTTTTTTTTTTTAAAACCTTTATTTACACATCGAATATTCACAGTCATGGGCCTACAACCGCATGGGCCGGCCGCTAATGTAAGACAATAATGTAGTAGTCACAAGAGTCGGAGCAAGCTGCACGCATAACGGCTACAGCCGCCCACAACTGAACATAATACTACAGAAAGGTTTCTTATTAACTATTTTATAAAGAAAACAACAAAAAGAAACTTATACCAGGCAAAAGAACTCCATGAATAGGGACTTGCTCTCTCATGGGCGGGGGACAACAGTGACAGCTCAGCCAATTACACAGATGGTTGTGTGATAAAGGGGGCGGGGGGGGGGCCAGGAGAGGAGCGGGCATCAATCCCGCAAAGCGACCAGGAACCTCAAAGTCAAGGGGACATCGTCACGTCTGGTGCGACTACCAAGGGGGGGGCGCAGATATTCCCCCGATAGGAGTTCCAGGGACCCCACACCTTACTCCACGCCCTAGGCTTGCCCCTGGCCACGTACACCGTCTTCTCACGGAACATGCACCGATCCATGTTTTCTTTCCATTTCGCAACTGTGGGGGGCCGGCCGGACCCCCAGAGCTGCGCAATGTCCCTTTTAGCGATCATGTTGCCCAAAGTCACCCAACGTCTTGTGCCACATCGCAGTCAGTCGGTTCCCATACATTCAACACACATCGCCGAGCCTCAGGGAGCAGCGCCACACCCGTAACCTCCTCCATCACTGCATGTACACCAGTCCAGAAACGCATCACCTTCGGGCACTCCCACAGAATATGAAGAAAAGTACCAAGCAAGCCACAACCACGCCGACATAGACCATCATCTGTGTAACCCATGTGAAGCAAGCGGGGACCGGTGACATAGACCCTATGTAGTATCTTCAACTGCACAAATCAAAGGCGAGCCGGTATAGCCACCTCCCTCGGTGATGCTATGGCCGCGACCCAATCCTCATCATCCAACTCTAGGCCATCAGCGACCCAAACCTCTCGCAAATGCGTGAGGAGGTCCGCTCGAGTGTTAATCAGTTTTTTATAGATCAGGGAGATAGTACTATCTGGCAAGTAGCCATCAAGCAAACGATCTTCCAACGGGGAGGCTTCGGGGACAGCTGCAGGATCCGGGAAAGCGGAAAGTAGCGCATGGCGCATCTGCGCATAACGAAAGAATTCCCTATCGCTCAGCTTATATTCCGTCTGAAGAGCTTCAAACGATTTAAAAGTGCCCATGGGGGGGTCTAAGATTCTTGACCCATTTGGGGATAATATGTTCGACCCCCTGATGATTAATCATCCCCTCTCACCCGAATGGACCCCCTCACAACATGTGGCCAAATATATTACCTTCTGGCTGAGGAGAGAAATACCTAAAGAGGTTAGATCTCGTCTACGGTCCGAATGCCCTCGCCCATCCCACCCAGATATGATAGCCAAGACTCCCGAGCTCGACCCAAAGTTGGTATCTTTTATTAACAAGGGCGGAAAGGACCCTAGAAGAGGCCTAGACGGAGACCTAAAATCATGCCAGGACAGACTCCTCAACATTATTGGCCCACTTACCAAGATCTTTGAGATGGCTAAGTCAGCCTACCTAACCGACAGTAAAGCCGACTCCAAAAAACTGCGGGAATGGACACAGAGAGCTATCTGTCTCCTTGGGAACGCAAATACGGCCCTATCAAATGAAACGAGAAAAAGCATCATTTTAAAATTGGACCCCAAGCTCATAGAGCTCGCAAATAAAGAAGGAGGAGCCTCCTCTCAAGGCCAACTTTTTGGCGATGATTTTATTAGGGAAATGGCAATGTATGTTGGAATTTTTAGCTCAATGCAGAAGTCGCAAAAAGATATAACAAAAGTTTTCAATGATAGAGTTTTTGGAAGGGCCGGTGAACAAGGGGTCGGTTCCCCGGCCGCAGAACAGCTTCCTCAAGACCCTACATGCCATGAGGCAATAGGTCCTTCCAAACCTATAACTATTGCAACTTCTACCCACAAAGACAATGAGGAGGTCGCTTCCGGAATAACAGAGGCAATAGAAAACAAAGAGGATTCTCATCAGGTAGGTCACTCCAAAGACCCTTCACCTTCCCCTATAAAGGTGGGAGGGAGACTAGCCCAGTTCTCTGGAAACTGGAACTTAGTGACACAAGACCCTTGGGTACTACAAACGGTCAAGGGATACCGAATAGAGTTCACACAGGTCAAAACCCCAAGAGAAATTATGTTTTCTCAAGAACATTCGAAGCTGGTAACAAAGGAGGTCCAAGACCTCCTGACCAAAGGTGCCATCAGGGAGACAAATCATCCAAAGGGTGGCTTTGTCAGCAACATATTTTTGGTGGAGAAAAAGAACAAAGAGATGAGGCCTGTAATAAACCTAAAAGAGTTAAACGAATGGGTGGTTTACGCCACTTCAAAATGGAGGGGATATATCTCTGAAGGGACATACTAAGAAAAGGGGATTGGTTAACAAGACTAGATCTCAAAGACGCTTACCTTACTATTCCCATCTGCCCTCCCCACCAAAATATCTCCGTTTTATATGGCAAATAAAATGTGGGAATTCTCCACTCTCCCTTTTCGGTTTATCTTCAGCACCATGGTGCTTCACAAAGGTACTCAGACCAGTAGTAGCATGGCTCAGGGCGAAGGGCGTAAGGTAAATAATATACCTAGATGACATCCTAATTATGGGTCAGCCAAAGACATTGTATCCCTGCATACTCAGTGGGCGATAGAGATATTAGAAAAGTTAGGATTTGTGATAAACCTAAACAAATGGTGCTTAACTCAGCACAAGACACCCAATTCCTGGGATTCGTCGTAGACACACTCCGCACAGAGCTTTGCCTAGCCAGAGACAAACTAAAAAAACTGCGAAAGGAAATAAAGAAAGTCTTATTAGCCAAGACTATTACACTGAAAGACTTAGCGAAGATCCTGGTTCTCCTATCCTCCACCATCCAAGCCATATTCCCCGGACTACTCTATTATCGGGCCCTACAAAGACTAAAAAAGAGATGCCTTTGAAGAAATCAATTATACTCTGAAACACTGTCCTTAGATCAGGACTCGAGGGAGGAATTAAAATGGTGGCTCAAGAACGCTCAAGCTTGGAACAGGAGAGCAATCTTCGGAGAGAAACCCGAATTAGTGATAGATTCAGTTGCAAGCCTAGAGGGCTGGGGAGAGAGATGCGGACACTCTTCGACAGGGGGATGTTGGTCAGACCAAGAGAGCAACATGCACATCAACTGCTTGGAACTCCTAGTGGGCTCCTTCGCAGTCCGGAACTTCACTCAAGAAAAGATGAATTGCTGTGTAATGCTCCACATGGACAACATTTCTGCAGTCCGGTATGTGAGCAAGATGTGAGTTCCACACTCCAAAGACTTTGCGGAACTAGCCAACGAGTTTTGGGGTTACTGTTTAAGCAAAGGAATTTCATTTGTAGTACAACACATTCCTGGACTGAGCAATGGAGTAGCCGACTGGTTCTCCAGAAACTTCAGGGACTCCAGCAATTGTATATTGAACAGAGAGCTATTCCTACACATCCATCACATTTGGGGGCCCTTCAACATGGATCTCTTTGCAGACAGGCTCAATTCTCAACTGACTTAGTTTTTCAGCTGGAAACCAGACCCTCAAGCAACTGGGGTGGACGCTTTCCTACAGGACTGGAGAGGTCTAAGGCCATATGCCTTCCCCCCATTTGTCATGCTACCCAGGTTCCTCTTACATACACTCAGACTCAGGGAATTAGTTCCTTTTGGAAATCTCAGACATGGTTCCCTGTAATTCTAGAAATGTCAATAGACTTCCCTTTACTAATTCCCCACTTCCAGACCCTACTCCTGGGCCCTTGAGGGGAAATACATCCTCTTATAGAAGAAGGCTCCCTCACACTGATGGCATGGAAGATTTCCGGAGACAGTGGGAAATCCCTGGCCTTTGGCCAAATGCTTTCAGACTCATATCTAAGTCATGGGCTTCTGGAACAAGAAAGGCATATAGACTGGCATGGACCAAATGGATTTGCTGGTGTATTCAACGGGATATCAATCCCATTTCAGATGATATAGTATATGTAATCAATTACCTAACAGAGTTATTCGAAACTGGTTTATCCTATAGACAGTAAACATCTATAGATCAGCCATTTCTGCTGGTCATTCCTTAACAGACTTCTTTTCGGTCAAAATACTTTGACAAGGAGGATTATGAGAAGCATTAGGGTCATTAAAACACCGATACCTAAGTACACCTCACTTTGGGATGTGAAACTGATCCTTCAAGTTTCAGACAACTGGGGTGATAACCACCATTTGTCGCTTAAAAAACTCTCTTTTAAACTCACAACCCTCCTTTGTCTTGTTTCATTTAGACGTACATCTGATGTTAGAGCTTTAGATGTCACCAGTAGAGCTTATCCACCTGAAGTAGTTTGCTTCTATATTAAAAGAAGAAATAAAACACTTTCCTCAACCATTTTCTACCCTTACATCTCTGGTAATCCTAGACTGTGTGGGGTGCAATGTTTGAAAGAATATGAAAGGAGAACCCTTAACTTGAGGAACGATGTCACACAACTTCTTATATCTCACAAAAGACCTCACAAAGCCATTTCCCCCCCTACCTTAGCTAGATGGGTGAAAGATGTCATGACTGAAGGGGGTGTAGACATTTCTATTTTTGGAGCTCATTCTCTTAGGGGTGCCTCAGCCTCCAAAGCCTTCACTTTAGGAGGGAGTCTACAGGATATTTTAGGAGCAGCCGATTGGTCTAACGAAAGCATGTTTAAAAGCTGCTACTTTAAACCATTGTCTAATGTAATTGATAATGTATTGAATGCACTTTGAACTTCCATAATATTGGCCTCCGTGTCATGCCATAAAATGTAGATTTTCCACAGCCTGCTGATAGGAAAATCTGGATTTTATTAAGGACACGGAGGCTAAGATTATACCACCACTAATACCCGCCTGGGTAGATTAATGTATTATTTACTTTCTTTCAGAGTGACGAGATTTGGTCATGGAACCCTTCTTCTCCTGGAGTTATTCATGAGGAATTTGTCTGGATTAAGTTTATACCATTTGCAGCGCAGAATAAAAGAAGGAAGATGGCCAAGTGTTGCTAGACTATATACATGTTCAGAATGTTTTGAAAGTTCTAGATTCTTACTAATTGTTGCTGCTGTGTGAGCTGGCAATAAAAGGAGATTTCATAATCTTAGCCTCCGTGTCCTTAATGAAATCCAGATTTTGTTATCAGCAGGCTGTGGATAATCTACATTTTGATTCCTATCATAACTTGCGAATCTTAGTGTTTTTGTAAGTTTTAATTCCCAACTGCAGCACTTTAACTGTGTTCTTCGGTGAATATTTGACAGGTTTTTTAACCTACGTTTAAGTGTTATATCCAAAGCTAACCACAAATTCTCTTTAACCTTTGTTTATATTTAGAATAAATGTTCTATAGGAAATACCATTTTTTTTTGCTAATAATTTTGCCTCATTTGATGAAGCACCATGAAACGGTCCAACAAAGAGCTACTTTTTAACTAGTTTGTACATGGAACGTTTTGGGGTGATCCGTTATGCAAGGGCCAAGGAAAAGAGGGGGTCCCAAAACACATTTGCCCCCTTTATTTTTCTATAGGAACTTTAGACACTGCTACAGCCCAAACAGAAGAGCAGATTTTACCAATTTTGACTGAAAGCTAGTTCTTGCTCCAGAATAAGTGTAAACCAGTTCAGTAGTTTTGGAGGAATTAACAATCAAAAAAATTATGGGGCATATTATCAAGACAGGCGATAAAATCATCGCCGCTTTATCGGCAGAAAACGGCAGCTAAAACGGCGATAATGGGCTTGATAATATGCTCTATGGAATTCCAATTGAAGCCCATGTTAGATGTCCTTCACATCTAACATGGGCTTCAATTGGAATTCCATAGAGCATATTATCAAGCTCATTATCGCCTGTTTCGATAATATGCCCCTATATATATATCACACCTTTAAGGAATCATAGAGCTGAAGATCTCAATCTGATTGGCTACCACCACCGTAACAAGGAAGAGGTGGCCGCCATCTTAGGACTCTGCAGTCAGTTTTGAGTCCTACCTAAAAAAATATTTAAAAAGGAGGCAGGGTTGGGATACCGGAGCCTCTAGGCCTGCTAATGAGGTTATTGCCTGGAGCAAAAAATTATCCGCAAATCCACAACAAATGTAAAAAAGAGAAGCACGAGCTCCCGCACTTAAAAGAAAAACACCCTGGGGTTAGACAAGGGATAGGGAGGACAACCAATGTTTATTTTTATTGGGGAGGAGGCGGAAGACCCCTTTTCCCAGGCCCTTTTTGGCCCCAGGGAGCCTATCTCCTGGGGCCCAAAGTATTTTAACGGGGAGGGAGCAGGCGGCTCCCCTCCCCAGTCCGATTTTGGCCCCAGGGACCTCATCCCTTGGGGCCGAAAGTATTTTTATGGGGAGGGGATGTGCGGATCCCCTACCCATGCTGCTTTTGGCCACAGGGATCCCTTACCATTGGTCCCACTCTATTATTTAAGGGGAGAGGGGGCTGCGTGGCCCCATCCCTGAGCCACTAATGGCCCCGGGGACCCCATCCGTAAGGTCATGGGCATGGAAACTAGTTAGCTACCACTTGGCATGAGCATTTCTAAAACTGTCATGAAACGGGGGCAAGCACACAGTCTGCTCCTTGCTAGCAAGAGCTTTACAAATGGTCTCGCCATCTGGGAGCAGACTTTTGATCTGTTTCTCTACTCACACTGGCAGGGAAACAGATCAAGATATTCCTCCTGCCCTGAGGGAACAGCATAAATAGCTGCTACCTCCAGGAAGCAGCAATCCCTGGTACTTCAGCATGCAGAGAGCGGGCTGGGGCTGTTGGGGCCATGGGGCTTTCCTGAAGGCCCCCAACATCTCCATTGGGTGCGCCTTAGGTGGGCCCCAGGGCATCCACCTTCAATTGATGTGGGCACCAGGGAATGGGGTCCCTGGGGCTGAATACAGCTGAGGGAGGGTCACCCCTTTTCCCTGTAAAATACAGGGTTGGGTGCCCCACGGTCATAATTGGCTTTGGGACGAGGGACTCCCCTTTAAGAAAACAGTCTTTGGGAATGGGGTCCCCAAGGGCTAGTAGGTCTTGGGAAGGGAGGCCACCTGGCCCCTATCCTTCAAAATAAATACCGCCCTGGAGGACAGGGTCCACAGGGTTTATGAGGATCTGGGAGGGAGGGCCACGCAGGCTCAGGGGATAGAGGCTCCATGCCCCCTCCCCTTTTAGTGTATATATACAGCCTTGGGGGGTGTGGTCACCAGGGCCATAGTAGGCTCGGGAGGGTGGCTGCATGGCCCTCGCCCTGTAAAAATAAAAAACAGCCCATTGTGATGGGGACCCCAGGGTCATAATAGTCTAAGGGATGATGCATCCCAAATGCAAAAATACCGGTCACCAAGAATCTGCCCGTTTGCGGCCGGTTTTTGCCTGGATGCATCTTGCCCTAGGTCTTTGCTGAGCTGATGACCTCACAGGCCTCAGGGCTGTGAGAGTGCCCGTCCAGCAAATGCTCTCGAGACTTAAGGACCGCCCAGGGGAGAAAACCTAGGCAAAGCGCTGCCATGACAGAAATTCAGCAAGTACAGCAGGCCCCCGTTCAAGAGCAAGTGTGTATATGATGTATGCAAGCTCTTTTTTTTTTTAAAGCAAAGTAAGCATTGCTCAGCATTGCTTTATTTTTTACAGTAATTTTGGTAACTGTAACAGGGGTGGAGCCCAGGCTCTCCCGCACAGGAGGGGCGCCACTGCACAGAGGGCCAGATTTAAAAAAGTGCCACACAACAATGGGCAAAACCATAGAAACACTGAGGAGCTGCGTCCCTTCCACAATGGTAGTTCAAGAAGATGATCCTCCCTCTCAATTTCTTTGCAAGACAGGGAGTGTAAAAAATCTGGTAAGGGGAGCAAAACTGAATAATGAAACAAAAGGTGAAACACAACATGTTCCATGCATAATTTTTTAACTACTGAAGCAGAAATAAGGTCACTTGCCAGACCAGTTTTATATTTTAAAAAAACCACGAAAACCAATAAAAAGTTTTTGTGTCAGCACCACCCGTTTTGGTAAAAATATTTCTTTCTTTCTTCAATCTTTTCTTCTTACTTTCTAACTTTATTTTGGCTGCGTGCCGCCATGTTGGACATGGTGAAAGCAAAGTGCAGTGTGGATTTGCTTTCCATATCCTGAAAGCAGCAAGGCCTGGCCATGATGTGCTGTGCTTTGCTAAAGCTGTGTGTAGCAGGGGTTAAACTCCATGGCAGGTTTGCCTCAGGTACTGGCCTTCAGTCAGTCTCTGCAGATAACCACCACATTGAGATCCACGCACAGAAGGATTTGGCTTTTGCAGCCGGTTGTGTTTGAGGCTGGCCCAGGTCAATGGTTGTGTGTAGCAGAGGTTGGTGGCCCATGGAGGCTGGGTCTGGCCAAAAGCCAGTTTCTGTAGTCAACTCCTTCGGTGCACAACAAAGTCCATCCATAAATAGTGATAGCCTCCATGGTAGACAAGGTTCACAGCCAGCCTACGTATAGACCCTGCGGTCAACCACCATTGTACTACAAGGTGGGAATCAGTGTTTAGATGTTGCAGGGATTCTGCTTATATACAGAACTATGCGTAGAACCCCAGGACCTCAGTGAATTGTGGTGTACCAGAAACTCACCTCAGAACCCAGAACCCAGTATCCGGCTAGCATAAGTGTCCCATTCGTTATCCGAGATTTAACTCGGCGATCCCAATGAAAAGACAACCCAGAACAAGCGACTCAGTATACTCTCAGGAATGGTGGGAATCAGAAATACCTGTTCGTATATTATTCTCACATCAGTCCACAGCAAGAATCAACAGAGACACGGTGAAAATAAAAAGAGTTTATTTTTATAGACCACGTGTCCTAAGATGCAGTACTTTGGCTAATACAAGCAGACAAATGATTAAAATCAAAACCATCAGCATCGTTACAATACCATAGAATATAAAAGGGGTGATCATGTTATAATGACAGTGGATACTACCACCTTCCCTTTACTAAGAAGCTAATATTATTATTATGCTAATAGAAGGTCTCTTAGGCTTGAATAGGGGACCCCATACCTCAATGATCAGCTTAGTGAAATCACATCACAGGAGCATCAGGAGTCTTCTCGCAGGAAGGCTCGTCTTCGGTCTGAATACTAAACATGAGGGCTGCCATATTAAAAGCACCAACTTTCAGGTATTTTGCAGCTGCCTGTGTGTTATGGCTAAATAGTGGGTCGATCAACCTAGAGTGGAAAACATGCATTGTCTAACAACCCAGACTGTTTGTCACATCATGTACAGACCAAGGTCGCTGCGCAGAGCTCTGGATGGTAACAACAGATTGCTCTCGTGTGAGGCAAAGCTCGAGTCAGCAGTTTGTTTAAGCAATAACATGTGAACGCAGTGTCGTGCGCAAAAGCAGCAAGATGGCTTTCTAACATCTAACGTGGTTATGCTAACTTAACAATGTATGTACGTATTAAGGAAGTCCTTACTACATGCCCCCTTGATCGAAGCACTACTTAGTATGCAAGAAAAAGAGAGAACGCAGAGTTCAAGTGCGACAGAGCAGAACAAGGCGTATCCAATCGAAAAAACAAATTTCAGTTCAGGCAAAGTCCAAGAATGGAAAAAAACCAAAAGTGGAGAGAAAAAAACAAAAACCTCAAACGTGCAGCGGGGGGTGAGAAAAAAATTAAAAAACACCCCACCGGGCAGAAGTGCAGAGTCACAGGTACTGTTCAAGACACGTGAGGAAAAACACAGTGGACGACAGTTCACTCAATCCATGAACGTATATGCAGCATACGTGGCCACTGCTTCCAGCAGAAAATCGTTGGCACGGCCACTGAAAGTTTCAGCCATCCAGTTAATCAAAGAAAAGGAACATACATGTTCTTCCATTAGCGGAGCCTCTAGCACCATCAGAGGGCAACCAGCGTGTACTTCCAAATAACTCATATCCAAGAAGTCATATGCCGCCCTCGCGATGTCCCAATTACCCAGGATACCATGTGCCGCACCGCAGGCCATAATCCGAACACCAGAACAGGCGAACTCGTGAGACACTAAGGGCCTCATCAGTCGATCATAATCCGGGTCCGGAGACACCATGTTGGTTAAGCACAAATCCAGAGGCCATTCAAAGGGACAATCTAGGCAGTGAAAGACAGGTTGCACGCAGGTGAAGTAGGAATACCGGAAGGATAATCCATATGCCAGGCTCAGAGTCGCCAATGGCAGGACGCCATAGTATTCAAGCATCCTGTCACGAAGAAGCTGCAGACGGGACAGGCTGTCGTGTTGTGGAAATTTAGCCTGCAAACTGAACATTATCTGCGCCATCTTGCCTCTCCCCAGCGCCACGCACAGCGAATGCACGGCCGCCATTTTAGGCACCCCACTCTCTCCCCGCTCACTCTCGACCGCCAGCGCTTTCCCCTGGCGCTGCGAGCATCCCCCGCGCGCCGGCCACCCCCGCTCTCTCATACAGGCCATAAACCCTCTCCTTCTGCGCGACCCTGCTACGGAACCACATCCGACCGACATCCCATACATGGTCATGCCTCTCCTTTGATAACCCCCTTCCTCTGCGCCCCATTGTCCGAACTGGTCCCAGGCCATCACCTAGCCCTGCGGATGCAGTTTATTGCCCCTACTGTAAGGGAAACACCCCGCATCAAAGGGATTACAGTAGATCAAAAGCCCCTACTCCCTGAGACCGGACCGGTCGCACACACCCCCAGGAATTGGCGGAATACCCTGCTGCGCAATAGCCATCTCCTACTGTGGGTGGGGTGGGAACTTCTACTGTATCTATGTGTGGGAACGGATCTGAACCGGGGCTTCAGGGGATATTCCCCCGCACATCAAGGGAATCTCAAGAATGTACTATGTGTAATAAAGCAATAAACCAGTGTATAAGAGACGAGGTCTCAGAGATGCAGTTAGAGCACCTCGTGACGATACCTTGCTGTCTGATCTGATGTGTTCTGCTCCGACGGAATAAAACCTTGTTTCCTGCCTTCCAGTCTCCGGCGCCTGCCACTTTTATTGGTAAATTATCGAGTGGTATGAGAGGCGATTACCGCCGGGCAATTACTTGAAAGGATACCGACTGAAACTGCCGCTACCATTTAACAATTGGCGTCCCAAACGTGGGGCCCATCAGCGACACGTGGATCCAGTGGGAGAGGTCCCGACGACAGAGTGAACGACTGCAACGATCGGGAGAGCTCCTGCCCAATAGACCCTCGTCTGGCAGCCGATCATCCGAACTTCACTGGTTCCGAGCAGACCTCTCTCGAGTGATCTACGGTCCTGACTGGGAACCATCAGGAGTGCCGCGGCAAATACGGAGAGTAGAGGACGATCGGGCGCTGGAGGCGGAAGACGAGAAACTGTCCACGCGGTCCGGGTAAGGTCATGATACACGACAAATTGAGAAATAATTGATTGATTGTTTGAAGCTTTGGAAATTCTAGTATTGCTCATTGATTGCTCTTTTTTGAGATATTCGCTGTCTACAAATGGGGAGGAGTAGAAATACTCTCTCTCTCTCCCTTTGCAGATAGTGAAGGGTAGGTAACGCAGACTTTTGTCCCCGTTGAAACCCGTCGTGCCTATCTTTATCTCCCCATTGATTGATTGTCCGAACATTGATTGTTTTGAAGAATAGTGCTTTTTGAGATATTCTCTGTTTGCAAATAACGTAGAATAGGAATATTCTGTCTAGTCTTTGCAAATAGTGAAGGGTAGGTAACGCAGACTTTTGTCCCCGTTGAAACCCGTCGTGCCTATCTTTATCTCCCCATTGATTGATTGATTGATTGTCCGAACACTAGTTGTTCGATATTGGTTCTTTGGAGGTATTCTCTGCTTACAAATAACGAAGAATAGAGATATTCTGTCTAGTCTTTGCAAGCAGTGAAAAGATAGGTAGTGCTGACTTTTGTCCCCGTTGAAACCCGTCATGCCTATCTTCTCCCCACTGATTGGTAGTTGGTTCTGCCCGGACCGCTTATTAGAGGTGAACCACCCGGCTCCACTGGAAGGCACCCCTAATAAGGACATGTTCACTAAATATGGACTAGTCGCCGTAGCCTATAGCAAGCTGTGGCATAAATATACCAAGAAGGACCCCGAAAGTCAGTGGCCACTGATGGGATCCTTCGACGACCGCAAGATAGAAGCGCTAGAAGTAGCTCTGCGTAGCAATAAGACGACGCCTACTATGCTTGACAGTATTGGCATGTGGCGCAAAGAAGCGACGCAACGGAAAAAGAGGGAAGAAGTAAAAGCAGAAAAGGAATTACGAAAGGCAGCTCACCTTGCCGCTAGAAAGTTAGAAGAAGACATAAAGGAGAGAAGGGAAACTAAACTAAGACAGGAGCCCGAAACCTCAGGCCAGTACGCTGTTAGGACCCCTTCTCTGCTCTACCCTGAGTTGTCCTCCAAGCAGCGAACGAATGACGAATTACTGTTAGGTCCCCCGATCATTTACATGCCCCCTCCGTATGCACCCTCCCAATCAATAGTGCAACACCTACAACCCCCGAACACGAGCGAAAGCAGTACAGGGGCCTCGGCCCTCACGGCCTCCGCGCCGGCTGAGCCTCTTGTGCCGAACCCAACGTCGACTACAACGCTAGACGACCATGAGATAGGAAAGAAAGAGTCCACCAGAATGAATCGATTAACTAAGGATGAACGAGCAGGAATTGACAAGATAGTAGGGACGCTGGTGGAGCGAAAAGAAAGTGAGGAGTATATAACAGACGTGTATAAATCGTATGCCGACAGCCGCAGACGACACTTCGTCGTACGGCTCTGTTATCACGCCCTGAATGCATATGAGGATAGGTACCACGATAAAGGTCCCGAAGGCTTAGCGGCCCTATATAGGAAGGTAGACATTGGGGAAGAAAGAGAGGGCGATGTAGCGAACCTCTTCACTCGTACACTCGAGGTCTACCGACACCTTAAAGAACATGGACAGACCACCAAAACAGAAACCCCCATAGCAACTAAGCCCCAGGGAGGAAGGGCCGATGCCATGATGCCCATTAAAGAAGCTGCCCCCTACTGGGTCCCCCCACGGGGTCAGGGAACACACGACGACATCAACAACCCAGATGCGAAGGGAAGGGTTGTATATAACTGGGTCTATCAGCCATGGGACCGGCAAGATATATAGGGCCCGATTCACAGAACAAACTTAAGACTAAATCCTAAACTTAGTACCATTCTGGTATTCACAGAATGCACCTAGTACTTCTGGTATTCACAGAATGAACTTACTACTTTTGCTATTCACAGAATGAACTTAGTACTTTTGCTATTCACAGAATGGATTTACGACTCCTAAACTTACGTCCGCACTCGGGCCGGAAATTCCGGCCCGGAGGCGGAGCTTCCGGCCCGGAGGCGGAGCTTCCGGCCCGGAGGCGGGGCTTCCGGCCCGGAGGCGGAGCTTCCGGCCCGGAGGCGGAGATTTCAGCCATAGCTAAATCGGCCGGAATCCCCACCTCCGGGCGGAAGCTCCGCCTCCGGCCCGGAAGCCCCGCCTTTGGGCCGGAAGCTCCGCCTCCGGGCCGGAAGCTCCGCCTCCGGGCCGGAATTTCCGGCCCGAGTACGGACGTAAGTTTAGGAGTCGTAAATCCATTCTGTGAATAGCAAAAGTACTAAGTTCATTCTGTGAATAGCAAAAGTAGTAAGTTCATTCTGTGAATACCAGAAGTACTAAGTGCATTCTGTGAATACCAGAATGGTACTAAGTTTAGGATTTAGTCTTAAGTTTGTTCTGTGAATCGGGCCCTTTGACTTTTAGAAAGACTCTACCCGACTTAAGAAAGAACCCGACTGCCTTCTACACGGAATTGGGTACAGCCTTAGGCTCAACGATAATGACGTTAGCAGATATCGACTTGTTCTTTGGGCTATGCCTGCCGGCTGATGTGTGGAAACAAATCCGGAAAGTTGACCACGCTGAGCCGTTCGGATATACCTGGGTACAACTCGATACCATAGATAAACAGCGAGAACCAGGACAGAAACCCCCGAAAGCCATCTTAGAGCTCCCAGACAAGATTGTACAAAAGCTGAAGACTCTAATCCCAGAAAGAAAGGTAGACTGGTCGATAGTGACGGCTTGCCGTCAGAAACCCCAGGAAGATGTGTCTGAATACTTCTCCCGATTCGAGACTGTGTTTTCCGATTACAGTGGCCAAGACATGACCACCGCAACCGGACACCACCTCTTTGTCCAGAATTATGTAAAGGGTCTGTCTCAAGAAGTTTCCCAGAAGCTACAGACCAGCGAGAGCAGTTGGGCAGCCTCCAAACCCGCAGCAATTCTCCAGATGGCCCAATACTACGAAAACCAGAAGAACGAGAACGATAGGGCGTCAGAGAAGAAGAAAAAGGAATTAAAGGAGAGGGTGATGATAGCTCAGTTGCAAGGGGTGACCATAGGAAGGGAACCCCCAAAAGAGAATTACCAACCAACCGCCCCAAGAAAACTACCCCCTAGAGACCATACACCTACACCCTACAACGGACGGAGAGACTTAGATGGGAACCAATGTGCGTTCTGTAGAGGGTTCGGACACTGGAAATCCCGGTGCCCGGTCCTTCTGGAAATGAACAAAAATAGGGACCCCAGAGACACAACATATGACCCCAGAAATAGAGGACAGGGACGAGGGCACACGAACAACACCATCAACGACAGGCCAGGCAGACCAAACACCTTTGATCGCCCCCGACAAAACCAGTATCAGCAGTCCGACTACGAAAGCACCCATGACTTCGCATAGGACCGCCAGGGACAAGGGAGGGATCCAGTCGAACTCCGTGTTGACCAGCAAGGTCCTTACGTTACCGCTAAGGTCTTGGGCACAAAATCTCCATTCCTGGTAGATACTGGGGCGACACGTAGTGCGTTATCTAAACGACTGATTCCTAGGGCACCCTTGTCTGGCTCACACGTAACCTCAATAGGCTTTGACGGAATGCCCTCCACTAACCCCTTATCAACACCAATCTCCTTTGACTTAGAAGATAACACCACTGACACGACCTTTCTGCTCTCCTCCAACACCCCCGATGCTATTATGGGACTTGATTTGCTAAAGCATTTTCGAGCCACCATCAGATGCTCCCCAGACGGAGTTCGAGTCATCCTACACGATAACCCAGATCTGTCCAGACCCTGTCACACACGGCGTATGCTCTCTATAACCGATGCTGATATGTCCCTACTCGACACATTACCTTCACATCTATGGGCTAAAACCGACTCAGATGTAGGGCGCATGGTGATCGACCCGGTACACATAACCGTCCGACCGGACGCAGTGCTCCCGAAGCTTCCACAGTATCGGATATCACCCGAAGGCGAGAAGGCATTGGTGGAAATCATCGAGTCCCTGGTCGAGGCGGGAGTGGTGGAAGAAGTAGTCAGTAATGTTTGCAACAGCCCTATCCTACCCATTGTAAAGAAGCAAGGCGAGGGGGATGAGAAAGCCTACCGTTTCATTGTTGACTTGCGAGAGGTTAACAAAGTAGTCATACCCCAGTACCCCGTAGTCTCAGACATCACCACCATCCTCACCCTGATTCCATCCACTGCCACCATCTTTACTGTTATTGACCTCAAGAACGCATTCTTTTCCATCCCCATCCACCCAGACAGCCGCTACCTGTTCGGCTTCACTTTAAAAGCCCGTTCGTACAGATTCTGCAGGGCACCCCAAGGTTACACTGAGAGTCCCAGTATTTACAGCCAAGCCCTCAAGAGGCAACTGGATGCAGTCCAACTACCCAATGGAGTGGTGTTGATACAGTACGTTGATGACATTCTTTTGGCGGCCGACACCACTCCTCTCGCCGTCACA
Source organism: Triturus cristatus (assembly GCF_964204655.1). Lineage (NCBI taxonomy): Eukaryota > Metazoa > Chordata > Amphibia > Caudata > Salamandridae > Triturus > Triturus cristatus. The sequence goes on along the minus strand of NC_140584.1, from coordinate 1,077,353,427 downwards.
GCCACCATTCACCTCCTCCGCTTCCTTGCGGAGAACGGTCACAAGGTCTCCAGAAAGAAATTGCAATTCTGCCAGCCCCAGGTAACTTATCTAGGCCACCTACTATCCAAAGACGGGAGGAAACTTACCCCTGACCGAATACAAACCATCCTAGAAACCCCTGTTCCCAAAACTCAGAAGCAAGTACGATCCCTAGTGGGCCTCACCTCCTTTTGTCGACAGTGGTTGCCAAACTTCAGTCTTACCATAAAGCCTCTGCTTTCCCTGCTGGCTAAGGATGTCCCTTTCCCCCTCCCCTGGACACCTGAATGTCAATCCTCCTTCAAAGAATTACGAAACGCCCTCTGCTCGGCCCCAGTCCTAGGAACCCCAGACTACACTAAACCTTTCTCCCTCTTCACCCACGAAAGGGAGGGATGTGCGTTGTCTGTCCTAACCCAGTCCATAGGCCCTAAGCAACGCCCTTGTGCCTATTTTTCTGCCACTCTTGACCCCGTAGCCAGAGCTCTGCCCGCCTGCCTTCGAGCAGTAGCCGCCGCTGCTGTCTCTATCCGACAAAGTGAGGGGATCGTGCTCTCGAACCCCCTCACGGTATTGGTACCCCATGCTGTTGACACCCTCCTGAACCAAACCAAGACTCAGCACCTGACTAGCGCACGACTGGCTGGTTATGAACTGACTCTGCTTGCACCCCACATCACATTAAAACGATGCACCACTCTGAATCCAGCTACACTACTGCCTCTCCCTGACGCTGACCCCAATGCATCTCCTATACATGATTGCGTGACCCTCACCGACGAACAAACCAAGAGTAGGGTGACCTCCGGGATACTGCCTTCCCGGACCCTGACGGAGAACTGTGGGTGGATGGCTCATGCATCAAGCTCCCCGATGGCACCACCTCAGCTGCCTATGCAGTCACCACAGCCCGAACAGTTGTTGAGACAGCCCGCATCACACAACGATCCGCACAGGCGGCGGAACTAATTGCTCTTACACGAGCCTGCATCCTGGCAGCAGGGACAACCGCAAACATTTACACAGACAGTCAGTACGCCTTCGGGGTAGTTCACCACTTTGGGCTCTTATGGAAAGAGAGGGGATTCTTGACTTCTCATGGCACACCCATCCTGCATGGAGATCTAGTCTCTGCCCTGACCGAAGCAGTCCTCCTCCCCACACGGTTAGCTGTGATCAAATGCCAGGCACACAAGAAGGTGACAGACATTATAGGACAGGGAAATGCACTGGCTGACATTACTGCCCGAACCACAGCCGAGAATAGGTCCACGACCCGTATGTACGTGACCAGGTCACAAACTGAGAAATGGAAGGATGCTAGGGAAACAATTAGGGATATCCAACTAGCCAGCACACCACACGAGTTAACTGAATGGGCCCGGGTGGGATTGAAGGACGATGACGGTTGCTGGCGAACCAAAGAGTTGAACAAATGGTTGTTACCAGATTCATACTTGATCCCCATGCTGACCATGGCACACTCCCCCGCACACATAGGGTCTGCCCCCATGATCGAACTCATCTCTAAAGTCTGGCACAACGACAAAATACCAGACTCAGCCAAACGTCTAGTCCAACAATGCCTAGTATGCCTCCAACACAACCCTGGGAAAGGAACTGCTGTACCCCGGGGAGGGTTCGGGGTCCCCAATCACCCCTTTGAAGTCCTACAAATGGACTATGTCCAGCTAGAAAGGTGCCAAGGTTTGAAGTATGTACTTGTCATTGTGTGTGCCTTCAGCAAGTGGGTGGAAGCCTACCCAACCCATGACAACACCGCTATGACTACCGCAAAGGTACTACTGAAGGAATTCTTCCCCCGATACGGCCTTTGTCGAATTTTGTGGAGCGACAATGGCCCCCACTTCGTAGCCGAAGTTATCCAACTCATCTTGAAAGGGTTGGGTGTAAAACAGAAGTTCCATGCGGTCTTCCATCCCCAATCTGCAGGCCTGGTTGAGCGACACAATGCCACATTGAAGCTTAAGATAGCAAAAATAGTCGCCACCACAGGGCTAAAATGGCCAGACGCTCTCCCACTAGCATTGCTATCAATGCGTTCCACCCCCACCAAACACCACTTAACCCCCTACGAGGTCGTCTTCGGGCGGCCCATGAACCTTTGGACTGCACCAAAACCGACATCCATCCACGACGTCCCGGACGTCCACATGTCTGATTATCTGTACAATCTAACTAAAACGTTGTCTATCATCCATCAGCAGGTGCTGCACGCCATTCCCGATGTTTCCAGGGGCCCCGGGCACGACATCCAACCTGGTGACTTCGTCTTAGTGCGTAACTTCCAGCGCACCAAGAGTCTGGAGCCCCGGTGGACGGGCCCCCTGCAAGTCCTGATCACCACCCGAACAGCTCTTCGAGTGGAGGGGAAACGCAATTGGCTGCATGCACACCACTGCAAGAAGGTATCACCGACCCTGACAGCCACGGACAACGTCACCGCCCAAGAGGTACTTCTGGACAAAGACCGACCATCCCTGAGCCGCCGCCCGGATACAGAGACACTTGAATTGATTGAATATCCCGATCCCACTGTGCCATCCAAAGAAGGGTATAACTTGCGACGAAAGGAGAGGACTTCGGCTAAGCAGACCACAGGCTAAGTGGAAATCTCAGAGCGGTAGCCCAGTCATCTCAAAGGCCACCAGGAGAGAAACTAAGCAAAGTCTGTGGTTCTGCCCACTACCGTCTTTCGAAGGTGATGGAAGCGCCCGACATGAAGGTGATGGAAGCAACCGGACGTCCGAAGATCCACTACAGAAACCCAAAGACTGACCGAATGCACAGCTTTAAGACAATAGCACTTTTCATTTCCCTTCTCTTTTGCCTTCTCCTCGTGGTCACCTTCTGGATCATGGAGGAGAGCACACCCGCTCATAAGACATTGCTGACCACCGTTCAACCTACCACCACGAAAGAACACCATCTGATCTCACTTTCACCCCAACTCCGAGAAAGGCGTAAGGAGTTCTGGAATAACTCTTTTGTGCAGTTGCTCCACCAACACAATCTTGCCACCAACACCACTAACTGCTGGATCTGTGGATTGCTGCCCCATGCCACTGGGCACTCAATCCCTTTCATCCCTTCACCTTTTTCTGTCCATGGTTCCTGCCTCGCCTGGCTGATCCTCCTGCAGGAGAGCTACAAGGACAATGCCACTTCCGGCAGAACCATGTCACACTTCTACCATGGGTTCTGGCTGAACAAAACTGGTAGAACCTCCGCCCTCTTCTGCCCTCTGAGATCGAACACTTCCTTTCACATGGACATCCCCGCCAAAGAACGAGTTGAAATGCAAGTGTTCAACAATCCAGCCAGACCCACCTTCTCTTACCTCCGAAAACGGACAGCCGCCACCCTAACAGTGGCCCTGTCCGTCATCAACATCACTGGATCTGTATGCCTCGAAGGCCTGGGGGCACAGCTGGTGGGCCACAGCTCCTGCCTCATCACCCGAACATTGGACTCAGTTGACCCACCCTCCTTTGTTGCCTCCCCGAATATGTACTTCGTCTGTGGTACTAAGGCCTACACCTGGCTCCCGAAAGGTTGGGGTGGCACCTGCTACATCGCCTTCGTCCTTCCCCCGACATATGTGGCTCCAGCAAACCATCACCGACAGAAACGTGCCAAAGACATTGTACAAGCCGACTCCACCGGAGCAAAGTTCATGGACGCAGTAAAGGGTCTTGTTCCGCTCTGGGGTCCGATGGCAAACAGCCGTGCCATCCGCCACTTAACCCAGGCAGTCGAAACAGCAATGAACATTACAGCTGGCGCCCTCGCCAACAACACCGCTGAGCTTCAGGCCGTCCGCCTGGTGGCTCTTCAGAACCGCCTTGTTCTAGATGTGGTTCTGGCTGATCGTGGAGGAGCATGCCGCATCATTGGGTCCAGCTGTTGTACCTACGTACCAGATAACTCGCCCTCAGTCTACAAAGCAATTGAACACCTCCACAGACTGTCCACAGAGGTCCATCAAGAGCAAGAAGAATGGTCGCTGGGGAGTTGGTTTTGGGACACTATTAAAAGTTGGGGATGGAGGCTGTTTTCATTTATCCTAATACCGATTGTGATACTATGTGGATGTTGTTTGGGGATTCAGTGTCTGCCACCTTTATGTTCGCTTTTTATGAACTGCATCTGCCCTAAGACTTTGAACTTTGAAACAGAGCGGATGAAAGCCCTCTATGAGGTGGAAGTCCGCAGTATTATGGGGATAAGTCCAAACTAGACAAGCTGGCGAGATATGTTAAAAGGGAGGACTGTGGAAATTTAGCCTGCAAACTGAACATTATCTGCGCCATCTTGCCTCTCCCCAGCGCCACACACAGCGAATGCACGGCCGCCATTTTAGGCACCCCACTCTCTCCCCGCTCACTCTCGACCGCCAGCGCTTTCCCCTGGCGCTGCGAGCATCCCCCGCGCGCCGGCCACCCCCGCTCTCTCATACAGGCCATAAACCCTCTCCTTCTGCGCGACCCTGCTACGGAACCACATCCGACCGACATCCCATACATGGTCATGCCTCTCCTTTGATAACCCCCTTCCTCTGCGCCCCATTGTCTGAACTGGTCCCAGGCCATCACCTAGCCCTGCGGATGCAGTTTATTGCCCCTACTGTAAGGGAAACACCCCGCATCAAAGGGATTACAGTAGATCAAAAGCCCCTACTCCCTGAGACCGGACCGGTCGCACACACCCCCAGGAATTGGCGGAATACCCTGCTGCGCAATAGCCATCTCCTACTGTGGGTGGGGTGGGAACTTCTACTGTATCTATGTGTGGGAATGGATCTGAACCGGGGCTTCAGGGGATATTCCCCCGCACATCAAGGGAATCTCAAGAATGTACTATGTGTAATAAAGCAATAAACCAGTGTATAAGAGACGAGGTCTCAGAGATGCAGTTAGAGCACCTCGTGACGATACCTTGCTGTCTGATCTGATGTGTTCTGCTCCGACGGAATAAAACCTTGTTTCCTGCCTTCCAGTCTCCGGCGCCTGCCTCTTTTATTGGTAAATTATCGAGTGGTATGAGAGGCGATTACCGCCGGGCAATTACTTGAAAGGATACCGACTGAAACTGCCGCTACCATTTAACAGTGTGGCACAGAAAGCGCAGCCATTCCGTAGTATGAAAAGTAAAAGTAGCACACCTGCCACGCCACTAGCGCCAGAATCAACGGGACACCTCCAAACACGCTCGAGAAAATAGAATGAAAAAATGCCGGAATCACACCAAAAATAGTTTGGAAAGAGGTCACGAGGCCCGAGCCCACAAGTTTAAAAAAATGAGCCAGGCCGGTCGTGGACGAGGCATTGAAAATTGTTTGGATCAAAGCTCCAAAATACAGGGGGAGGTCAGTATTTAAAAGCGCCTGTACTTCAGTGCGCGTATTTGCTACGTGAAGGACAAATGTTTCACGGGAGGAAGTCAATGGCACCTCCTTTTGGGACAATAGAGCTCTTATTCTGCTCATCTTGTTGAACTCTGCTTTCAAGGTTGGAATCGAAGGCCAGATGGAAACATCCAGCCGCCCATGCGGGGGAGGAAACAGAACATTATTGCAGCAGACAACTCTCTGCGATACAGTCACTATATATGGGATTCCCACTAACATCCCGCAGCAAGCTTCATTATTTAAAACTAAATAACTACCGTTTGCAAGCAGAGTGAAAGATGGTGTAATCACTGGTACTGGGATACCTTTGAGGACGCAGGCCAAATTCGGGGCGTTCACATTACAAGCACCGTGCAACTGAATGTGCCTACATACTACAGAATGATCAGGTGTCGTCGTACACTCCTCACCTTTCAGATAAACCTCAGTACCGTCTCTTGTACATCTATACGTAAAAGGGAGGGACCAGACCTCATGTATGAAAGCGGTACCCAGCTGTTCATATCTACCCAGAGCATAGTGTTTCATACAAGATGTAAACTTAAAAAGGGCGAACGGTAGAGTTATCAACCCATGTAATAACCACACCGCTGAATCCAATTCCGCCACAGAGAAAGGTAACGGCTCCAACTTTTCAATATGTAACAAGGAATATGAAGCATCTTTCATGGACATGAACTGCTGTTTGTCAGTAAGGTTAAAGGGAAGAAATAATGATGTTGTATTCAGATAGTCCCAGGGGACCTTCCCTGCCTTCAACGTTTGTAATGTCCATGCAAACTGCATAACAGAACGCAACTGGTTTTGACCATGATACAATACCGACATATCATCATGCACAATATCAACAATTGAAGAAACAATATTATCTAATGTATAAATTCGAGAAGAAAGAGTGCTAATGCTGTTATCAATAACTGCTAATACTTTTTCCATATTAGCCTGATCAATAGCTCTCAATCGTGAAGCTGCCTCAATTTGCGACAATTTCCATACTTCGTTGTAAATAGCATACGCCCACCTTTTGGATCTGCCACCCACAGGACCTTTAACAAAATCATTCAAATCTATTTTGTCATGTAATCTTGATAAATGAACTTTGACAGATGCCAAGGTGGAATGTCGCAGCCAGGACTGACATAATTTCCCTACAGATTATGTAGTTACTGTATGTGACGACTCAAATCGAGGGTCTACGCGTTCCTGAGTATACCCTGGTTTCAGCCCTAGGAAACGACGTTGACAGGTATCAGAACTGCTTTGCCAAATTAACCATCCTTCACTACTAAATTTCGAAATATTGAAAGATGTATTAGAAACTAATGACTGCAAAGCAGGAAGGGACAGATCTGTGCGGGTATTCCAATTGGGGTAAGCGCCCAGATCCAGCACAGAAGGCGAATTTAGTTTTTTAGAAGTGGCCAATCCGAAACAGGTGGTTTGGAAGATGGTTGAATTTAAAAACAACTTATGATTTGGTACGAGACAGGCACGGTGTAAAGCTTCAGTTCCCTGAACCTGCCACGGTTTGGAACCCCAAACCGACTTAAGATTAATAGTAGCCTTCCATAGATCATAACCTTTGATTGACAACTCATCCATAAAGGATTTAGAATAAAGTAATTTGGTGTGTGTCAGTCTAACCTTCGAGGCAGACTCAGGCATAACCTTAAAATCAAAGGATGCCGGGTCGGAAACACTGAAATCAGTAAAATAAGTAAACTTATCAACTAATGTAGGTGAACTGCCAAAAGAGGGGGTGGGACAGTGTTCCCATTGGGTAAAATTTACAAAATTTCTAAATGTATTCGCTTTATGCAGGAAGTGATTGCCATAATGCCGAAAACAATACTGTTCTGCATAATTAGCCGTATTTTCATACAAATCCTCAGCATCAAAAGCGGCATAATATTTTAAATCCGAAAACAGTGCTTCAATGGCGTGTACATCCCAATCATCAGAACGTATGTTCTGTTTAACTACATCACCCATAGAAACACGAAATACATTAGGTACATTAATGACCTCTGTAGGCCCATGAATTTGAAATTTAACAGCATCCCACGCGATTCCATCCACGACGGGCCAGGCAGTAATATTCACAAAAGCCTGGTCCCTTTTCATGATGTGGGACGAGGAGTGGGGGGCCAAAGTTCCATTGATAAGTCTAATTGTCGATCTCTCTTTGAGATAGTGGCCATCCACCAGACGGAAAAACACTATTACAAATCCAATGGACATAAACAAAAAAATACTGAAAAGCAATAGCCAGATGTATGTCCAAGGGGTAACCAAAAAATGTCTTTTAAACCAACTAGCAAAAACAGCAATGTTCGAAGGGGGAATGGAGGCTAATGAATTAGTGTCAAAGGAGAAACGGGACCGGTCAAGCGCCGTAGATTGTAAAACAGGCGAGTGACCATTTGTTGGATAAGCATACTCAGTCTCGTCGGGCAGACCACCAGCCGGTGGTATTAACAGGGGATCAGTAACTGACTGCATCTCGATGGCAACCTCAGACAAGGTGGTATTAGCAGGAACCAACATTGAATTTCTTTGCATTGTCTGGCATGAAACTGCTGGAGTTAGGCTAAGAAGTATCGGCCACTCGCTGAAGCTTGACATTGTCAATAGAGATGTACCTGTTGTCCTTTCGACCAGGAAGTGGAGGTAAAATGACTGTTCTTGTACCCTGCACTCCAAGCACTGGAACTGGTGCACGATAAGAGGGGCCGAACTCCTTCTTGTTCTCCACCTTCTCACGGACCAGGTCTCCAACTCGGGGTAGCCAGCCGACTACCAGAATCTGAACCTCAGCTTCAGAAGTGGAGGGCAAGTGTTCCTTCGAAAGAGAGTCTCTGGCTTCTTGTAGAGTCTGCAAAACAGCACAGTGATCATCTACGTCAAAGGGTGCGGTCGACGCCGCCATGTCTAGACCATCAAGGTCTGGAACAAACATCCTGATTCCGAAGAGCATCATGTATGGGGTCCGCCCACCCAGAGACCTTCTAGGGAGATTATTAAGTGCACGTTGGACGTTATACAAATGGGCTAGCCAGTTCCGGCCTGTGCCTAAAACACGTGCTGTCAATGATTGCTTTAAGTCACGGTTCATTCGCTCCACCACACTATTACCCTCAGGTCGGTAGGGGGATGAAAATTTGACTAGGACCCCCAAATTTCTCATAGCCTCCTTGTAAGCCTTAGAGGCGAACGCAGGGCCCTGATCAGAATGGAAGGTACCACACGCAAAAGTTCCCACAAAGACACGCAAATCCCTGATGACAGTCCGTGAGTCAGCACTCCTTTGTGGCCATACCCAGAGAAAACGTGTGCACGAATCCACTGCAACCAAGATATACTTGTACGCAGTATCAGAAGAAAAAGGACCGCAGTGATCTAAATAAACACAACCAAATGGCTTATTAGATATGTACAACTGTGTTTGTGGTGGACGCGCAACAGTAGAAGGTTTAATCTGTTGGCAAATGTCACAATCAAGAACATAAGCGCGCGCTTGTTTATATAAACCAAACCACCAGTAACGTTGTTGTAACAGAGATATAGTAGCGGACACACCGGCGTGGGCTGACGCCAACCCCTCGTGTGCAGCTAGAATCAGTGCTGGTCTGCAGTCCGCGTTGGGAATAATTCTGTCACCAACGTCGTTAATCCTCACTAACGGGACGTTATCAGGACTTAAGTGATAAAAATAACGAGAAGGAAAACCCTTCGGGTAATCACTTCCCTTCTCTGTAGCAGCAATAGTTGCCAAGATGTCATCATCAATCTTACTTTTGGATCTTGTAACTGCTGCCACTAAGTATGTAGCCACTGCAGTTTTTGCCGCCTCGTCAGCCAAGCTGTTACCGACGGCATGGACACCAAGTCGTTGGTGACCAAGAGTGTGAATAACATTCACGAGTGGGAGACAGTCTTTAAAGTCTGCCACTCGAACCCAAAGCATTTTATGCTTAATTGTGCTACCTTTGGTGTCTCGATAATCATTTTGAGACCAGAAGTGTAAGCTGTCATTGTATGACTGGACACAATAAAAAGAGTCACTAACTATTAAAGTCGTGACACGGGGATCAGCAAACTCCAGTGCAAGCACCAGAGCCCGAAGCTCCGCCAATTGCGCGGTACAATCACCCAATGACTGCGTATGCACTGCATCAGATTGGAATTCACCATTTACGAATGTACCTACGACAATTGCGCAAGCTGCAGAATAAGCGTGCTTTGATCCAATCGCGGGCTGCGCCGAGCCGTCAGTGTATATGACACAATGGTATTCTTCGAGCGGGCATAAAGACAGAGGAGCCGGATGAACTAATTCATACTGCAAATACTCTTGAGTCTGTAATGAGGCGTCAAAGATATAAGTGACATCTGGCGACGTCAGAGTTGTTGCCCATTGTATCCACCGTGGATGCAAAGCTTTAGAATTTGGTACACTTGCTTTAGTCACTGCCTCTAGGGCAGGATACGGTGTTACAACCAGAATCTGTTTCCCATGCGACAGTGCGCGTTCTTTAAGGATCGCCATCTGTACAGCAGTCAGAACTTTCTCGACCGTGGAATAACGTAATTCAGCAGAGGTGTACAAGTGTGATTTATACGCAATGGGGACTGTATCGCCCTCATTAAACGTTAAATACGTGAAACCCACGGCGCCTGGTACTATTCTTATTACCAGGTTAGTGCGGTTATCACGCGTCAGCAAGTATTGTGAAGCAAGAAGATCAGCCTGTAAAGACTGTAGAATAGCAGAGTGTTCTAGCTGCCAGCTAGACTTCATAAAGGAAGGTTGTACCAAGGCATAAAGCGGTTTGATACGCTGGGCATAATCAGGAATATACGTACGTCCGAAATTCAGAAAGCCCAGGAGAGATTGTAATTTCTTCAGCGTTGTAGGAGCGCGCAAGCATGCGCACTTCTCCAGAAAGCGAGGAGCTAATCCCTTACCCTCATTGTTGAGCTCGTAGCCAAAAAACAACACTGTGTATTCCGCGATGTGAGACTTCGCAAAATTAAATTTGTAGCCATAGTCCGCAAAACTCACAATAATATTGTCGACTCGAGACAGATGCGGCATCAGCTCATCATCCATGAGATAGATATCGTCAACATAGGAGTATGCATCGGGGTCTATCCTCTCTAAGAGAGAGACCACGCGAGCGGAAAAGACGCCAGGACTGTTTTTGTAGCCCATGGCTAATCTCGTAAACTGTTTTTGTTTGCCGCCCGAAGTAAACGCCGTCCACTGGCTACTCAGTGTGGACAGGTTGTGGCTAAAAAAGCCATTGGAAATGTCAAGTGTCGTTTTAAATCTTTTACGCACGAGACTGTCGACAAGAGCCGAGCTATGTGTATTTTGTACCGCGCAGGTCCGGCAATGGGAATTTAGGTGCCGGTAATCCAAAACTAAACGGTACGAGCCGTCAGGCTTCGTTACAGTGAATAAAGGGTTATTCATAGGGGACACACAAGTTTCAATAACACCCTGATATTTCAATTGTTCAAGGATCGCCGCGACGTGTGGCCTTGCTTCACGACGCATGGGATATTGGGGTTGTGGCTGGGGCATAGACCGCAATGGAATCTCATGGCAGGGGGACAACCGGTCCCATCCCACCTGAGTACGATATACCGCCGGCGCAAGCGCCAGCGCCCACTCCTCAGCGTACACTTCAGCCTGGTCCTTTGGCACCGTGTGCGCAAAGGACGGGAGGATCACCTCCTCCCCTCTAGGAGCTTCTAAAATGAAAGCTGGGGGCCAATCCACCTCCGCTAGGAGGATATCTTAGGTGGTAGTCAGATTACCCCAAAAAATCCCCTTTATTGTGCGTTGTATGTCACTCTCAATTAATAAGACAATTTCATAAAGTCTGTCAGGGGGAGCCACTCTGGTGTCAGCTGTCTCAACAGTAACCATTATATCAGTTGCTGTCGCCGCCAGAAATGGACGCAGAGCTTGACGGACTATGGTAATTTCCGCTGCGCTGTCCAGTAGTGTCAGCGCCCATGTCCGGTTACGAAGCTGTGTCCGCACTATCTGAGGCATACCTTGCCGTCAGAGCCGCCACTTTCTTCTTCTGAAATGGGGGTCTTTGTCGTGCAAATTCGTCCTGCTTGCCTTTACCCTCAGTCCGTCGGGGCTGGTCACGTGTTTGTGGTGCACCCCGACCTTTGCCACCGCCTCCGCCACCGGACTGTGAAGCCGATGTTTCCTGTGAAGAACGAGGAGAACGTTGTTCAGAAACCTGAAATCTATCAGGAGACTTAATAGTAGCACGATCTCGCAGATCATAAGTGCGTTCACTACTTGACTGAACGGGAGAGGCAGGCCGAGAGCCCTGTTTCTGCTGCTGCTTTCCCTGTTGTTTAGACCGCCAATTTTGTTTTGGAAAGCTTGGCCGGTCATCTTTACCAGAGGCTTCTGCCTTACCCTGCTGCTTAAAATCGGGAGTTTTGATCACAGGCTTAACTCCTAAAGAGCTACGACCTAAATCTCTGTATGCACCTGAGATTATTTTCGCAAATTCCCGCGGCTTATCCTCCTCAGCAACTTTCTTCAGTTCATTACGAACCTGGAACTGCAAAGCATCACCCTTAAGGTTACCCATTATCATGGTAGCCACCAGGTCAAACTCTCCGAGGAGCCGCATCCCTAATTCTATCGCAGACTCCGCACCGTGGTTCTCTTGAACACGTTTAATAACGGAGGTCAGCTGCAACATAGACGGAGTGCCAAAGCACTGCGCATACGTCGCTGCAAAGACCTTACCCCAGGTAACACAATCATCTATGTGGGGGACCAAGTCTTTAGACAAACTAATGGTGAGGATCCTGTGTTTCTCCACAGGAGATGTATTCGGGTATACCGCTTCTATTTGGTCAAATTTTTCAGCAAGCCAAAAGGGGAAATCATCCCTAGTTTGGGGGCGCTTGCCCATAACAGAATTAACCATAACAGGACTAATGACCACCGCGTGGTGGTCAGTAGGCTGCCCCGCAACAGCAGGTGCCCCCGCCTGCACATTGCGCGACACGTACTGCACTAACGCCCTATATACCGTAATAAGGGCAGTGTGTAGTACGCGCAACTCAGCCACCGTCACCGTGAGGTAACGGGGATGAGGCGTAAATCCGGCTAGTACCGGCCAAGTGGCCCCTGCAATTGATAAAGGGCCCATTCTTGGCGGTATAACCACATGGGGAAGGGCGCCATTAAACCAAATAAGATGCTGCCAAGCAGATATTGGTATTTCTTGTGTCCGATACGGTGTATAGTTCGCTGGCACGGCAGTGGCAGTGTAAGAATGAAAGGTATTATCATCCTCACTCACCGCCGGAATCGTCACCCAAGAGTAGAACAACTCATAGGGATGAGCCGCATCGGCTCCCACCACAAAGATGACGTTCATACCAGTGTCCGGCACGTTTCAGAGCTGCACGGCTATGCGCCGCAATATCTACCGCCATAAGGACAAGCTACACTTGAAGTATTCAGTAGCACAAGGGTTCAATAACCTTTTTAATGATCAAGCTTGAAGAAACCTATATCAACAGAAATAGGTAGGTTTAAATCCGTCAGACTTGTTATCCGGAAACAAGAATGAGGGTGTTGTGGACTAATATAAGCACTACTAAGGCGTTTCAACTCATAGACCAAACGTTAGGTGCGCCATGTTGCAGGGATTCTGCTTATATACAGAACTATGCGTAGAACCCCAGGACCTCAGTGAATTGTGGTGTACCAGAAACTCACCTCAGAACCCAGAACCCAGTATCCGGCTAGCATAAGTGTCCCATTCGTTATCCGAGATTTAACTCGGCGATCCCAATGAAAAGACAACCCAGAACAAGCGACTCAGTATACTCTCAGGAATGGTGGGAATCAGAAATACCTGTTCGTATATTATTCTCACATCAGTCCACAACAAGAATCAACAGAGACACGTGAAAATAAAAAGAGTTTATTTTTATAGACCACGTGTCCTAAGATGCAGTACTTTGGCTAATACAAGCAGACAAATGATTAAAATCAAAACCATCAGCATCGTTACAATACCATAGAATATAAAAGGGGTGATCATGTTATAATGACAGTGGATACTACCACCTTCCCTTTACTAAGAAGCTAATATTATTATTATGCTAATAGAAGGTCTCTTAGGCTTGAATAGTGGACCCCATACCTCAATGATCAGCTTAGTGAAATCACATCACAGGAGCATCAGGAGTCTTCTCGCAGGAAGGCTCGTCTTCGGTCTGAATACTAAACATGAGGGCTGCCATATTAAAAGCACCAACTTTCAGGTATGTGCAGCTGCGCGTGTGTTATGGCTAAATAGTGGGTCGATCAACCTAGAGTGGAAAACATGCATTGTCTAACAACCCAGACTGTTTGTCACATCATGTACAGACCAAGGTCGCTGCGCAGAGCTCTGGATGGTAACAACAGATTGCTCTCGTGTGAGGCAAAGCTCGAGTCAGCAGTTTGTTTAAGCAATAACATGTGAACGCAGTGTCGTGCGCAAAAGCAGCAAGATGGCTTTCTAACATCTAACGTGGTTATGCTAACTTAACAATGTATGTACGTATTAAGGAAGTCCTTACTACATAGATACAGCGCCACTTGTTTACCGTGGGGCATATGTTTCCTTAATATTTACTATGTCCCACCATTCTACATTAGGCACCAAGGCATACTTTAGGAGAGACTTATGTGATGTTTTAAAGTGGCATTCATACATGGAAAAACACTCTTCCTGAACCCTTCATTGTATGGGTTTTAAACTGCAGCTAGCCAGAGCACAATGGTATTATCTAGGGCCATACATTCCAGTCGTGCATTTCAACCATGTAAATACACACTTTGACATTTAGCTTCAATGCCACTTTTGCACTTCTTGTGCCCATTTATCTTGGTCTCACTGAAAAGATAAAAAGGAAATGAGGTGTGACTTATTTAAAAGTACAGATTTGCAGGGAAAACACACCTGCTGTGACACAATTATCAATGTCATGGTGCCCCAATTTCTAATGCCATCAAAACCAAACAGAAAAAAGAGTGGGCCACTACAAAATAGTTACCATGACAGATTGAAGAATGTGGAAAAGTGCCTTGAGAACTGCACAGTGGTAGATCAAAAAGCAATACATGTGTTTAAAAAGTAGAGTAAATTGTTGAATTCTTTTGCAGTAACACTCAGTTCTCTTCCACTGTACTTAAAAACAAGCTGTGCTGGAATGAGGTACAGTTATGAATTGTGAGGAGGCCAAGATCTGAGCATGCAATGTCAAGATTACACTGCCAAAATTAAAAAATAATGATTATAGCTATCTTTGTAGAAAATAAGTGGGATTGGGATCGCATTCTAGGAATGTAATAGTTCCCTTGCTGTTTCTATAAATCAGTTGTATCAACTTATTGTTTCCTGGGACTGGGAAGTCTTAGCAGCTGACATACGGTAACATTTCTGTTGAGTGATATATTTCAACAGTGTTATGACACAATGGGAGGAGAATTTCTTTCTACTCAGTTTTAAATCGGCCCATGTGTGCATATGGGTCTATTCATAAAGGCAGATTTACACATGAGAAAATCTACATGTATAAATGTACTCTTACACTTTGTAGCAAATCGACTACTTGTGGCCATTCGTCATTTACAAGCATAAATTTACTACAAAGTGTAGACTTTGAAACCAGGGAATGGAGCCAAACTGTAAGTTACTACTAATGTATTTTGACACGTAGGCAAAGAGCTCCGCCACCAGAACAGAGAGCTCCCTATAGTAAATTATAGGTAAAATAATGTATGCAGTAAAAAAATAGAAATAAAGAAAAAACGTGATAGATGTCTTGCTAATTCTACAAATCAGCTGAATCAACACCTTTTTTCAAGGAAAGGAAATTCTTAGCAGCTGACATAAGGTAACATTTCTGTTGTGTGGCTTACTTTAACAGTGTTATGACACAATGGAAGAGGTATTTCTGGCTTTCCAGATTTGAATCAACCCATTTATGCATATGGGACTGTTCATAAAGGTATAAAGGTACATTCTCACACGAGTAAATCTACATGAGTACGTTTGCTTTTACACTTTGTAGTAAATTGAATACTTTTGTCTATTCATCATTTGCAAGCGTAAATTTACTACACTCTATTGTGTTTGAAACCAGGAGTTGGAGCCAAATTTATGAGTGTAAAATTACTACCTGTAACTTATTATATGTAGGTGCAGATCTCTGCCACCGGGTAATGAATACCGAAAAAAAAAATATGCAGGAACAAATTAGCAATATAAATAAAAATATATAAATATAATGATACCAAAACTGCAAAATTCGATTAGGCAAACTGGAGTTATGAAATTGTAAAATCTAAATGAAAATATAGCACCAAAAAGCAATAAGCTCCAAGGGAAATTGCCTGGTTGCACTTGACTGGTACCTAGGTGTAGGTTATGGCTGACCACAATAAAGTGTGGGCCAGACCTAGAAACCAGGTTCCACCTGGTCAGAACTTTTACCTTCAGACTTTGTCTCTGAAATGGAAGTAAAAAATCTTCAGCAGGTCAAGGCACCAGCCTGTGATTGAAGAGAGCCCCACGACATCAGATAGCTGTTCGATGAGGTCCAGGGGAAACCATTGACTTTTGATCAGAAGGGAAGTACTGAGCAAGAGAAATTTTTATTTAGGACTCCAAGAAAGTCCCTGGCCAGCTAGATATTTATGACACATTTGCTCGGTCAAGATTTCTATCTTCAGACTTAGTCATCTTTTTAAAACTCGGATTCCTCCAATGGGACAAGGCGGCATGCTTAGCTAAAGAGGGCTCTATGATGCAAGATACCTTCTCTGTGAGGTCCTGCTGAATTAGATTCACTGCTGAGGAATACCTCTGAGCATGAGCAACCTGAATCTTTGGCTCAGCTGCAACACACCTTTGTCAGGTCACCTTGGCATGTTGATCAGAGACCTCTGGAGGTCATTGAAGCCAAAACATTTCTAGGTCCCAACTTTCAAGAGAGGATAGGAGGAGTACATTTTGATACTGGAGAAAGGGCCCAGAATCTTGAGGACAGCACTTGGGGGTCAAGACTCAATTCAGCAGAGGCCAGCAGTATGGTCCAGGACAGATCCAGTTGGACTTGGGCAGTTTGAAAGTTGCAGAAAAGGCCTCATGTAGCTTTTGTGTCCCTGTAGCTTGAACTAAAGATCAGTCTTATGACCCGTGGAGTCCACTACTTTGTCCTAGATTTAGGAGGGAGAAAGTTGAAATCTTCTAGACTTTTAGGTCAAAGCAGGTCCATTGCTCATTTGTTTTTCCCCAGAAAGTGTTCTGAAGAGGGTATTGTATATGCCACTTTTATGCCTGGCACCTGCCTCTAGGTGGAAGAAACTCCTGGCCACTCCCTAACCAATGGGGTAAAAGTTCCCAGGGGCAACCCCAACTATGTTTGCAGCATTTCAGCATTTGTCCTGTGTGATCCAGTGCAAAGAATCCTGCACTGCCCCTCCCTACCTAAAATTAAGATGGCAGAATCTTTCTTCCCCTGTGCAGAGCTCCTGTACCAACCTCAAAGTTTTTCCATGAAAATTGGCTGCCCCTCCTCTGTGGTCACTCTAAACCAGTTTGGGGGAAACTCCACTCCTGAGGCGGATGTTAAAATCACTTGTTAAGCGCACATCCACCACAAAGGTATCTTGGCCCTGGGGTAGGAGAAGGCTACTGCTGTCAGAGTTATTCATAAACTTGTATGAATAGCAACGTTTTCAGGTTTTTTCTGAATCCCTCTTAATTCATAGAAGATCTTATTTTAAGGGAAAAGTGTTCCAAGTGAGAGAATCCGACACGGAAAACCTGGCTCCCCCCAGTCTCTTTCTTTTGCTTCTAGAAACAACCAGTAGATTTATATGTGCTGATCTGAGCTAGTGGTTAGGGATATAGTGCTGAATTTTGGAAGATAGGAAAGCAGGTCTTTTTCTGTGAAAAGATTTAAAGATTAGGGATCTTGTTTTGAAATGGACCTCTGAACTTACGGAAGCCAGTGCAGTTTTTTCCTCAAGGGTTTGATGTGGCAATATCTAGGCTGCCGAAAGGCCAGCCTAGCCGCCTGATTATGTATTATCTGCAATTGGTGCGCAAAGCCAGAAGGAAGTCCCATGCAAAGAGCATTGGTATAGTCAATGCTGGACATTACTAAAGCAATTATACTTTGAATAATTGCTTTGAGGGTAAAGTACCTTCTTATTTTCTAAATTTTACTTAAAGTTGCAGGAAGTAGGATGAGATCACTGTGCCTATCTTAGGTTTTATAGATAAATCCTCATCTATGAGGATGCCAAGACTTTTCACCGCTTTTTTGAGAGGGGAGCAGTGTCCATCTCTGAAAGCCAAAAAGAAGGGTTTCATAGGTGATGTTTGTTTTTTGCCAGCACTAACTCAGTTTTGTCTGAGCTCAATTTCAGTTGATGGTTATCCATCCAATCCTGTATGTACAACATGGTGTTTTGAAACAAGGTTTTATATTATGGTGTGTTGTTAATTGTGAAGATCAGCTGCATGTCATCAGTGTAGGTATATGTCTTCACTTTTCGCAGATGGAGAGGGTATATGAGGGCCGGATAAAGAAATTGAATACAAGAGGAGAGAGGGAGGTGCCCTGTGCACTCCACAGCCAACTTGAACTTTCGGCAGGTTGGTGCCTGCCTGACTAGTCTGATATAGGGGAGAGGCAAGGCTAGAAGTTAGCTACATCTGGCTGTGACAGGATAGTTTTTTTTTTAAATTAATCAAGATCCTGAGCACAGTCTACAGACCATCCTGTCAGGGAAACAAAAACTCTGCCCCGCACTCAAGGCCTATTGTCCCTGTTTTAGGAGCAACGACACTATTCAGCTGCCAGGGGGTTGCTGAAGCTCATGCAAATTGGCTAGCAGGGGCTTTAGGCAATGAAAAAGCAACTTTCTAAAATAATCTTTTCCTTAATAGTTATTATAAATTCGATTTTACCATTAGATTAGATTTGTAATACCTATTAAAAAGAGCCTTCAAATTATATTTCTATCTACTTCTTGAGCTAAATCAGCATTATTAAGTGTAATATCTCAGTTGTTCCATATAGAACCCAGTTGTTTCATATAGAACACCTATTATAGTGAAAATCAGTTTTGGGGCTTTTTCACTGTAAGGATGTGTAACTTTTAAATGTCAGTTTTTGGACCTGTCAGCCTTAGGGTAGTCTCCCCATCTATTTTTGATCGTGCCTCATTTTTTCCACCCCCATTTTTGATGTTGGACTTAGGTCTCCGGGCGCCTTTTCATTGCCAACCAGTGTTAAGGTGCAGGTGCTCCCTTCTCCCAAGATGGCTGCCACAGACCCCTGCTACCGCAGAGTGGTCTTTCATAGTAGCACCCTAGCTGCCAGTAGCTGGCTGGAACCCCACAACAATGTTGCGACACCAGCCCGCCTTTTTTGTCCCATAGGTAGAATGGGGAAGCTCCTGGAATGTGCTGGAACCTTCTAGAAGGGAGGTGTGGTTTTTACTTTTGCCGCCTTGGCTAGAGGTCACCTGACCTAGGGATACATAAGTGAGGGAGGGAACTTTTTCCAGTTAGTTGGCCAGTTGGGGTGAAGCAGAGCTGGAGAATCCACGCAGGAGTGTAGGCGGTAGGGCCTAGCCAGGGACTTATGCCTCTGAGAGTGACAGGGCTTAGGTGCTGCCTCTTAAGTGAGTGAGGGATCCTGTGAAACCCACTGATCTTGCCCAGCAGTAGGAGGACCCATGGAACCTCTGCCCAGCCTGACTAGGAAGGACCTAGTCGCCAACTCATCCCCTACCCCCCAAGGAACAGAACCCCAAGGGCGCCAGTATCATCTGCGCCACAAAGACTGACTTTTGAAACTGCAGAAGTAACATCCTGAAACTTCATGCCAAGCTGAATATTGTAACTGTCTGAAACGACTGATTGCCTGACTGCTGGGGATCGACCAGGTGCTGGCGCTGTGTTTCCTGCGCTGCCAGACCTGACCTGTGACCCCTGTGCAGATCTGCTGTCTAGCGCGGAGCTGGCCGAGCTCCCGCTTAATTTGTGACCCCCCCCGGGTGCCAGGACCCGCAACGCGATCACCGCCGCGGCCCGTAGGCCTCAGGGAAGTGTCAGTGCCAAGTCGGAGTCCGCGGGGAAGCCCGGGGCCCCGCTGCTGCGTCAAAGCGTCCGAAGGAAGAGCGAGTGTCCGGGAGTGTCCCGTGCCGTTGCGCGCATCGGAAGGAGGACCCGGAGCGGAACCGAGCGACGAGACCAAGGTAACCCCCCGGGGGCTGGGAGGTAGCGCGGCCGTGTGGCGGCCTGAGACTCGCCCCCCCCTGCTCCCCGGGAGTCGTGGGAAGGCCCGGTGCGCCCCCTGCCAAGTGGGAGCGACACCACATGCAGGAACTGTGACTTTCCCCCCTCCGTGGGATTTCCCGCCGTAATTGTGAGTCTCCCCTCCGTGGGATTACCCTCTCCTGGGGACTGCCGTTCGCAGGACTCAACAGTGCTCAATGCGTTCTATGTCCCCGTAGCGCTGATCGTTCAATTGTGTTCAACAGTGCTCAATGCGTTCTATGTCCCCGTAGCGCTGATCGTTCAATTGTATTCAACAGTGCTCAATACGTTCTATGTCCCAGTAGCGCTGATCATTCAGTGGCATTTAACAGTGCTCAATGCGTTCTATGTGGGAGTAGCGCTGATCGTCCCATTGTATTTAATAGTGCTCAATGCGTTCTATGTTAGAGTAGCGCTGATCGTTCAATTGTATTTACCAATGCTCAATGCGTTCTATGTGGGAGTAGCGCTGAACGTCCAATTGTATTTACCAATGCTCAATGCGTTCTATGTTAGAGTAGCGCTGATCGTTCAAGTGTATTTACCAGTGCTCAATGCGTTCCATGTTAGAGTAGCGCTGATCGTTCAATTGTATTCAACAGTGCTCAATGCGTTCTATGTCTCAGTAGCGCTAATCATTCCTGTGTATTCACCAGTCCACAAGCGCTCCTTTCGCCAGTGCAGGTCCCAAGTGCAAGGCGCTTACTGTACCCACCACGCTTATGCTCAGGGTGCTAGGCAGGCATTATACGACCGCAAGCTTATGCTCATGTGCCTTTGTTTCTTCGTAGACACCAGTAGCGCCACGTGTGCAGGCCCCGGCCCGCAGCACTAGGGAAGTTCATACTGCAGGGATTGCTGAGGTAACAGTAATAAGGAACTGTAATGCACATGTTAAAGTGTACAGGTAATGAGAAACTGTAATGCAAATGTGAATGTGTATAAGCTAAGATACATTGCCCTCCAAGATCACCGTGTGTGATCCTTTGATTAGATAAAACCTGATTAATTTGCATTCCCCTTATAGTGTGGCGTCCATTATTGTGTGCGTTTACTGCTTCAGAGGATGTGTGTGTTGTATGGTCGCTTAACACACAGGCCTTTGGGTGCCCAGCCGCTCGTGTCACGTTACCCCCTTAGGGCCTGGAGATCCCAGATCTTACATCCGTCAAGGCACCATCATTTTCACCGTCTGTACTTCCCCCCACAGTGACAGTTAAGGTGTGTTCAATTTAGGAAGTCCTGCTTAATGCATTGCATCATTAGCAGGAACTTATCCTCTACCATAGGGGTGAGTCCTGTTTTGATATGGATTCCCAGGTAACAAAGTCCCTATGGCACCCATTTCAATTTATAGCCATGTATACAGACATTGGTAGTTCTGAAGTATACAAGGATGTGTAATAGGAAGAAAAGTGATTCACAATGTCTCCAGGGTGCACTAGTCGATGTCCCAACTCATCGTGGATTGTAGGGATGGTTAGATGGTGTTCCCGCTGCCGCAGCTGAGTGGCCAGCAATCTTCCAGCTTTTTCTCTGTGAACATATTCACCCCACTGGAATTTGATCAGTGCTTTCTCTTCTACCACAAAGAAGCACTACTTTAGGCGTTTTTAACAAGTTCCAGCTGCCTCCATAATGCAGGCATGGGGCTTGCCATGTATCTTGCTGTAGATTTTAACCATCTCTAGGGCTCAAGGGTCAGCTTGAACCCTACACTTTGCTTGTGCAGAATCTAGCGTCAGTTTCCCTCTGGAAATTGCTTTGCCTGCTGCCCAGATAAACTTGTGGGAACCCCACCGACCTCAGATTATCGGAGAAGTATGACTAGATTTGATAGCAAAGCTGCTCTTTATTCTCAGGCCTACAAGGATTGGGCTGTGGCTGGTGTGGAGTGCCTCCAGGAAATCGTAGTAGGTAAAATTAGGGAGTAGCCCCTTGTGGATGAGGTAATAAGCAATATGGTATTTGGTTCAATAAGGGCAGAATAATAAAGTGCTATCCTGTCGGTTGGATGTAATAATCACCAGACATCTACCAACGAGTGGTCACCTATAAGGTTCAAGGTAAGGGCTGTATTGTTGCCGTGATAGGAATACGTGCACCCAGTCGTGTCTAGTTTTGGGTCTGCAGGCAAATTTCAACCGCCCTTAACCGGACAGGTGTTTTTCCTGAATGATGGCAGCAATCTAGATAGTTGTGTGGAAGCAGCTTTTGTCAGTAGTGGTGGCATATATGGATCCCACAATAATAGACCTGTTGAGGACTTGCATCTTGGCAAATACCCATTGGCCCCCCTCATCCACCCATGTCTTAAGGACCTTGCATGGTAATCTCTTTCCTAAAAGGATGGCTACTTCCCTGTTTTTGGAACAGCTGCCTGAGCATAAAGTCTCCCCATGATCATATACAGATGTGCTACTGCTGGTTACTGTGCCCCACAATTCTTGTTTAAGTTTAAACAATTCTAATAGGGACAGATGGATTTTGTGCAGCAGTGCTCTATTTGTGTGTTTTGTGTGTAGGTAATGTAAGATTTGTTTTACTTGATGTAGAGGGACAACCCACTCATAGTTGTAGAGATTAGTGACAATGCGCTGTGTGGCCCAGATTGTGTGTGCCACTCTAGATGTGGTTGAGATCCGTGAAAGATACAACATCCTGGAAGAAATAAGTGCAATTTAATGAAGAGGCACTGTAGGGTTGGGGCAGGGAATAGGGGGAAAGCTGGAGTGTACTTGAAAATGTGCTTATGTAGCTAGGTTCTATCCCCCAAACAGCAGTGGTATGTCCAGTTGCCTATATTGTAGGAAATAAATGGGGTAGTGAAATTTGGTTCTACAAATCTGGCCTGTCTGGTGGGTAGGGTATGGGCAGTCTGCTAAGAGGAGCCGTTGCAGACCCTCTGTGTTTAGTTGAAAACTGTAATATTGACAAGGCAAGTTAACCCTTTTGCCAGGCCCAAACCTTCCTTTTTAATACATATACGTTACCCCTAAGGTAGGCCCTCGACAGCCCAAGATAGGGTGCAGTGCATTTAAAAAGTAGTACATGTACTTTTATGTTTTAAATGTCCTAATAATGACTCTGCAATTCTTTATTCTGCCCTGTCAAGTGGTGCCACACCAGTCCTGTACTGGAACCAACGCATCCTCTGCTATGATGGCAGAATCGATACATAGCCACTGTTGTAGGAATAGGACCAGTGCATTGCCCTCAGAACCTTTACACTGCCTTTGGAACTGCCACTTCAGAACCAAAGCACTGAATAGAAAAGATTGACACATCGCCTGTACTGCATGGAGAAACCCGACACATCACCTTTGGAACCGTCACATCTCGGAACTGGCTCATTACCTTCTTAACTGATGAACACCACTGTTGCGTGGAGAAAATAGTTGCATCACCTATACTGCATGGGAACACTGAGGCATTGCTTGACTGTGCCCCACATCTTTGTTGATGTAGCTAGGATCACAGTACTTATGTTTGTTCGGCAAGCCTAACTGGGTCCCTATATCCAGCCTGTGCTCCATCGCAGTCAGCCTGAGCATTTGACTTACGCAACCAGATATCCTAAGTAAGCTCTTACTGCTTATTTTACTGTTTATTCTTTAACAAATCATATCTCAAGTTTTACTTATTGAATTTTTGTTGTTTGGTCTTGTTTTATTTATTAAACTAAGCTCTATATTTCTAATCTTTTTGTGTATTTTTTCACTGTTTTCCTGTTTGAAGTCCTGCACAAATACTTTTCACATTACCTCTAAATTAAGCCTGACAGCTCTGTGCCAAGATATCAGAGAGTGAGCGTGCTTCTTAACCTGATTAGGATTGTAGTTTCTGCCTAACGTGGGCCCATACCCTAGTCAACCAGCAACCCAATTTCTAACACCCACCAATTGAGGCACAAACACTCGGATAATTCCAATCCGAGTCAGAGCTCAGAAGAGTAGAGAAGGTATCAATTACAACATAATATTTGTAATGTATAATAGCTACACAGTAAACAATGGATATGCTTAGTCCTCTCCAGTGCCTCCATTCCCCCAGACTGCTGCTTCAATGGAGATATTGACTTATACCTGGCACTATCCATTTGAAATGCTTCTATTACTTGATGGAGACCAGTGCAGTCCAATTCTCTCTTTGAAGTTTACAGGACGCCATGCGATGCTTGGGATATCTATATGGGTCTGTATTGCTTGTATCAGTGTATGCTTGAATTCCCTTGAGATCAAAGTAAGTGGGAAGGTCCATGGCAATGACAGCTAGTATTAATCTGGAGAGGGGACATTGTAACTCCTAGTGATCAGCAAACCTTGGGCCTCGGGGTGTGTTGGGGTAGTGGAAAGCCAGTTCAGCAGTTGGAGGTGGGAGAAGTAGTTGCTTGAGAAAGGCCTCTTCTACCCTCTGCCTGCGGTTGATGAGGTGTTACGCTAAGAAACAACAGTTGGGTTCTATCCCAACTCTGAAGGATCAGTTCACCACACCATAGCTGGTTGAGTCCAACCATTCGATACAACACTGGGCCCGAGATCAACTTGCACATTTTGCTAGTGCACATCTTTGTTTAGTGACTGAGGCCCTGCAAAAAATGTGCTTCTCTCTGGGTCTATTAATGCAGATAGGGAAGTTATATTTGTGAATCTCCCTAATGTAGAAATGCATTTATTTGTATTTTTCTAATGCCAAGTTTGGAAGCAGCGAAGCACTGTACCGAGTTGGGGGAACAGGCAATGATTGTGTGCATTAAGTGTGGGTTAGTTCATAAACTGAATAATAAGATTTTGAAGATCAATCAGAATTACCAAAATATTGATTGTTACTATCCAATGAAATTCATTCTATTTAAATATTTCTCACGCAAACATATTGGTGGTATCCTCAAAACTTGCTTGAATTTAATTTCTTGGCAGTTCTCCTGTACAAAGTTGGGGCGGAGGAGGATATCATTGTGCATCGACCATGGGACCTGAGGAACCAGGGGGTCAAATCGATGGTCGAAGGAGGAGAGCGGAACTGGTATTATCTCTGAAGAAAAATTATTCCAGAAATATTTGCAGCTTGGACTTCCCCACACCAAACTATTTTTCAATTATTTTCATTTTCAAAAGGCATTATCATTGTCTCAATTATAACACTATTACTCACTAATTACACCCTATCAACAAATGATCTTAAAGCAAATACACCCCGCCTCCATGATTTCAAAGAATACTTCAGCTTCCGCTGTCATTTTGCGTGGTCTGACGAGTGTTAAACCTTCCAACAATTTCCTTAAATTCCACTCATCCTTGGAATTTGGTATTTAAATAATATTTTTCTTCAATTAGGTCTAGAAATAAACATTGTGTGCAAAATGGAAAACAACCCAAACATCAGTCCCACAAGTTATGCAATGGTTGACCTTCTATCAAATTTATAATCAATCACAAAACTGTGACCGGATCATGCGGTCTACTCAAGTTTTAGAAACCAGCAGATTCTAACCACAGATTGTGGGAAAGAAACACGTCTACATAACAGAAGAGTCAGAAAGAAAGGTGACATTTAGATGGTTGCTTAAATCACAAAAGGAAATTGGAAGCAGTGCCACCACCTTCTGCATCTCCACAGCTGGCGCTAGGAGTTTTTGCAACTGTAGAAGTGAACATGTGCCACTTCTCATACTCTCATTGTGGTATCCTTCCTTGAGCTCCTGTCATTGTGCGGAGCCCGCACTTGCATCAGGAGTTCTACTCATAGGTGGAACCATGCTAGTTAAGGGTTCCAGATGGAATGAGATGCTTTGAATAGAGATGGATTCAAAGAGCTGGAGAAGCTGAAGGAAGGAGGCTG
Source organism: Triturus cristatus (assembly GCF_964204655.1). Classification (NCBI taxonomy): domain Eukaryota; kingdom Metazoa; phylum Chordata; class Amphibia; order Caudata; family Salamandridae; genus Triturus; species Triturus cristatus. The sequence goes on along the minus strand of NC_140584.1, from coordinate 1,077,327,747 downwards.
AGGTGTGCGATGAATCTTCAATAAAGATAGAACTGTTTGTATGACTCTAGTGTGTGCTGCCCATCTTTACACACATTCAAATCACACCTCTTAACACTCCTGTGTGCTGCATGCTTGCACATGGCTCATGGCTGAGCCTCGTCACTATATGACACACTGTTGCATCTGCTCCAGTAATAGTCCGCGATGTCGTAGTCGGGGCGATCCCTGAAGTAGTTGTTGCAGGCTGCCCCACCTCAGGAGTAAGGTCCCAGTAGCAAAGGAGGGCAAAGAACATCAATAGCGAACACCACTCCCTCGCCCTCCACTATGCAGATGTTACTGTCTGCACCTCCCTGCTGGGGAGCTGTCCAGACGCGAGTGCCAGGTGAGTAGGTCCACGTATTTTTGGTAACACTGCATCACAGTAGGCAGGCACTGTGCTCATGCTACTAATAATAAAAATAATGATATCCACATTTGTAAAGCGCAAACAATCACCCGTAATGGTCTCTAGGCGCTGGGGGCCGTCGGCAAGATTAAGCAAGCTATTTCCCAGAGTCACATGGTGCTGGGCTAATCTGCCGCTGGCGCCGGGGATCCGATTCCGGAGTCAGTCGCCCTGGCCGCAGCGCCACACCTCTTCCTCCTTACTATTGGGGTGCCTAGTAGGTTTATATCAGGGTTGTGCCCCTCAGTGAGGCAAAGGGGGTGGTTGCATGGGCCCAATGTCAAAGAGTACAAATAAACCCAGAACCTCTTGTCCTGAAGAGACTGTGCTTCTGAGACTCAAATCCAGCATATAGTCACTAACAGCTGCATGATTGCTCTATGCAGAATCTTCTCCGACTGATTCTTACAGTGGCCCTGAAGATCTAGGCTACCTAGCAAGAATCATCAGTATGCAGTTGTACTTTAAAACAGATTTAAACAAATATTTTCAGATTCCAACATGATAAAGAGCATCTGGATTCAATAAGGTACAATGTGAGAGTTCCTTTTCGAACAATCCTTCACCCAGCGTGCATGCTGCACAGTTGCCACGTGGCCAATAATACGTCACGGGAGGACCTTCGGCCAGCCCTACCATTTAATGTACAACACTGCATTCGGGGCCCTGCTGTGTCACTTCCCCCATTACAAGCATAGAATTAAATATCACAGCATGCAAAGTACTGTTCAATTAAAAAATAGCAATAATGGCTGAAGGTGTAACACACATGCTAATGCTTTGAGTCTGAAGAAATAACGCTTAAAACATCTTTATAGGAAAGATATTTTTTCTATTAGACTTTATAGGGAATGTTTTTCCAATTGTCCCAAGTGCTTTCCTGGCAGCCATCAATAAAGATGATTGGTTAATCTATATTACTCTTCGTCAGCTATAGATGGGTGATGTGACCTTCTGGTATCTCATTTTTACGGAGCATTACAATGTGGTTAAATACTAGTGCAAAAGAGCATGATTCTTTCCAGATGTTTAGCACACTCACATGAAAGAAATGCATATATACTATTAATTTTAATGTAAGTCATTTACATGGTGGATAGGCAGAATCCAACATGAACCCTCCATCTGCGGTGGGTCTGTTTAAGAGTAGTTGTGTACAAAATTGTGTAATTGTTAATTTTCACAAAGTTTCATAAAAGCTACACTAAACTATGCTTTTAGAGCAACATCTGCTATATAAGTGTATTGCAGAGCATTTTTCACGCAGAAGACTGATTTGAGCAGAAAATGTCTCGTGCCACGACATTCTCATCACAAACAAATCTCCTGCTGGCCAAGAGATTACACAAACTCGCTTAATGTGAAATCTCAAAAAATTTTATGAATTTTGTGTAACGTGAAAATCAGATTTAAGAGAATTTCACTTGCATAACTAAGAATACACCATATAAGATACCCCTTGATAACTGAGCCATTGACGTGATGATCATATACATTGCCATTAGAAACCACCACGATAAAACTATATATATATATATATATATATATATATATATATAGGCACGGACCACAGTTCAGTGCAAATTCATTTATTCTTTGCTTAGTCGGCCATTATATATATATATATGTAAAGGTTGCCATTTCGTCAGAAGCACTCGCAGGTTGGAATGCAGCTGCCAAATGAAAAGCCTCCGGTTGTGTCTCCGACCACCTCACTGTGATGCCAGCGCGTTTCAAGCTGGACGCTCTTCTTCATGGGCAAAGTAAGCAAAAAAGGACTTGCGATTAGCCACTAGAACATCCCTTTTATTTTAGATTCTAAATAGCTTTCAGGTGAGTTATCTCGCTAGGAATTCTGGGACTAGTAGGCAAATGAGTAATCCCCAAGTGGGTCGCTGTCACAGATTGCTCTTGTTTTCAAAACCAGGGTGAATTAAAAAGTCACGCACAGTTCTTTTCCATATAGCAGCACCAACCTGCTCTGTGAATTGCTGCCTTTGTAGGCTGCCACAGACCCACTGGGATATCGTGGCGGTGCTACCTCGTGGCCCAGGCAGGACCACATTGTATGTGTAAATGTTGCCATTTCGTGAGAAGCGCTCGCAGGTTGGAATGCAGCTGACAAATGAAAAGCCTCCGGTGCGCTGGCATCACAGTGAGGTGGTCGGAGTCACAACCGGAGGCTTTTCATTTGTCAACCGCATTCCAACCTGCGAGTGCTTCTCACGAAATGGCAACCTTTACACATGTATATATATATATATATGTACTTTTCATGCACTTTTCCCAAACAACATCACAAGGATGGTGACGTGGTGTATTTTAAAGGACATTTAAAGAATTGAAGCTGCACAAGAAAATATATTAAACAAACCATTCTCTATTTAAAAGATGACCACGTTTTTCACCCATGGATCTGACAACTGCAATGTGTCATCCATGCCTTGTGGTACTGTTTTCAATATCATAATTGCTATCTATTAATTGCAAAAATGTGCATTTATATAGAGACAGCAGCCTATGGGGAAATTAACAGAAACACCGTTTACAGCTCAGTGCCCTGCATCAGTAAAAGAGCTCATTTGACTGTCAATCAAGTCCTTCAGATCACAACTAATAAAGTTATTAGGAAAATGTCTTAGGGTTTGGTACTTAGGAAAGTAGAACAACAGAGTAGCTCTCTTAGGAAATATGTTCCACAAACCTCAATTTTAAACTCGGTTTAAATTAGTTTATTAAAAATCTCACTGCATGTTGACCTCACGTTACTCTGCAGAGAGGGCCACCACATCTGTGCAAGGAGATACAATTTCAATACACAAACATGCCTGTAAGACTCTCACAGTGGGTCTTGAACAAATGTAATATTGATGTTAGACAGAAGGGTTAAAAGTGGCATGCTACCTTAGGAAATCAATAGTCACCCCCATCCTTCAGATTATAGCATAATACATGTATATGTAAAGTGCATGTACATTACGAGCGGCTTCCTAATATTGATGAATTATAAAGGTGTGTATTTGAGCAGGTTACAGCTGTATGCCCATTTTCATGCGATGTAACGTTCTAAAGCACATACATTTGTCTCTAATTTCTCTGAGTTACTGTGTGTACTACAATCAGCACATTTAAACAGTAAAGGCCTTATTATGAGTTTGACGGTGGGGGACTGCCCGGGTCCTGCACCGCCAAATCCGTGTGAGACCTGCCCACCAGATTTTGACATTTTTTGGTAATGGCAGGCTCGTCTTTGGCAGTCCCATGGCAGTGCCTATGAAAAACACACCGCAATGGGAATGGCAAAGGAAGTTCCTGCAGGGCAAAGACTGTGAAGTCCATGCCCTTCAGGAACTGGAGGTGCATGCACTCAGGCCCAGAGGCACAAGGCCCTCTTTATTTCCTCACCGTGAAACTTTTCACGGCAGGCTCACCACCGAGAAAAGTGAAGCAGGGTGGAAACTCGTAATATGCGTTGCAGGGCTGTAGCAACCCTGCCACGCTTACTGAGATCCGAGACCGCTGCAAGTCCGCCAGGGATTGTGGATCACTGGCAGCAGCAACGGTCATATGGCGATCCAACTGCTCTAATTGTAATGGGTGGTCGCATCATCGTGAGTTTGGAGGTCCATTGGACCGCCATGACAGCAAGGAGCTCTTCAACATCGTCAAGGAGTTCTCCAACCCCAGCACCGGCAACAACGACATCACTCCCTCACAGGACCTCTGCGACTTCCTCGCCTCGTACTTCCACCGCAAGATCGCCAACATCCACAACAGCTTCGACATTTCACCCCCGCACCCATCGGTTGTACCTTCGCGCCCCGCCGCCACCCTCCAGACATGGACCGAGGTGACCCCCGAAGACACGTCACGCATGATGAACACCATCCACTCCGGATCTCCGACCGACCCGTGCCCCCATCATGTCTTCAACAAGGCAGCCTCTACCATCGCACCCCACCTCCGAGACATCATCAACACCTCCTTCAACACAGCAACCTTCCCGGAGAGCTGGAAGCACGCCGAACTCAGCGCTCTGCTGAAGAAACCAACAGCGGACCCGACCGACCTCAAGAACTACCGCCCCATCTCGCTCCTTCCTTTCCCGGCCAAAGTCATCGAGAAGGTCGTCAACAAGCAACTGGCAGCCTTCCTCGAGACGAACGGATCCCTCGACCCATCACAGTCCGGATTCAGAGCCAACCACAGCACCGAGACCGCCCTCATCGCAGCCACCGACGACATCCGAGCCCTGCTCGACAACGGCGAAACAGCGGCACTCATCCTCCTAGACCTCTCCGCAGCATTTGACACTGTCTGCCACCGCACACTAGTCCAACGCCTCAACGACACCGGCATCCAAGGGAAGGCTCTGGAATGGATCATCTCATACCTCTCCGGCAGAACACAGAGAGTACGCCTCCCTCCGTTCCGCTCCGAGGCCACCGAAGTCATCTGCGGCGTCCCGCAAGGATCGTCGCTCAGCCCTACTCTCTTCAACATCTACATGAAACCCCTCGCTGCCATCGCACGCCAACACAACCTCAACATCATTTCCTACGCCGATGACACCCAGCTGATTCTCTCCCTCTCCAGAGACCCCGACACCGCCAAAGCCAGCCTGCACGAAGGGATGACAGACGTCGCTGAATGGATGAACATCAGCCGCCTGAAACTGAACACGGACAAGACAGAAGTCCTCATTCTGGGACCCTCACCCTCCGCATGGGACGACTCCTGGTGGCCCCCGGCACTAGGCACCGCACCTGAACCGACGGACCACGCACGCAACTTGGGCGTCATACTGGATTCCTCCCTATCGATGACCAGACAAGTCAACGCCGTCTCCTCAGCTTGCTTCCACAACCTCCGCTTGCTCCGAAAGATCTTCCGATGGATCCCGACCGAGACCAGGAAGACGGTCACCCACGCTCTCGTCACCAGCAGACTAGACTACGGAAACACCCTCTACGCCGGTACTACAGCCAAGCTTCAGAAAAGACTTCAGCGTATCCAGAACGCCTCCGCCCGACTCATCCTGGACGTCCCCCGACGCAGCCACATCTCGTGCCACCTGAGAGACCTGCACTGGCTCCCTGTCAACAAGAGGATCACGTTCAGACTCCTCACCCACGCACACAAGTCCCTCCACGACCTAGGCCCAGGGTACCTCAACAGCCGCCTCACCTTCTACACGCCCACCCGCCGGCTACGTTCCGCTAACCTGGCCCTCGCCATCGTCCCTCGCATCCAGAGAGCCACCGCTGGAGGAAGGTCATTCTCCTACCTGGCAGCTAAGACTTGGAAATCCCTACCCGTCCACCTGCGGATGACCCAGGACCACCTGGCCTTCAGGAAACAGCTCAAGACCTGGCTGTTCGAGCAGTAGCAGACCCCCTTCCCCAAGCGCCTTGAGACCCTTACGGGTGAGTAGTGCGCGATATAAGTTCCATGATTGATTGATTGATTGATAGTAAGGCTCTACGCATTGATAGCCTCCCTCTGTTTAAAGCTCTGCTGTTTATATTACAGCATTTATTGATGTGCAATTGTATAAAAGGAATATGTATGAATGCACACCCTCATCATCCTCAGCTGTACTTTTTTACCCATCTCAATAGTACTCATTCATGGATTTCCGAAGTATGAAAGGCTGATTGGAACCACTGGGATTTGAACCTGTGACCACAGGATCAAACACACATCCCTGGAGTGGATACATTAGTCCACTGGGCCAAAGGAGTCAGATTTATCTAAGTACTTTACCAGCACCAAGTTGATGCACATATTAGACATCTGTCACAATTTTGTATTAAAAACAGACAGACAGAAGCATGGAACCGCATATTTCATTATTAAAAATAATCTATTCAGTGTGTAGTTTGTATAGATGCTGGGAACCATCTCTTGTTTTTGAAGACTGGGCCTTATATTTCATCATATTTCATCATCAAACTGATCAAGAGCAAGATAGAAAAGGCGAGGTGTAGGAGCCTGGCTTAGTATATGGTGCTCACTTACATAAGTGTAGCACCCTGCCCTAATCTAGACAACCCTTATGGTGATTTTAGTGGGCTTAGACAACCTTAGAAAGCTCTCTAAATGGCTGCCTTGGAGAGCAGCATTCAGGATTAGTCCAGTAGGAGTGTAAAGCAGCTGGTTTTACCAACGCTTAATCTTATGGTGTAGGTTAAATGAAAAAGAACCACACAGTGTAGTTATAAAAATATGTATTTATTATAAACACTCACTAACACGTTCTAATATCTCCTACCCAGAGACATAACCACAATACACACAATACTTTGCAAATAGAACACGTAAGAAGCACAAATACACAGTGGTCTCCAGGGGAAGACCAAACAATATACTAAAATAATGGAATGCAAACCACTACTAAGGTCGAGAATGGACCCAGAAGAACACTTTACAAAATGCATACACTTATCCAAATGGGTCACATTTCTTTCAGACATTTATGAGCTTTTCCTTATAACTAGAAGGGTGATACTATCGCCAGGAAATGAGAGGAGACTTTTCAGGGAGTTAACATGTGGGGCATTTGGGGTTAAAAAAGCTTAAATGGGCATTCAGAACAGGAGTCTGCCCAGCTTCTCTGGATCAAGCGAAGCTCATGGGAAAAGGTTTCCATTGAAACTTGGGGGCATATTATCAAGCCAGGCGATGAAATTATCGCCGCTTTAGCGGCAGAAAACTGCCGCTAAAACGGCGATAATGGGCTTGATAATATGCTCTATGGAATTCCAATTGAAGCCCATGTTAGATGTATGGAGGCACTCTATGACCCCCCCTTTCGTGAGTGGCTGGTGCAGTGCATCACACAATACTTTGAACTGAACAAGGGAACAGCCTCATCCCAGGCCTTAGAGTGGGATGCCCTCAAAGTTGTCAGACATGGCCATTGCCTGGCAACTACATGGGGGATACGACATCGGTTGGTGGGCATACTAACTGCCATCAAGCAAGAGCTAGGACCTCTGGAGTTGAAGTTATCCACTCTTACCATAGAGCTTAGAAACGCCAGCATCTGCAAAAGCAGCTGCTAGAGTTACTCAGCCATCTTAGCTCCAAAGGTGGGCAAGCAGTTGGCTGAAGCTCTCCTGGGTAAACATCACCACAAGCACTGCACTGCCCTGTGGCCCACTGAGGGAGACTGATATGGGAAACTTCTGGCGAGTCTTGTGAAGGTGGAACAGCGAAAGGCTCCGAGCAGAGATTTCCACTTGGATGATGGCGCAATAATCACCTCTCAGCCAGCCATTAATGCTATCTTTTGTGAATATTACAGGAGGTTGTTCGCAGTGATGGATCCAGAGCTCGGATATAGCTTCTTTCACAACCTTCCGATGGTCAGGTTGAACTCTTTACAATGGGCTGAACTGGACTAGCCTCTGCAAGTGGACAAAATCTGTGCTGCTATTTTGTAAACTGCTTGCAACAAGACCCTTTGCTACATAAGCCACCCATATCTGCTAGACATGTTCACAAAGGCGAAGATGCTGGGACGACACTCGGTCTTGCTTAGAAATGCCCTGATTGTAGTACTCCTTAAACAGGGCAGGCACCGGCTTGATGTTTGTTCTTACCATCCTCTCTCATTCCTGGATCTTTCAACAACAGTCGCTGCCTTCTACGCCTCAAACACAATGCTCCCGCTGACACCTATGGTCAGGTGGCGGTATTGATGGACACCGAAAAGGTGTTCAACATCCTGAGCTGGGTCTTTCTCCTTCTCACCCTTGAATCCATGGGGTTTGATTCGCATTTTGTACAGTAACCCATCAATGCAAGTCTAGACTGGCTATCTGATATCCAACAGCTTCATTATTCAAAGGGGCACCAGAAGGTTTACCCTCTTTCCTTGCTCACTTGAGCCCTTGCCATGGAACCGCTGGTTCATCTTCTCTGCCAGCCTACACAGGACTGTGGTATCCCAGAATCAGGTGTTGATCATGTCATATAGTTATACACGAATGATGCCCTGGTCTACTTGCGCTGATTTCAGACTTGTCGCCCAGGCCTCATGCGCCTGTTGGATGAATTCAGGTGCCACGCCCTGTTAGATGAATTCAGGGACATATCAGAGATTTGCGTGAACTGGCCAAAGTCATGCTTGTTCTCCCTGGTGTCACACTCTGCTCCGCTCCACACTGACCCCATGAGGACTCATCTCCAGTGGTGTTACAACACCTTTCAATATCTAGGAGGCCAGATCTATCCAGTGGCAGCCAGCATGTGTCGTGGGTGGGTGGGTGCAGAGGGTCGCAGGTGGGTGTACAGGGGTGGAGGGGTTGCGATTGCCGAAGGGAGTTAGAATTCATTTTTTTTTTTAAATATAAGAAAATAACATAACTTGCCGCTGGGTCCCGCGTCCCTACTCTCCTGCCTCTGACTTCAGCAACAGGAAGCAAGCAGCCAGGCTCCCTCCCCTAAGCCAATCACAATTCTGCAATGCAGCGTTGTGATTGGTTTGAGCGCAGTAACACGACACTCAACCAGGGGCTGGAGGGGTGGGCATGTTCTCCATGCAGGCTGTAATGTAGCCTGCATGGAGAACGGGGAAAGTGTGCATGACTGGTTTGGGCGGCCCGAGAGGACCAACCAAATAGTCATTGTGCACTTAGGAGTGGGCAAACCACTCCTCCTCTGCCCTGGTCTGAGAGCAGAGCAGCACAGCCCACCCACAAAGCAGCACAAACATAAAATGATAATAACTTAAAGTTATTATCATTTTATTTTTTTCTTCTCACGCTGCTTGAAAGCAGTGGGACGACGCTCCTCTGCCATAGCGGAGGAGCCACGATTGGATCTATAATTCGAAGAAAGACATCAAGGAGGGCACCCTAGACAAAATGATCAGCTCTATCCATCGGTCCTTGCCCTTCTGGCTCTTGCTACCCCTGTCTCCGTTGTGCTGCGTGGCAATATCTAAAATGTTGGTGCTCCCTCACCTGCTATACTTTTTCGCAGCACTCCCAATAGTGCTTCCCAGGAGCTTCTTTCGAAAACTGCACAGCTTATCGCTCAAATTGATCTGGAGCAAGGGATGCCGTCCAGTTTTTCTTCCTACCCTACCCTACAGTGCCCACTGAGGGTGGTCTTGGTGCATTCAATTTCGAGCTTTATTATGCGTCAGTGCAGCTACAAGGCCACAGGCGTGGTTATGCATACCCACATTCCTGGAACATCCATTTGCACGGTTCTAGTTGGTCAGTGCATCTATTTGTGGCTGTCAGACTCACAACCCTGCCCCGACTGGGAGCCACGCCAGATGACTGTGCAGGTTTGTACATGTCACTCACGGGAACCCATGTACCTGATTCACCTAACATAATGATCTAGGATCTGCCTTGACTTTGTGGCCCGATGTTGCTGTATGATTTGGCTCCTTGTAGAGACGCAGGAGTCGACCAACTGGGAGAATTCTATAATGAGGGCTCCATCATGTCCTTTCAGGACATCATGGATACTTATGGAATAGGAGCTGGCCATTTCCTAATGTTCCTAAAGATACAAGATGCGCTATGCGCCACATGCGGGGATGCAGTATCCCCTACATCCACTAGGCTGCACATGCTCCTGATCTCGACAGCTCACACCATGCAATCACCGCCCTCTAAACGTCCTTCAACGCAGCCCCCCCCAAATAGGCACAGGGGTGGTCACAGGGGGGACACCGTATTACCACAGCACCTATTGATGAAAGCTTGGTCACGTGCTCTGCAACTGGTGAAGGACGTGTACTGTAACCCCAGATATCACTTAACTCAATTAAATGATGTGCACCATGCTGACCTGTCCCCTCAATGCATGTACCCAGCTTGACCTCGAAATGCCCCAGGTGTAAACTGCCAGAAGGTGGATTCTACCATATGTTGTGGGATTGTCGACACTACAACCAGTATGACAAGCGGTCAACACCACTCTTAGCAGACTACACGATTGTAATAATTTCAGACTCTTATTTTTGTGTTTATTAAGTTGTTTCAGAATGCTGTCCTGTGACAACAGCTGCAACATCCTATCAAGCTGCTATCCTACAAATGGCTCGATAGGACACACTGTTATGCTCATAAGCATGCCTGTCACTGTTCTTTTTGCATTTGTCACCCCGATTGGGACGGGCATGCCCAGACATGGGTCCAGTGCTCTCCATGCCACTGGAGTCAAGCTATCCTGGCTGATGAGGGGTGAAACCACGAAACTGGTCCTAGGATACTTGTTTCCAGTCCAGGGAGGACATGGCCTGGCAATTCGGGATGGACTGTTCCCATTGGGTGCTAGGTCAAGACTGATTTGCATATGGCTGTGTTCAAACTGGAATGGCGGGGAGACCAAAAAAAAATAGTTTTAGGCCCATATCTCTGTAAAGGGGGGGAACGTAGGACATTGTTCTGCATTCTGTCCATCAATAGTTCTTTATGCATTTGTTACCCCGATTGGTCCGGGAATGCCCAGACTTGGGTCCCGTGCTCTCCATGCCACTGGAATCAAGCTATGCTGGCTGATGAGGGGTGCAACCACAAACCCGATCCTTGGATGCTTGTTTCCAGTCCAGGGAGGACCTGGCATGGAAGTTCGGGCTGGACTGTTCCCATTGGGCACAGGGTCAAGACTGATTTGCAAATGGCTGGGTTCAAACTAGAATGGCATGGGGAGCAAAAAAACGATTCATTTAGGACCAGAAATCTGTACTGGGGTGAATGTATGACATTGTTGTGCATTCTATCCATCAGTTGTTCTTTTTGCATTTGTCACTGTCATCATGCCATGACTAGGAAAATCAATAAAACGCATTTTTAAAAAAGGTGGGACGAGTTGCCTGTAAGAATTATAGCTCCCCAGTGTTTAAACCATGGCCAGGGAAGGAGCAACCAGTCCAGGATACTTGAGAGATGTTTTCAAGTTTGGGACTTAAAAAGATTTCATCTCAGAAGGACCTAGATACATTTGCAACCCTACCTGAAAGAGATGAAGCTGCAGCAACTTCATCTTGGTGGTTTTTCTTGCTGAAAGTGTCTTTGGCAAAAGGTTGCGCCAACACAGCTAACCTTGTGGAGCCCTTTCCATGTTTAGGCCTCCCACATGGAACATTTACAACTTTCAGATATCTGTAGATAAAAACATTCAGCAGGCCCATCCACCAGTGCTTGAATGGTTGTGGCCACTTTTCTTTTAAGTAGCTTATTTTGAACTTTTTTCTGAAGTGTATTATTGTTTGGGCCTTTGGGATGCTCAGGTTCTGCAAACATGAAGACTGTGCAATCTCCCTGGTCTTTCTGATGCACCCGCTTGCCATGATTTTGTCATAATTTCGCATAGGCCATTTGGCATGGATCTTATTACAGACTGCGGGGCATATTAACAACGGCCAGCGATAATTATCGCTGGCCGTGCTTAGCGATAATTATATTATCTCAGGCTGTCTCTGGTATTTATCGCCCTGGTAGCACGTTATAAACAATGCGTTACTCCAGGGGGATAAAAATTCCAGAGATAGCGAGGTTATCGCCTTTTTGCAGGGAACATCACTGGTTTACCAACGATGTTCCCTGCAAAAGGGCGATAACCTTGCTGATACGACCCACAGGGTCATATCACAGCATAATCCACCCCCTATGTTAGGGATGGCTAAGTCAGGATTTTAGCAGATGTCAGGTTTTGGCGAAAACAGCCGTTTTTGCCAAAATCTAATGTGTGCTAAAATCAAGTGGGCTGCCTTGTAAATATCGCGATGTAAACATCAGCGATATTTGCAAGGTAGTCCATCTTGGGTACGCCCAGTAACGCCCACTTTGCATCTCATTGGAGATGCAAAGTGAGGCGTCGGGAAAAAGGGTGCTAACATGCGATTATGCATGTTAGCACCCTCTTGTTAAAGATAAAGCCCTTGTAAATATGCCCCTGCATTCTCAGTTTAGTGATATGTACTAATACTAGCAGGCACGCCTTACTTTCACTGGTGGATGCTTGAGGTTTCTGCCATGATTTTGAATGATGCAGGGAGTTTCTGATTACTGCAAGAATGTTTTTTTGAGAATCTTAGAAATGGAGGGTGAAGATGCTGTAATTACTGGTGGTAGCCAGGTACTGTGTGGTTTCCTTTAGCAAGGCATTGATGGTGATTCTAATGCTTGCTTCTTTGATTGACTTGAGCAATAAATAAGTCATTGACAGGGCGATGGAACCTGGGCAGCCTTCCAGTGTGCTACTTAGTGCCACGTTGAATAAGGAATTCTGATGTACACTTTTCGTAGTCTACTTTTTGTGGTTTTGAGAATTATTGTTAGAGGGAAGGCAGGGTTTAGAAAATGTTGGTTTCATGAAAACTTGGGGGCATATTATCAAGGTCCGGCATTAAAATTATCGCCGCTTTATCGGCATGCTCTTGTGAATTCCAATAGCAGCCCATGTTCTGGTGTGAACATGGGCTTCTATTGGAATTCTCCAAGGCATATTATCAAGCCCATTATTGCCGCTTTAGCGGCAGATTTCTGCCGATAAAGCGGCGATAATTTTAACGCCCTGCTTGATAATATGCCCCTTGGTTTATGGGAGGATTGCAGGGGAGCTTTGTTGAAACATTTAGGGGCATATCAACAAGGCATTATCGCCGCTTTAGCGTCAGTTTCCAGCGATAAAGCGGCGATAATTCTATCGCCCTATCAACAAGGTGACGCTAACCCCTGTTAGCGTTACTTTTCCGGTGATAGCGACTAGAAATTTATCGCCTTTCAAGCCAGCGATAATCAACGCTAATGACATGCAAAGTAGGCGTTCCTGACTGAAATCCCACAAAAAAAGTCGCTAACACAGCTTCTCACTATTATCAAGGATATCGCCAAACCGCTTAGCTACAAATAAACGCACGCAAACTCCCGCTAACTTCAATTATTAACACCTGATAAAAACCTGACTTAAACTGGAAATAAGTGGGTGTATATAAGGGAGAGTCGGCCGAAGCTTCCCCAGAACAGCCACAGAAGCCATGGAGTTAGTCATCATGCAGATTGGGGTCCCACCAAGGCAGCAACAACCACCGCCAATGCCACCACCCCCAGGACCAGCACCACCCATGCAGCGACGAAGAAGACAGCGGGCACTGTGCAGACGTGTCTACCTCACAGACTTAAGGCCAGAGGAAGTCATAGCCCACTATAGGCTCAAAAGGACATCCATCCAGAGCATCCTGACCCTTTGCCCACAGGCTGACACCACCAACACAGTGGACAACCAACATCCCTGCTCAGACAAAACTGCTCGCTGTGCTGCACTTTTTGGCCTCTGTGACATTCCAACCAACAACAGCCAGAGTCGGTGGAGTATCACAGGCATCCTTCTCAACCTTCCTCCCCACTGTCTTGGATGCCATACTCAGCCTGATTCCCCAGCACCTTCACTTCCCCAACACTGTGCAGGAGCAGATTGCCATCAAGAAAGGATTCCATGCCATTGCTGGCTTACCACAGGTGATCGGTGCAATTGATAGCACACATGTACCATGTGTGCCCCCTCCGGAGAGCGAACACATTTACCGCAACAGGAAGCACACCCATTCAATGAATGTGCAGGCAATAGTGGACCACCGCGGACTGTTCACAAATGTCATTACCAAATTTCCAGGGAGTGTGCATGATGCATTCATCTTCCGACACTGCATCATAAACCAGAGCTTCTAGGATGGCACATATGGAAATGCATTGCTTGTGGGTAAGTACCAACTGAACACACCACATGCTCAAAAAACACAATCATGTTGACCCATCAAGAGGGAGGATGTAAATACATTGCCTAGGTACTCATGGGGGGGGCACAAAATGCATGGGCACATGCTGATGTATTGTGTATGAGGATGAGGTATACAGTAGGGGTGGGCGGAATTTGCGAAATCCACTTTCGCAAATTATCGCAAAAATGTTTAAAATTATCGCAAACAAGCGGAAATATTGCGAAGATGCGGAATTTTTTTTCCCGCATGTTCGCGAGATTTTCTGCATGGTTGCGGGTCGCCAACTTACCCATGTGGTTGCTCGCGGGCGCGGCCGTCTTGTTTTGAGTTGTCTCGCGGTGCATGATCGCGAGAAGAAAGACGTGATCGCGCGACGCATGACGTCACTGCGGGCACGAGCTGTCGCGAGACAGCGCAAATGGCTAAAAACAATCCAACATCTCATGGAGAACGCGACCGGATCAAGAAAACTTGTCGGCGAACGCAGGGATTCAGGTAAGGCGATCGCGCGCGCGCGAGAATGTATTATTTTACAGCGCGAGCAAGAAACAAATTATCGCCAAGCTGCGGAAAGCGGACATTTTGACATTTTCGCGCTCTCCGTGGAACGCGAAAATGTCAAATTATCGCAATTTCCGCGAACGGAACAAAATTTTTGCCCAGGCCTAGTATACAGGCTCCACTGCGTAAAGCACGGGTACTCATAGTATGGCCCACGGGCTGCCAGTGGCCTGGCAAGCCTTTCTTGTTCGGCCGTGGACCTTGCAGTCATTGTACCTGTGTGCCATGTCTGCAGATTTCATAAGAGTGCCACCAAACACTGCAGCACCAGCGCGGACTCCGAGAGACCCTGCACCATGGGGGCTGTGCGAGTCCAGCAATAGTCAGAGTGGAGATGCATGTGCGCCAAGAGGTGAAATATAACAAAAACTTGTTTACAAGTAAATGGTCCATGAAAGACCTGTGAAGTACTGGGGTGTGGCTGTGTGTGTGTGCCCAGGAAGCTGTCCCAGCCCAGGCAGCCGGGGGGGGAGGTGACAGAGGGTGACAGAGGGAGAGAGAGGGAGAGAGAGAGAGAGAGAGAGCGAGCGAGAGAGAGATGTGTGTATGCCAGGTCTGGTGGCTCAGTGAACGAGGGTGTCCGCACCAGGGGCTGTGTCCAACCACATGGTCAGTTTCCTTTCTCTCTAGCCCTGCTCCCCAGATAGAAAGTATGTGAGTACCCATGGTGTAGAGTAACCCCCAGCACCGGGCCATCTATGTACCTAATCAAAGTCATCCTCACTGGTATCCCAGTCCGGTGTGTGGTCGCATTGTTGATGAAGATGATCATGTTGCAGTTCTTGTTGCTGGTGACCTATTAGGGTGATCCATCGTTGCATAAGTACTCACACATGTACAATCAGTGTGTCAATTCAGAGGTTTGTCGTGACCAAGGTTGTAACAATGCACTTTGATTGTAGGAAGTGCAGAGTGGGGCAAATGTGCATGCATAGGCCAGAACATGTGTCATGAAACCACCATACAGCGCCATTGGTGTTGAATGCAGTGTTGCTGGTGCTGCTGTTGATGGTGTCTAGTAGCATCTCCTCTCTCACTCTGCCACACATATTTCTCATTCTCACCCCTGTGATATGGTGTGTCATGCGGTTGCCCGATGAGTAAGTGGATGTCTATTCGGCCACTACTTGTGTTTTAAAATAGATAGGTCAAATGATAAAAAATTACAAATGCTAAGAAGTGTGCAAAGGTGAGCCATGCCATGTGTTTCAGGTTGGTGAAGTGTGTGGCCAGTCAGATCTGGTCAAATAAACCACATAGTGTAAATTATTTGGAGAGGTGGTGTCATGTGAGTTTCATGCCCTGCTAGTGACAGATGACCCAGGCCATGAAGTTTACGTTGTGTCAAAAGTTATTATTGAGGGTGTTTTCAAACCTTCACTGTCTCCAATGGGCATTGCAGGTGAGGTGGCTGAGGACTGTCCCTCGTTATCTCACGAAACATACAATTGCATGGCTTGTGTGGTGTCACAGGTCTGCCATCAGCATGAGATGCATGTCTGAATGTGAGCTGTGTCATGCGTGGCCGATGTCATTTTACCACTCATGTGGCGGTGACTGTGAGGAGTGTGGATCAGTGCCCTGGCTAGATGTCAGGAGAGCCAGGCTGCCTGTTGGTGTCTGTGGTTTTAGGGCAGGTCTCATTTCCATTTTGTACATTTGTAGTGACACGTATGCCACTGTGCAGCAAACACAAGCTAAATGGCTGGTTGGACGATCAACACTGAGGCAATGTACTCAGCATTGATGCTGCTAAATAGCCAGAAGCAACACATGTCTAATCTAAGTCAAAAAACTGCTAAAATCACAAGATAATAAACTGTCAACACTGCCAACATAGTATGCCTAATGAATCATGTACCCATCTATCCCTCACATGTCATAGGTTCTCAAGGATATGCTCTCTGCCCATGGATGATGACACCCATACGAAACCCCACCACCCAGGCACAGAGGCAGTACAATGCTACACATTGACGCACACGTGGTATCGTGGAGCGTACATTTGGCGTGCTCAAGTCACAACATTTGTGTCTGCACAAATGCCCCCTGGATACAAGTGCCTGCAGCACTGGGCGATGAACAGGATGATGACCAGGATCAGTGAGGTGGCCCACACCCCACAGCCACTGCGGCTGGAATTGCCCGAAGGGACAGGATCATAAATAATTTCTTCACATGAGCACATCACATTGTGAATGCCAAAAGTAAATACATGTATGTAGAAAAGGACCTCAAATACTGTTTGTGATAATAAACTCAACAAACATGCCCTGTCTGCAAGTTACTCTCCTGCATCAGTATATCACTATGAAATGTTACCATTGTACAATAATTGCAAGTAAGAGTACCAAAGTAAAATCATGCTGTGTATGTTTCATCATCCCAGAGAGTTGCAATAGTGCGTCAATCGTGCACAAGCTGACTTTACAATGAGTAACGCAGAAGACACAAAAGCCAGCTCCCAGGAATGAATGTCGGAACTAGCAGATTGGATGACACACCTCTGCATAAAGCTCAACTGTGAGAAGACTGACCTCCTCATCTCTGGTCCATCCACATCCACATGGGACAACCTCTGGTGGTTGTCTGCCCTTGTGAGCCTGCCCTCACTGACAGACCTTGCACGCAAGTTTGGCATCATCCCAAATCCTCCATCATCCTTACCAGCCAGATCTACTCCATTGCGTGCTACAGCTGTCTACTGATCTAACCTAATCCATTACAATGGATAACCCCAGGATGCATTAAAATTGTCACAAACGCACTCATCCCCAGCAGACTGGACTACTGCAACAAACTCAACGCAGGGATCTACAATACGCCACTACACAAGTTCTAACACAGCCTGAAAGCTGCAAACACACCTCACAAACACAAGAGGCAACACATACAGAACATCCAATGTATCACCGACAAGGAGAAAGTAACCCTCAAACTACTCACACACACCTACAATTCATTACACATCATCAGGCACAAAGACATCCACGAGAGAGTCAACCTCAACATCCCCAAGAGGAACTGCTGTTCTGACAACCTTGCAGACTCGACCGGGATCGGAAAATAACGAGGCTGAGGAAGAGCTGCCACCTACGTCGCCAGCAAAGCCATGGACGAGATGAAAGTCAACATCAAACAATCTCCCACCCAGCACGCTTACATGCGGAACGACAAGACATGGCTATTTGGCTGAGGCGAAGCTGCACTCCCACTCCCCCACATCGACTTCTGAGCCTTACGTGTGAGTAGGGCACATCGCGCCCACCCTTATTGTCGGATTGATCTGCGCACATACTCATCACCTACAGACCACCCCAGGGGAGCAGTGCCCTAACAATTCACATCTCTTTTTTGAATGAATGTCTGTGAAATTACCAAAAGAGGTGGGGATGAGTAATATTACATGCCATTTTGGGTGTCAACTGTCTTTGAACATAAAAGGTAGTCTGTGTATACCCCTGAGGAAGTGTTGTCTATGGAACAATAATTCCCATTCTGTTGGGTGCAGGGGGATAGACAGTACCTGGGTCTCCAACTGGCTATGACTCTTGCCTGTACAGTGAAGCTCAAATATTCAACACTGTTGGATGAGACGGCTAAGGCGCTGGATGACTGCTCAAAACTGTGCCTCACATGGCTGGGATGCATAGCGGGAGTGAAAATGTTGATTTTTCCACGCATTACCTATGTATTTCATTTGGACATATGGTGTCCCACCCCAGTGCACTCACACAATTGCAAGCCCTCATTAATAAGTCTGTCAGGGAGGGCAAGCGGCCTTGCCTCTCACTTGTGCAGCTTACACACCCAAAAATGCAAGGTGGCCTGGGATTGCCCCTCATTGGTGGCTACTACCAAGCCACATGCCTTTGATATATAGTGGAATGGAATAGGCTGCTTTTGGAGAAGCACTGGAACTTCATGGACCAGTCTGTGGCGGGCAAAAACATCTGGATATAACTGTGACTAGCCCATAAGCACTGGCCCTGGAGCTTGTACTCTGCCGGTTAGGGCACCCACCCACAAGATCTTGGACAGGGTGGCAGTACGGAAGGGGTGGACCTCTTTCCTCTCACCGATGAACTACAGCGTGGATAACCCGGACTTGCACCCGGGTCAGGAATCAGCGATATTCCATCGCTGGCGAGAACAGGGCTGCAAGAGCATAGGGTCTATCTTTGATCTAGAAAGGCTTGTGCCCTATCTGCGGCCCCTACAGGATTATGATTTGCCCGCTGCTGATGTGTATTCATAACGCCAAATAACACACTGGGTCACGGGACTCGAGGATGTTTACATCATATGAGAAGTGGTTAGCGCGTAAGGAGGACAAACATTCCGTCATATCTGAGCTGTGCAAAATGCTTTCGACCAGTCCGAGTGGTCAGTGCACAAAAGCGCAGGTTTTGTGGTAAATGTAGCTGGGGAGGCCGATTTCCTCCAAGGAATGGGAACGTATCCTGTATCGCGCACACCACACTGCGCACAGTGTAGAGGGGGCTGGAACCTCCTTCAAGGTTTGCATTCATTGGTGTTGCACACCTGTGCAACTACATGTCTGGGATAAAAGCAAGCCAGATCGCTGCTGTTGGGGATGCTGAATGACTGGTACCCTCGTGCACTTACTCTGGCATTGTCCAAAATTGAAAAGATACTGGGGTGAGTCCTTAGATAACATAGATACAGCGTGCGACATTGCAATGCCCGGCGCACCGGAGTACACTCTCCTTGGCCTCTCACATCTGAAGGCCTTCCCACTAACATCCCTCAGGGGTAGGCAAATAGTCCCAGCGTTGCTGGCGGACAGGCAGGTTATCCTAGCACAGTGGGGTACAGTGGCAGTTCCAGGCCTCCTGTCCTGGTTACAACGTCTAAGGAACCTATTAGCTGTGGAGCGTCTGTCTTGGGGTGCAGAGGGAAGGGTGAGAGGTTTTGCAACTCTGTGTTGCCCCTTTGTGATTTTATTGTCCCGAGATATGAGGGAAGTCACATGCCCAAAGTACTTGCAGGTCTGACGCATTCCACCGATGGGGCAATCATTCGCCGCTGCTCACACAGTGGATTGACGAGGGGGCTCCCTTCCACACATATTGTGTATGCTTACTATCATCTAGGGAGGCTGCAACTGGTGCGGAAGGTGGGGTTGTGGGAGGGTTATTGGGGAAGGGGTTTCTTTTCTCCCTTGTTCTTGATTGTTTCACTTGTCTGTTTTACATGTTTATTCTCTGGAAAATGGAAGACGCTCTTAGTGGCTTGTTTGCTCTGCCGGTATACGGCCGGCCTCCGGCTTGCGGCTTAAATGCTGTGTAAATGCTCACAATACTTGCACGGCCGGCCTCCGGATGTAGGCAGCAAGCTGTGTTTGCCAAATATTTCTGCCTTTCTATAAAAATATGTAACCCTAAAATGGAGTCTGCCTTCATTGGGCAAACTTATCTTCACATTGTATTATTGTGCTGTGATCAGAGCTTTGGCCTGACTGTCCATCATTGTCTGAAAAATGTCGGGGCGTGATATTTTTATCTCAAACACGATGATATTCCCCCGCGCATTTGAAAGGACATGGCTGGACACACTCCGTAATACTGTATCAGCATCAGGCCAGTAGCGGCCTCTTAGCGTGAAGAAACCAATTGCGATCTATGAAACATGCAGCATGCACATTACAATAAGCCTGAGTACATTAGCGGCCCCTTAGCATGCAGTTTCTGATCGCATGTATTCAGCCTGAGTACATTAGCTGCCCCTTAGCGTGCAGATTATGAGCGCATTGAATAAAACTGTCCGCATACACATTACAGTAAGCCTAAGGACATTAGCTGCCCCTTAGCGTGCAGATTCTGATCTCATTAATTCAGCCTGAGTACATTAGCGGACCCTTAGCGTTCAGATTATGATCGCATTGAATAAAACTGGCCGCATACACATTACATTAAGCCTAAGGACATTAGCGGCCCCTTAGCGTGCAGATTCTGATCGCATTTATTCACCCTGAGTACATTAGCGGACCCTTAGCGTTCAGATTATGATTGCATTTAATAAAATGGGCCGCATACACATTACAGTATCAGCCTGAGTACATTAGCGGCCCCTTAGCGTGCAGATGTTTGTTGCTTTGTACAAAAACTGCCTCTAACACACAGGAAGTGATGCATGCCGGCTTCCTGTCTCCCTTGGGTGGGCATTCACTTTCACTTTCTCTTTTGAGCATATTGTGGTTGATTTGGCTGAGTGAAGGAGGTGTCTTGTAGATTGTGCTGTTGGAGAGGGGATTTTGGAGTGTTGCTGTGTTGCTGTGTCCTGTCTAAAGTGTCTTTTTGAATTATTTTAAATTTTATTTACTTTTTACTGTCCTCAGTCTTGTTGTGTTTGTTGTGGGTTATTTTAGTGTCTGTCATTAGAGGGTTTTCTTTTGGTAGAGAACTGGGGTGCTGGGAGATGCCGGCTGTGGGAAGGTCAGGGCGGATGTCAGAGGGAGCATTGGGGGGCTTCCTGTGGCTGGTGCGGTGCTACCTACCTCTGATGTTGGAGAGGGGAGGACGTATCCTGCAGGGCTACAGTGTGGCAGTGCGGAAGTTGCGGTCGGAGCGTGTGCGGGTGCAGATGCTCCGCTGCTACAAAGTCAACAGGACCGTGCACCAGTGGAAGCACCGCTGGCAGGACATGCTGGCACGGGAGGCCGACCTGCTGGACTACACAGGAGTCATGCCTGGCATCCAGGGTGGTAAGTACCAATTCCCTTTTTGTCCATGACTAATGTTACGTACATATATGAGTGACGTGTGTGACAAGAAGATGTGATGTCTTTATGCTGTCTCAAGACCGTGACACTGTAACAAAGTGGTTAATGCAATGCGACTTGCTAAAAATACTTGCGCAAGATGGCTTTGACTTTGGATTTGTATGACTCACTCTTCCCACTACAGCGTGTGCAACAGTAGGGAAGGTGTTGGGATAGTCAATACAAATATCCATTATTGATGTGCGCCATGCAGTGCAAGGAGGAGTGACGATTGGCATTGCAATGACCGCGTAGATTACGTTTGCCACTGGAAATACCACATAAGAATGGAGATCCCCGGTGTTAACCATCCCAAAATATACATGCTTAATGTGAGCGTATAGTCAGCAGGAAGGGTTGCAGGGTGCGTGGCGGTGTTTGCATGTTGAAGTATAGCAAGGGGCGTGTCTGTTGAAGAGCATTGTTCAGAGTTAGTGCTTAGAGATGGGGATCAACGTTGCCTGTCAGAGGTGTAGCGGAAGGTTGCCACAGGCCATGTCTGCAAGGTAGGAAAAGGAGCAGACTCACGATCTGGTCACTCTGGGGTGGGGGAACACGGCATAGGCCAGCTGGTCTGATCGTTGAGTCCTTTGATGTGCCATGGAAAGTGAGTTGGACTGTAAGGTATGTTGGCCCAGTGTTGTGGATGGCTGTGTGAGCCTGGGTGAATATCTTGAAGGTGACTCTAGCTTTGATGTGGAGACAGTGGAGTGTGCGCAGGTGGTGGGAGGTGTGACAGGGTCCTGGCAGTGTGAGGAACAGTCTTGTGGTTGCATTTGAGATGTCCTGCTGCTTACGGATGTGGTTCATGTAAATTCTGTCATGGACTGTGGTGCCGTAGTAGGGTGAGCTGTCGCACAGGGCATGAGTGAATGTCTATGTGTGTTTGAGTAGGAGTCATTTGACTGTCTGACATAGGAGGCAGAGTGTGTGGAAGCAGGATGATGGCTTGACTTTGTCCATCAACAGTCAGTGATACACATGTCAATGTATGTGCCTATTTCCGAGCAACTAATGCTGCCAACTAGGCATTTACACTGCAGTTGTGTTGGCAATAGGCCATTAGCATTTACTCCCATCTTCATTTGCGCAGCCTAGTCAAGATGGCACACTTACATGCTGTAAACATCGTCCAAGGGGCGTGCAGTGGGTGTAGCATTGTGCACAATGAGGCAGTGCATTTATGTCTGTACAAGGTCAGACATCTTGGCACAGTGATACCTAAGGTATGCTGCATAGCACAGAACCAGAAGTGGCAGGGTGTAGCTCAGATCCAGATTTGTCAATGGAGTGTTACACAAAAACATCCTATAGATGTGTGTGTCAATTGAAATTTGATATTTGTGCACTGCAATGGTGTTGACAGGCTATGTCCGTGTGGACATTCCATGCTGGACTCAGGATCATGTGTACCAACTCAGTTGACACAATTGGTGACACCACTCAACACACATTTCATACGCATGCATTAGCTATGCATAATTTGATGTCACATAGATTGGCAAATCTAGCCTGCAGCAACAATATCTGTGTGTACGCATTAGCCATAACAATTACACAACCCTCATGAACCCAGGGTGCCATTACAATGTGTAATCCATTGTAACAGTTTGAGTAGTTGATGCATGCGTGTTCATCTCTACTATGGAGAGAGATTGGTGGTTACAACACATGCATGAGTGGCAGCATTCATACACCAAACATGTTTCCATGTGTATGGCATGATGCAGCATGATTGCAAGTGTGAGTAGGGCAGTCCCAGTCCTGTTTTTGTGCATGTAGTGTGAGACTACAATAGGTAGTTAGTTACCTGCACACATACACCCTTGCCTGTCTTGGCACTGACTTGATGTATTGCACACAGTTCCTGGGGGACACACTTGCTGGCTGCACATGTGCATTGTACTTTTGATGCAGCTGTCTGTCACAGGATGGGAGAGGGTTGTGCTGTGCACATAGGGGTTATGCCTCTCGAATGAAGTCAATTGTATATGTCACCCACAGCCTGGTTGTCCAATGGTGCCATGTTTGTAGCGTGTCATTATCTTTCAGTTGTGTCAGTGCATGTACCATGCCATGCACTGTCATGACAGTCTCCACAGCATGTAGTTATTGAATCATGCATAGACATTGGGTTTTAACAGGTCAGTCCTTGACTTAACAGGGTGAAGCAGATGTGTTGCCTCCCATGTTGTTTTTAACTTGTAATACAGATATCATGTTGGACGGTTACATAGTGTAGGGGACAGAAAACTGACATTGAGTTATTTTTTTTACAGACAACATGACACCTGAGGAGCAGCACAAATTCCAGGTCACCAAGGACCGGTACCCCCATGTGAGGAAGGTCTATAAGGGTTTTCTAATGATGGCAAGGAGGTACGGGCCGAGAAGAAGGCATTGACCTGGAAGTCGCTGCCAGAATGTGTCCTGAACGGCAGCAGCAACATACCCATGACCTCAGGTGCCAGTGTGGGCTCCCACACAGTCAATCCCCCTGCCGCAACACCCACACAGGTGCCAGTCCACCATGCGCCGCCACCTGCACCTGCACCAGCACCAGCACCTGCCCCCATGGATCCGGTACTGACCCAACTTATGCAGATGGTACGGAACAACACCAAAATCCTGACTGACATTCGCAGGGAACTTCTGTACCTCAACCGGCATCTCCACGAGATCCGGAGTCACCTCGGACTGCAATAAAGACTGCCCCTGTTCTCACCCATCCCCCTCTTCTCCCTTCCCACAATGCCCCTATGTTTGTATTATGTTGTGTTATGTTATAGTTGTGTGTGTTAGTTAGAATAGCTTTAGTGTAGGCTTAGTTAGTATTAGATTTAGACTTTTTTACTTATTGAATGTTATAGGATTTGGGGGTAGGTTTCATTTATCTTTGGGTGGGGGGTTGATGTCTTTATTCATTTTGTGTGTTTGTAAATAGTTAGGGTAGATAGTTTTTGTTAGTATAAATATTTGTAGTTAATTTAGGGCTAGAGTTAGGGTCATAGATTAGTGTAGGGTTTTTGTATATTTCATATTGTTGTATAAATCTTGTTAAGTTTTAGATTTCTGCTTGCACTTATATCATGGCTGATGTGGGGTAGTGGGGTTTGCTCCATTGTCTGCAACTCATACCATCACTGGAGTAATCATTGTATGTGTAACTATGGTCCTGACCTGTCACTCAGCAGGATGGATTGAGGCCAGATACCTTAGATGTGAGCACAATGACCTTGCATGCCTGATAGATTAGCAAATATGGTTTACGGTCTACTATGGTGACAGTTTATTGTGACCTTCAACATCTCACATGTTCCTGGGCATGGCCAATCGGTCTCCATTCCATGCATGCTGTTGGTCATTTGTGTGTCCATTGTTAACGTCACATGGCACGACAGTGTTAGTGAGTCACATGAGTTATATAAGACTGAGTCATGACTTTGGAATAGAGGTCATTCACAGGTGTCTTTTAGGATTTGCACTGTTCGGAATACAGACTTAACTTCGAGTTTCTTGCTTTTGTGACACACTTAATCATTAGAGTTATGCTTTTGGACCTGATGATATTTGGTTGCAGGCACACAGTTCTGCTGCACACAAGTGGTGACATGCTGCATTGCTCCCTGTACCAACAGTGCCATAGCCACTTATCCCAGCTGTAACTTTCGCATTGGCTCATAGTGATGACACCCTTGTAATCTTGGCACTGATTCAGACTATATGCTAAGTGCAGTTCAACTGACATCCGTGGGCAATATGTGGGCACTTCATGGCAGTGCTCTGAAGTTCGTTTGGCATTGTTTGTGCACAGGTAGGGGCTGACTGACGCTATGCACTTTGTCTTCAGTTACTATTGTAGACTCAACTTCAGTGTGGCTTACTTTGTAGTTCCATGTATGTATGTTAGACCTGTGCCCTTGGGTCTCATCAGCAATGTGAATCTGTTGTGAACACCTAGAGATGTGACATGCAATGTGCTACATCACAACAATCTTTGACCAACACGTCCTGTGTAGGGCGATATGCCAGGAGATTATGCTTTGCTATCCTTCTTGGTGACACTACTTGTGTCCTGCAACAGACTTGTACATGTTGTCACACATGCATATTGTAAGAAAGTGGCTCTGTATATACTGTTCCCAAATAGGTACAGTGTACACAGAGTCAACAGTCCCCAGAGGTTTGGGAGAGGTTAAAGTTAGATATAACCTTACTCTCTAAAGTGGTAGCTTGGTCAAGCAGTAAGGCAGTATCAGAGGACAGTGCAAAGCATTTGTTGTACACACTCAGTCAGAAAATGGTCTCACACACTCAAGAACTGAACTCTAGGCCAATGGTTTATATAAAAAAAATATATGGTTGTTTTATTTTAGAACCAACAATAGGTATCAAAATATACTTCCTCAGAATGAGAGGCTTTAGTTACATACTTTTGCAATATGCAATTGACTTTGGTAGGTAATAGTTACAAGTTGTTGCAATAGGCAACACAATTTCAAACACAATAATACATTGAGCTCAATGTGAGTTTGAAGTTATTTGCAATAGATTACTTCCAGGATTACTTTTCTAATTCAAGGACTGGATCCTAGATTCAGTCCTGGGAAAGGTCTTGGAAACAAGTGAGTAAATTCGTTGTAGTTACTGTTGTGATTTTTAGGCAAGATTTTGCTATTTCAAAAGTTGATACTTAGAAGAAATTTAACAGAAAAACGGGCAATGATTTCCTATGGAAGAAAATTGGGTTATTGGTAAGTACGGTTGTGAGTGCTTTTCAGGGTCAGTGGTGGGCACCAAGATCCAGCAGTGGGATCTCTCCTAATAGCAGGTGAGTATTTCCGTTTTTGTTACTCGGTTGATTTTAGGTGAATATTTTAAGTTTTAGAATCTCCACACTGAGAAGAAATTTCTGATGAAACCAATCAATGTTACCCTATGGGATAAAATTGGGTTATCGACTTTTGGGTAAGTTCTCGACTGGCAAAGTTAAGGTTCTGGGCACAGACTCAAGGGTCTCTCAGGGTCAGGTTGGTACAGTTGTTACACCCTCTGCGGCGGACGGGTGCAGAGTGAGTCTGGCCCGATGTTATCCTATGGGAGGCAGTGGGGCCTTGGTTAATGGCTGCTGACTTGCAGGCCACGCGGCTGTGGGAGCTGGGCTCCTGGTCACTTGCTCAGGGAAAATGGGGAAGTAGGTAGGAGTAGAAGTTATACTGCCAGGCCCACTCGGGCGGCTGGGTGCAGGGTGCCTTTGACCCTTCGGGCGCTCAATGGATTGCAATGGGAAAGCTTCAGGACGAACAAAGGCTGCAAGCTCGGGCTCGAAGATTCTTCAGGTGCCACCACCACTTCGGGAGGTAATTTGGGTAGTTGGAGGATGGGTATGTACCCAGGAGTCGGGCACAGGGGGCCGCAAGGCACCGGGTGCAGGGGTGACTTTTGGTGTCGGGAAATCTTACCCTCTGTTGATCATGGTTGGGGGGTCCCTGTTTCTGAGGCTGCAGGCGTCGTCATGAGCATTGAGGTGAGCCCTTGGAGGCCAGATTTGGGGTCACAGTTGCCGGGAGGATGTCATCGGGGTCTTTGTCCACTCCGGCACAGGCTAGTCTTGGCGGGTGCAGAGTGTGCAGGGTTTGCTGTTCTGGGACGATGCCAGGGGTTAGAAACTTGCTTTGAGCAGAGCTACTGCTCATGGGAGTCCCAGATGCTCAGAGTCACAAAGTAGCCAGGTCCTCCGGGGTTTGTGAGGTTGCTGGCCACAAGTGGGGTCGGGATTTAGCAGGAACAGGTTCGAGGGTCGACAGGCCGGTAGGGCTGGGGCCAAAGCAGTTGATGTCTTCCTCTTCTTAGCAGCTGCACGGCAGGTCTTCTTTCTTCTTGCTCTTCTTTGATTTTTTGGAATATGGAATCTGGAGAAGGAAGGTTCAGGGTGCCTCTAAATACTAGATTTAGGTGTGTTACAGGTAGGTAAAGGGCAGGGACCAATGAGCCCCTGCCCTGGGGTGGGTACACACCCTATCCTGCCACTCTCCTGTGGGAGGGGGGCAGTAGCCTAGTCCTGATTGTACAGGGCTTCCCATCTTCAAGATGGCGAGTGCCCGGAGATGTGCTTCACCTCGCCTCCCCCACCTGAGGGTTGGGGTGGGCAGGCTGGCACATCCCCTGTCCTTACTTGGGTTTCCGGCCAGTCTTCCCGCCAGAGTGGGGGTCAGAACCAGGGGGGGGGGGCAGTTTGCTGGGTACAGCAAGTGGCCTGGAGAAGCTCACAGAGGCGGCATGCCTGTGGAGCTTCCCCTGGCCATCCTGGGGGAGGAGACCTAGCACCTCACCCAGGATGTCCATTGTTGCAGGCCCAGCAGAGCAGGGGCTCTCCACCCTGGGGTCCAGAAACATGTCTGCTGTGTGGCAGCCTAGGCAGCCTCCAAGAACAGACGTGGAGCGTAGGTTAGTTTTCAGGGGGCATCTCTAAGATGCCCTCTGTAGTGCTTTGTACATTAAATCACACACTGGCATCAGTGCGGGTTTAATGTGCTGAGAAGTTTGATACCAAACTTCTCAGTCTTCAGTGTTCCCATTATGGTGCTGTGGAGTTCGTGTTCGACGAGCTCTCTGCACCATATACTCTTAAATGGCAGCACTGCACTTACAGTGCCCAGGAATGGACCGGAGTACTGTAGGTGCAGAGGGCCCATGGTCTTGTGCCCACACCACTGGCATAGGGCACCCAGCTAGAGGGGTGGCTGATGTATGCCAGGGCAGTGTAGGTTGTGGGCATTGCACACAGGGGTGTGTGCCATGCAGACTCTTTGTTTTACCTTGTACCCAGACACTCTGTCTGCAAGGGTGGTGTGGTTGTGTTAGGGTACAGGGCCTCTAAGGGTGTCACAATAAGTGCTGCAGCCATTAGAGGCCTTCCCTGGTCACAAGGCCCTGGGTACCTAGGGTACCATTTACCAGGGGCTGACATGTGGCCAGGGTTTTCCAATTTTGAATTTTAGTGTTTTAGGGAAGGAACATAGGCCCTGGGCACCTGATTGGCAGGAGTCCAGGGCACACTCAGTCAAAGTCCAGTCAGCAGTTCAGCATAAGTGGGGGAATACCATGCAAGAAAGATGGCACTTTATCACACATATGTCATACATGGACGGGAGTCAGAGATGGTATATAGCTAGATTGTGCTATTTGATCAATGTGGTCAGTGCAATTTGGTCCGTGTAATCTCGTGTGGCCCCCTGTGCCCCTTCTTCACTGTCTGCCTCCGGTTGTCTCATCTGTACCTTCATCGCAAGTGTAATTTAGTTTGGCCCACTGTGCCCCCTTCTGCCGGGTTTATTTGTATTGCTCATTTACATTTCTTACCCTGTATTCGGACACGTGTTTTGCTAACCGCCTCCGCTCTCCCTTCCCGCCACAGTATCCCCTGCTGAGCCGCACAGCAAAACGCCCATTCGTACCGCCCACATGCCAGGCTGATCCTCCGGCCTCCCCTTCCTCTGGCGTACGTCCACGCCGGGACTGCGCAAATTGCAGGAAAATCCAGGGCCCGCAAACGCAACTACACACGTTGCCACTACGATGATAGCACCCTCAATGCCCTCAACATAGGACGATCACACACCTGCTTCCTGCCCGGACCAGAACGCACACAAGGACACCTCTCCTGCCGGAACTGCATCGTCACCAGCATCCGATCAGCAAATCCACCCACTGGGTTGGAAGCCAACTACCTCAGATGCATTCTCCCCAACACCTGCCACGGACGCCAACCCACAAGTGAACTCTGGGACCTACTCAACTCAAACTCCCCAGACACGGTCTTTATGACAGTGACCTAATTGTACCCCTTCAGCGGAATACTACCATAGCCATAGCCATCCTGTACAGCTACAAGATCAACCACAGGGACCACACCAATGGAGTAGGAGTAGGAGTAGGAATTTCCATCGTCAACAGGAACACTCTCAGAGTCTCAACCAACAACAACGACATCCTCATCAACGCCGAACACCTGCACTTACAGATCCACAACAATACCAACATCACCCTCAGAGTAACCCGCGTCTACTGAGCCTCCAGACCCCAAACACAGTTCTGCAACTCGATTGCCAACTTTGTCAGTACACACGCCCTCACATCCACAGACTACATCCTTCACGTTGACCTGAACTTCCACCTCATGTACATTAACGGCATCGTATCCACCACCCTGATCGACAACTTGGCCAAGCTCGGACTCATACAACTTGTCACGACATCCACCCACCACAACAGCAACACGCTTAACCACATATTCTCCGCAAGCTCCCACGTCTACTCAAACCACACAACCAACCTCCACTGGAACAACCATCGATGCATCAACTTCGCCTTCCATAAAGACACCACGCACCACCACACCCAACAGATCCACTGGCACTGCTGGAGCAAAGTCACAGAAGCCCAGCTAACCACCAGCCTTGCCCGGAGCA
Organism: Triturus cristatus; assembly: GCF_964204655.1. Lineage (NCBI taxonomy): Eukaryota > Metazoa > Chordata > Amphibia > Caudata > Salamandridae > Triturus > Triturus cristatus. Next base: position 1,077,297,751 of record NC_140584.1, on the reverse strand, counting down.
CAACCCCCGACAATGACTCCACCGCCCAGAACCTCAGACAAAGGATCGGCGGCTGCGCCAACACACTCGACCAGATTAAGACACATTCCAACAGACACACCAGCAAGTAAGCCAGCTGGTTCAATGCAGAACACCAGGCCTCAATGCCGAGCTGCCATGAGCTAGTGAAGGAATTGCACCGTGAACAGACACTGGACAGCTACGCAACCCACAAAGACGCCACACGCAGACACCATCACCTCATCAGATACGCAATCGCGCCTTCTTCAAAGACCGCATAGCCAACAACGCACACACCAGCTAAGTGCTCTTCAACCTAGTGAAAGAACGCTCCAACACCAGCTCCAACACCAACAACATCCCACCTTTGCAAGACCTGTGCAACTCCTTTGACACTTTCGTCCACTGGAAGGGTGCAGACATCCACGACAGCTACAACACCACGACTGCCATGAATAGCACTGAGGCCGCCATCCCCACGGACACCATCCGCACCAACCCCCTGCTCTCCTGGACCAACATAAACAAGACAAACACAATGAAAATCTGGTACAACATCCACTCCGGATCAACGTCAGACACATGCCCACACCACATCTGCTCCAAAGCCAGCACCACCATTGCACCCCATTTCCAGATGAGCATCAATATCTCCTTCGAAAATTCAACATTCACGTAGAGCTGGAAGCACGCCGAGATCAAACCCTTACTCCACAAACCAAAGACTGACCCCAAGGACCTCCTGAACTTACGTCCCACCTCCCTGCTACCATTCCTGTGAGGAGTCATTGCTAAGACCATCAAAAGAGAACTGACCCACTAACTCTATGGGAACAGCATCCTGGATCCGTTCCATTCACGCTTCAGCGGCAACTCCTGCAGCAAACTAGACTCATCTCCACCACCAATTACATAATGCCACGGATGGACAACAGTGAAACAGCAGCACTCATTGGCCAGGACCTGTAATTCGCAAACACTGTCTTGCACCGCACACTATGCACACGCATACACGACACCGAGATCAGAGACAAGGCTCGTGACTGGACAACCTCCTTCCTCTCCGGCAAAACCCAGCCCGCCCGCCAGCACCCTTCCTGCTCAGAATCCACATTAATCTTCAGCGGCTTACCCCAGGGCTCATCCCTCACACAACATTGTTCTAAATGTACATGTCACCACTCGCACACGTTACCTGACTGCACAGCCTCAACATCATCTCCTACAAGAACGACAGCCAGCTGATCTTCTCCCTCACCATGGCCACCCTCACTTACACAACCAAACACCATGTAGGACTGTAAGCGTGTCTGGAACTGTAGTGTTGTTGAACTGTTTTTGTTTCTCTGGTACGCTGCTCACAGCAGACAGCGAGATGTACTCTATTTCAAATAATAAACAGATTAAAAAAAAAAAATAAAAATGTAGGACTGTAAGCTGTTGCCGAATGGAGGAAGAACTGCCAACAGGAGATTAACTTGGACAAGACAGAAATGCTCATCCTCGGATCCACCCCCTCCACCTGGGACACCTCCTGGTGTGCGGCTGCCCTGGGAACAGATCCAACACCAACCAACCACGCACTCAACATGGGGTTCAACATCAACTCTACTCTCTCAATGCCAAAGCAGGTAAACGCCGTCTCGTCCTCCTGCTTCATCACCCTCCAGATGCTTGTCAAGTTCTACAGGTGGCTTCCCACCGAAACATGGAGAACAGTCACACAGGCACTAATCAGCAGCAAGTTGGAATACGTAAACACCCTCAATACAGGAGCCTCGACCAAACTCTGAAAACGATTTAAACGCATTCAAAACGCCTCAGCACGCCTGGTCTTCAACATCCCTCGCTGACAGCACATCACACCCCACCTGGTAGACCTGCACTGGCTCACCGCCAACAAGTGTATCACCTCCACGCTCCTGACCCATGCACACAAGCCACTCCACTACACCGTACCTGCATACCTCAACAGACGACTCAGCTTGTGCACCCCAAACCAGCAGGTCCGCTCTGCTCACATCGCAATCGCCACAGTCCCCCGCATCTGAAAAGCGATCTCCTGCGGAAGGTCATTATGCCACCTCGCCGCTAAGAACTGGAACACTCTCTCCACCCTCCTGCAGCAGGCACAGGACATGCTAACCTTAATGAGACTCTTCAAGAACGGGATTTTCAAGCAGTGGCAGACTCCCACCTCCACGCGCCTTGAGACACTCATGGGTTAGTGGTGCACTTTAAAGATGTTGTGATAGGAATATTAGATTGATTACTTTTGCACATACACGGTCATCTCACTGCCTATCCGTGTCAGGTGACACATGTACATTGATTGTATTTCCCTTGCAGGATCTTCTTGTGAATTCACAGCCCCTTACTTATTGCCTTAGTTAAATACTTGATTGGTCATGGAAACACGTATCTGTGTGATTTTAGGGAATTTATTTACAAGACAAGGTTTGGACTGGACCAGAAGTGGTCCATGCGACACAGGATTGGCAGGATGCCCGTTGGAGTGGCAGGCAGAGTCCATTGTGAGTGACAGAGCCAGGGGAAGAGGCGGAGTTTGCAGGGCCATTGTCAATGAAAAAAGAGATTTTCTGCAGGTCAATGTGTGGGTCCAAGCTGTGTGTTGGTGAACGTCAGAAGACAGTGGAAGGTGAAGGTCAGTGGAATGATGGTATGTACAATCCGATGCTGTGACAGGCCTTTGAACGTCACTGGTAGGTGTACTTGCGCAATACCATAGTGGCAGTTTCATCCTCATATTCGTCCTCTGATGTGTCATGTGTCTCACATGTGGGTGGTGGTATGGTGGGAGCAGCACTGTGAGGCGCAGACACATCAGGGTGCGGAGCTGAGGATGTGGATGCGCCAGCAGCGTCAGATGTGATATGATGTAGCAGGGCCTGCCATGTCCGTTCAAGATTGCGCTGGTGTTTAACCGTGGCAGCCATCTGTTTAAGTTCCCTCCGCTCCCTGACCTCCATTATCCCTGACAGTCTGGATAATGCAGCACAGACACTACTGGAGCTATCCTGCCGGGACAGTGTGTCCGCTCTCCGGATCAGGACCCCAGCAATGTCATCCAGGGTGCGTTGGATATTATTGAGGGGTGTGTGGATGTCTGACATCCTCTGCATGTGGTTGTCGAGGTGATTCAGACACCCACGGAGCTCATCAAATTTGGCTGCCAGGCTCTCCAAACCCACCCGCACATAGTCCCATGTCTCACGTTGGACCTCAAGCACCATGGTGTGAAAGGCCATATATGGGTTACCTGGGTCCTGTGAGGCAGCTGTGGTGGGAGGTGCTTGCTGCTGGGTGGTTTGTGCAGTTGGTGGGCTGGGCGCAATGCTGCTGGGTGGCCCTGCTCCTGGAGTTGGTGTGGCAAAGGAATCCAGGAGACGCTGAAATTCATCCACATTGATGGTGGGGGTCTCCGACAAGTCATTGTGGCGGAGTGGGTCGTCCTGCTGTCCAGGAGGTGTTGTCTCTCCCTCTGAAATGTTCATGGGAGATACAGTTTAACAGTGGTATCCATGTATGGGCATGCATTATTTGACTTAACAATCAGACTGCGGGAGACTGTACATTATAGATATGTTGTACAATATGCATGTTAGTTTCTGGATGGTGATTATTTCAGAGACATCACGGATGTGAGGGTGTACTTGTACATTGTAATATCACAAGTTGCTTATGTGAGAAATGTGTCTTGACAGTGTCTACACACAAATGCTACCTGATGTGTCCTGGTTTGTGTTATGTGACTAATGCAGTTGGGAACACCTATTAGGCAATGTTGATGTACTTAGATTAGTATGTGTGTACACTGCATTGTGTGATGGTGGCACCTGCTGCCTATGTTTAGCTGCCCGTTGTCCCTTACATGAAATGGGCCTTTGACTTCTGTGTATGTACAATGCAGACATGTGGAGAGCTGTGTGGATTGTGTGTCCTTGTCAGAGTTGTGACACTTGTGCATAGTAGGTCATCAAGTGTCTTTTTCACATCAGGGGTTGTGTGTACATAAGGTTGTGACAGGGTGTGACATGCTCCCTTGAAGATGTGTTGCACACTCTGCAACATCAGGCAGGTGTCCTGCACCATGTACATCTCTTTGTCCTGCAGGCATGCTATCCATCATCCCCTATCACTTGCCTTATCAGTGTGGCTCAAGGAGTTGCAGCTTTGCAGGGGCTTGCACATGTGCATGTGTTTTGTGTGCTATTAGTTATGTGGAATTCTCTGCAGCATGTTATCAGGCACATTATCACCGCTTTTGCGGCAGTTTCATGCCACTGAAGCCGTGATAATTTTAAGAACGTCCTTGATTATATCCACCGTGTTTTTTCTACAGAGCTGTACTGTGTAGGACACATGTGCCTCTAAGTCGCTTTGGCTCCTTGTGATTTGTGTTGTGTGCATTGCGTCTGTCGTGTTTAGTCTTGCATGGTTTGCTTCCTGCACTTCTTTTGGATTACCCTTTCAGAGTATGGTGCAGCATGTATAGCAATTGTTGTTGCTGTCTGAGCAGACAGTGTCCACACCCATTACCCACAGATTTGGGCCCACATGTGGTGTGTGTGTGGCAGTGGTGGGCCATTTTGTGCATCATACCAGGCGGTGACCTTCTGTACTCTGCATAAGCGCTTTGATTTTAGAAGGGGGGACTTCATACTCCATGCAGCGATCACAGTGGATATTCGTGCGCATTGTAAAGGGGACCAAGCAGGACCTGAGCTTTCTTTAGGGTGCCAATACATATTGACAGCAGCTGTAAAGTTTAAGGCAGTCACATGCCTGTACATGCGCATGGATCTTGAGGAGCTGCCCCCGTTGGACATGCTTAATTGAAATGGGAGGTAGATGTAGAGAGAGAGATACCGGAAAGGGATTGTGCTGAGATTGTAGAGTAAGCATGGAGGTGCACCAGGTACGCCCGCTTCCAAATGCTTCTTTTTAATGTTTTACATCGCCTTACCTCACACCGGCAAAAAGTCAATGCATGTTTCAACACTGACTCATACGAATGCCCAAGGGTTCAGGGAGAGGGGGCATACTTCCCTCACATGATTTGTGTGTGACCACTTTGGGCTACTTATTGGACCGTAGTGATAGCACTATTGAAGGTGTTGACGGACAGGGAGGTAGATCTGGCATTGGGGGCTTGTATCCTACATTGCTTACCACACACGGCTCAAAGTGGGAATGCCGCAAGTTTATGGATCGGGGATTATTAGTGGCCATGAGGGGATATTACGATGCACTGGAAGGCAAGTGGGGCCATGAGTTTAGATCAATGGGAGTGAGAGTTCACCAAATTGGCAGAGTGTGATGGGATAGTTAGGCTACTACTGGTCAAGGGTACGGTGAGCAAGGGATCACTTGAGGCGGCTAGGGGATGGGACCATTTCTTTGGACCATTGGTGGACCAAGACAGTGAGAGCGATGTCAACACTGAGCCAGGTGAGCTGGTACCAGGGTAGGGTCTTTATAGCACGTAGATGTAACCATTCGACACCATTGTAGACATGCATGATGGGTGAATCTAAAGCGGCAGCCTGTATATTGTGTTTTTAGTGTTTACCTTCTGGATACCACAGATTACGCACTGCTAATGGCTATCAAGGGGTACAGAGCAACATGGGTAGTGACATGCCTTGAGGGAGTGTGAAATAGACTTTCGGATGGATTTATTTGTGATGATGGTGTTTGTTTATATGGCCTGTGTTGAAAATTGGTTGTTAATCCCCTTTTTACATGGTTCTTCATATTAAAGGTAGTAGAGGAGACATGAAATAGTAACGAGCCAAGGATCCTATGCTCAGACACTTGTACATCATAGTGAGGGGAGAGGGACTGGGGGCCATATTATCAAGATCAGCGTTAAAATTATCGCCGCTTTAACGGCAGAAAACTGCCGCTAAAGCGGCGATAATGGGCTTGATGATATGCCCTTGTGAATTCACATAGAAGCCCATGTTCTGATGTGAACAGGGGCTTCTATGGGAATTCACAAGGGCATATTATCAAGCTCATTATCGCCGCTTTAGTGGCAGTTTCCTGCCGCTAAAGCAGCAATAATTTTAATGCTGATCTTGATAATATGGCCCAAGGTTGGTGCGATTGTTAGATTTGAAGATCTAGCTTTCGCAGACATGAAGAGTTTTTGAATTTGCAAGAGAAAATAGTACATGCCATGCATTGACGTGGGGCGGGGATATGTGTGAATGCAGGTAAGTTGACTTTGGATGACTGAATGGATTTCATGGTGCGCCCTGCATTGCATTTTGCAATGGAGGGCACACGACTAAGGGGCATATTATCAAGGACGGCGTTAAAAATTATCGTTGCTTTATCGGCAGAAAACTGCAGCTAAAGCGGCAATAATGGGCTTGATAATATGCCCTGGAGAATTCCAATAGAAGTCCATGTTGTGGTGTCAACATGGGCTTCTATTGGAATTCTCCAGGGCATATTATCAAGCCCATTATCGCCGCTTTAGCGGCAGTTTTCTGCCGCTCAAGTGGCGATAATTTTAAAGCCGTCCTTGATAATATGCCCCATAATCCGTATTTTTGGTGTGACATTGCATGTGTTGTCGGTATGCAGAGTAACTTATTACTTTCTCATCTTGCTGTACGCAGTGCTGCATAGCATGTACAGGCAAGGGGGCATTTTTGTAGAACATGCATGAGGTTGTCACAATGTCCCCCTTGCCTCATCACCACACTTATCCAAATCATCTTCTCAAGGCCGCAACTCCCATGTGCCACAATGAGTATGCAGTGTGAATGTGACTGGTCACGTGCACGAGTAAGCATGCCAGCGACAAGCTCAGCACACCTGCAACATTGCACAAGTGTCTGGCTCGTGTGCAAGGTTGTGTGTGGCCCTCCAAGTCACCCTTGTTGGCCAAGCACATCCTTGCACACAAGTCGGACACATGTGCTATTTTGCAGGTGTGCTGGTCTTGCTGTTGGCATGCTTACTCGTGCACGTGATCAGTCACATTCACACTGCATACTCATTTTGGCACATGGGAGTTGCGGCCTTGTGGAGATGATTTGGATATGGGTTGTGATGGTGCAAGGGGTGCATTTTGGCAGCATGCTATATCTCTATGTGATGTGGCATTTTGCTATGTGATGTGGCACTTATTTTCTGGTCTGATGATGTACCTGGACTGTGTTTTTCTGACGTTTCAGTGCACATTTCAATGTCATTGTGTCCGTCAAAGTGTGTCTTGCAATGTTTATGTTGGAGCAGCTGATGTGTGTCCATGCCACTATGCACAGGGCTGCCTGGGACCTGAACCACAGTAATTGTGGGTATGCAATGCTATTTATTATACATGTGTGACATTCTGGCCATCCACCCCCATCGACCCACTCCATAGTTTGTACTCTCCCTGTGGTTGTGTCTGGTCACATTCAGCAGTGTCCCGACCCGGCACTTCAACCACCGTCTCCTCGGTGATGACTTGCGCCACCAATTCCTCCTGCTCATCCCGCTCCAGCAGGGGCCCTTGGCTACCACATGCAGTGGCCATGGCTGCCCTCCAGTTGGCTGCCATCTTCTCTTTCGTGTTCTTTTTGCTGTCATTCCAGCGCTTGTTTACCTCCTCCACGGTCCTCCTCTTCCTCTCTCCCACAGCATTGACCTTTGCTGTTATCTCCTCCCAGATCTGTTTTGTCCTGGACAATGGCACTGTCCTCCTGATGAATAGCTCCTGCTGATGTTCAGCCACCAGGCCATACAGGACCTGATTCTCCTGGTGACTGAACCTGGGGTGCCTCCTCCTCTTGGCCTTCCCCTGGCTCTCTCCCTGCTCCTCCTGGCTGGCTGTGGGGTTTGCTGTAGGCTTCGCGCTTGTCCCTGCTTCCTCCATGTCTCTGCTCTCTTCTCTGGTCTCCATTTTGTTTTTCTTTTTTTTTTGGCCTGCTTGGGGGCCTTTTATAGTGCATTTTCCCGCCTGCTGCATGCCAAATGCAGGCCTGTTGGCAATTGTCAGGCTGATTTTGGAGATAATTGGCTCAGCGCGACTTTTCGCGGCTTAGCGTGTGTTTTTTTATCACCAGCGCTAAGATTTTATCGCCATCCATTGGCGCCGGAACTGATAGCTATCGCTGGCTAGCGGCGCCTTGATAATACGTCGCTACTGCGACAATAAAACAAGGACTTCGCTGGCGATAACCTTTTTAGCGCTAAAAGCGCTTTGCGATAATTATCGCAATTTGTTGATGATATGCCCCTTATTTCCTTATTGCTGCTAATGGTTCTGTTGGAAAGTAAGGCTGACGATTTGTTACAGAAATGCCCGCACTGATTTTGCACATCTCAAGATATTTCCATTTGATATCTGAGACTTGATAAATATTTACTTGCCACATTAAAAAAACACTTCAATCCATCAACGCAATAGCAAGTATAATACAAAAATGAATCAGCAGTCACCGCCTTCATTTTAAATATGTAAGTGAATGTGCAAGACTTCATGGTAAACACTGGCTTGAGATAACACGCCTGTGTAGGTAAAACACAGCTGCCCTTCACATTTCCAAGAACCATATCACTACAATCAAAGAGCCTGATTCGCAAAAAACATTGGAAATCTGCTACTGTTGCGTTATTCCTTTATTTAGAGCAAATTTTCCACTTTTTATAGTTCACAAAACATTCTAAACAAAAGTTGCAACATTCCACAAGTAGGTCTCAAAGTCTCCGAAAAAAAACTATAAACAAAAATACCAATATGAATGAAACATAATCAACATGAGCAATGAAAAAGCTGAGAGGCATATGTATCAAGAGTTTTGTGTCGTCCTTGTGCCCTTTATCGTTGATGGCGCACAGTGCAACAATGTTTGTTGACGCTACCCATGGACCACCTCCTTCACGGATTCCCTCACCACCACCCTTTAACAGTGCCACTCAAGTCTCCATAACCACCCTCTCTCAGTTGCATTTAATTAGTTTTATAGCACCGCCACCGCCACTCATACCAGTTTACGGTGCCAGAGCACTTTGCATCACGCACACAACACAGAAAAAATCAATCATAGGTGTGTAAACCTGTGCATAGGAAACGTAACATAAGACAATAAGGATTACAAGGTGTAGGTGTAACATATCATCCATACTGGTAGGCAGGATAGTTTAAGATTGCTTGGTCTGGAGAAGCACAAATTGAGGGCGTTATTTACGAGGTTTTGGCAAGGAATCTTGCTGCGTTTGCCTGGGTCAAAAGAAAAGGGCAGGAATGCACCATATCTATGAGATGCAGAGCATTACTGTATTTTTCCCCTGCGCTGCGTACAATGGGCTGCATGTTGAAGGGCACACTAAGGTCTTTCCAAGAAGAAAGGGATCGACTGCAGAGGAAAGTGAAAGAGCTTTTGGACAGTATACAATGGGTGGAGTTTCCACCTCTCCTGCCTTCAAGTCGCTCCAGTTCCTTCAGCGCAGCTCTCAGTCCCTGCACTGAAGAGGAGGGGCAGGTGATTAACCACCCATCCCAATACCCCATTGCAACAATTCAGAGCCTTATCAAGAGTCTACAGACCTGCTCCAGAGTTCAGCACCTCTGCCAGCTGCCCCCTCTACAGGCAAGACTCTTGGCACCGGAGACCAAAGTCAAAGAGCTGGAAGCTCACATAGAACATAAAAGGAGAGAGTCTATTGATAAGCTGAAATGTCTGAACGACCTCCTTGTGGTGACCCTGGAGGAGTGCAAGAAGGATTCTTAGAGGCTGAGCATGATGCTGGGGAAACACGTGTCAGAGAGCACTGCACTGCACTTGGCTGTGCAGGCCAGTGAAAGACATATAGCGGTGCAGGATGTGCTACAGATGCTGTCAAATGCAAAGCTGGAGCTTCTACAACTAGTAAGAAATAACAGTTCTGCATCAACAGAAGAGACATAACAATGGTAGCGTGTTTAAAAGAATTTGAGCGCAAAAAGAAAATAATGCTTTCAGATGCCAGGACACTGCTCCATGAGGTGGAAGGTTTCCCAGGTCTGATGAGAAGGATTCCGGAGGAGACTTACAGAAATAATCTTCCAGCTGGAACAGTTTTGGGTGAAGTTGTGAAGGTGAGAAGTGTCTGAAATATTACCTCTGGAAACTCAGACAGGACCAGGCGTCCATTGAAATCACCATGGTAGAACTGGCTACGAAAGGTGCCACTCAACCGGTGGTCATGGCACGCATAAGTGATATCATCAAGGCCAATGTTGATGATACCATTGAGGCCTCACTAGACAGCTTACCTGGCTATACAAGGACACTCATTCTAGTACGACTTCAGCTTCTCCAGAACTTGTCAATGTGCAGTGAGCAAGTGTCAGATATAAAAGAAGGAAAACAGGATCTTGGAGCTGCAAGCCCTGGCCCATGCGCACCAGCAGAATGCGCACCTACTCCTTACGATCACCTGAAGTGGGAGCTAGAGGACGGAAGTGAAAGGCACCTGTCACCGATGAGCTTGAGAAGATGTACAGGTGGTAGCAGCTCGTGGAGAGAGGTAGTTGGTGACCATGGGCTGGAGGCTGATGAAGAGATTAATGGACACCAAGGATCGAGCATAATGTGGGACCTTCAGAAGTCCTTAGTTCAGAGCAACAAGCTGCAGGCTCATATCGAGATGCTTACAGTAGCGATTGAAAAGTCGATCATAAAGGACGGTGCCAATAAAAAGCAGTCCATTGAATTTACCAGGGATTTCTCAGAGACACAGCAACCTTCTCTTGGCCTATAAGAATTCAAGTAAGCAGGCTAATCAGTTGCGTCAGCTGGAGTACCAGTGGGAGATGATGCCAGGCAGGTGGCACCTAGTTCAAGCCCGGAAGTTATTAGAGACAATTGGGCAAATGGAGGTGGGTCATGCTGTGAGGATCCAAGACAAAACTTCATTGTGAGGCCTGTTCCACCACTGGAACCTTGGAGTTAATGCAAAATAGATAGGATGACCAGATTAAAAAAAATATCTTTTAACTAACCAATTATTTAGCAACACATCAACAGTTGTACAGCAATATTGGGAGACTCCGAGTACAGATAATTCCAAATCAACATTTGTGCTCAAAACTATAAGCATGAATATAGGCACCATGAACATCTTTAGCTATCACCAATAGTTCCCAAGTGTCAGACCCACCTACACAGACCTATTGGGATGCGAACATCTAGTGTCCCCTGTGCTCTGTCCACCTACCCCAAATTTCCCCCCATTTTTAAAGGCAACACCAATTTTGGAAAACCACTAATTTGGCTGCACAACACCTATTCAGGTCCTGTTCCCAATCCACCACCCGCGGGGTCGTTCCACCCCCCCCCCACCTCAGGCCTAACTATGTTCCTTTTTGCTATTACCGAAACAACCATCAACCACTTCCTAAGATATAGGGTCTATTTTTCTTCCCCAGTCCCACACAATGTATGCCAACTAGTCTCCTGTGGGCTCGCCTGTCCCACCACTTCAGACATGACTCTTGTTATTGCTGCCCATTATTGCTGTATTTTTGGCGAGGCCCAATGAATATGAAAAAAGGAACCCACTTCCCTACAGCCCCTTGTGCATTGGTCAGTGTAGCAATGGCCCAACTGGTGTATGAGGGCTCTAGAGAAGTATGACCTATGCAGGATACGGAGTTGAATGAGACAGAAGCGTGCCCTTATGGCCACTTCCCTAGGACTCCCGAGCGCCTCCTGCCAGTCATCGTCTTCCAGTATTCCCACGTCTGTGTCCCAAGCCTCTCGTAGGGTGTCTAGTGGGTCAGGTGTGTTATTCATGCTCTTTCTATATATCAGGGAGATGGGTTTATCTATCATAAGCTGCAGCAACAGTTTATCTTCTAGTGGTGTGTTTTCTGGAAGCTGATTATCCTCCAGGATGTGAGTCTTAAATCCATGTCCAAATTTGAGATATCGCAACATCTCAGACCTGGGCATCTGGTACTCCACTTGTAAGTCTTGATAGGAGTTTACAGCCTGACCCCTCCAGACATCCCCAAGGTGTTCTATCCCCAGTAGACTCAATTTCTTGAATCCACTCAGATATCCCACCTCCTTAAGGAGATTGCTATCCCACAATGGCGTCCTTTCCATCAACTTATCTCCGATCTAAGGAATTTTGTGGCCTCCTGCCAAACACGGACGACTGTCTGTGTGTCTGGCAGTAATTGTTTTTCTATCCTCTTGTGATACAGCACCGCTGACTATACCCGTTTTCCCTTCGCGTATCGATCCACCATGTATGCTGTTTCTTCCTGTCCTGCAAACACCCAGTTATTGACTGCAACCAGCTGTGCTAAACAGTAGTACTTTCTAATATTAGGGATCGCCAGGCCCCCATCAAAAGCTCCTCTCTGCAATTTATGGAGGGCTATCTTGGCACTGCCTGTATCCCATAAGAGATTACTTAGCTTGCTATCCACTTTTTGAAAAAATCAATCAGTATTGTAGGGCTTATTCTGCAGGGCATACAGTAGGAGCAGAAAGCTCATAATTTTTAACAAAAACGCCAGTCCCATCAATAACACTGACAGTCCTCTCCAGTGTGTTGCGTCTCTGCGTAGCCTGTTTAGGTGTGGGAGTAGACTGTCCGCCAAAAGTGTACTTTTTGGATATCACTACTTCAAGGTATGTAAAGTTTTCCTTTACTAAAAGGGATTGTCCACTAGCTGGGAGGGTTAGGACAACCCCTGTCAAGGAGAACAATAGGGGTTTGCCCCAGTTGATTGGATACCCAGAGTAGCTTCCAAACAATTGAAATATATGGAGCAGTCTACTTATAGTGAATCAGGGCCGGGTGGCAAAGAGCAATATGTCATATCCATATAATTAGATTTTCCTTCCCAGCCTCCCTTTCCATAATGCCTGCCACCAAGGGGTCATACCAGACCATCGCGGTCAAAGCCTCCAGCGCCAGTGCAAAAAGCATGGGTGACAATGGGCACACCCTGCATTATGCCCTTGTGTAGGGCAAAAGGGCGGGACACAGTTACATTTACCACCACCCTCGCTAGTGGTTCTGTGTATAGGCGCTTTATCTAGCAGAGAATTTGAGACCAACACTAAACCTCTCTAATGCCGATAGAGGTAATTCCATTCAATGCTATCAAGAGCCATCTTAGCATCTAATGACAGCAATACTGCGTCTTTATCTGGTTCATCCATAGTCATGTGTATCACTCCATACTGGCACCTCAAATTCAAACTTGTTCTTCCATGAGGCATAAAGCCTGATTGATCAGAGTGTATTATGGTAGCTATCACTCCCCTAAGCCTGGTCGCAAGGGCCTTTGCCAGCACCTTAGCTTCTTTGTTTAATAACGAGATGGACCGGTACGAATAGCAATCCTCAGGGGGTTTTCCTTCTTTGAGAATAACCACTGTCGTGGACAGTCGCTGATCTTCACGAAGTCTGCCGACTGTCCCTGCCTCTTGGAACATATTGAGCATTTGTGGTGCCACTGCACCGGCCACCCCTTTATAAAGTTTCAGCCGGTAGGCCACTGTGCCCAGCAGCCTTACCTGTTTACAAATCTCGTAGTGCCTGTGTGATTTCATCATATTTGAAGTCCTTCTCCAGTGTACTGCGCTCTTCAATCCATAATGTTAGGAGGTGCAACTCTTAGGAGTTCAGTGCAGTCACTTCCCATTCTAACAGACGTGTATGTGTTCAGTGCCTCATAATTGACAGAAAATGCCTCTGCAATCTCCCTTCCTGTTATTTGCACCGTTCACTGGGGTGTACAGAAGAACAGCCACTTCAGAAACCCCTTGCAGACCTCCTGGCATCCTCCTCATAGATCCACAAGGACCAATGCACGAAAGAAGCCGCAATTCAGAGAATGAGCAAGATTGCTATGGCCCATCACTGGACGGACCCCACTCCTCGTCACAACTGTGGGGATCACAATAAAGACATGCAACAGAGGTACTTCTTCAAGTATTAATCTTTGTCCATGAAATGCGACTGACCAGGTTGAGAGACAACTCCAACTGCCGGTCCGTTAATTCAATAGCACAAACACATTCCAATTCTCTAACCTAACATTCCAATTCCTTAAAGAACTAAACCCAACACATTCAATATTCAGGGACATTTCTAACAGTTATAGCTCACAATGTGGTATAGCAATACTACCAAATGACAAGGATGTCTATGCCCATACTAGATCCATACTACAAAAAAATCAATCTGAAGGCCGTTCAATTTGTGCTAATGGGAGAAATATTGTTTAGCACTATTGAAGATCTAAATTGATTAGATTGAATGAAGCACTTTCTGCACCTCCAGAAACTCCTAAAAAAAAGAGTTGGCGCAAGGTCAAGAGATCATAAAATCCCAATACCTATCACCCGAATATTATGAGTATGTGCCCTACAAGAATATGAAGAACACTTGGAGAATTGATTTTGATACTAGATGTGCAAAATAAGCACAGATTGCCAGAGCTAATTTTCACTCAACTATGAATCTAAAATCATAGCAATCTCTGAGCCTGATTTAGAGTTTGACTGAGTGGGTACTACTACGTCTCCACCGTCGACATACACCATTGATGGCTCAACAGAGTAACGGCTATCTATTTTATTGTCCTCCTGCCCTATTTTCAGTGGGCAGATAAATGTCAAGTTTTCACTCTCTGTCACGACCAGGTTAAATCTGGCAGTAAGGAGTAGTGAAAACTGGAAAATGACCCCGATTCTATGGAAGAAAACGCCCATGACAAGGGAGTTATTTAAAAAGAAAATCCTGCTTTTGGATTTTGGTGTCGAAATCAAAGAAAATTGTACAAATGTAATGTATGGGTACATTACGTTGACGGATTTGTCCATCAAACTTTCAATGCATTTACAGGAACTGCTGTGACGGTGCTTCATGAAAATAAAAGAGATGTCTGACTGGCCAGTCGAAATCTCTAAATTTAGTGGGAGGAATATCCACGCCATGGTGAGAGTTAGGTAGTCCATCATGGCGAAGTCACATAATCCATTCACCAAACTCTAAATCAGGCTATCGGTTTGTGCTCGATTTATTCGCAGAATGCACCTTCTATTAGTTAATCATACTCTACTCCTACTACCAACAACATTTAATATAAGTCACATCTTCTGATTGTTAAGAATACACTTTTTCCAAAGGGAGCATGGCTTCATGACCAGGCTCCAGAAACTTTAATTTCATTGCATCAGTTTCATTACACATGAACTTGTTATAAACCCTTGCTTCACCCGGCATACCTACAAATCCTAAAATATATTAATGTCAAATGACTGCTCGCATAAATGTGCTTTTCATTTGGATTCTCACTTCCTGCTGCCAGCAAACTACTTGAATAATCAAAGCCCCTGTAGAGAATGGCTGTTCATCAACATAACAACTATATCATGTTGATTGCCGTTTTTGGGGTCATTTAATCTAAAAGCCAAGATTAGATAAAATGCATTTATTTTCCTTTTTGGTGACATTAGAAGTATCTGTTCAAGAACAAGAGTTTTGAGGCAGGACAAAAATAGAAACTGAGAGAATGAGATATTGAACGGCAGAGCAAAAGAAACAAGAGAGTGGTACTGAGAGGAGGAGAAAAATAAGGGCATGCAGATAGATTTTCAGGTACTGATGACACAATAAGTTAGGTGGAAGAGAGAGAAGGAAAAAGGAGGAGGCAGGCATAGGGATGTAGAGGGAGAAACAATGGTGTGATGAAGGAGGGAGACACAAACATCAAGAGGAAAAGGAAAGAAAGAGTGAAAGTGAGAGGAGTGTGAGGGAGTGATGGCGGGAGTTTGACAGAGTGAGTAAAAAGATATTTCTCCTTGTTCCACCTCACCTGGGAAGGAGTAGCATTTTGACGCATTACCAAATCTGCCAGTAATGGTAAATCTGGGAATGCTCAAAAAACAATGGGTGGGGGTGTGGGAACACCCACGCTCCACCCATGTAACCCCTCCCTGGTGAAGAGTAACTCAACGCAGCGAGTTACTCTGCACAACTGCAGCGAAGGTGGCCTTGCATTGCTTGAAAAATCTGACTTAGTAGTTGCATCACCTTTGTTCCCCCATGCTCTCCCTTCGCAGGGTAGTATCCCTTGTGGCTTCAGCATAAGTGGCACGCTTGGCCCATCATGGATCTCTCCCCCCTCGACAGAGGCAAGCACTAATAGAACAACAACAACAGCAGGGGCCTGATGGCCTGGAAGGGCATGGTGCCTTGGGAACATACATATAGCTGGACTCGTTCAATCGAAAGCGCACCAGCAGATCTGCACCCACTTGTACCCCCTTGGCGAGCGGAATCTACCACAACGCAACTCCAGAGCGCACTATATGTGGAAAAGGGTAGTCATCCCCAAAGAGGGCACAAGACCCCGTGGCCTGTGAGCATCCATATAGAACCCTCCCTCCAATCTCCACAATGGGCAAACCCAAAGCAGAAAAACCACAACCCTAAACAGGGAGCTCAGTGAACCAGATGATTTGCACTGAAGCCACCGCCCAAACAATGAGCACAAAAACCACAGACCAAACAGATCTCTCCCACCAGTTTGATGTGCTAATGGCGGCAGCCATGAACATCAAAACCACGCTGGGTCCCAAAATAGATACACTGTGTGTCAAAATGATATTTCTACGAGATGACCATAACAAATGAAAGGACAGGGTGGAAGAATCCGAATCGAAGCTGGCGTCTTTGAGGTCTACTGTGGCATCGACATTAGAACAGATAAAGTCACTGCAAAAGGAAGTGGAATAAAAACTGCATCAAAGACCAGGAGAGTAGATCCCGCAGAAACAATGTGCGCATAGTGGGACTACCGGAATATATGGAACAGTATCTTGTAACTTAGTTCTCCACAGTCATTCCTAATGGCAAATACTCCAAGTTCTTCTCTGTAGCACGTGCACCTAGGGTTCCTTGTGGCCCTCACAGCGCGGGTGGTCCCCGAGTCTGGTAGTCACTCGCTTGTTCATCTATCATGACAGGGACCACATCCTACAAGTGACGAGGTCTCGGGGACCATGGCAAATAGAGAACGCAGCAGTGCATATTTACCCGGATTACACAATGTCAGTGTAATGCACAGGTCTTCCTTCTCGGAAGTTAAACACTGTCCCCGGGACTATGATGTTAAATATGCATTGCAGTACCATGCCACATTGCATATACAGTACAAAGACAGTAATAACTATTGATTGTATGCATAACAATTTAGTAAAAAGGGCGTTGTATGACCTGTACCGAGAAAATAGAGAAAAGACCGAGTTTGTAAAGCCTGCCATACTTAGGTACATCCCCATTCAGGAACCATGTGGTAGGCCCCACAATATGCCCCAGGGTTACCTGCGAAAGAAACTGGGTAGATGGAATAGGAGTTTGCTGTTTCGGTTCAGGGACGGGAGTGTTGTAAATTTACTTTGCTTCCCCTTAGGCTATATTAAAAATCTGGGAAATCTAAGCTGTCCCTGTAACCTAGGTGGCAAACAAAACCTGTTACATTTTAAATTTTTTTGTGGTTTCTATGAAAAATACACCAAACATTACCTAATTCCGTATTTTAGAGAGAGTGCCTTGACGGATTTTAACCTAGCATTTAGAGATTTATTGTTGTTAAGCTCTGATGATGTAATTTTTAGAGTTAGTCGTTTCTTTCAATCCGCTGTCCGATCTCGAGCAACAATGAACATGGCCTGATATGTTTGTACTATCTCTGCATTATTTGCACATTGCATATTTGCACCAGTGGTTGTTCCCTTGCACATGTTATAGCTAACAATGCCTGTCTTTATTGTTTTATCGGGATGATTGTTGTGATTTATATGTACTTTTATGGATGTAACCCTTAGAGTCAGTCGTTTCTTTCAATTTGCTGTCCGATCTCGAGCAATAATGAACACGGCCTGATAAGTTTGTACTATCTCTGCATTATTTGCACATTGCATATTTGCACCAATGGTTGTTCCCTTGCATATGTTATAGTTAACAAATGCTTGTTTTTATTGTTTTATAGGGATGATTGTTGTGATTTACATGTACTTTTATGGGTGTTTTTTTTAATATATCCAAATAAAGATCATTTGACTTGACTTGAGTAATACCTTCTGCTCTACCCTGAGGAGGCCTGGAATTGTATGGAATGCAACGGTCTGGCACACACTACAAAGGCATCTACAGGGGATCCCCTCAAAAGTGGAGGACCACAAGACAACGCAGTACACAAGGCAAAGGTCAATGGCAATGACCCACCAAACTGCTGAAAATATAGTTTGACCTTTGCAAGTCACCCACAAGTCACACCCAATAACGTGTAAGTGTCACTCAGGGACAGTACAAATGTAGCAGTCCAAAGATAATGGACACATGGTTGAGAAAAAACACACAAAAAACCGATGGCTCAGGCAAGCAAGCATCAACACGCCGGGCACCACGACTGTGAAGAGACGCCGCGCCCGAACACGATAAGTGGCTGCTACATAACTTTTATGACACTCTCTTTGCTTTCTTTTTATACCTCTCTTTGAGATTTCGCTTACAGTATGTTTTCTTCTTTCACTATTGTTATTTAATGTTAAGGATGGTTGCATTCAAGTGCAGATGGCCTTTTGCCCATTGGCAAACTGGTCTGGGATGGGAAGTTGGGTATTTCATCCGTTCACAAGGCTCAGTCCATACCGTTCAGTAAATCACTCAGCACAACACGCGTGCTGCTTGGGAAACAATAAGCAGGGCCAATGCATCAGTAGGAAGATCTGCACACACTGCTGGTTTATCAAGAGCAGGCCCACTACATGGCAGACCACTTACAGTCAGGGAGATGAAGAATAACAAATTTCTTCTCCTAGCCTAGAGTGTTTGGGGACGAGCTGGGTGTGTTAAACAGCGCAAGGTGTATTAATACCTGCACAGACATAAGATATCAGTGGCACTACAGACGCTGAACACTCGCATTGACCCGCAAGGTAGATATGCAATGTTAGAGGGACTCCTAGACGGCTCTCCAATAACATTGATCTCGCTTTACACACCAAACTTGGGACAATCCATGTTCCTGCAATCAATGACCCCGTTGTTGCTTAGTGATCCGATTGCACCAGCATACTGGGGTGGGGACTATAATAGCGTTTATGATCTACAATCAGACCTTTCATGCCACCGCAACATATGAAGACCTGGGTTAATAACATGCATCTAAACGATGCTTGGCGGGGTAAACCCCCACTGAACGCACATACTCTCACTATTTAGGTCTGCACGAACGATACACGAGTGTCAACACAATATACTGCACCACAACAGCTATATCTAGGGTCTCCCAAGCGACAAACTTAGATCACACAATATCTGACCACAGTCTTCTACAAATACAGCAAATCTGGGGAACACACAAATCTAGCACACCAACCTTGCGCCTCCCCCTTTAGGCACTCAAAGATGCATCATTACATGCTTCCATCTTACAATCTATCACATCATATTTCCAAAGTAACGCAGGCACAGCAACTCATGCTGGTGTAGAATGGGATGCGTTTAAAGTGGTGTTGTGTGGGCAGGTTATCAAAGCAGTGTACGGTTCTCGAATATCGCTCATTAAAGAGCTACAAGATTCTGAAATTGAAATAACCGTTGCAAACACCTCGCTCCAAATGACCCATATATCATCCCCTCATTGGCCAAGACTCAACTACGGCATAAAGAAGCATTAGATCGACTTTGTGCTCTAGACTATGAGCAACACCTTGCCAGGCACTCTGATGGCAACAAAGTGGGCAAAACATTGGCATGGCTCCTAAAAAATGACATCTCACAACCTCCCATTATGGGTATTTATGACCAGAATGACCAACTGGTAAACAAGCAGGAAGAGATCAATGCCGCCTTCGATGAGTATTATGCTTCCCTTTATAAAGCTCCCGCTGAATGTGACCGACAAGAAATACAACAATTCCTAGAATGCCTGGCCCTCCCACAGGTAACACAGACTCAGTACACAACGCTCGAGTCCCCCGTGTCTGAAACCAAAATTTCCGAAGCTATTAAATAACTGACAAGGGGCAAAACTCCGGAAGCAAATGGGTGGCCCTCAGAGTTTTATGCAACATTTAATGTGCAATTGACCCCTCGTTTATGCACCATCTACAGGGATGCATTCAACCGCGGCTCACTATCACCCTCTCCTTGTGAGGCGATATTGGTGGTACTGCCTAAACCTGGCAGGGACCTACTTCAAATGGGCTCAAATTGCCCGCTGTCCCTATTAAACTCAGACTACAAAATCCTGGGTAAAATTCTGGCCAATAGATTAATGGAAGCAATACAACTATTGGTCCACACCGACCAGAACAGTTTCATCCCAGGGAGAAACACTGGGCTAAATCTTCACCGGCTCTTTAAATTGTTGGAGTGCCATGGATAGCAGCCTTGGACATTGAAAAGGCATTTGATACTGTGGGATGGGAATATCTACAGGCAGTATTGATGAGATTTGGCATGGGTCCCAAGTTCTTAATTTGGGTCAACATTCTATACACTGAGCAACAAGCCAAGGAAAATTCAGTTCATATCATCTCACCCCCTTTCTTAACAGAATGAAGAACCATACAGAAATGTCCCTTTTCATGAATCATGTTCGCCCTGGCCATGGAGCCCTTGGTGTGCACGCTCCGCAAGCGTGTTCCGGACTGGGGCATTCAAGTGCAAAAACATTGGCTCATTGTCTCTCTCTATGCAGAAGTTGCGCTGATTTATCTGCGGGCCAGAGCGAAGTCTACAGGGCCTAATGGAGCTGTTGGACGTGCACGCCCGGCTATCTGGCTGAAGGATAAACTTCACCGAATCAGTACTATTCCCAATCAAACCCCTGTTCATGGCATAAAGTCTATGCTTGTACAACGCTCCACTCACTTGGTCTTGTGACTCCTTCAAATACTTAGGGGTTCAGATATACCACTCTCAGGCAGATTTGATAGATGGCAATCTGGGCAGAGTAATTACCAAAGCTTGTGCGGCACTTCCCTTCTGGACAGACTTACCCCTATCTCCTATGGGGTGAGTTGTGATCTCTAAGATGCTCCTACTTCCCAGACTCCTATACTTCTTTGCAGTCCTACCCTACCGATCCCATGCAAAATATTCAGAGATTTAAAAATGCTCCTTGTGTCTCTGATTTGGGTCAACTCCAGGGCCAGGTTGGCACTCCCGAAATGATACCTCCCCCTTTCGGAAGGAGTATTCGGGGCACCCAATTATGAACATTACTATGCAGTGGCGCACCTTCAATGGCTCATGCAGTGGCTGGCAAACAGCATCCTTACTGAATTAGTCCAATGAAAGGTGACACTATGGCAGCCAGTCATTCTGGAATGGCTGTTCGGCTACAAAAAAAACACCATTACAGAAGAAGGGTGGCAACCTTTTGATGTCATCCGCCTGCCTTTGCTGGCTGAGATATGTCTTGCCCAGACATACTCCCTCCCCATATACCCCAGACCTGCCACTTGAAATACTCTGTGGCCCTTTCACTTGCTACAAAAGACCAGAATTGTCAGAATGGCATGCAGCCAGTCTTATCACATGGGGAGACCTATTTGTAGACTCAAACTTATGCAACTTTGAAGACCTGACAGGCAACTATGGATTACCCCCCTGGACATTCTTGATATATGCAACATTGACGCAGCAACTGTTCCAGATATGGGAGAACATGCAAACTGAGACCACCACATCTAAAGAAAAAAGGGGGGGCGAACTTCACCTCCCAGTCCTGGTAGAGCGGGGTAGAACGACCGGTGACATGGACTTGGCGTGTCTAACGCAAGGAACTCCTTGCGTAGCCTACCAGGAACTGCAGTGTGCTATCCTATGGAATTGGTAGGGTAGACCGGGTTACAGATAAACTTGTGGAACACTAGCTACCTATATGAATGCTTACTGAATACTGGATAAACAGTCTATATGTAGATAGAACACACTAGGTCCTGAAGAATCGCTAGAGTAATCCTCAGATAGAGCGAGAAACATGTTGACCCCAGATGAGGCAGTGTATATAACCTAGCACATAAATCTACGTTACCAACACTTCACCTCATAGCTTTTAACTAGGTAAGGAGGCTTCATAATAAACTGATTGAGAAGCACTCCCATCCCTATTTTAATTCACAATCACTATCTCCTTTTATCTACATCAAATTAGAGCCCCTCACCCCCACTTCACCGGACGGCTGTTGGATAAAAGATCTCCATAAGAGTGTTCCCTAATAAGGAGCCCGTCGGGTATTGCACCAGCCGACTCGACATGGAGCAGCCCGATTATGAAGCATGACATCCTGATGGGTGTGTGAGGGCTTCCATATCCAACATTGTTGCCTCTACACAAACTCTCATGCACACCATTTGGTCAGTCTCGTTTGTTAAAGGAACAGCTTCGACACTTTTTTGGTTGTACCACCACATCTAACCCACTACATACACTGCTGACACATGGAACGGGCAGAAGGGTGGTTACAGCACTATATAACTCCCTCAGACCAGACGCAGCACCTCTGTTGGCGCCGCTGCACAAATACTGGGACGTAGCACTGGCAACTAGAATTACTGACAAACAATGGGAACAATGTATTGGGTTTCCTAAGATAATATCCATTAATTCTAGGTTGAAATACACGCAATTCAACTACTTCCATCACACATACTTAACTCCGCACAGGCTGGCACGCATGTATGCAACATCAGGTGACATCTGCCCCAGATGCCACGAAACAGAAGCCACATTTCCCCACATGGTCTGGACATGCCCCCAATTAATGGCGTATTGGAACAGTGTATCTGTAATATTGACAGAAACAATGGGAACCCCAGTCACAGCCCAGGGACTACATTTTATACTTGCTATCACCAAGCGTAATGCAAGCCACAAGAATCTCAACAAATTCTTAAATCTGGCACTGGGCCTCGCCAAGCACTAACTAGCAATGACCAGGAAGTCATCTGCGGCGCCTAGCACACAAGCATAGCTTTTAGACCTCCATAGGGCACTAGCGGCAGAACACAAGATCCAATTCACCAACATTGCATGAATGCCCCCATCAGCGAACTTCGCAGACTGGCGTGGGTAATTAACATACACAGAATCAAAACTTAAAGCTGTAAACCCAGCTCCATAGCAGAGTCACAGTACCACCAAAACAGCTGCATTACCACGTAGCAATAGTTATACACGCAAGCACCCCAATACAACAATCATAGCTGCCTCCTTCCCCCTTTTCTCCTTCCCTCCTAACGTATCTCCTCTTCACACCGGTGCAACAATACTGTTTTGGGGGGACAGAAGACACAAATGTTCTCTGTATTTGCCTGAACACCCAGAATTAGCCCACAAGGAATTTTATTTCACAATACAGATTGCAGGCTTACCCGGCGCCACATTATTTTTTCCAGATGTGCTCACAAACCAGAGTACATTTGAACTTGCACACAGATTGGACAATCACCAAAAATGTACGGTTGATAATGGACAGAAGCCAAGGTTAATGTTGGTAATGTTTATGGAGATATATTTGTACACCTAATAGGATCTGATGGTCCTGTGGAGAGATTGACACAGATCTATAACACTGTTGCATATCTAATATTGCCATCATATCCTGAAACCCCATCAAAGATTAACTTGTAACTGTATGGTAAATAATACTCACACTTTTTTTGTTACTTCCTGTCAAGAATCTATGTACGAATTATTAAAAATCAAAAAACATTATTACGAATTTAATACTTTTAGGTAATTAAAAGCACATTATATGCAGTGTAATTTGTCATTGGTATGCAGGTATGCAGGTAGTTATTTGTTGAACAACATGAGCAAAAACATGAGCTGGGGTATATATATATATATATATATATATATATATATATATATATATATATATATATATATATTCACTGGGAAAAGGCATAGGTTTCAGGGACGTTATAGTTAGAACTTAGCATTTAAAAAACATTAGAAATTCACCAAAAAAACCATAGGTTTCATAGATGTTATAGTTAGTTAGACATTTCACTCGTACAAAACCAGAGAAATTTGGCTGTTATAGTTAGTAGAGCTAACTATAACTCGCGCCCCCGCAATGCACAGCTGATGATGTCACATATTTCATCACTCATGACATGGTAAGTGACATCACTGATGACATCTCAAATGACATCACCGATGACATCACTGATGACATCATCCAGTGAATGTGTGTTTCTGTAAAATTTAAATATGTTTTATATATGATAATGCCAAGGTGTATTGAAGAATGAGTTGGTGTATAAGTGTCTGGGTGGAGGATTTCATAGGTGTGTGACTGACTGTATAAGTGGGTGATTAAGTGTGTCTTACTGAATGCATGGATTAGTGAATAAACTGTGTGGATGTCTGTATCAGTCTGCTGCATGGGTTGGTGAGTAGCTACATGAGTGTCTTTATGGGTTATTTATTGGTTGCATGAGTATCTGTATGGGTGCCTCACTGTTTGTGTGGGTGGGTGGGGGTGGGTGACTTTGTGCATAGATGTGTGAGTGGGTGATTCACTGGGTGTATCGGTTCAAGAGTGCATCTGTGAATGGCTGTATAGGTGGGTGAGTGTGTGTAGGGTGTGTTAGTGAGTGTTTAGATGTCTCAGTGGTACATGTGTGAGTAACTGTGGTCACCTCCTGAGGCACAGCCGGGAGTAGTTTTAATTGTATAATTCCTTTTAAAATCACTGAATCTTGTATTTTTATCTCGCACTCACCTCCACTTCCTGATTCACAAGGATAGTGTGCAGGCACCCCTCTGCCACCAAGCGAGCGCCAGAAACAGACAAACCCCCGATTCACCTCTGCCGCCATCCTCCTCGTTACGACAGGACACGCCCACTTCGAAGCCACGCCCCCTCACCCTATATATGTATATCCACAGGAAGCGCAGCGGACGAGCGCAGCGGGCGCGCCGATTGCGCGCCGAAGGCGCGCTTAAGGCAAGCTCGTCTGCACTCGTCCGCGACCGTACGGGACCAGGGACCACCCCCCCTGCTGTTCCCGCTTCCCCGGTCAGGACTTATAGCCCCTCGGCTTTACGTCTTATAGGAAGCAGAGTCACTGCCCTATGTACCCGCACTTTTACAGCCACCTCCCTCCCTCCCTGCTGCTATGAATGCAAACACTCCTTCCGAAACCCCCTGGCAAGCCCCTTGGTTCAGAAATATTGCATGTTGACATTAAATTGTCGATCACTGCCAAAGCATAGCACTCAAATGCTCTTGCTGCTAGAGGAGCGCAAGCCAGATGCTATCTTTTTAACAGAGACCTGGCTCTCCGCCCAATCTGACCCAGACATAATCGCAGCTCTACCCAGTGGTTACCACATAGTTAGATCGGACAGACCAGCAGGAAGAGGCGGCGGTCTGGCCATCATTCTTAAAACCCAGTACCGTTGTCGCACCTCAGCAGATAGTATCCCCGAGTGCGAAAGCATGGAATTCTGCATAGAGTTCAACGCCAACACTTCCTTCTCAGGCACGCTGATCTACCGTCCCCCTGATCCAACAAAACTGTTCCATAGGTCGCTCCCGGAGATAATAGCAAAAAGAACTTTATCTGCGGCTAATTACACAGTCCTAGGAGACCTGAATCTTCACTTCAACTCCTCCACAGATTCGATTGCCAAAGAGCTAATAGACGACCTTGGAGCTCTCCAGCTGCACCAGCTGGTCACAGCTCCAACCCATGAGATGGGCAATCTGCTCGATCCAATTTTCAGCAGCTGCAGCGAGCTAACTGTTGACACTCCCATCCCCCTCCCATGGTCAGATCACTTTCTGATTCCGTTTGCTTGGGCCATCCACAAGGTTCCCCAGCTACCCCCCTGGACAACTATTAGGAGGAACTGGTCAAAACTCCAACTGGAACCCTGGAGGCACAATCTGGCCTCTACCCGCCCGCCCCCTTGCTCAAACCCCAATGTAGCAAACGAAAATTATGTCAGCTGGATCCTTAACTCACTAGATACGATCCTTCCCCTCCGGAAATCCTCATCTAAGAGAATGCATAAATCCGCGCCCTGGTTCTCCGACTCCTTAAGAGAACTAAAACGCTGCTGCAGGCAGCGAGAGAGAGCCTGGCGTTTGGATTTCCTCCCGGAAAAAAAGGTAGCCTACAAAGAGGCGATAAAAGCATATAGAGAGGGGATTAGGACGGCAAAAGTGACCTTTTACTCTGATAAAATCCTAGAGGCTAAATCTAAGCCCAGGGAAATATTTCAGATATTAAAGCACTGCTCAAGTGTCATGACCGCCCCCCCTCCGAGCAAAACCCAAGATCAATGCAACGAGCTCGCGGAATTTTTCCACAACAAAGTCCTGAAAATTTATTCCACCTTCCAAACGGGAGCTGCAGCCTTGGAGACAGCCAACCCACCCTCTCCTAGAAACCTCCCCCCCCCAGGTCAGCCAACCCTAGAGCGCTTCCCTCCCATGGACCTCGACACCCTCGGCAAAATGGCACGCCAAGTTAAATCGGGCTCCCCACGCGACCCAGCCCCACCAGAAGTCCTGATGCAGGCACACGAAGCCACCTTGCCTGCTATCTTGGAACTCCTAAACGCATCCATAGCCTCATGTGCCGTTCCTACAGCATGGAAGCAAGCCATGGTACGGGCGTTACTGAAAAAACCGAACCTGGATCCCGATGATCATTCCAACTATCGTCCCATTTCACTCCTCCCTTGGGCTGGCAAGGTACTGGAAAAATACATCAACGCCCACCTGGTCCAGTTCATTGAAAACCACTCCCTTTTGGATGTATCCCAGACAGGTTTTAGGCCGAAACATGGCACCGAAACTGCCCTACTTGCGGTCGCCGAGGAATCCCGAATGGTTCTGGACCAGGGAGGATCAGTGGCTGTGATCCTCCTTGATCTAAGCGCCGCCTTCGATACGGTCAGCTATGCCACCTTGCTGAACCGTCTCCGGGTCATTGGAGTCTCAGGCGACGCACTTAGGTGGTTCGACTCCTTCCTGTCCGACAGATCCTTCCAGATCTTCGACGGCGATATAACATCAACCAGCAAGCCTCTCAGTTGCGGAGTACCACAGGGCTCCTCTCTGAGCCCTGTGCTATTCAATATCTACATGAAACCATTGGCTGGGATTGTCAAACCGTACGGCATTAAAATTGTGTCGTACGCCGACGACACTCAGCTAGTGGTATCATTGGCTCAAGAGACCAGTAGCCTACCCCATGGAGGCCTGCTGAGCTGCCTAGAAGATGTTAAGGAATGGATGACCAACTCCTCCCTTAAACTAAACGGAGATAAAACTGAGCTCTTGCTTCTAGGCCCAGCCTCGCCAATACCTTTCGCCTCCTTGTGGCCCCAAGCTCTGGGCACTCCCCCTACCCCCAAGGAAAACGTCAAGAGCCTGGGAGTATGGCTGGACAGGAAGCTCTCCTTTTCCACCCAGGCTACTAAGTTGTCCGCCACCTGTTTTGGCATCCTCAAGACTCTGAGGAAAGTCCTCCCTCTTCTGCCCCTAGAAGCCAAGAAGGTGGCAGTACAAGGCCTCATCCAGTCCCGCCTGGACTCAAATAATGCCCTGTATGTTGGGGCCCCCGAGATGACTCTCCGGAAACTCCAGGTGGTGCAAAACTGCGCAGCACGCACCCTGTTACAGATCCCACGAGCCCAGTCAGCCAGACCTGCGCTAAAAAGTCTTCACTGGCTACCAGTCAAATACAGAGTGACATTTAAGGCACTGTGCATTGCGCACCAGGCCTTTTGGAAAACGGGGCCTGCAATTAACAGCAACCTTGTCATCCCCTACCACCCTAACAGGAACCTCCGTTCCACTGAGGCTTTCCTGGCAAAGGTCCCCAGAGTGAAAAGAGCCAGATCCGGGGGCAGGTTGTTCTCATTGAACACAGCTAAACTCTGGAATACTCTCCCCCTCCCACTCCGCTCCAACCTGCACCTACTATCATTTAGAAAAAAATTGAAAACCTGGTTATTCACCAAAGCCTCCGAGCTCTAATCTGTCACTCAGCATGTCTCCCCAATTATCTCAGCGCTTGGACGCCCTTGGGCAGCAACCGCGCTCAATAAATCTATTTCAATTCAATTCAACTAGATGAAAGGAAGTGTATGTGAGTGTTGGAGTATATAAATGACTATATGTGAGTGAGTGATTGTGAGAGTGCCTGTAAGGATGAGTGTGTGCTTGTGTCAGTGATTGTTTAAGAGAGTAAGTATGTGTTAGTATCTGTATAAATGAGTGAGGTTGTGTGTATAACTGTATAAGTGAGTAAATGGCAGTGTTATTGATTCTTTACATGACTAGCTAGGTGTGTCAATAACTCTATGGATGAGTGGCAGTGTTTGAGTGTCTGTATAATCAATCAATCATGACATTTGTAAAGCGCACTATTCACCCGTGAGGGTCTCAAGGCGCTGAGGGGAGGTGTGCTGCTACTGCTCGAATAGCCAGGTCTTGAGTAGCCTCCTGAAGGTGAGTAGGTCCTGGGTCTGCCATAGAAGGATGGGGAGGGTGTTCCAGATTTTGAAAGCAAGGTGGGAGAATGATCTGCCATCAGTGTTCACTCTTTGGATGTGGGGGATGGTGGCGAGGACGAGGTCGGCGGAGCTGGCGGTTCGGGGTGTAGAAGGTGAGTCGTCTGTTGAGGTATGTCGGTCCAGTGTTGTGGAGTGCCTTGTGCGCATGGGTAAGGAGCTTGAAGGTGATCCTCTTGTTGAGGGGAAGCCTGTGCAGGTCTTTTAGGTGGGGTGTGATGTGGCTGCGGCGAGGGATGTCGAGGATCAAGTGTGCGGAGGCATTCTGTATGTGTTGTAATCATTTCAGGAGTTTGGCCAAGGTTCCTGCAATAGAGGGCGTTGCCGTAGTCTAGCCTGCTGATGACGAGGGCCTGTGTGACCGTTCTTCTTGTTTCAGTGGGAATCTACCTGTAGATCTTGCGGAGCATGCCGAGGGAGTTGAAGCAGGAGGACGAGACGGTGTTGAATTGCTTGGTCATGGAGAGTGTTGAGTCGAGGATGAACCCTAAGTTGCGTGCATGGTCGGTGGGTGTAGGTGCTGCTCCCAGTGCGGTTGACCACCAGGAGTCGTCCCACGCTGAGGGAGTAGAGCCGATGATGAGCTTCAGTCGTCTGATCTTCATCCACTCGGTGACGGCTTTCATTCCTTTGTGAAGGTTGATTTTGGCGGTGAGAGGGTCCTTGGTGAAGGAGAAGATCAGCTGGGTGTCGTCGGCGTAGGAGATGATGTTGAGGTTGTGAAGTCTGGCGACGTGAGCGAGTGGTGCCATGTAGATGTTGAACAATGTCAGGCTGAGGGATGATCCTTGGGTTACGCCGCAGATGATCTCAGTGGCTTCAGATCAGAAGGGGGGTGGCGGACGCTCTGGGTTCTGCCAGATAGGAAGGAGGTGGTACAGTACAGTGCTTTGTCACGGATCCCAGCATTGTGGAAGTGTGCGTAGGGTGCAGTGGCAGACAGTGTCGAAGGCAGCTGACAGGTCCAGGAGGATGAGGGCCACAGTTCTACCGTTGTCCAGTAGGATCCTGATGTCATCAGTGGCAGCAATGAGGGCAGTTTCAGTGCTGTTGTTGCTGCGGAACCCAGAGTGGGACGGATCCAGGATCCTGTTCTCCTCAAGGTAGCGGGTCAGTTGTCTTCTCGATGGCCTTTGCTGGGAACGGGAGCAGGGAGATGGGTCGGAAGTTCTTGAGGTCCTTTTTTGAGTAAGACGTTGATCTCGGTGTGCTTCCAGCTTTCTGGAAAGTCACGGTCTTGAAGGAGATGTTGATGGCCTTGTGGAGATGGGGTGCGATGGTGGAGCTGGCTTTATTGAAGATGTTGTGTGGGCATGGGTCTGACGGAGAGCCGGAGTGGATGGTGTTCATGATTTTGATGGTGTCTTCGTCGTTTATGTCAGTCCAGGTGAGCAGGGGATCGGTGGGGGTGGTGGCTGTGAGGTCGGTGGTCTCGGTGATTGTCAGGGTGGTTAGTGTGTTGAAGTTGTTGTGGATGTCTGCGATCTTGTGATGGAAGAAGCTGGCGAGGGCGTTGCATAGGTCTTGTGAAGGTGGGATGTCGTTGGTGTTGGAGCTGGGATTGGAGAGCTCCTTCACGATATTGAAGAGCTCTTTGCTGTTGTTTGTGTTGTTGTCTAGGCGATCTTTGAAGGAGATCCTTTTGGCCGATCTGATGAGGTGATGGTGTCTGCAGATGGCATTCTTGTGGGCTGTGTAGCTGTCCGGCGTCTTCTTTAGTTTTTGGTAGGTTTGCTTGGATGCCTGGAGGTCCATGGTGAACCAACTGGCTTTCTTGTTGGTGTGTCTGTTGGAGGGTTTCTTGAGCGGGGCGAGGGTGTTGGCGCATTCGTTGATCCACTGTCTAAGGTTGCGGATGGCGGTATCGGTGGGGTCGACAGGTGGTCTTCGGGCAAGGGTGGTGTTTAGCTGGTCTTTGGTGACTTTGCTCTAGCATCAGCGAGGAATCTGTTGAGTGTGGTGGTGCGTTGTTGGTTTCCTGAAGGTGAAGTGTATGCAGCAATTGTCAGTCCAGTGGAGTTCGGTGGTGTGGCTGAAGGAGAAGTGGTAGCTTGCGGAGAAGATGGGGTCAAGCGTGTGGCCGGCCGAGTGGGTGGGTGTTGTGACGAGCTGTCTGAGTCCGAGGTTGGCAAGGTTGGCAATCAAGGTGGTGGAGTTGGTGTCATTGTTGTTCTCGAGGTGAAAGTCCAGGTCGCTGAACTGTGGCCGTGGTCCGGGGGTTCTGTAGATGAGGGTTCCTCTGAGGGTGGTGTTGGGATCAGTGTGGATCTGGAAGTGCAGGTGTTCGGCGGTGCTGAGGGTGTCGTCGGTGCTGGTCGAGACTCTGAGGGTGTTCCTGTGGATGATGGCGATTCCTCCTCCTGTTCTGTTGGTGCAGTCCCTGCGGGTGATCTTGTAGCCGTCAGGGATGGCTATGGCGATATCGGGTGCTGAGGAGGGGTTCAACCAGGTCTCCGTCAGGAATGCGATGTCTGGGGAGGTGGAGTCGAGCAGGTCCCAGAGTTCGATGGAGTGTTTCCTGGCGGAGCGGGTGTTGAGTAGAATGCATCTGAGGTGGTTGCGTCCTTTCTCGGTGGGTGGTTTGGTGGCTCGGAGGCTGGTGAAGCTGCAGCTCCGGCAGGAGAAGGGTCCTTGGGTGCGCTTCGGGGCGGCCAGGAAGCAGGTGTGTGCTCAACCGGTGTTGAGTGTGTGGAGGGTGCTGGCATCGTAGCGGAGACGGGCATCGTGGCATACGAGGGTGCCAGGGGTTCTGGCGCTGGGCGCGGTCCAGGCGCCGTCTGGCGCAGACAGGCTTGCCTTAGCATCAGTACGCCAGCGGCGCGCCCGCTGCGCACGGCTGCACAGCTGCCGCCATAAGAAGGGGAGGTGGGAGGGAGGAGCAGCTGGGATGTGGGTGGGAGTGGGCGAATGGGCGAGCGGGGCCACAGGAACAGCGAGGGAAACAGAAGGCAAAAGGGCACAGGGCACAGTAAAAGTACAGGATAAAACCAAAGGAAGCAAATAAAAACAATCACAGTACAATTACAATTACAGTGGGGGGCGAGCGGGGGAGCGGGCCGCAGGGAAAAACGGTGGGAAAAACGGGAGGGAGGAACGGCGAGGGAAACAGAAGGCAAAAGGGCACAGTAAAAGTACAAGAGGGAAAGGAAAAATGATAAAACCAAAGGAAGCAAATAAGAACAATCACATTACAATTACAATACAAAAGAGAGCTAAACCTACGGCCTACCACTGGCCACCAGGGATGAGGTGCAGGTGGTAGCCTGCGGATGGAGGAGGGCCTCGAACTCCGTCAGCAGCGGCAGCTGGGGCTCAGGACACAGGCACACAGGCGGTGCTGTGCGACTTGGGGAGTGACCTGCCTGTAAAGGGTCAAGGGTCGCTCTCCTCACCGCTCAACGGCCGCCATAAGAAGAGGAGGTGGGAGGGAGGAGCAGCTGGGAGGTGGGTGGGAGCAGACGAATTGGTGAGCGGGGGGGCGGGGCCACAGGGGACGCAGCGGCGGGAAAAACGGGAGGGAAGAACGCCAAGGGAAACAGAAGGCAAAAGGGCACAGGGCACAGTAAAAGTACAGGAGGGAAAGGAAAAACGATAAAACCAAAGGAAGCAGATAAAAACAATCACAGTACAGTTACAATTACAGCAGGGGCGAGTGGGGAGCGAGGCTGCAGGGGACGCAGCGGTGGGAAAAACGGGAGGGAGGAATGGCGAGGGAAACAGAAGGTAAAAGGGCACAGGGCACAGTAAAGGTACAGGAGGGAAAGGAAAAACAATAAAACCAAAGGAAGCAGATAAAAACAATCACAGTACAATTACAATTACAGCGGGGGCGGGGCCACAGGGGACGCAGCTGCAGGAAAAACGGAAGGGTGGAATGGCAAGGGAAACAGAAGGCACAGTAAAAATACAAGAGGGAAAGGAAAAACGATGAAACCAAAGGAAGCAGATAAGACAATCACAGTACATTTACAATACAAAAGAGAGCTAAACCTACGGCCTATCACTGGCCACCAGGGATGAGGCACAGGTGGTAGCCTGTGGGTGGAGGAGGGCCTCGAACTCCATCAGCAGCTAGGGCTCAGGACATGGGCACACAGGTGGTGCTGTGCGGCGTGGGGAGCGACCTGCCTGTAAAGAGTGCATATGATAGTGCTGTATTGATGAGTGACTGCATGTATGACTGACTGTATGGGTGAATGAATGGATGTGTGTGTGTATACCTAGGAATCAGTCAGTGTGTATGTGGCAACTGCTATTGGTTTGTCTATGGTTTCAAAAATGGTAGTCTGTATTTTAGAGTGGGTGTATCCCAGGTTATATTAGGGTGTGAGGAGGTGCATAAAATTATCACACGGATGATGTCATCAGTGATGTCATTTGAGATGTCATCTGTGATGTCGTTAGTGATGTTACTGACCATGTGATGAGTGATGTAATAAGTGACGTCATCAGCAGTGCATTGCGGGGCGAGTTATAGTTAGCTCTACTAACTATAACGGCCGAATTTCGCTGGTTTCGCACAAGTGAAATGTCCAACTAACTATAACGTCAATGAAACCTATGGTTTTTCCAGTGAATTTCTAAGGTTTTTTTAAATGCTAATTTCTAACTATAACATCCCTGAAACCTGTGCTTTTTTTCAGTGAATTTCTAAAGAATTCTAAATGCTAATATCTAATTATAATGTTCATTATACCTATGGTTTTTTCAGTGATTTTAAATTATCGTCCCATTCTCAACCTGGTGAAAACAGCCGATATCGCCAGTTTTCCAGCGATAGCTTCCGCAAAAAAAATTGCCACAAATGAGAGCAACAACTAAAGCTAATGATATGCAGAGTAGGCGTTCCCGTGCGAAAACAACACTAAAACACCACTTCCCGATATTGTCAACGACCAGCTAAATCAGATCGAGTCGCGATTGCAGATGACGCAGTCCAGTAGGCAAGACACATTGCTCCCTATGCTGCCTGCCCGCACCACGCATCATCGCTGCCTGTGCACATGCTGAATGCTTCTGATGCACCTACCTCATTGCATCACAACTCATAGACCCTTTATGATAGAATCTTTTGTTTATGATTTCAGATCTGCTGCCCCTACCTCAGTGCACCACAAGTCAAGGACCCTTTACGATAGAATCTTTTGTGTGTTATCTCACATCTGGTGACCCTACCTTAGTGCAGCACAAGTCATGGACCCTTTATGATAGAATCTCTGTGTGTGATTCGATGATTACTGTTGTACTTGTTGCCAGCACCAACCATTCCCTGAGAGCTGGCTTACACTCACCCCACACGCATACAGCACAGGCGTCACTGGATATGAGACGCTGGTAAGAAAAAAGGGCCGAGCGTGTCCCCGTACCCAGTTCCACTAGCTAACTGTGTCCGTGTGTTCATTATGTATGCATGATGACCCTAGACCCTTCCACATTACATTGTGCTGTGGACAGCGCACGCAGCCATGTTACCTCTGGCAGTGGGGAAAACTTTGGTTATGTAACTTTGTCTCAGTCATTGTATAAGTACATGTGTATAGACTGGATCATTAGAGTACTGCAAGGAGAGTATATAGTGAATTTATAAGTGCTTGGGGATTGGCGGAGTGATTGGATAAGTACATATGTTGGCGCAGCCTATCCCCCGAGCACGGGCATGGCTCTAATTGGCTGCCCTCCATGTGCCAAGAACTGAAATTTGGACTTTGCATGGCCCTATATTGCTACAGCTGCAACACTTCACTGAATATGCAATAAACATTTATATCCACACAGAAGTGTCAGGTCCACGATCTTTCATGTGTGGAAGTATGGATGAATGTAGGGTCAGTGATTCCCCCAACCTTCCATGTTGGCCATGTTGTGGGACTTGGGTCACAAGGTGACACATTGGTGTTGCGGCCCGGGTGGCGGCAGCACTACAACAGAGACACCCGCATCAGTTGATTCCTCATACAGCCCAGGATGGAACCACGCCCATAGCTCCCGAGTAATTCTTCAGCCTCATTCTGGACTGGCATATGTCAGGCCAGCCCACTCCCTTACGCTTACAGGAAGGGACGACAACGCTACTAGGCCCAGGTTTTCATTGTAGTGATCTGCTGGTCACAGGTCTAGTTGTCAGTACGCCACAGCCACTCCCTCATGGCTGGTTTACAACCACACCACACCCATCAAGCACAGGCGTTACAGGACACGTGACCCTACCAATAAAAATGACCGGGCACACGTGCTCTATGCCATTTCCATTTCAGACTTGCTGGCACCGGATGCACTGTGGCCAGCACAGGCACAGAGCCACGGGACTGTGACTTTCGGTGCACGGAGGTAGGGGCACCAAACGTGCTGCGCGGGCGTGCAGCCTGCGATGATGCCCCGTGCCGGCGGTCTGGACAGGTCAGGTTTTGCGTGCCCTGCTGGACAGCAGTGTAGGCCTGAGCCATTGAACAGCAGGGGCCTGGCCTCGCTGGTCACAGAATTAGTGGCACCGCAAGAGCTGAGCAGGTGTGTAACCTGCGATGATGACGGGTGCACTGGTATGTTCTCTGCCATGGTAAAATCAAGCAGCGGCACCAAATGTGAGACCTGGTGGCCTGCGGAGTGGGGCTGCATGATGTGGAGGGTGCCCTGTCTGCGGATCCCGGGCTTGGGTCTTGCAGCAATATGTGGTGGGCCCTCTTTTTTACACGCAGGTGGCACAAGGTGAGCAGTGATGCCTGGGTGCACAGGGACAGGCAGACATCTCTGGGCGGTGGGAGTGGATGGTGTGCAGCAGCCTGGGTGCGCAGGGGCGGGACAGCGATGAAGGCGTGTGCAGTTGTATGTACTCTGCGATTACTGATTCTATACTATGTTTCAGATGAGTGAGCTTGCATTGTAATGGTATACGATGTAACAATGCGGTCGTTGTAATGACCGCATTGTAATGGCATGCGATGTATCGCATGCGTTGTAGTGTGGCCTATTCCATGAAAAAGATACGCCTATTCTATCTCTTTATGTGTGAAATTCTCTACCCAACTACGAAGTATGTGCAGTCATATAAACTCACTATCTCATAGTTTCTGAGCAGGAAAAAATAGTAAGAAAAAAGTGTACATTTACCTTTGAGAATCGCCCCCCTGCTGTATATACACAATAGAAGAGCTCCCTAATTTCTTACGAACGGTGGCACACTATGTCAGAGTTCACTGGGGACTTATGTCAACATTTATTATCATTTTTCAAGCCATCACATTTTACATTATGCAAGGTAGAACTTTTTCTATATGAAACGGTATCAACCTCTAAGTCATAAATAGTTTTTAATCTCAATATTTACTTCAAGAATTTTTTTTACTTCCTTTTTATAATGTACAAACAGATGCATGTATCCCGAGTTCACAGAAACTAAGTAATAAAAGTGACTAACGAATTGTATGTTAAAGAAATACAAAGACATATAACCCAATATGCTGCTTACCCCAATAAATCTGCTTCTTCAGTGTCTTTTGAATTAATAAAAAGGGGCTAGTCTGCTTGCTGTGGTGTCAATGACATTTTGACCTTGTCTGCCATTTCAAGGTCATCAGCAGGACTGAAATAGCTATGGGGCACCTGCAGCAGGCCAGATGTGGAATACTCAGTGCTTGGGGCTGCAGAACATGGGGCTAGTACCATATGGGAAACAGCCTTTACGGTGCTGTCCTAGCCAGGCATGCCTTTACCACGAATCCTTTACTATGCATTGCATTTACCACGTATGCATGTGAACGCCAGGGGATAGAGACATGCTTAGGGTCGCTCTTATGCATATCCAGGATAGATATGAGACATCCTGCCCTTCAATCGTGTCTCTTCCTGGAACCTAGAAGACTTGGTGTCTGATGGCCAGCAGTTCATCAGTGCCGTCCTTTTTTTCAAATTGCCTTTACGTTTTCCACTATTCACTTCTGTGATGATCAAACGCCTGCTCTCCTGTAGTTGAAGCCACATGGACAATGTGAGGTATTTCCTGCTGCATTTGAACCCCGGCCAGGAAGAATGAACGGCAGGATATGATCTGGAGAAAGCCGCGGTGCTCTTCAAATTAAAATGCCATCTGCTGGCCTGATTTTGTGAGCTATGTGGTTTGATGCTCCCCCATCACAACACAAGCAATCACCCTCTCTTTAAAGCCAACGAGCCGAACATCTTCAAAGGGCATGTTTTCATTTTTCAAGAGAGAAAGTTTAGCAAGAAAGAAGAATTAAATCAATAATATGACAAAACAGTTCAGTACACTTCTAAGAACCAGTCCTCTTCCCTGAGCTTGTGCTGGTGCACGGAAGAAAAACATAATTATCTAAATCATTTTTTGCAACATTGCGATATATTTTGGGAGGAACATGGGTGTCAATGCAACAGCAAGCCCTCCTCCCGCCGCAGTATTTGAAGCATTCCCTTAAGCACAAGGGGCTTGTTTACGCGGCAGCCTATGCAAATGTAATTTCAAGATGTAATCCCCACACTTCTGCATTGCTCCGCCATCACTCGTGTACATCACGGGGGAGGACCGTTTTGTGACTAAGAAATATTGCCGCTCTTATGAACGAACATACGAGTCTATCAGGGACTGCGTACAAATGTTGAGTATGTGCCAGAGCATGCACATGTGCACAGATGCATGCTAGGGAAATACATTCGAATCACCGGATTGTATTGCTTCAGCTGCTGTCTGAATATCAAGACCCTGGCATATTTTGAGTGGGCATCAATTGTACAGGGGCGCAAAAGAGACACTGTGAGGAACTGTTTATGCTCTGTGAAGAATGGGCACTGAAGGTGATTGATGCCAGGCTTAGCATTGATTCCAGGTGGCTTCATTCACAAACTATAGCCAGAGGTTCAATCTTGTAGGCTGGCACCTACTTTTGGAGAAAACTTCCCATCATCAGGTAAGTCACAGAGAGGTCCAGGTCTCCTTTTGGGAATCTGGGACAGTCACAGTTTCTCAGCAAAATGTATGGAATTTTTAGTTAATTACATGGTACTATCAAAGCAGCCATTTATGCCCACGTACATTTGCCCATGGGTTACTAAGAAGGGGGTATCATTTTGCTCCTACAAGTGCTGCCCTCAAGGGGTATATTCACTGAACACTATGTCTATGCGGCGTACAGGCAGTCCCTCTACCACCGCACCCACATGTGTAAAACAGCACAGGTGTAGAGGAAACGTTTTTCCTCATTTGAAGCGGGTCACACTCTTATGCAAATTTGGGAGTTACTCCTTCTTATTACATTGGCAAAAATTGTATTCTGCTGTAATCCGCAATATAGAAGAAGCTGCACAAACATCTACAACCACAACAGATAATAACAAAGTATCCCTGGGGGGCAAGAAGTGGGATGGAATCCCCAACAAAAGAAGTGGCACAAGCAGCCATTACACCCCCAGGGCACTTACTGTACCAGGGCAGCTGATCTGTTTTTCTGTGTTTAGTATGATAATAGGGGCAGAGGCAAATACGGAGAAGTGACAGCCACAGCTCATATTCTGTGTCCATGAATCTTATTGCCCTCAGTGGTCTGTGGGTTCAGCTCGCAGAGGTGTCAATCATGGTAGGAAGCAGTGGTGGCTGGCAACATTATTGAATTGTAGGGAACTCACCATGAATGCTGCTGGCCTTCAGGCCCTCCATCTGGTGCGCCTCTTCCTGCGCCGATCCTGGTGGTGACAAGGAGCAGAAAGGGAAGGGAAGGACTTTCTTTCAAGTGCAGGGCAAATTACACCAATCCTGGAGCTACTCTCATGCTGTTTTATGCATAAGAGCAGCTCCAGGATTGGGTGGAGCAGGCTAACCCAGCTCTCATTTTGATGCTGGGGGCCTGTGCCAGCAATCCCTGGCTGTTTCTCAGCCCTGGGATTGCAAGGTCTGAAATGTGCATAACTGATGACCGGCTGTAGACAGACGGCCAATCCGACATTCACAAAGAGCCCTGGGAGACATCCAGCAATCCGCAGGAATCTGAGCCACTCTCACAATCCAACAGCACTGGCTGGTGGCACAGAGAATCTTATTTTATTGTATTGCATTGTAATTTCATTGATATCGCACTTACTACCCCTGATAAAGGCATCTAAGCCTCATCAGAGTAGAGGATGTGGCCTAATGGCTAGGGCGCTCGAACTCAAATCTGGGGAACCGCGTTCGAGTCTCCGCAACAATGCTCAACATCCTGTGCTTCTGCGCAAACCACTTAATCTCCCCATGCCCCCACATCTCCCCATGAATGTGTCCATCTGTTACGAAACTGGTGCTCATGTAAAGCGCTTTGATGCCTGATACCTCTGGGTCAAGTTTGCGTAATATAAAACTCTGGGGAAAAATGCGCTTTTTAGGCGAGTAGCACGCTACTACGGAACCCAAAAAGGATTAGTGGTGAATTAATTAGGTGAAATATGAAGTTAATTTGGGCGGTGGATATGTTAGTCTGTCATTTGGATTCGAAAGGATGGTGGAGGGATAGAAGAGGGGAAGAGTTTGCATTTATATAGTGTTTGCTTCCCCTGATGAGGTGTAGAAGTGCTTTTTGGTTAGTAGTGCACTACTCCGGAGCCCAATGAGGATTAATGGTGAATTAGTCTAGGGAAATATTAAATTAATTTGAGCAGTGGACATTTTATTCTGTTATTTGCAATGAAGAGGACAGTAGAGGGATAGAAGAAGGAAGGATATTCATTTATATAGCGCTTGCTACCCCTGATGAGGTATTGAAGCACTTTTGGCGAGTAGCACGCTATTCCAGAACCCAAAAAAGATTAGTGGTGAATTAGTCTAGAGAAATATGAAGGGTTTTGAGCTGTGGACATGTTAGTCTGTTATTGGGATTGAAAAAGGATAGTGAAGGTATAACCATTTTATTATTCTGTGTTTACCGCTGCACAAGCAGGTGGGGCGATGCTCTTTTGGCCATGAAGAGAAAATACCGCTGGTAGGAAGACATACAAGATAAACTCACAAGAGCTTTCACACTGAAACAATTACATGGTACTTTGCACCATTATTTTACAGCCCAGTCTGAAAAAACAGACTCTATCAGAGTGGAAGAGGTGTGGCGCAGCGGCCAGGGTGCCTGACTCTGGACTATGGGGTTCACAGTTCAATCCCCGGCGCTGGCGGCAGGTTAGCCCAGCACCATGTGACTCTGGGCAATAGCTCGCTTAATCTTCCCGAGGGCTCCCAACGCCGGGACACCGCTTCGGAGGTAGCTGTGTGCTTTACAAATACTGGTACTGGTATCATATCAGCGTTTCAGAGAACAAATAACTTTCCAGGTCACTGTAATGATTATAAGTAGGGCATGTCTGTAGGAATGACAATAAGCCTGGAAATAAAGCTGAGAATTTCAAAACACATCACAGATGTTCTCCAACGTTTCCATTTTCAAGAGTGTCTCTTCCAAATATTCTCTAAAGATGGCCAGATGTTTGATCAGTATAGTAATAAAATGGATATGTATTCAATTTAGGATTGCAGTGTTGACACAGACTTGTCTGTTCTAGATAGTGTTAGATGGCACCCACAACCTTCAGTTTTACATAAGAGGAATGGCTTCAGATGTGGCAGTAGAGGATTATTTCAGCCTTTTCAACAAAAAGTTCCTATATTCCCCATCCATGAGTGTGATAAAAAAACAATTTTCCCGAACATCCAACAAAGCTCATTGTGGCACTTGGGGCCAGATTTACAAAGAACTCAAGCTACGCAGAGCAGCAAGTATAGTGGCAGTGCTGTGTGATTGAGTAAGAGCAGAACAGCTCCATATCTACTAAGATGTGGTGTTTTTCTGCTCTCTCCCTGTTTCTGTGCACATATGGCTGCCATGCACCAACGCAGAAACCCTTGCACCATAATGCAAGATTGCCTGCGATGGGGTTAGCATAGGTTTTGTGCAGGAAGGGGCTTCCTGTACAAAAACTATGCTTTGAGGTAGTCTTCTCTGCTGCACACATGCTAA
Organism: Triturus cristatus; assembly: GCF_964204655.1. Lineage (NCBI taxonomy): Eukaryota > Metazoa > Chordata > Amphibia > Caudata > Salamandridae > Triturus > Triturus cristatus. The sequence goes on along the minus strand of NC_140584.1, from coordinate 1,077,257,173 downwards.
GAGGAGAAAGATAGGATAAATAAAAAACTGTCAATTTGTTATGTCAGCCTCAGGAAGATGTAGGATTGTGGCACACATCTTTGTAGATAGGTATTTGCATCAAACCCCATGAATGGCTGCATCAAAACACCCATGCACCCCCCATGGAGCTATCCATTGACGCAGAGTAACCCAAGGGACCACATTGTGCTGTGTTGCATAGCTTTGGGTTACAGTCCATCTCAAATCACTAATTATTTTGGATTGTAAATCCCACCAGTAGACTTTGCGTCTGGTCTACATAAAAAAGTAATGCAAACCCGATGCAAAGACTTTGTAAATCAAGACCTTGGTGTTTATGCAACAACTAACTATAGAGGGAAGAAAAGAGTAGAGCTTTATGCATAAATAAATCACTGTCATTGTCAAGGTGGATAAAACAACGGGATGATTTAGTGATGTTGAGGTAAGTGCCACTGAGTAAAGGAAATTATACTTTAATGAAAGATTATTTCAGTTTGAGTGCTTGTGGTGATAATTTTCAGCCAAAAATAAATAGAGGTCCCAGTTCATCGTAAAATACAGAAAACATCACCCTCCGATTACTAACTCGCATGGATGCAAATGTTCACATTGAGAGAATGCACAAAGGTTTCAAAGTGTGGGCCTGGTGCCTGTAATAGAGGCAGCTCTCCAAGTTTACTCTGACATTTCTTTTTATAAATTTGCTTTTGTGAATAATTAGGGGCATCTGCTCGTTTACAATTATACATGTTGCTTAGAGAGAATGTATCCATATTCTGAAAAAGCACTTTAAAACATGCTTCTTCATAAATGATTCTCCTGTACACCCCTAGCACTTTAGGATGTGTTTTGACCCAGTTGCCTCTTTTGAAACGGATTCAATGCTGCCTTTGACAGTGATAAGTCCCAAACCATTTTCAAAGTGGGAATAGACTACTGAGTTTGTATGTGGATGTCCACACCAGGGCATCAGTGCTTTAGAGAGCCACTTACTGGCGGTTGAGTAGTATTTACTCATGCCTAGTATTGGACTATTATTGGGTAATAGTTTGCATGAGTATATTGATTCATAAGTTGAAGGTCATCTTTTATGAATACCTTGCATTCTTAAATCAAGCCATTTGCATATGTGAGTTGGACTTACACGAGTCCACGTGAAATGGTTTTTCATTATCTTGCCCGCAGTGTTGACCTACAAATATCTTTGTGCCTTAATCAGACAGGATCCATAATTCAATGTACAGGTATGTCTTGCCCAGTGCAAGAAACATCTCTGTTTTAAGACAACAGTGAGCTTAAGAATGAACCATTTGACTGAAGGAAATACTTTTTTTTTTCCTTTTAATAAATTGTATTATTTTAGTGACAAAAACACAACAGCTTTGTGTTACATTCCATGTGCTTCACAGGTACAATGGTTAGGAGGTAGCTATGAGAGGTCTAGCACAATGGGTACACTGGGTGGATGGGCAGTTGAATAGAGCTTCATTGTACCTTACCAAGTCCCAAATCTGCCTATGTCTACTTGAGGGTAACCAAGTACAAAGAGACAATAATAAATTCGGCGAGCGGGTCAGGAAGGGGAAGGAAGGGACAGAGGAGAATTATAGATGTGCTTTTGAATAGGGGGATTCCTCAAGAGATCCCTGTTTGGCAAGCTATGGAGGATAGGAGTTCTACCATTTCTTAAAAATCGCAAACAACAATTATGGAATCGCTATTTGTAATCGTGACCCCATTCGTTCCAAGGGCCTCAAGGCCCATAGGTGCAAACGGTATTGCATTACCAAAAAGGCGATTACCTACTTGGTAATCTCAAATTAGGTAATGTAAAGGCAAGGGTGCCCAGGGGCCTCTGTCCCCCCTGAAGTGCCCCTAATAAAAAAGGAGCACATGTAAGGCACACACATGCGCTAGAGGCATGTGTGCTCTACATGGCACTTTGAAAAATGCCATTTTGTGCATTTTTAAAAGTTTGCACATAGTTACCACCACTTGAAGTTGAAGGTAATATCGTTTACTAAATGCACAGTTTACATTTAGAAAAGGCTTCCTACATGTGTATTAGGGATTCGCAAATTGTGATCCCTATCTGCATTCGCAATTTAAGTAATCTCTAAAATATGAGAATGTGAGGAAGTAATACAAGAGTACTACTTCAAAAATATGTAAATGATTTTGTGAATTGGTCCCAGAATGCTCAACTGCCTATTTGCAAAAATGCAAAGTGGGAACGTCATTTCTATTTGTACTAATTTTAATTGAACATTTCCTGAATGTTTCCATTTGAGATGTTTTAGTTTCACAAAGGCATTTAGAATATGTGAAGTATTACTACAGGGGCACTGATTGCCATTTACATGCATTGGGCCCAATATTTATTTTGCAAAAAACATCTCTGGGAAACCTCTACTCATCTCGTGCTATCTATGGCACAAGCACCAGTCGTTCCTTCAGAGAAAAGCGTAAATCATATTAAGAAGAGCCAACCAACATTAATGTACAGAAACCACACAGTAAAATTCCCAAATCAACATGGAAAAGTTTTGAAACTATAGATAAGCAAAATGACACACAAATAGTAAATACCAGAAATGGGAAACCAGACATGTTGCATGACAAAACATGCTAAGAAACAATAACACATCAATTAAGTCAATGTTGACCAGGACCTTGGCATGGTTTCAGAATGATCGGTTTGGAGCAGAAGTTTGCTTAGTGTTGTGAACTGCACCAGTCAAACCTTTTACCTTAAGGTATAGATAATACTGGAGCACTGCCATAAATTGGCAACAATTGCATCCCTCTCAACTCACAGTTCCAAGGCCCCATTTACAAGTGCTGCAGGCTTTCTGGTGAGGAAGGATCAGCTGACTCCACCATCCGAAACCTTTGGACCATCTGCCACTAGACTGGCAGGTCACAGTGACCTGGCAGAGTCACCCTTGTGCATCATGCAAGGTTAGAAATGATGGTCCTGGGTAGGAAAACAAGCAATGGCCCTGAAACAAAGGTAGATACCCAAACGCCATGCCTCTCAGGGCCATTGCATTTTTGTTTTCTGAAATAACTTGGTGCATCATATACATGAACTGGAACTCAATACCGATCACTGCAAACCAGCAGAAAAACATCTAGGTTCCCCCTATTTTTGAACCTACATCTTGTTTTACATTTTAAAAAACTATTTTTTTCAAATGAACAAGAGATTAAAATCAATATGCAGCAGTTTATTGCAAAGAGAAGGTCATTCAGGACATGAACTACTTTCCAACTATTCTATTGCCTTTTATATTTTGGCTGAATGCAACAGATTCTATTTCAATGCAAAGCAGGACCTAGAGACACCCATGTAAACAACATTTGTGGTGATTGTTGCTTATTTGAGAGTGATACGTTAGCAAAAACATTCATTAACATTTTTATTTTCCTTATGATCTTACATCCAATGAAGAATGTGGAATTACACCCAGTTGGTCGTTATATTTTATTATGATGTATGTGAGCACCCATATGCCTATAAACTTGTATTAATTATTGTCCTAATAAAGGCATGGTCTGATATGAGAACGCAGCTGTAATATAAAAACTACCTCACTGCTTACTTGAAGTAACTGATTACAAGAAAGTAGTGACATTCCCCACAGTAGCATGAAGGGGGAGGGTTCACTTTCTCTCAAAAGCTCTAAGACAAAAGGTCAACAGCCACCTAAAAACAAACATGTGCCGCTTACGAGATACAAAAACTGATTGCGGGTGTCTGCACACCATCACCTGACTCTCTCACAGACCTCAAAGGAAGGTGTCAGACTCTCAAATGAGATTTCACCAAGACCTACCTTTCTTATATAGAGCATTATTGTTGCCAGTGCTTAATTTGAGCTGGAGGCACTTAATTGTCAACACCAGCACTTATAACTGCCACATGAGGTTTCTTTTTCTCCAAGTTAGAGATGAACGCAACAACAGTTATTTATTCATTCATTCAATATCCATTAAAACGGCTAATACATTCTCCCCAAGCAATTCTAGTAGCTTTGGTAGATGAGTTACTCCATCACAACAGTGACGGATATCCATTCATTTGAAATATAAATCCCATTAAATCCTATGGGATTTATATTTCGGCGGATGGGCTGTCTGTCACCGTTGTGACGGAGTAACCCATCCTTCTAGATCTAAATCATGCCCTTATTTGTATACATTAATTTCAGTTGTTTAACCTGTCAGCCTTGGAGTGATCTTCCCAACAACTTTTTGACTTCCTCCTCCATTTTTATAGCCTCATTTTTCCTGACATTATGACTCTGTTCTAGAAATACAAGGGGAACCCACGGGTGCCAAAGGGACCAGGGGTAGCCAATGTTTTAAGAGACAGGGGTGCCTAGCAAGGTCATATAACAACAAAAATACTGGAGAATCAATAATACCCAGATGATTTGTTCAAATGACAACTTAAAAAAAATACATCTATTAATAAATATATTTGAGAAACTTGGAGTGGAAAAAACCCACACGAAGCACACAACAAACAAGTAACAAAAAGTGACTCAGGCAGTAATATGTGACGGAAATTGTAAACATATTGTGTCACAAAATGCACAAAAGAAGATACTTCTGCACCTACAATAAATTATACAGAATAAATACAGTCAGTGTGTCAGAGTCCACATGTTGCGATCCATATTAAATTAAAGGATCATCATCAGGACATTCAAAATCATGCCTGAGATGTGATACTCAATAATCGCAGGAGGTCACCTAAAAATAGGAATCGAAAAAAAGGAAAGAGGGGGAGAAGGAAGACAAAATAGGAAAGAAAAAGAGAGGAAATGTCCAATCTATTTTTTATGATAACGTGGTCTTGCAGCAAGTAAGCGAGCAGCCACATGCCTCTTTAATGCTAGAGCCAGTGAGAAAATAGTAATAACCAAGGCCAGCCGTGGCCGCTGCAGGAACTAGTGGTGAGGTGGTGGGGCTGGCTGGGTGGGGATTTCGAGAGATGACCACAAGGGAGAATTAAATAAATAATAAATTTTTCCCTCATGGTCGTTTCTTGAAATCCCCCCAACCGTCCCCACCGCTCCTACCTGCAGCGGATGACCAAGGACAAGAATGGTAAGATTGGAATAATGGATGCTCAGATAATATGACAACTGGAATAGGCACAAGACCTAACATCAATTTTATAGTTAGGGACAAAGAAGTTGAGAGTAAATGGCCACTCCATTTCGTACGATAACATGGTCATGCAACAGGTGAGCTAACGCCCACATACTTACAGAGTGCTGGAGTTAGTTAGAGGTGCCTAGTGTTTACACAGTAATCAACCAATGGTGCAGCCAGCTGTGGTCGAAATCATGCAGATTGCTCAACTAGGCAAGTGGCAGAATCCTCATCAAAATATAAACCATCCTGGGCCAAAAGTGACATAGGGCCTGCGACCAATCTTGAGTCTAAAAATGTAATACAAGAGTAGTAAAATGGCAATAATGATGTTAGATTAGAATAGGAACTCAAATGTGGGCCATATTAAATACCTCATGGCATAGGACTTAACACCACTCTCATATTCCAGGATAATGAAGCCATGATTCAGTGCAGCCACTGTTGCTGGAGCAGGGTCGGCTCAAAAATGTAAACTAAGAGAAAGTCAAAACCAGCGATTATATACACTGTGGAGGTATGTGCGGCTGTATAAGGTGTATGCTTGAGAAAGAAATGATGCTTACTAGTTACCTCTAGCTGTAATAGCCTTGAACCAAGGAAATAATCATGAGACAATACAGAATATTAACATATGTCAAGAAAACAGACGTGGGCAATGCCAGAATGATCCCAGTAGGTATGCTGGGGGGAAGAATCAAAGCCAAATTTAGACCAATGTGCAGGTAATTGTGGCCCTGAAGGATAGACACAGTGGGGCTGCAAGTAATTCCTGAATTGCAGATCTCCCGGCTGGGAGTGGAGGCACAATGGTGGCTATGGCGCCAAAGTAACAGGTAAAGAGCCCTGGGCAATGCAGGCTAAAACATGTGCTGTTCTATTTTTATGTGGATTTGGCCCCTTGCCTAGGTGTGCAATCTGTGTAATTTCCGCAATAGCTGGCTATGTCACTAGTTGATTACTGTTTAAGCACTAGGCACCTCTCGCTGGCTCCAGCACTATATAGGCATGTGGGTGCTTGCTCACCTGCTGCATGACCATGTTGTCATACAAAAAAGGAGTGGCCAGTTACTCTGGGCTTCATTATCCCAGATTATAAAATTGATGTTAGGACTTGTGCCTTGAGGTATTCAAAATGGCCTATATCATGGTTGCCATATTAGTTGAGCATCCATTATTCCAGTCTTAACATTCTTAACCTTGGTTGTTACTATTTTGGTGCGGAATCAGCCCTGTGTCTATTTAAGAAATCGCATGATCATTAGGCACCTCTCACTGGCTCTAGCACTGTAGAATTATGTGACTTCTGACTCACTTGCTGAATGGCCATGTTTTCATACAAACGGATTGGTCATTTGCTCTCTTTTTCTTTTCTTTTTTGTCTTCCTTTTACCAACCTTCTTTCATTTTTTCTATTCCTCTTTTTAGATAACCTACTGTGATTATCATGTATCACATCTCAGGCATGATTTTGAATGTCCTGATGATGATCCTTCAATTTAATATGAATCGCAACGTCGTCGACTCTGACACACTGACCCTATGTACTTTATAAATTTAAGGATGGCAGAAACATCTTCTTTTGTGTATTTTGTGATATAATACTTTTACAATTTCTGTCGCATATTACTGCCTGATTTACTTTTCATTCCTTGTTGTGTGGCCCATGTGGGTTTTTCCAACTCCAAGTTTCTCAATTGTATTTTTAATATATATATTTTTTTATTTTGTCATTTAAACACATCTTCTCTGTATTATTTGATTCCCCAGTGTATTAGAAGTTATATTATTTTTCTAGGGATCCCTGTCCCTAAAGCATTGGCACTCAGAGCACTTTACCACTGCTAGCCAGTGCTAAATTGCAGGTGCTCTCTCCACTGAACCTGATAATATTGGCTCATACCCAATTGGCATATTTAATTTAAAGCAGGACATGCACTTTTAAGTTTAACATGTACTGGGAGTGAAAAACCTTTACATTTGTTTTTCACAACTGCTAGGCCCAATCTCCCATGAGCCAACATTGGGAATGCCTTATTACGTTTTATAAGTGTAATTCCCAAATGGAAAGATATCACTCGTTTACGTTTGGTGTACTTTGATGTGGTGGGGTTGGAAGCAGGAAACTCGCAGAGGCGTCACTTTAAATCCAAGTAGGCTTTATTAGAATAAAGCAAGTAGGCGGTACAGAAAGGAGCCCACAGCAGAGGCAGCTGCACGGCAAGGAACCAAGAAGCAACTGACAGAGCAAGGGTGGAGCATGACATGACATAATAGAAGTTTCAGGGAAACATTCTAAGGATTAAAGAAACAGTGAACAACTTACCACATACCCCCCTTCCATAAAAAAAACAATGAAAACAAGAAAACTAATACAAAACATAGTCGTGCAATTTGATAGGCAATCTACACACCCGCTGATTGCTTGAAGTTCCACCCTCAAATGAAGAATGGAGAGGTGAAACAGAGCTGGAACTGTTTAGAGATGAAGCAACCGTAGCTTCTCCAGAATTATCACTTGGTGCATTCAGGAAATGTGTATCAAAACCAGGACCAAAAGTGAAATCAAAATCATCTTCATCAAACCTATTGCCATAAACTTTTTTGAAGATCTCAACTTGTGTGTCCGTAAGTTTGACAATATTGTCCTTGTTCCACCAACTCTATTTTCTAACAAAACAAAAGGTTTGGTGACTTTGACAACGCGGACTGGTAGTGAGAATTTAGACTGACCTATGCAAACTTTGTAAGGCTTCTTGATAAGAACCCAATCATTCACTGTAACATCTACAAATTTAGTTTTAGAAACACAATCCTAAGTTTTCAACTTCTATCTAACACAGGTTTACGTTTTAGGTTAAAATCACCTCCAATAATAAGTGGAACATTACCTAATTTGAGCACTTTAGATGTAAAGCAAGACTATAAATAAGGGTCATCCTTTTTTGGACCATAATCATATATTAGGTATAACAAGGTATTATCAATTTTAATTTTGACTATGAAATAACGACCATCTGAATCATAACAGTTGTTCAGCATTTGGAGAGGTCATTTTTTGCCAAAAGAATAGCAACTCCATTTTTTGTTAATGGCAGGGAAAGAAAAAATTACTGATCCATTTTTAATTCCTATCTGATAAAATTGTGTCATTATGAGTTGCCTGGAGTAAAGAAATATCAGTTTTATGTATCGCCAAGTAATCTAAACTTTTCATACGTTTAACAGGGTGTCCTAAACCTTTAACATTAATAGAAACAATTGTAATTCTATTAACGTTATCCTTATTGAAATAAGATTTTTTTTAAAGTGAGAAAGAAGAAAAAACATAATCTGTAAGGATAAGAAGAAGCTCTAGAAATAGATAAAAAGAACAAAAGGCAAGAGAAAGACAAACATGGAAAAGACTACATAGAAACATAAACACTAATCCGGAATTGCACACATGCATGTGCAAGAGTGACCTGCATAGACAATGCCCTGGTAGAGAAAATTAGAAAAATAGGCTCGCTATAAGTCAAAATTACAATAACGGTATTAAGTATCAGTCTCACTCATTTCCATAGAGAGTGGAAGAGTGTTGATCTAGGAAGGCATGAAATCATCAGGGCATTGAAAGGACTTAGAGAAGCCATCTTTCCATATTCTCATAGTAGACGGATCAAATGGTCTATATTTAAAACCAGAGCTGATTGTGGTCTAGGCTCTGTGAACTTTTTGAGGATTTTAACGGTTTTCTTGGAAAAGTATTGATTAATGAAAATTTAATTACCATTTACCCTTAGAAATGGGATGTCTCCTGACGCTTTCTGGATCATCACTGGGGGATGATCACAAATTTGGCAGTGACACAGCCAGTCTGCAGCGGCTGCATTTTCAAGAACGCTGCCAAGTTGGCGGTATCTCAACCACACCATTACAACAGCACTTTGGGGCTGACGGTGTTGCAGCGGTGCAGCCAAAGAGGTAGCATGCTTCAGTTTTGGGAAAGTGCCTGAAGCCGATGTCGAGCACACTGCTGCGCTGCTGCAATTCGGGCGCACTGTTGTCATGCACCATATCATGCATGGCAAACAGTGCTTGCATCTACATGGGTGGCATTGGTGTGCACAACATGTGTCCCAGTCACAAGTCACATTGGCTTGTTTGCCCTCAGGCCTTTTTTGTGGCCCTTTACCTTCGTTTCCTCCCGACTTTCCATGGTTGGGTCTCTGCCATAAAAAGGCCTTCAGAAAGGCAGGTCATAATGTCCATGGAGGCTCTGATGCTGCCACTGCCACCTTTGACCGCCGCTGTCCAACCATAGAGGATGATGAAGCAGAACTTTAAAGATCACTTGACGAGGTTTGTTATGACTTGGATTACGATGTGTAGGAATTCTGTGCCCCCCCATCAATTTCTAATTATTCAGGGAACTTTAAATGCAAAGGACCATGTAACAAGTTTTCCAGATACTGCCTGCAGGCATTGCCTTTTACATCTTCTTGTAAATTAAAGATGCACATGTTGTAATTCCAATTAGAATTTTCGAAATCAAGCAAAAGATTACTCATAGGCACAATTTATGCTGTGATGGGCAACAGACGGTCAATTTTGATGTGTTATCCTGAATTGTTATTGCATTGTCAGAGACTTTTATAGAAAGACTAGCCATGTCTTTATGGATATTTATTGAATCCTGATGCAATATTATTTGTATTAGCAGGAACTACTTGTAATTCATCTAATAAAGTGAATGAAGAAGGTTCATTAGAGTCCATCATTTTTTGCTTGAGCGGTGGAGGAGAAGTTGTTCGCTTGCGTTTGTTTTTCATGATCTGTACATTTTTGCCTTCATTTTATTAAACGTACTGTAATAAAGTCAAGCAAAGTAGAAATTGAAGGTGAAGAAAAGTATAAAAGAAAGGCACTGCAAAAGTAGACAGCTCAGCAGCTAAAACCAGCCGTGAGAGTGGTTTAGGCCTCATTCATGCACTTTCCTTAACTAAGCTTTGCCCTTCAGACATGAACTTAAGTAGCACTGTGTAGGGGAGACTGGTGGGGAGCTTGAGGAGAAGCACACTGCCAAAACAACAGTAAACCCCCCAACAAAGGTATCCTCACAAAGCACTGGTCATTTAGAGTTGTTAAAAGCACAACCAATTAGGTAAAATTAGCCAGAACAGTGGCAGCTCCTAGGCCAAGGTGGAAGAGCATCGCCCCACTGCTTTTTAACGGGGTCACTGAAGGAAAAATAAAATTATAATAACTCTAAGTTAGACTTAAACACAAGGGATTTAACTATTAACTTAAATAGCAGGTAAAATGACAGCCACATGCAGTTGGAGTTAACTGAGCTTCCTTTGGGAAGAAGTCATCCAAAAAGTAAGTTGTGAGAAAATGCCCTTTTACGTGGTTACTCCCCTCCGCCTACTTTTGCTTGTTTTTATTTCTGGTGCATGGACTCTGAACACTAGGGCCCCACCGTCCAGAGCCCAGTGTATGTGCTCTGGCACCTAAACAAAACGTAGAATTGGCTAATCCCTGATAGGCATATTTAGCGTACCTATAAGTTCCTAGTCTCTGGTACTCTCTGGTCCCACGGCCTGTAAAGTAACTGTCACTAGTGGACTGCAGCACAGATTGTGCCAACACAAAAGTGACAAAGCAAAGCATGTCTTCAGGCCTGCCCCTGTAGCCCGAGTGCTCAGTTTTAAAACTGCAAATTCAACCTGGCTAAATGATCCTTTTGCCAGGCCTAAAACGTGTTTTTTTAATACCTATAACTCACCTCTAAAGTTAATCGTAAAAAGTATTACATGCCCTGGCAGGGAAAATATTAAAGTGAAGGATTCTTTAAAACAAATTATATCAAATATAAATGTAAATAGAATGTTACAGCACATCAACTAATTTAATTAAGTCTGCTTTAGATAATTAACATGCACATATTTTATTAGCAAATCCCCTCCGCTGTGACATTTTTAAGATTATTTAATATATAGTGCATTTTATACATAGTTCTGCTTATAATTACTTTTAATTAATAATATTTTTTGAAACAAAAGATTAAAAGTTTGAGCTTCACTATTGTTTTGTTAATTTTAAAAGTGCAGTCTGTGAATTGCAATGGGCTTACTCTTTTGCGGTTGGGTTTGTAGTGGGCTGTCCCTCTCTAAATCCACTCCTCACGTTTCCCTTAAATCACTTCCATTTTTAGTGAATATTCATAATTTTCCAGCTACTCTCCCTTGTCCCTCCCATATTTCCTACTAAAATGCAGGGTTACGATTCTGGAGATCTCCACCACCATGATGGAAGTCTCAACAAAGAAAATATAGGTGAGGAAGGGGCTCTGCCCTTGGAATAGTGAACAGTATTTGAGAATTATGTGAATATTTATACTGTAGTACTTTTGCACGTACTACAAATTTGAGTTTGTAAATAGTCCCGCTGGATATGAAGGTCCAGGCACCCAACCAGACAGTCTTGTGTAGTTTGGCTCTACTTTCTTTTCCTTTGAGCTTTAGGGATCCCCGGTGTAGATAAACAACAGACCCAGATTATAACAGGAGCTCAAGTTGAGTGAAATACGAAACAGAGGTGTAGGTTTATCAACATTTGACGCAAAGTTGCTGTGCCGCAATGCATGAGAGGAAGACAGCAGAACAGCACATATCTAACAACTCATACCACTCATTCTCTTTCCCACTGTGCCGGCATTGTTAGAGTCTGGGTTGAACCATGCACACGCTCTTGCACCATGGTGCAAGAATGTGTGTATGATGTCTACCATAGGTTTTGTACTGGAAGAGTACGCTTCCAGTATAAAATAGCATGTTTGGACATAATTTGAAGCTTTTCCGCACTTGATGTGCTGTGTACAATACAGCACACATGCAATCTTGATATGTTAGGAGAAATTAAAATGGTTCTCCTTTTTAACGTGTGCCATGAAGAGGTGTCATTGTTTTGGTGCAAAGCCTTGCCTGCAAATTTTGGTAGCTAGGGCTTCACGTTAAAACCTATGATGGTTGCATAGGAATGCCCATGTACCACCTATGCAACGTCGCATTGACGCAAGGCAAGGACAAAGAAATGCAAAGCAGCACTAGCACTACTTTGTGTTAAGACGACTTTACAGCCAAATAAAGTTTTACGCTAGAAAGTAATGTAAATGTAAATTTGATACTTGTATGGCGCACTACTCACCCGCAAGGGTCTCAAGGCGCTTGTACGAATACCGCTGTGGAACCCATCCTGACTTTCCCTGTGAGGCGTCCACTCCCTGGCACCCCCAAACTGGAGGCCAGGCATCCTTAGCGTTGTGGGGGGCCGTTGTGGAGATTAAGTAAGCTATTGCCCAGAGTTGCAGAGTGGGACTCCATAATTGGAATAGGCACCTAGGCGAGAATTATCAGGTCTGTGGAATTTTTGAGCCCAAGACCCGCCGAGGCAGAGAATTGAACCCTGGTCCCGGGCTAGACCTCTGCATCAGGGTCTGCCGCTCTAATCATTGAACCACACTTCTCCAGAAAGTAAATCCCAAATGAACAGTTTGCACTAGTTTTGTCAAGCAAACCAAGTGCAGAGTGTTAGTAAATCTCCCCAGAGTCTCCTTTTACCGCAACAACTTTGACTTTAAAGCTCACAGTGTTATTAAAAGATATTACCATTATTTTTTTCCAGGTTTGTTTCTGCATTGCTTCATGTTCAGTGTCCACTTTACTGTGCGTTCTCAAAAAGAAGGCTTGCTTGTTTGCCATGCTGCTAAAGGTGACTCAAGGTCATGTCATTGAAGCCTGTTTGCTTCTGGAGAATGATCTTGTTTGCCTTAGGCAGGAGCTCAATCACAACATATAGTATGAGGATGATCTGCCTCCACCTGATACTTACACTTAGAGCCAGTGATGCACGTGTAAAGCAAACTAAATATAACATGGGATTTAAATTCATCATTTTGTTTGGGCTCTCTAGTCTCTTGCACAGCATCATCAAATCTGGAGTGTGGGTTCTGACCTTTTCCATAAAGACAGGACTAATAAGAACATCCACCATCGTGAGTGGACTTTAGGGACACTCATTCCCTGTCCCCTTCCTGACACTTTCAGCACCGATAGAATTACAGACATGAAGAGGGATGCTGCTGTGGTGAACACAAACACATTTTCATTTCTTCTTTCCTAATATATTTAATAACTATCAGTGATAATTTCACTTCACATGCTTGAAGGCAAGAAGGGTGTAAATGAATATGGCATGCCACGTTTTCTCTGATAGTTTTGACAAAATGTGATACTCTGTGCATGTTCCATTAATATTATGTGAGCATGTGAGGCCTTTTTGTGCAGGAAGGAGGAATCTGATATATGATCTTTGACTATGACCATCAGACACAAATGTAAAAAGAACTGCTTGTTTTATCAGGCACCCAAGAGTGTCTGGAGCGAGGGTATAGTATGGTACTGTTAGAAGGTGGTTCTGACCATCTGAGCCACCTCGATTTATTGCTTTTTGAGCAACTAATTGTTGAGCTTTTACTGTGGGAGAGCCTCATAAGTTGGAACTCACCCACAGTGAACTCATGATGAAAGAGACTGCATGTGGATTTTACTGGTGTCCCCCTAGCTTGACTAGGTCAATGTGCTGCAGCTGGAGTAAGGGGCACAGGGCTGGTTACATGCAGACACATGTGTACATCCGTGTGCACACATGTAGGGGCTTCGCATGGGAGATTCCTGGTGTGTGCAGCCAAGGAGCAGGTGCAGATAGACTGGTGTGGCAGGACTTTTGCAGAATTGGGTGGTGACATAGAATAGGCTTTATACACTAGGAAGAAACATGCCAGGGAAAGTCAGTGTGTTTTACTGTTTTTCACTTCATTATTCTCCTATGGGGATGTGGAGTCCATAGGCTAGTTTCACTTTCCAAAGGCCTACGAATTCCAGACACGCACTAAAGTCCACTGTAACTTGTGTGAGAAGAAGTATTCTGCAGAGTCCAAAGCCATATCTGTACTGCTTTTGGGTCATCTACAACTGTCATATTGCTCTGACTCAGCTCGTAACCAGGGCCTGGCTGGGCTGACCCTGGCAGGCTGGATTAATGACCTTCCTTCCAAGGGTGAAGGCCTCCTCTCCAAGAAGAGAAGATGGGTGGAGCTACAGGCTAATCCATCAGCAGTTGTTACCTGGTGCCAGGCCAAACACAATAAGGAGCTTTAGGGGCAGAGAACAGGTCTTCCCCCACTCACAGACTTGCACACAATAAATGACCTGTTCACACGGTGAATTCACAACTCGTATACCTAATATAGTTGTCAATTGCTTAAGACAATCTGTAGAGCCAGTGGTTATACCATCTGTACTTATATAGGAACGAATCACCAGTAAAGAGAAAGTAAGAGACTATCTAAGTGAACAGTGACCTGTGTCTCTAAAAACCCATATGTGGTGAAAAAATTGTGAAAATGGAATGGTGGTGCCTCACGGTAGCAACACCAAGGAGGATAAAGCAGGAAGGTACTCGCCTGCTACCTCAAGATCTCATCATCAGCTACCACCACTCCGAGAAAGAAATGTGCAAAAGAATAAGGTGGGTTAAGACCCAGAAAGACAAAGTGCTAGGGTGTGTGATAAGAAATGCTGTGCAAAAATAAGTGCACCAGATACAACCCCACAATTAGGACCTGGGGATCAAGAAATCACTCCCCATGTCCCTATTTACAAACTTGAGCTGGACCACACTCGCTGTCCACTTTTATTCTTTGCTGTGTGTCTGCTCTTTTAAAATGCCGACATGTTTCATTGCCACTGGATAAACTCACGGCAATTTCTTCAGGGCGTGGGTAATTATCGTTCCACCCTGCACCAACACTTGTCTTATTAAAAACTGGATATTGCCCATCATGGGCATACCTTTACCCTTGAGCACTTAGATGTGTAAGTATAATCACTCCTTTAAAGGCTCTTCCGGTCACCTCCTATCATGAATCGTGACTGAATGCGTGTCCGGTATCCACTGTCCACTTAGATAGTCTCTTACTTTCTCTTTACTGGTGATTCGTTCCTATAGAAGTACAGATGGTATAACCACTGGCTCTACAGATTGTCTTAAGCAATTGACAACTATATTAGGTATACGAGTTGTGAATTCACCTGGTGCCAGGCACCAAGCTGCACAAGGGAGAAGGCAGCACGGGGGGAAGGAGCTTTCAGAGTCCATGTGGCAGGAGATCCCTGGACGACGCCATCTTGAACCAACCCAGAGGCCTGGGCAGGAAGGAGGGAGCAGGGGCAGTGAAGTGATGTGTTGCTGTTTCATAGGACAAACTGAGACTTCCTGTCAGCCCTTTCCCCAGTCTTTAAAAAGTGTTTGCACAGGAAGAGAAGCTCTCTCTGGCGTGTGGTCTGCTGAGGAGGGAGCAGGGGCAGTGAAGTGATGTGTCGCTGTTTCATAGGACAAACTGAGACTTCCTGTCAGCCCTTTCCCCAGTCTTTAAAAAGTGTTTGCACAGGAAGAGAAGCTCTCTCTGGCATGTGGTCTGCTGAGGCAGAGGGTGCTGGAGCCTGGAGCAATAGGCAGTTGGAAGGAGGAACCCCCTGACTGTCCCCGGATCCTGAACAGCGTCAGGAGAAGAGCCCAGGACCAGTGAGTAGAATCCTGGGCCTCTGAGCAAGGAGAAGAGAGGTCCATGAAGAGAGCCAGGTGAAAGGCTAGCGCAGGGAGCCAGTGAAAACAGCTTCCTGCTGAATGCACCCTCCTTGAGACCAGGAGGGTGAATAAAAGTGCTCCTAGTGGCTGGGGTGCGCCGCAAGGAGCAAGAAGAGTCCAGAATCACAAAGATCGGTCCCCAGAGGGCTAAGAAATGCCCCCCAGAAGGTAGGTGACCTTTGATCTCTGGCAGAGCAACGACGAAGCAAGTGGGGCTCTGCCGCCGGTCTTGGATATGCCCCCGGGGTGGGTCAGGTCCCGGGGGCTGCCCCCACTCAAAGCAAAGTTGGGGAGTGCCGTCGCGCTCCCTGTGAAGTATCCCCAAAGGGGTGCCTGGAGCCCACCCTGGTCCACGGCGAAAGCAGAAGCTGGGGAGCGCCGGTGTGCTCCCCAGGAAGGTGGTTAAAAGGGGCCTGGGATCCCAACTCCGGGCCCCGCTGAAGGCGGGGGGTGCCGTCACGCCCCCCGTGAAGACGGAAGTCAGGGAGAGCCGTCGCGTTCCCGTGAAGAGGCACACGCAGGGTGCCAGGAGCCCACCTTGGCCCAGCCGAAAATGAAGCCAGGGAGCGCCGTTGCGCTCCCCGTGAAGATTTCCAGTGGCGAGGGGCCCGGGTTCCCAACTCCTGGCCCCCGTGTGGAAGGAGAAGGCAGGGAGCGCTGTCGCCCCCCCAACTAAAAAGACAAGTCAGAGAGCGCCGTTGTGCTCCCTGTGAAAATGGCCAAGTGGGGTGCCAGGACCCCACCCTGGCCCCGAAGACTCCAGAGGGAGGGGAGCATTGTCGCACCCCCCTCAAAGATGTCCGGGGGCCCGGGACCCCATCACCAGGCCCCATGGAGAAGGAGGAGGCAGAGGGAGTGCAGGCAGCCACACTGCCCCGTGGATGGGCAGGGCCTGTGGGAGTCTTTGTGTCTGGCCGTCGGAGCGGGCAGACCAGAACTACGGTGCTGGCTCCTGCGGCAGCACACAAAGGTGCTGGCTGGACGGGGAGCCGGCGGGGGCAGCCAGGGGTGGGTTCCCTGTGCTGTCCTCTAATGGAAGACCTTGCGGGGCTCCCCAGTGGGACCGGGACCCCGGAAGGAAGAGCAGGTGGCAGGGGCCTGGGTGTAACCAGGCCCCCGACAAACAAAAGGAGCAGCCGAGGGTGGGCTCCCCGAGCTGTCCCAGGATTCTGAATAGCATCTGGAGAGGAGCCCAGGACCAGTGAGCAGAAGCTTGGGCCTCTGAGCAAGGAGAAGAGAGGTCCAGGAAGAGAGCCAGGTGAAAGGCTGGCGCAGGGAGCCAGTGAAAACAGCTCCCTGCTGAATGCACCCTCCTTGAGACCAGGAGGTTGAAGAAAAGTGCTCCCAGTGGCTGGGTTGCGCCGCAAGGAGCAAGAAGAGGCCAGAATCACGAAGATCGGTCCGGGGCCTGTGATCCCAACTCCGGGCCCCCGTGTTGAAGGAGAAGGCAGTGAGCGCCGTCACGCCCCCCACGAAAAAGACAAGTCAGAAAGCGCCGTCGCGCTCCCCGTGAAAATGGCCAAGCGGGGTGCCCCAGTGGGACCGGGACCCCGAAAGGAAGAGTAGGTGGCAGGGGCCTGGGTGTAACTGGGCCCCCGACAAACAAAAGGAGCAGCTGGGGGTGGGTTCCCCGAGCTGTCCCAGGACCCTGAATGGCGTCAGGAGAGGAGCCCAGGACCAGTGAGCAGAAGCCTGAACCTCTGAGCAAGGAGAAGAGAGGTTCAGGAAGAGAGCCAGGTGAAAGGCTGGCACAGGGAGCCAGTGAAAACAGCTCCCTGCTGAATGCACCCTCCTTGAGACCAGGAGGTTGAAGAAAATTGCTCCAAGTGGCTGGGTTGCGCCGCAAGGAGCAAGAAGAGGCCAGAATCGCGAAGATTAGTCCGGGGCCGGGGATACCAACTCTGGGCCCCCGTGTTGAAGGAGAAGGCAGCGAGCGCCGTCACGCCCCCCACGAAAAAGACAAGTTAGAAAGCGCCGTCGCGCTCCCTGTGAAAATGGCCAAGCAGGGTGCCAGGTCCCCACCCTGCCCCCGAAGACTCCGGAGGGAGGGGAGCATTGTCGCGCCCCCCTCAAAGATGTCCGGCCCCATGGAGAAGGAGGAGGCCGGGGGAGTGCAGGCAGCCACACTCCCCCGTGGATGGGCAGGTCCTGTGGGAGTCTTCGTGTCTGCCCATCGGAGCTGGCAGACCAGAACTACGGTGCCGGCTCCCGCGGCAGCACGCAAGGGTGCTGGCCGGATGGGGAGCCGGGGGGGCAGCCGGCTGTCCTCCAACGCGAAGACCATGCAGGGCTCCCCGGTGGACCTGGGACCCCAAAAAGAAGAGGAGGTGGCAGGGGCCTGGGTGTAACCAGGCCCCCGACAAACAAAAGGAGCAGCCAGGGGTGGTCTCCCCGAGCCGAAGCACTCACCCGGGGGTCCGTGTGGGACCAGACTCTCCCTCAGAGATCGAACGCAGCCGCAGGCACACGTCACCATTCTCCCCGACGCAGCGGGAGAGCCGCTGCTATAATATTCATGAAAATGGCAGAAGCACCCCATAATGCCTTGCAGCCCCGGTCCGGCCTGCAAGGGAAAGTAGCATTTGCTCGGTTTGTGGTGGCCCCATGAGGACAGGGTCACCACCAAGTGAGTGCACGGTGCAGGGGGAGCTGCAGGAGCAACGCAGTCTCCCCCAGCACAGAAATGGAACGTCCCTCCCTAAGTCTCATGGGGACTTATAAAGAAAAGGGCTCAGGCAAGCATCATCAGCATCCCCATGGCTGGAACTTTTGTTCTGCAGTTGGGTGTGCCTAAAGGATTGCACCATGACATGGAGGTCTGAGTTGGGAATGTCTGAAAGGGCATCCCCTGGAGGTGAAGCGGTGAAGAGGTGTAAGTTGACCAGTAATGCATTTACTAATGTTATTTTTTTAGAGGGACTGAAAGTCACATGTGTAATGAGAAGTACCTGTGTAAGGTGATGCCATAAGCAAAGTGAGGTTATGTTGCCAGACATTTCTGCTAGGGTGTCTGGCTGTGTATGCTTAATCCTGAGATTCATCTGGGATGCCTTTAGGGGCTGTAATTGCAATGCATGGTTTTGGAGATATCAACTGATCTAGGCCAAGGGACGAGAAAATCATTGCATCATGAAATGGTTTTGAGGTTTATAGAATCATCCAATTGGTCTCAAAGTTGCGTGCACCAAAGGCTGGCACACTGGATCACTTGTTCTGTACTGTACAGAGCCCAGCTCTAACGTCACTGCCCTCGATGTCATTCCTCTCTGCAAACTGTACACTCCCCTATGACCTTCCAATCACACCAGACATTCATAAGCTGTCCTGGCATTCCTAGCTGTCTTCGGGCATGGAAATGGGCGCCATCTATGCAGAACTGAACCAGATGTGCCCTTTTAGAAGGAAATCAAGCAAGAACTCAACTCCAAATATGGGTATTTATACCTTATTTTAAAAAACAGTCTTGCGACATCATTTACATGCAGCAGTGCAACTTGTGATTACTCCATATTGGGCTTAACTCAATTCGTATTTGTAGGTCTGTTTTGTTTTATTAAACTTGACCGTTGCAGAAATAACAGGCAGGGTTAAACGCTCGATGATGAAACATGCAGTGGTTTGTATGTTACTGAATCTCACTGAGGCTAGCTAACTTAGCCTTCTATTCTTCCGATATTAACAAACCGAGTACCATTATATTAGCTAATAATAAAAAGTATACAGGGCTTAGGAACAGCAGAAGTATGGTGAGAGAAGAAAGGCAAATTTGTCTAATACTGACTCACCAACATATTTTAGAGGGCATTTGCTGTATTAAGAATGCTCTTAATGTTTCCAGCATTAGATTGTAAGTTAGTGGGTATATACCCGCTGAAACCCATTCCAGTATGTCAGTATGAGGGGGCAATATGCAAATCAATAGGCATCCTAGCAGTGACTGGGTTTGCCTCATTCTAATTTGTGCTGCCTAACGTAAGTCCTTCTGTGTCTGCCCACACTGTACACCTAGAGGGAGAGGCTGCCCTAAGACTCAAAAACAACGCAGAGCATGGAACAAAGAGCAGTAATTGGTAATTGTGAGAAATCAGGACCTATTTGCAGTGTACACCCCACTTCTTGCCCCCCATTTTGGCTACTGGGTGCTAGTTTGCAGACTCTGATTGTGCCCTGGGCTCTGCTAACTAGATCCAGGGCCTGT
The DNA here is from genome assembly GCF_964204655.1 of Triturus cristatus. Classification (NCBI taxonomy): domain Eukaryota; kingdom Metazoa; phylum Chordata; class Amphibia; order Caudata; family Salamandridae; genus Triturus; species Triturus cristatus. The sequence goes on along the minus strand of NC_140584.1, from coordinate 1,077,237,114 downwards.
GCTATGAATTCAAGTATATGATAATTGTGTATAATTACAATTGGCAATGAGAGACCTCTGCAAGTCTCTAGTATATAATGTGGCAAGGGGGATTCAAACTACCTATAAGTCCCAAGTATATAATAGGGCAGGGAGGTAGAGAGTCCCAGTAGATTTCCTACACCAGAGTGTGCACTGCTGAATTGTCTGTCGTCATTTTAAAAGCCAGCCATGCCTTGTAGGCTGCTTTTGAATTGCAATTATCTGCAAATTCGCCTTTGGAATTAAAAGCACTTCTAAATTAGTAATCTAACTTTTTTTACATATAAATCATTGCTAATGTCTCACCTGAGTGCCCCAGGCGTAGGATGTCATGTAACTATAAGCAGGGACATTATAAAAGATTTTTATATTACCAGGTGAAGGGAAAAAATTCAATTTTAATTCCCCCCTACTGTAGATAATTAGCTTCACAGGCAAACATTGGAATATTTTATTTAAGTATATATATTGATATGCAGGAGCTAAAAATGTCATTCAAGGACTTAAAATATTAGTTATGATAAATCTGCTAACTTGCCACTGTTAGATTTATAATAACTATCACATAAACTAAGTTATTAAACGTTCTTTTCTCTAAGCCAAATCCCAGCCTTCCAGCTGCTCTTTCATTATTGGCTAGCCTCTACCAGGCTAAATCAAGCTGTCTTAATGAAATGTGAAGTAGCCTTCTGAAGAGACAATGCTTTTCCTGTAGGAGGAGAACTGAAAATGCAGAGGCAAAAGGCAGGAAAAGGGTGGAGTGACCAAACTGGTCTTCAAAGGAAGAATGACACTTTGGAACAGGCTCACCCCCACATGCTGCACCCGCAGCCACAAAGGAGCCCCTGTAATTAGATTAGAAAGAGGGCTAGTAGAAGACTGTTAGGGAATCTTAACCACACCAGTGGTTTGGTGTAGCCTGAAGTAATCTCCAATGAGAGACTTTCTCCATGTTGGATTTTGGAAGAATTATGCTTTCTGGAGCAAGTATTCACCACACTTTGGCGGAAGGGGTCATACACCTGGGTGTATGCATCCCACTGGTCAGGGGTGCCCCCACTGTTTGACACCCAGGAACACTGCATAAATATTGAAGAGTTGCCAAGCTAGTCAGATCTGCTGCCTGAAACTGCAAGGAGAGGAAGGACTGCCCTGCTGGAAACATGGTGTGCACCTAAAGGCTTGCACTCTGAAGGACTGCACCTGCTGCACACTTGGAACAACAGCCCTAAGGACATTGCCTTGCTTCAATTAGGATTAAAGAGTGGACTCCCTGCAAGCTACAGATTACCTGAGCTCACCTGCATCATCTCCACCAAGTAGTCCCAATCCTAGAGTGTGTCCAGTGGACTTTTAAGGATTTGGTCAGGTGCATTGTGGGAATTGTAGTCCCAACATTAAAAAGACCATCTCAGAAATTCTATACCCCTGGATTGGTAGTGTGGACACTTTGAGAGTCACAAACCCCAAGAGGCAGACCACAGCATCTGAACTCTTTGCTGGTGCTGTGGTTTCCTGCATCAGGAAACACTTCTGGAAGTTAGTGTAAACAATTTTTGACTTTGCCCCAGTCCAGCACAATTTAATTTAATCCTTTTGAGTGCTATTTGCTTCCTAAGCACTAGAACGTGTTTATTCTTTAAACATTTATATCTCCAGTTCCTTATATTGGATTTTTGTCATGTTGGTGTCTGTCCTTAGAAATACAATCGTTTGTTATAAATTGGAGTTGGAGTTTTATTGTGTGTTGTGTCTTACTTATTTAATGTATTGGTGTTTCAAAATGCCTTACACACCTGCCTCCTAAGTTAATCCTCCCAGCTACCAAGAGTTGAGCACCGGAATAATTTATTGAAACCCTAACTGAACCTTTCATGCCCAATTGTCAACAGTTTTTATTAATAGTGACTCATGCACATTAAAATGCAAAACAGTTATGATGTTGAAAACCCAGTGACTGCTGCATCTATTCCCCATATAACCAGAAACTGCCTCCTATCATGCCAAACAAATCTAATAAATCAAAGTAACAGTGAAAAATTAAGTTAAAAAAAGTAAGTAAAAAAATGAAAGTAAAGAACAAATAAACTCATGCCGTGACTCCAATTAGAGCTCTGTGACATATGCATTCATAAACATGAACTCTAGCACACCTGGGACCCAGCACCCATGGATTACACTTACCCTCAATTTATGGACTTTTTCAAAGACATCAATGGGAGCGATCTTCTCACAATTGTTAAAAGCCCACATAGGTCAGGGTTCTGAAATGTTACTGTGTGCATTTTTTATTTGAGCACAAATCTAAAGCCAGTGTGTAAGTCATTTTCAAATGAATTAATTTATTATTTATAATGTTTCACACTTTCAAATTTGAATACTTTCACTTATTTTTATTGACTTCACTACTTGAATGTAGTGAAGGATCACATGCTTTGCATGAGGGTCACGTTCACGTTATAAAGGGCAGGTGATGCACTCGTTTTTAAATATGGATGATTAACCGATAGGTGGTTAAGTTGGAATACGTATGACTAACCGAAAGGTCGTTCCGTTTGGTCGGTTTGAACCACAGAGGTAGGAGGGGTTTTAAGGCCTGGAGTTCATATTTATGAATGTGTGTGTCACGGAGCTCTAATTTGAGTCATGCCATTATTTTATTTGTTCTTCACTTTCATTTTTTTATTTTCATTTTTCACTGTTACTTTGATTTATTAGATTTGTGTAGCATGATTGGAGGCACCTTTTGGTTATAAGAAGAATAGATGCAACAGTCACTGGGTTTTCAACACAATAATTGTTTTGTATTTTAATATGCATGAGGCACTTTTAGTAAAAACTGTTGACAATTGGGTATTTATAGCGTTCCTGATGTGCTGTTTCTTTTAAACTGCACTTTCCCTGGAGAAGGACGTAATGCCCAAAATGCATTGGGTTACAGACTTCACATAATTCAAAGAATGAGTAATTTTGACATGCTGTTAAAACGTCCTGGGTAGGCATTGTACATTCACTTGAAAATTGAAATTACTATTCTCGCATACTAAACAAGATAAAGAGGATTCTTTAAAGAAAATGGCTTAAAATGGACGAAATTAGGCTTATGATGATTTCTTCATCTGATTTGGTGTTATTGCATCCTTGGACTGATACATGTTCATTCATCAGCTTTATCGTGGAATATTTTTTGGTGCGACAGGATGGTGCACTGACCAGGATAGCACCCCAAAATGATCAACTTTGTGAAAGACTTGGAGCAGAACTGGTGTTTCTGACTCATGCACATGTTGATTACTATTTGTAAGGCACGCATACCACCCGGTATGGAAACCTGGTGCCTCTGATGGGGGATGGGCTGGGCTGTCTGGGGCCTATTGGGAGAGCCAGGTTTTCAGTTTCTTCCAGAATTCTATAGGTTTCTGCTGGCTTTGATATAGTAGGATAGTTCATTTCATGCTTTGGGGGCAATGTAGGAGAAGGCTCGAATGCTGAAACTGGCCCAGTGGAATCATGGCGTGTGAGTGAGACATAGATTGGCTGAGCAGAGATGTCTGGCAGGAGTGTCAAACTGGCCCCAGTTGTTGAGGTATGCTGGGCCTTAGTTGTGTAGTGCTCTGTAGGTATGTGCGAGGTGTTTGAAAAGGGCCCACTTGTGGACAGGGACTCAGTAGAAGTATTTCAGCTGCTAGGATATTTGAGTGTGGTGAGGTAGGTTTACCATGAGTCTTGCAGCTCTGTTCTATGTGACTTGGAGTCTTTTGGTGAGCTGGATGGTGATGACGATAGACAGGACATTGTTATAGTCTAATCTGCTCGCTCTGTGAGTTTCCAGGGAGAGCCACGTGAAGGCATTCCTGAGCAGGTTGAGAGTATGGAAGCAGGTGGAGGCAATTTTGTTGACTTGATTGGTCATGGAGATTGGGTTCTTGCTCACAATACACAGGTTCCTGGCACTGATGGATGGGCTTGGAGTTGGGCTCAGCTCAGTGGGTCACCAGCCAGCAGAAAGTATCTTTGCTGAAGAGTACCAATGGTTAAATAGGCACCCACATTTGGATTTATATTGCATGTGGCAAAACTGTGGGTGAATCACTTGTTTTAGGACTGTCTGTTAAATAACCATGTTCTAGGGACTTTGTGAATCTAATTTGATCAACAAAAAGCCTAGGTATAGAGAGGGAATATTGTAAATATGTTTTATAATACTTATCAAGCAAGTATACTAAATGTTAAGGATAATGTGAAATATGTTTTAGTAGAATGTGAATACTTGAAACACAATAAGTTACTTTTGTATCTGAATGTTGTTCATACATAAATTGTTATGTAATTGATAGAAAAGAAATCAATTTTTTTAAAAAATCAAACACCAGAGAAAGAATAGGAATGTGAACCACGAGAATAAATATTGATGTTAGATAGTTGGAAAAAAACACTACATCAAGTTAATTTATAAACACTAAGAAGGTTGTACACATGAACTGCTTTGTAGCTCATCTCCACTGCTCCTGGGTTTTCATAATAGATTTAAATAAATATTTAAAGCATAGGAATCAGTAATTGTTTGATATTAATACATAAGAATCAGCAATTATTGGAAATGTTGAATCATAGTGTACCTTCAAATTCAGAACTCAATTATCGGAATCACCTATGCAGCCCACTTCACTACAAAGTTTGCTCATTTTGTGACAAGCCTAAAAGAATTCGACTCTATAAGTATTTTGGGTCTCAATTTTTAACTGTTGCATTTGGGTTATGCTGCCAAATTTAATAATGGTAAATTATATAGCATTTGCAAGTAGGTAGCCAAATACATTGTCCTCTTAAATACTTAAAGGATGTCATTTGTTACTTCAAATTAGTATCTGCATGCCTTATGCAGCAACTCTCTGAACAATGTTATGTTCTGTGGGGCCAAAGCAGAAAGAGAATCATTTATCAGTTGTGTGTTGCCCATGTACAAAACGTCATCATGTAATGCATGACTTCACTGTAGTCTCATTCTGGGACCACATGAAGTTGGATGTGGAGTAGTCGGATGTGGTGTTACGGCCAGAAAGGCTGACTTTGGAATTGGGAAGCCTGGTATAAATCTCGGCATCGGCTCGGCTCAACATCCTGTGATTCTGGATAAATCACTTAATCTCCAGTTCCTAAAAAAGAAACAAGCAGCGTTAAAGCCAATTGGTCTTGCAAAAGTTTGCAAGACTGATTGGCTTTGTCAATTTTTTTTAGACAGCATAGGCTACTGTGCAATAGGCTTGAGTCTAGAAATAAAGCAGTATGATGAGGCTAGCGTTGACCACATCAAAGCGCTTTGTTTAGGAATGTTGTAAAGCCTGCTGTGCAATTCAATAGAAAAAATAAGTGGACAGAGTGAAGCAAGACAAGGGAGGTGTGGAGGAGCACCAGATGAAGCAGCAACACGGAGAAGGGATGGTTGGGAGGGGAAAGAGGCAATAGCACCTCTATCAGAATGTGAGCAGCTGACGGGCATTGATAAAGTCAAATCAATCTGTGATTGGTCCGTGATCCATAGAAAGGAATGGAAGTGACGCTTGGCCTGCGGTGGCCAATTAGGAGGCAGCAAAGAAGAGTGACACTGAAGCCAACAAATGATAAGCAATGGGCACAAATGATAAGCAATGGGCGGGCTCCAAGCATTTTATTGTAAACAATAACATCTTGAAAACGAGACACGGGCTCAACCTGAACAAATGAATGTGACCTTTTCTGGTATAATTGATGCCCCAAAGCAACAAACGGTTTGTGGAGCAGAATTGCAATGGAGATGACTACCAGCTAGGAGATGCAGAAGATCAGTGGAATCCCAGCAGGTAAGAACACTCTAATAATTGGAAACAACCTGCAGTGAAAGCTGTAAGTATAAAGTGACTGAATAAGCCATGACAATTGGCAAGAGTGTGCATAAAGCGGGTTAAGATTGTCAAATGGGAATACCAGGGCTTACAGAAACGTTTGGGACTATCAGGAGGAAAATTCATCAATGACAGCAGCAAATGTTACTTAAGGATTTCAGCTAAGTACATAGAAATCTAAATAGAAGGTGTTAGACCTAGCATCCTTGGTGTGGTTGCACTCTACATTTTTGCCTTACGACCTCCTGTTTTTGCTGACTTCATTTCTGCTATCTCAAGGGTTCTGAGTACTTTACCACTGCTAACCAGTGCTAAAGTACTTGTGCTCTCTACTTATAACATTTTAGATTGGCTTATACCCAATCGGCATATTTAATTTACTTGTAAGTCCCTAGTAAAGTGGCACTTCCCGTGGCAAAGGACTGTTAATTAAATGCCACTAGTGGGCCTGCAGCAATGACTGTGCCACCTACTTAAGTAGCACTTTAAACATGACTCAGGCCTGCCATTGCACCTACCTTTTTAATACATATAGTTCACACCTATGAGAGGCTCTAGACAGCCCAGAGGGCAGGGTGCAATGTATTTTAAAAGTAGGACATATACTTTTAAGCTTTATATGTCCTGGTAGTGAAATCTCTTGAATTTGTTTTTCTCTACTGCAAGGTCATAGAATAATATTGGAGTTACCTTATTAAAGTTTATTAGTGTGATTTCCAAATGGGAACAGGAAACAAGTCCGATTTTGGTGTCCTTGGAACTGTAATGAAAAATCCTAACTTATGGTGAAGTTGGGTTTTAAATTACAGTTTTGAAAATGCCACTTTTAGAAAGTTGGCATTTTCCTGCCTTAGTCATTTGATACCTACAGCCTCTCGCTGTGTCACATGACAGGGTGCAGTTGACAGTTAGGCTTTGTTTGTTCCTCCTAGACAGACACACACAATAGGGAGCCTAGGTGATCTTGGATGGGCCATCACGGTCAGAATAGGAAGGAGTAGAAGGGCATAGCCCAACTTACAATTGAATAGGCTGTGTCCTGTCTTCAAACAAAGGGCTGCGTACCCCCTGTAGTTAGTCCTACGCACGTGCAAGGGAGGCAGGGCAAAGGTGTGCCTCTAGAAGCTTCAGGCACAACTGGGTATAAGTACTGAACCTCAGACATCACCTCTTCAGTACTCTTCTGGACCTGTGGATACTCCACCAGGAAGAATGACACCTGAAAAGACTGTCAGTGTGTTGGACTGCTCCTCTGGAGGACTGTGGTCCTGCTGTGCTGATATGCTGCCTTCTTGCCTGGGTGCCTGTATCCCTTGAACCCAGGACCCTAATATGATTCCAAGGACTAGTTGTCTGGCCGCCTGATCTCAAGCCTCAGGTACTCAACAGGCTACCAACAACTTTGCACCTGCACCTGGACTGTGCGACCTGTGGGTCTACCCTGCCAAGTGGTGCCACCTTCTGGACCCTTGGAAGTGGGCAAAAGGTGCTTTACCAGCCTATGTGGATCCAGCGGAACAAACAAATCTACTATGCTGTGTGGTGCAAACCTGAGCAGACCTCATGCTTCACTGCTTGGATTGGACCCGTCACATAGATCTGCGTTCCATTCGAACCACTGCTGTGCAACACATCCTCGGAGCAGGCCCCTGCATCTGTCATCAACGGCAGCCTTGACGTTGATGCTGGAATCCACATCTCAGTCTCACAGCACTTTTTCTACCGATGCATAGCCTCGGTATTCGCATCACGTGCAGTCATGGGGGGATCCTCGACAACTATACAGGAGTACACACCACAGCCTCGCCGCATCTCAGAATTGATGCATCGCTGCGGTCACGCAACACATCTTTGATACAGATTCTTGCAATGCTCCGCAAACCAAGTTTAAGGCTCAGTGGACCTTACTAGGTCCCTGTAGCTAGCCTGCACTCTATCCCAGTCGGCCTGTATTTGTGACTTTGTCTTAGTTTGGTGCAACCAGACATCCACAATTGGAGTTTTGTGCTTTTTGGCACCATTTTTTCATCAAAACCTTACAAATAATACATCTCTGGTTCTACTGATTAGATGTTTGTCATGTTAGTCTTATTCTATTTATTAATGAAAGTTCCTTTTTTTCTAACTTGTGTGGAATCCTTTTTGTATGGTGTTTTCACTTTATTACTGTATGAAGTGCTGCATGAATACTTAACACATTGCCTCTATGTTAAACCTGTTTGTGTTTGCATCTTGACAAGGGCTCATACACCCCAGTCTACCAACAACCCGGTTTCTTACAGAAGGAAACTAGTGATGTGCCAAGTCTAGTCTAAAACTATAACACAAGGCCATTAAGAGACTGGGAAATGGGCAACATATTCCATAGTTAACAAATTCAGTAACACCTGAGAGATCAAAGAGGACTCAGCGGCTCACTGCACCAGTATGTTTAGAGGGAGGGAAAAAGTGACCTCTCAAAATGTTATGGAAAAAGCTAGAAAAGAAAGGAAGTGTCTGAGATGCTAACTTCTATGCCTTCTGCACCATGTAGGTCAAGGAGAAATACTAACATCTATAGTGGACTAATCTTCATCATATTAAAACCCCTCACTAATACCCTAGTGTTATGCTTTGTACATAAAACCTTTTGCCCACATTTAAGATAACACCTCTGCAAAGACAACCATATGGGTCTGTTTTTTAATTTTATTTTGAAGTTTTATAGAGAATGAAGTTACCTGTTAAGGTGTGCTAGTGCTAGAATAGATCATACTGAGGATCAGATAGAGACAATTATTGGTAAGATAGCAAGGTTTCTACAGTTTTCTAAAGGCCACATGATTTGTACTGCCTGGTGTCATAAAAGGTTTTTCAAGTTTGTCAAACAGAATACAGAATGTGTGGCTGCTATTGCATGCTGTACAAAACCATGAAATTTTTAGGCAACAAGTAGCAGAAGTGCAATGGGTATCGACAGATTTGCCTGTTGATAAACCATAGCTTTTGCCTTACCAAGAATCTTTGCAAGTACATAAGCTCTTAGAAGTAGTGGACTTGCTTATGGGCAATTATCACAGCACAGATTGAAAATGAGACATCATAGTACGTCAAGGCAGGCCCAGCAGCAAGCATGCATCAGCATTCTGGACAAAATGGAGGTGCTGCCTTTTGTGGTGAGATAAACTGAAATACAGACCATTGCCATAATAAAGAGGTGACCTTATGAACCCATTCTCTACTGGAAGAAAAGGATGATACCTATAGTGGATCTCTAGGTTGGAAAAGCCGGTCAAGGTAAATTTGGAAATTTGGGTGAATGTGGAACGTTTTTATCAATAAATTAGTATAAATAGCAAACTGCAGCTAAAGGGTGATTATACAGCCTAGGTCAGGAAGTCACCAAAAGGAGATTCAAACTAATGGTAGCCCACAAATAGTTGCAATCTCATTTTTATATGGATTTAAATGTAAACAGAATTAAAGCCATTGAATAGCACTGCTAGGCATCTCTGAAGATTAGTTTGAGGTGACTGAGGCTGAGGATTGTTGGGTGTCACCTACATAAGGTTGAGCCAAATGACCTAAAGAGCTTAGCTGAAGGAACCACATATAGACAAAATGAGTCTAAGTGAAATAACCTAATAAGATCTTTCAGAGTCATTGGTGGCAAGAAGTAGTATGTGAGACTGGTATAGGTCTAACTGTGGTCCCTACTTAAGTGTAGAGATTTTATGCTAACAGTAGCCACAGGTGTGAATACGGATAGGGAAGCAACAGTAACATCACAATAAGTCAATCAATAAATCAATTAGTAGATCTGTATTGCACTTCCCGTCACCCATGAGGGTATCCAGGTGCTGGCAGGGTCCAGTTTATTAGCCAAATAGCCAGGCCTTTAGGGACTTTTGGAGCTCTGGATGAGATGGGGCAGTCTGGAGATGAAAGGGTAGCTCGCTCCATGTCTTCCCAGCTAGGTAGGAGAAGGGGCGACCTCCGCATATGCTACGTCAGATGAGGGGGGTGAGATTTAGAGAAAAGGAAGCAGAGCAAAGGTGTCTGGTGGGTTGAAGGAAGTTCAGGAGTTGGTTCAAGTAGGTGGGTTCACAGTTCTGTAGGGCCGTGTATGCATGGGTCAGGAGCTTAAACTGGCATCTTTTCTGAACAGGGAGCCAATTGAGTTCCCTGGGGTAGGAGGTGATGTGGGTTCATCTAGGGAGACAGAGGACAAGTCTGGCCATTGCTTTCTGTATAGTCTGTAATCGGATGAGGAGGTGAGTTGTGATCCCTGCATAGAGAGCAATGCCATAGTTCAGTCCGCTGGAGATGAAGGCCTATATGATGGTGCATCTTGAGCTGTGGGTTAGCAATTTGAATATCTTACGAAGCATGCAGAGGATGAAAAAGCAGGAGGAAGAGACGGAATTGACCTGAGTCATCATAGTTAGCATGCTCTCTAGAATGATGCCTAGGTGCCTAGCGTGGTTAGTGGGGGTAGGAGTAAGTCCAAGTTCTGAGGGCCACCTGGATATGTCCCGTGGAAAGTTTTGTTTCCCAAGATCTGTACCTCTGTTGTGTCCATGTTGGGCTTCAGAAAGTTGTCCTTCATCCAGTTGGTGATGTCTGTCATGCAGTTGTGGAAGTTGGTCTTAGTGTTGGTGGTGGCTTAAGAAAGAGAGAGGATGAGATGTGTGTTGCCAGAGTAGGATATGATGTTGAGTCCATGGGTTTTGGCAATCCTGGCAAGAGGTGTCATATAAGTGTTGAAGAGGGTGGGGCTGAGCGAGATCCTTGGGGTACTCCACAGGTGATTTTCCTGGGTTCAGAGGTGTGTGGGGGAAGGCATACTTTTTTAATTGTTCCAGTGTGGAAAGAGGTGATCCATCTGAGAGCAGCTCCATGGATGCTTATGTTGTGCAACCTTTTGATGAGTGTCCAGTGGGAGACTGTATTGAAGGCTGCCAAGAAGTCTATGAGAATCAGAGCAGCAGTCTATCCCCGGTCGAACAGGGCTCAATTGTTGCCAGCTGCCGCTATGTGGGCTGTCTCAGTGCTGTGGTTGCTGAGGAATCTGCATTGGGAGGAGTTGAGTAGGAGGTTCTGTTCAAGATGTGAGGAGAATTGTTGGATGATGGCTTTTTCTAATACTTTGGCTAGGAATGGAAGCAGGGAGATCAGTCGGTAGTTGACTTCACTGAGGTCTGCCAATGGTTTCTTTTGTAGGTCGTTAACTTTTGCATGTTTCCAGTCCTCAGTGAAGGTGGCCCTGGCAATTGAGGTGTTGAGTAAGCCTGGGCAAAGCACTACGCTACGCTCGTGTAGTTTGCGAAGTTTGCGCTTCTGCAGCCTACGCGAATTGCACGTAGCACAGTGCAAACATGCGTAGCATAGCATTACGTAGTGCAGCGGTCATTTTTTGCTTGCTCGCGGTCCTCAACATCAAGTTGGCGACCGCGAGCAAGCAAAATAACATCCCGGCGAGACGTTTTCCTTGTTCGCGATCAGCAACATCAAGTTGCCGATTGCGAGCATGGAAAATAAACATCCCGGCGAGATTCCCAACGCGAGGAGGTCAGGTTTCTCATTGCGAGTGGTCGCGTATGCTCGCGACCGCTCGCGATGAGAAACTACCAGTCCGCGTTGAGAAATCTGCCGCTCGAGTAAAAATCTACTCGAGCAGCAGAAAACTACAGCTCGCACCGTGCAAGATGCCGTTTTCAATTATTGCACAGTGCCTGATGCTTGTTCGCACTGTGCAATCATTGAAAAGGGCATCTTGCACAGTGCAAACAGGGTACTACGCAGTTCGCGAAGTGCTACGCATAGCTCGCGAAGTGCGAAGTGCACTTGGCGTAGCTTCGCGTAGTGCTACTTCGGGAACTACGCCCAAGGTTAGTGTTGAGCAAGGTGGTGAGTACGTGGCTGATTCTGGCTTCGCGTAGGTTGAAGATGTGGTGAAGGCATGGGTCGGTTGGGGTACCTGAGTGAACCACGTTCATGATGGAGGCAGGGTTCTGTGGGGTGAGCTGGCTCCATTCAGTTAGTCAGATGTCTGTGATAGTAACAGGGTTGTTATGTTGCATGAGGAAGTTGGTCACCTTGGGCTAAGATTTGAAGTTTCTGTAGATGTTGGTGATCTTGTCATGGAAGACGTTTGCAAGGTGGCTACAGAGATGCTGTGATGTGATAATGTAGCGTGTTGCAGCTGAGGAGTTGGAGAATTATTTGACAATGTTGAAGAGTTCTTTTTTTTTTTTAAATTCTTTTTATTGACATTTTCAATAACAAACTTAAAACATTGCTTCACACTGCTGCGTACGTATTTCAGGCAATGACGACACGCCCCCCCCCCCAACAAGGCACAAAGTACGGAATGTAAAGGACATCAAGTCAGTATTACATGGCAATCTCTGCTTTAACCAACCGTCAATCCGCCACATCTGCCCATCCATGTTTCCCACCCCGACAGCCACCAACCCGCCCCACGAGCAGCAGCTAGTACTAACGTTCCCCTCCCTCCCGAGGGGATAACAGCGTGCTACAGCATTTGTAGCGGAGTTTGCTCCAGCCAGTGTATGAAGGGCCCCCATATATCCCTAGGCCTAGATCGCATCGGCATAAGCTCCCAGTACAGGGCCAACTGGGTCTGGCAATAAACAACGCTTTGAACCCATACCTTAATGCTAGGGGACGTGCCAGCCCCCCAATGCATAGCAACTTGTCTCTTAGCCAATATTAATAGCATTGCTGGCAGTTTACGGTGTTTGGGCTCAATCATGTGCAAAATCCCCAGCAATGCAACCTGGGGTGTGCAGGGGATCAGTAGGCCCGTGATAGTGCATATTATCTCCATTACCCTTGTCCAGAACAACGCTATTGCAGTACAGCCCCACGCCATATGTATAAAGGTGGCCCCCGATGTATGACAGCGCCAGCATTCATCGGTATCCCTTAGACCCATGCGGTGCAACCGGCTTGGTGTGCGGTAAATCATGTGTATGTACTTGAAGTGGATCAGGCGCAGCCTGTAGTTGGGGGACAGAAGCTCAAGTAGCCTACAGCACAGATCCCAATGTATATCAGAAATATCCGCTCCCAATTCTGCCGCCCACATGCCCCGCGCCGCCGGATGCATCACGGGGTGGTTAGCCTGCATTCGCACATACAATCTGGAGACCAGCTTGCGGCCAGAATCCACAGACAACACGTTCTCCAGAGCAAGCAGATCCGGCGGTGGCGCCGGGAAAGTGGGGAACAGCCTCCGGCTTGAGTGGCGGAGCTGGTAATAAAGAAGCGTGTCCAGTAGCGTCGGTGCCTCCGATCCACACATCTGCTCCAGCGTGAGGAAGGTGTCACCCGGAAATAGATCGCCTCCAGTGTGGAGGCCCAGCTCCGCGGCCCGCTCCCCGGTTCGCATAGCCCGCAGCGGCGGCCACATCGGGTTCCTGCGCAGGGGCACAGAGCGAGTATAGATCATATCTAATCCGGCCCTACTTCTCAAACCATTCCAGGCCCACCTGAGCGCGTGCACCGGGTCGATTTCCGTGCACCTCCGGACGTGCGGCGCGTAAAGGGCCACAGTCAGCGGCAACGGTGCCGCCCTGTCGGCCTCGATCGCCACGTGCGGTTGAAACGGTGTAGGGTGTGCCCAGTAGTGCAGGAACTGTGCCTGAGCACAGTATGCATATAAGGAGAAGTCCGGCGCAGCCAGGCCACCCTGTCTCTGTGGGAGAGTGAGGGTCTCCCAGGACACCCTCGGCTGCTTACCCCCCCAGGCCAGCTCCACCATCAATGATCGCAGTCGTCGCAGAAAATGTGCGGTCAGGGGCAGCGGGATATTCACGAATAAGTAGAGGAGTTTAGGCAGGATCACCATTTTAGCCACAGCAATCCTGCCAGCCAGCGAAAGGGGCAAATGCTTCCAGCGACCAACCCTCTCCTCCACCCAACCGGTCACACGCCCATAATTTTCTGTCCATATCTGCTGCATATCTGTGCTCACCCAAATCCCCAGGTATCGCACCGGCCCATTCGCCCATTTCAGCTGGCAGTCCGGGGTAAAGCGGGGAGTCCCGGTGGTCAGGGGCAGAATGACTGATTTCTCCCAATTGATATTGACACCCGACAACCGTCCATAGTCCAGCAGTTCTCGTGTCAAAGGGGAGAGGTTGACCTGAGGATCAGAAACATAGAGCGCAATATCATCAGCATATAGCGATATGGTCAGCGCCCTTGATGAGAAGCCAATGCCCCTGGCCGCATGATGTTGTCTAATGCGGGCAGCCAGGTGCTCTGTGGCGATGGCAAAAAGCAGAGGTGACAGGGGGCAACCCTGTCTCGTGCCTCTCCGAATGGCAAACGGCTCAGAGATCAACCCATTTACCCTTACCCTGGCAGTAATGTCGGTATAAAGCAGTCGTATGTAACCGATAAAGGCCTCACTTACCCCCATGCGCTGCAGCAGAGGGAACAGGAATCCCCATTCCAGGGAGTCAAACGCTTTGGTGGCGTCCAGGAGCACAGCCGCAGCTTTAACATGTGGGGCCAAATAGTGCAGTACTCCGAAGAGGGTGCGGAGGTTATGGGACGTCGATCGGCCCGGTATAAAGCCGACTGATCCGGGCGGATAATCAGGGGTAACACCGGCTGTAGGCGAGTTGCAAGCATTTTCGCAAAGATCTTAGCGTCAGTGTTGATTAATGATAATGGCCTATAAGAGTCGCACTGCTGGACATCCTTATCTGGTTTCAGGAGGGTGATGATGACAGCCTCCCTCATGGAGTCTGGGAGTATACCCATCTCAACCGCCTCCGCATATACCGCCAACAGGCGGGGGGCCAGGAGATCCACATATTCCTTGTAGAACTGCGCCGGGAGGCCGTCCGGCCCCGGCGCCTTACCAGCTGCTAATGACCCAATGGCCTCTCGCACATCGTCCGCCTCAAATGGTCGATCGAAATAACCTTTCTGGTGTGCATTAAACCATATAAGCTGTATAGTATCAAAATATTCAGACAGCTCCGCCTGAGGGTGGGCTGCCCGAGACCTGTACAGATCCTTGTAAAAAGTCCGGAAGGTATCTAGTATTTCCGGAGGGGTATATACGGTATCACCTCCCCCAGTCATCACTGCGGAGACAAATGTAGAGGGCCGCTGTGAGCGCAGCAGGAGGGCGAGCGTCCTGCCAGGGCGGTCCCCCTCCCCATATTGGCGGGCCATCGCATGTTTAGTCAGGAATTTGAGCTCCCTGTCGGCCTCCGCTTGATATTCAGTGAGCGTGGCGCGAGTGGCCGCCAACGTGGCAGCCGAGGGGTCCGAGCAGTACTGCACCTCCAATGAGTGCAGACGGTCTTCTAATTTACCGAGCGCATCCCTTATGGTCTTTAGGACTTTGGCCTGTCCCGCAATGCAATGGCCCCTTATCACCACCTTAAACGCGTACCACAGGGTGCCCAACGACGTCACGGAACCCTCATTGTGCTCAAAGTAGTCAAGTATGTGTTGGTGGATATCCTCTCGAAACACCGGGTCCGACAGGGCCTGTGGCGGCAGGCGCCACGTGAAGGGCATGATGTATGGCTTGGGGACTTTCAGAGTCAGCTCAACAGGGGAGTGGTCTGAGAGGGTACGCGCCTTATGAGCAACTGCAGACACCCATGCATGGGCCTGCGGGGTCAAGAGCCAGAAGTCCAGGCGGGACCAGGCTCCTTTTTGCGGGGTGAAGCATGTGCCTTCCCTAACCGCGGGATGCAATACCCTCCACGAGTCCAGTAGGTTATAATCAGCCATTAGGCCGCGTATAAGGCTTGCAGCTTGTGGGTGATGTGTGCGAGCAGCCCCCTCCCTATCCAGGTCCAGCGACAGCACGGCATTGAAATCTCCTCCCCACACGCAATCCCCTCCACCCAGTGATTGTGCCAAGTGCCAGACGTGACGGAAAAACCCAGGGTCATCCGAGTTGGGGCCATATGTATTAACTAACGTCAGCGGCATGTGAATTAGTTTCCCGCTCAGTATGATGTAGCGCCCCTCTGTGTCAGCATTTACCTTAAACGTTTGCCAAGGAAGGCCTTTACGGATAAGAATGGCCACTCCCCGGGAATAGCTGGAGCAGCCGGAAGTGTGTATCTCGCCCCATCTAGCACCTCGCAGCTTGTCTCCGGCGCTTCGAGGCAAATGAGTTTCCTGTAGGAAACATATGTCAATGTGGTGTCGTGACAGATAAGCATGCGTCAGGCGTATCTTGCGGTGGTCGTTAAGACCGCGGATATTCCATGTAAGGCAGCGCCACTCGGTCAGGGAGGCTTATATGCGCGTGTCCCATACGGTGGCAAGGATATCAACGTCCCACGGACCAGGGGCCGTCGGGGATCCCCCCGCCACCCAGTCCCCGGGATAAGCAATATTATACAGTCAGCCTGCTGCAAGGGTGCAACGCCATTTCGTGGTGCATTAAGAAACCGCAGTGAGATAGCAACAATCAACAATAACCAAAACCCTTCCCCACCCACTCCAACCCCCCAAACAGGTACAGTCCCTCCCCACTTCCCCACCCAACAAGAACTGTCATGTAACAATGTCTCGGGAATCATCCCACAGGGCGTGGGGTCACCGGCTCACACCCCCGTCGAAAAGCGACAGGGTGGCCGAACAGTGCTGCCTTAGGTAAATACAGTACAATCAGCCACAGCGTACGGCGGCCCAACATTCCTCCCCCCGCAGCGCTCCGTAGGGTCCCAGCGGCCGCGGCAAGTCGAATCAGTTCGCACCGGTCCGGGACAAATCCCACGGCCCTCAAGGGCCCCATGGACCCCCATCCGCGGCTACAGGCCGTGTACCTTACAGTCACGGTGTCCAGCATCTCTGCACATCTCAGAGGGATAGCGCGCTGTGTCATTCAGTGTCGCTCAACTGGCCCAGCGGAGGAGTGCCTTGCTCATCTCCTCGCCCACGTTGCGAGCGCTCCGCCTGCCTCGCAAATTTGAGCGCATCTGCTGCGGCCGTAAAGATCATTGGCTTCCCTTTGTGGTGTATCCGCAGCTTGGCCGGGTATAACATGGCATATTTAGTCCCCACCTTCTGAAATATTTTTTTAGCCGGTATAAATTCTCGCCTTGCAGCCTGCACCGCTTGCGTAAAATCCGGAAATAAGGAGATGGCCATATTTTGGAATCGGAGCTCACCTTTTTCACGCGCCAACCTCAGGATGGTATCCCTGTCACGGTAGTTCAGAACTCGTGCCAGGATCGGCCGCGGCGGAGCCCCAGGCACGGGTCGCGGCCCCAGTGTGCGGTGCGCCCGCTCTACCAGGAACATGGCCGACAGGTCCGCCCCAAACAGTTCGCGGAACATTCCTTCAATAAATTGTTCCATGTTACCAATATTCGTGGATTCTGCAATGCCAATAATACGAACATTGTTCCTTCGGGAGCGGGCTTCCAAATCCTCATTGCGCCCTCTGATCACCTCCAGGACCTTGTCCATGCGAAGTAGCCTCTCCTGGGTGTCTCCGAGGCTCTCCTCGCAGTCGGTAATCCGCGCCTCCGCCGCAGCGATCTGCTCCTCGTGCTGGTCGACTTTATGAGATATGCCATCAAGCCGCTGGGCCACGGAGTCAAGCTTGCCATCGATTTCCTTGAGGCACCCTTTAAGGTCGCGGAACATACTTCTAACATCGTCCTCCGGTGTTGGGTCTAGCTGCGTTTCAGGGACCACATTTGGCGATGGCGGAACCGCCACTGCGCCGCGGGAAGCCTGCTTCTCAAAGTGGAGCTTCCGCTGCTTGGTGTCGGATTTCCCCATGTCGCCCCCTGGGCCTCCACACACCGGCACCAAGGAAAAGGGGCAGTTGGCACTCCGCAGGCCTCGGGCCCCAACCAGCGCCAGACCGCAAAGGCCCGGCAGTCGCCTCTCCAAGCGGCCCTCACGCGTCTCCGGGGACCTCTCCAGGCAGGCAAGGCCCAGCCAGCTTTCGTCTCACCCAGGCAGCGGGTCAGCAGCAGCCATTCACCAATCGGGGACTCACCGCGGTCGGGCAGCAACCCGGATGGGCACCCGGCCGCTCACGCTCCACGTGCCACCAACTCTCAGTGCCGTATGACAGTCAAAGGCCTGGGCACGGATCAGCATAGGCCAGTAAACTGGGGTCGCCACATCGCAGGTATGGATCGGGCCTCGCAGTGGCCGTTTCCCGCTGCCCTAGTCCAGCAGGATTACCGGCTCAGTCAGCAGCGCCAGGCCGCGGCCCCGCCGGCAAGGCCCAGGCAGCCAGATCGTCAGGCCAGCACACAGCTCGCTCCGGAGCCGCCGCGAAGGCCGCACACAGCCCAGCAGGGGCCCGCCGCTACACCTATGGTGACAGTCGTCGGGCATCCAGCACTCTGCAGGTGTCCACGCCGGTCCCCGCTCGCCAAACGGTCAGCGGCCCCCGACCAGGGCCTCGCGTGGCAGACGTCGCCGCCCAGCGCGGCACGCCCCAGCAGCCGGAGTCACGAGGGCCCGTAGCTCCGGATTTCCGCAGCCGATTTCTGTCGCAGGAGCACCGTCGGGATCCTCGGCGTCAGGGCATCTCCCGCCGTAGCTTCCCTGCACGGAAAGTCAGGCAGAGGCAGGATGGGCTAACGGATTGGTTGTTCGGCCGGCAGAGCCCCGTTACACGGCGGCCATCTTGCAGCTCGGCTCGGCCACGCCCCCATGTTGAAGAGTTCTTAGCTGCTATTGGAGTTTGATTTGATGCGTGAGGCTAAGGCCTTTTTCTTCAATTCTTCCAACTGCCTGTGATAGAGGTTAAGGGCTATCTTGAAGGCGGTCTTGTCGGTCGTGTCCTTGCTGGTACGCCACCTCCTTTCCAGTTGTTTACAGTGTTGTTTAGCAGTTCTGAGGTCTTCAGTGTACCTGCTAGCATGCATTGTACACTGTCTGTGGGTTCTGTTGCCAATGGAAGTGACGCTGTTGACACATTTCGTGAAGTTTCTGACATTCTGGTTAAGGTTGATGGCAGAGATGGGGTGGGTGGTGTTGAGGGCATTGACCCATCTATCCTTTGAGACTTCTTTCTAGCTGTGGTGGGAGGTGTTGGGCAGACTGGAGGTGGAGGTCCATGAGCTGATGATGTTGAAGTAGTGGAATGAGAGAGTAAATCTAAGATGTAATGTGTATAGGATGGATGAATCAGTTGAATCTCAGTAACAAAATTGAAAGCTAAGCCTTGTGCATGCGAAAGAGTTAAACAAGGTCTGTTATGTATGTTATTTCAATTTAATATTTTTTCCTGGAATGAATTCATCATGATAACATTAATTTATCAATGTATCAAAACCAATATTTTTTTCATGTTATAAATCTGTGTGGATAAATATGCATAAAAAACATGTGTTAATATTGCAAATATTGCAGACATGCCTTCTTCTCTGGCTTTAAATTTTCATTGTTGTCTCTGACTTTTGATTTAACTTCTTGCTGCCAGAAATTGCCTCTGTTTCTAGCTCAATGTTAGAGAATTTAGTGAGCGATTAGCATGAGAAAAACTACACAAATCAATTGGTATACCATTCTAATGATTTCAAGCAGTGAACTATTTTAGATAAATGCAACTAAATCTTTGAAGAAATCATAAATTCCTCGTTTTGCACAAAATGAATCCAAGTGTTTCTACTAATGTGATGTGAAAGCTAATCACATTGAATGTGACTTATTTTTGGGATAAGGAATGGAAAATAATGTGCTCAGATCTGGTATGTGCAAGAATGTCAAGCAGTGATTAACCAGGGGAAGACATGTTTTTCTAAGTGTAAGGAAACTCTATGGAAAATGCACTCTGATTTTGATTTGAACTGACGACAAAGAAATAGAAAGCTATGATCTCTGAAGCTGAACCAATTACCTTGGAAGAAAATAGCTATCAAATGTGTTATCATGGGATTCTTTAGAGCATGCAACATCAACTCTATATACTTGCCTTCTTTCACTAGATCACGAAGCATCACTAAGACTTGTCCATCAAAGATTTAATATTCAGCAAACCCTCAACCTTCCCGCTTGACAATTTCCACAATTTAATAAATTCAGGCATCAACACATTCGGTGAACAACCTTTACAACGAAACTTTTACAACGCACTACCATTACAACGAAACTGTTACAACGCAAATGCATTGACAACGCATGCCATTACA
Organism: Triturus cristatus; assembly: GCF_964204655.1. Classification (NCBI taxonomy): domain Eukaryota; kingdom Metazoa; phylum Chordata; class Amphibia; order Caudata; family Salamandridae; genus Triturus; species Triturus cristatus. The sequence continues at coordinate 1,077,217,058 of NC_140584.1, read as the reverse complement.
ACGCAAGTCTTTACATCGACTTGCACTAGATGGCGTGCTAACATTAAAAATAGTGTAGTTTACTATCCAAACACCTTCCCTACTGTTACGTGGACTGGAGTTAGAATAGTAAATTACACTTTTTTAATGTTTGCACGCCATCTAGTGCAAGTCGATGTAAAGACTTGCGTTGTAAAGACTTGCGTTGTCACTGCATTTGCGTTGTAAAAATGTTGTTGTAACAGCATGCGTTGTAAAAGCATGCGTTGTAACATCATACATCCACACATTCCCATTCAAAAGTTCTCATTCTTTTAGCACTGGTGTAATGAGAATGATAATATTAAATATTGTTTTTTTAACAGCAATATCACTCATGAGAATATTGTTGTTGTTATTGCTGTTAACAACCTAAATATTATTATTAGCAGTACACTAGGAGTAGAAATAGCAGTAGTAGTAGGATAATATTAATATTGATTACTTCATGCATTAATATCATGTATAAAGTGAAAATTGTAAGGGGTTTCTGCTGCTCCTTCTATGAAAAAATAAATGAACAAGAATGCTTTTGTCACATCGTGGGTCTATCTCCGGCTTATCAACACTTCTTAAACCCACTTCCTATTCATATCAGTGATATGCCTATCCTTCCAGCATTACAATATGAAACCCTTCTTCATTACTTAGCCCAGCCCTGAGCTTCATGCTCAGGGGGTTACTTTTAGGAACTCAGTGGGCCGGGGGAGGGATTGTTGTACAGGGACTGTACAGGGCAGTGGGGCACGAGCTGGAATGCCATTTGGACTTTCATTGGTAGCTTTCTCACATACTTAACACTTGACCCGATGGGACAATTCTTTATTTTCTTCTGCATGTTGCAAATGTTTTCAGCTAATATTCCCTAATTGTCAGCCATAGTGGTAAGCGTCCTTAAGATTTCCACCATTGGTTTGCGGCAACACATTTTTGTTTGATCTGAAACGCTGAGATATTTCTAGAAATATATTTCTTTCGATTATCTAGAAGAAGAAATTCATGAGTCAGCAACCTTGTATTCAACTGTTTCTCAATAATAATGGAATTTTGTCATCACACTCCAGAAAGTCTCAAGCTTTCTTTTGTAGGCGTTATTTTTTTGCACAGTCTAGATTGTTCTATTAATCACTGAAATATTGCCCATAACATGAATTCTTTATGACAACTCGCTCAAGTGATTATAAAACATAGATAATGTGTTGAAACTAAGAGCCTTGTTGACAAAGAGTTACGTTAATTGTTTTATGTAAAGTGAAACATACTCTGGAACAGCCTATTGTAGCTAACTTTGAAAAGGACATCTGCTAAGTGCAAGTTGAGCCGAGAGAAGAGTTAAATGATTAGGAGCCACGTTCCCATTTTGTAGACCTGAGAATTGAAGGGTCCTTTGGAATGACGAAGGGAATTCTGTTTCATAGCTCTGCTGCCAGTACTGTGAATGTTCCACCTCCTGCTCTGTTGACTTTGAGTTTCGGAATAGCAAACCAAGTCGCTATTTGTGATCTCTGGAGACACCATAGCATTTACATTGTAAATGTGTTGGGCAGGTATATAAGACCTGTGTTTGTGCACTGATAGCCAGTGTAGTTGGCTTCGGAAGTTGATAATCTGTCTTTTTCTGGAATTTTAAATTTGTTACAACTTTTGCATGTCTTTGTGGAGAAGGCCAAGACAGACTGAATTCCACAAGTCATTTTGGGGTAGATAAAAGTGTTGTTGTGAGAAAGTCATCCTTTTTGCCCTGATCACCCCCATTGTTTGACTGATACTTGTGGTTGCTGACTTTGATTGTGCCCTGAGCCCTGCTAACCAAACCCAGGGCCAGTGCTCTGTTTAAAAGTTATATGCTACTTAGGTGCAATTACAATTGGTATGATAACCTACCCATAAGCCCCTAGTACATAGCAGTGCATGTAGGTTTAGGGTCCCTGTAGATTTAATGCACTGAAGTGTGCACTGCTGTTGGGCCTGCTGTCATTTTAAAAGCCAGTCCTGACTTGCAGACTGCTTTTAAGATAAAACTATGCCCAAATTCAACTGTGGAATTAAAACTACTTCAAAAGTCTTAAACTGCGTTAATTTTACATATAAGTCACCCCTTAATGTCTACCCTAGGTTCCCCAAGGGTAGGGTACCATGTTAAAATAACATGAACATTATAAAAGATGTTTTTTATTAAATAATGGGGGGAAAACTGCCATTTTCGTTTTTCCTCATTGTATTGCATTAGCTTCATAGGTTAACATGGGAAGGCTTTATCTAACATTAATAAAGTCTATCTGTTGACAGGAGTGAGCTAAAATAGTAATTCAAAGTATTAAAGTAATAGTTAAAGTATCACGGTTGGATTTATTATAACTATTACAGAAATAAAGTTATAGAACTTGCTTTTCTGATGTGCCTGAATCCAGCTCTGGAGCAGCCTCTCTTGATTGTCCAGCCTTTGTCACACTGAGCAAACTGCTCCGTTGAGGTGTGAAGTGGCCTTAAAGAAAACTAAGAGACATCTGGTGGGAGGAGATCTGCAGATGGAGAGGAAAAGGCAGCAAGGGGGCTGGATAGCCAAACTGGTCTTCAAGAGACAAATGCAGTAAGGACAGGAACCAGGCCGACCCCCACTGCCTGCACCCCAGCCAGATGCGAGCCCCCGTAATTGAATTAGCCGAGGGGCTGTAAGGGGAGTGTTTGGGAAAGTTAGTCACAGACACCTGTAGGTTGAGTTAGCCAGACCTGAAGCTCCAGGAGAAGTTTTCTTTATTTTGGATTTTTGTGAGCAGTGCTTTCTAGGACAAGAAAATAGCACACTTCAGGGGAAGTGGTCATCACAGAGGGTGGCACCCTGCACCCCATTTGTCAGTGGAACCCCCTTTCTTGCTAGCCTAGAAACCTGGATAAATATGGCAGGGCTACCCAGCAACTCAGATCCCGGCCTGAAAAAAACAAGAAGAAAAAGGACTGCCCTTCAGAATTCCCTGGTCTGCACCAAGATGGTTGCTCCCTTAAGGACTGCACCTGCTGCACACTTTAGGCTTCACAAAAAGAAGGACTGTGCTTTGCTGTGAATGTTTGAGAAGTGGACTCCCTGAAAGCAACAAGTTAAAGAGCTCCACCTGCATCATCTTTACCATGAAGAACCTAGCTGACCAGCTTCACTTGGACTTTAAAGGCTTTGGCCAGGTGCATTGTGGGTCTTGTAGTTCCAACTTCCCAAGGAGCAACACAGAGCTTCTGAAACCTTGGATTGGTGTTGTGGTAACTTCGAGACCCCAAAATGATCTTCTGGAAGAAGATCCAGAAGTTTGGAATCATTTGGAGAATTTTTGTGAAGAAGCTCCATAAGTTGACTGACCCCTCATCAAGAGTCAAGCCGGCGACATCGAACCACGACTCGGTCTGAAATTCAGGTTTGCCCCACTGAAAGCTCCATAGCATTATCATCGCAGATGAGAGCCAAGACCTCCAGGATTTCACCAAGTTCTCCCGCTGAAGCAAGCAGCCGTTGTCGGACTGCAACCCAACCTGACGAGAGAAAAAGCTGAAACAAAATGAGTAAGATCGAAGGTAAAAACTTGACTGGGCCCTATCTGACCCGTGCTCCATCGTGGTTGGCCTAAAACTTTGACTTTGTTCCTATCAAGCATGACTAGATGTCCCAAGTCAGTGCTTTTAGCTTTTAGGCACTAGAAAACATGTTTCCCTACATTGGAATTTTGACATTTTGTTGTCATTGTAATCATAGATATATTTCCTGTTTTTATAAATTAGTGTTGTAATTTTATTGTGTGTTGTGGCTTACTTATTTACTGTTATCGGTGTTTTTAAATGCTTTACATCCTGTCTTCTAAGTAAAGCTTGACTGCTCATGAGCCATTCTACCAAGGGTTGAGCAAGGATTGATTTACTGAGACTTGACTGGACAGTATTTGTGATTGAGGTGTTGTTACTAGCGGTTGGTACCTACCTGCACCTACTAACAAACCACCTTCTAAAAGTTGGCAACTGCAAACCTCCGAAGGACAGTGAGAATCTAGGAGATATGCTCGAGGGAGGCTGTTAGCAGTGCTTTGCAGCACGGTGCAAGCTGCCCCACTGATTGCACAATGAATATTTCACTCATTCCTGTGCTAAGGTTCTAGTTCTTAACAGTGAGGTGCATCTCTCCCACCTTCATATTGTTAATGGACAGAGGCAGCTGTGTGACTCATTCCACACTGGAGAGAATGCAGGGATGGATGGCTGCACAGGGAAACAGATCAGGTTACCAGCATTCATTGCATCACTGCACAGTGGCCCCTGCCTCATTAAGAGACAGGAGTTACAAAAAGTGACCCAACCTGGAAGAGAAATGGAGAAAGAGACAGAGGCACCTTCAGTTGCCCAGATGCTCAGTGCCTGCACATGAAGAATAGTGGCTGTCAGCATTAAACAGTGTACCCTTAAATGTTAAATTACATGGAAAAGTTAACCATCTTCCCTTAGCAATCTGTAATAACTCCAAGCTTTACGCCCACAGGGGTAGGCAAAAAGCATTTGTACATTACAAGAGTGTTACATGGAATGTTACCAGAATATGTATTTACTTCTGCTTAGAAATACATATATCCATTTATAATTAAATTTAGGAAAACTCTTCACACTAGTCAGAGACCAGAACGCAGTTCTGCCACATACAACCATTGCCTGTAGCAAACATAAAAGGATTTCAACAATACTTCAGGCCAAAGTCACAAAAATGCAATCACACACCTTTCAAAAACGTTCTACCCCTGATAAATGTGTGAAATAATATATCTTGCAGGCAAGACTTGCTTCACACAAAAAACAAGTGTTTATATTCGAGTTCATTGAAAAACAAATTCATAGGACATTAGTTCAGAGAAATCATTCCTTCAAACAGTTTAATCAAAACGTTCAAGATGAATGGCAGCTTACCATTTGGTAAAAACCAATTCATAAAATGTTTTTCAAATTTACCTTTTCCTCGATTTTTATTAGAACTCCAATTCATAAAATGTTGTTTTTCAAATTTACCTTTTCCTCGATTTTTATTAGGACTCGTACAAATTCCAGACATATTTCTCTGGGTTGATTTTCTAAAAGGTTTGGGTGGCTCCTTTTTCCCTGTGCCTCATTCACCATTCCGCATCCTGTCACTGGTTGATATTTCACTTCTCAAAAAAACTGCTGATCCCTTCCTTTTATTCTCTACTTTTCCCCCTTACTACATTGCTTCTTCCTTCATCCATCTCCCATGTCCAACCTACTCCTCATATTTTTTGGGGCTAGCCCTCCAAGGTTCCTTATTCACTCATTTTTATAATTATTTTATTTTCCCCATTTCCCCTGCATCTTCCTATTTTGATTTTTTGGTAGACTGCTGTCATTTTCTCGTTATTCCTCCTAGCAATTTCCTTACCATGCATCCCTTTACCGTAGTCTATTAACCTTTTCATTGTTTTATATTTCAGTATTAAAACCTTTGTTTTTTTAACGAAGGTTCAACATTTGTTTTAGCTAATTATGGAAACTGTAACTGGTCTGGGGTTTTTATTTTCTAATATCTTTGACTAACTTCTGTTGATTTGTTTTCCCAATTAAATCAGTTTTTGATTCTTTAGGTTCTCAGAAATGGGTTTCTATTATTTTCTATTACAATGAATTTACCTTTGAGAGAACGGGGACTTGCTTTTCAAGCCCAAGACACCGTGAATAGCAAAGTAGCAGGGGGAGAACCTGGAGAATTACTACTGATGGGCTAACATGAGCCATGTGGCTGGAAAGAGATAGGACGTTAAATGGCTCTTGAAGCACATGTCAGTGCCTTTATTCTGCCTTCTCTCGTGGGAGTTCAGTGCCAGCACACATCTGGGAGCGTCCCTGTAGGAGTCCCTATGTTGCAAGAAACGTGAACAGACCTGCATCTGTCACACCCCTTGTCCCGCCCCTGAGGATACATTTGTCACAGGCAGCAGATAAAAACCTCCAGAGCAATAGGCATACTAGCACGACATTTGTCATAAGCACAGATGCATTTTTAAAATGTATGCAGGCATGAAATACACTATTTTCACAATATAGGCTAGTGGAGGTCAGGAAAAATGTTTTGTCACTCAGCTCGTCAATGTCTAAAGAGAGGACGAGGATAGAAAACTTTCTTAGCTTAATGTAAACAAATCAATCCCTTGGACTTAAGGCCAAAAATCATCAGCTGACTGTCACACAAATAAGTGATGAAATCTATAAATACAATTGCTCAAACCAACCAGTAAGGAAGCAACTGGCAGGGACAATGATAATGCAGAGCCCTGCACTTCATTATTCATGTACAAATCTCTCACCGTCTGCAGAAAGTGAAGGCGTATATATGAAAGAACTATTTCCTGAACATTCTGTGCAAAAGAGCGACACTAAATCAGAGCTTTTTGGATATGTCAAGGTTAACAGTTTATTCATGACACAGAAGTGCTATGAGGGGGCCAACCGCATCTATGACTCAGACATATGCCCTTCATGCTCCCAAACACGTGTTTAGTTATTTAATTATACAGAGAATTCTGAATCACTGATCTCAAACTTAGTTCAAGGAGGGCTGGATCCAGCCCAGATTGTATTGCTAATCACTAGGTAAATGAATTCCATTTAAATACATTTTAGGGGATATCCTAAAAATCTGGCATGGAATACGCCTTACTGAGACTATTTTGGACTCCCTATTTTAAGCATGTAAATAACTGTAATATCAAAATTGATTAGCAAAATGAGTGTAAGCTTGTGTTGAGTAAAATTAGATAGGACTTGGTTGGAAGTTTTCGTATAATTAGGAAGTGGCTTTCTAGTGTTAGATGACGTCGGTCCATTATAAAACAGAGGCCAGTGTCAATTCAAGTTCTGATGTGACCATAACTGGGGGGAGAGGGGCAGGGAATAACATCTTCGACTGCTATACAGGCAACACTAGGAACCGAGGGAGCCAAGGCACAAAGATGAAGGGATCAAGGGCCAACTCTAAAAAACATCATTTCTGATCATGTATCAACAGCTTTTTGGGAGTTGGTGAAGTTTCACCCACTTCTAAAATGGGTTTGTGAATGGATACCAATTTAGTTTCCGGAAGGGACGTGTTTTACGTGTTCTTTCCAATTCCAAACACTGAAATGGTATCAAATGTATTAATGGTTTCAGACCGGAATTCTGGTTGCAAATCATTGAGAAATGACTGACCCCCAAGTTGAGGTGATAAATGCAGTAAAAAACCATTGACCACATTACTCAAAGGGGGGAGTATAGAATGTTCAAAGTGTGCAGCTTCCATTTTGTGATTGTGTTCTCAGGCATGGGGGGGCTGTACACTCCCCTAAACCCACTAATACCCTTTACATCATGAAGTATTTTTATTAAAGAGCATTTCCCGTTAAGGAATTGGTGCAGCAGTGATCCAAAATCAAATAAACAGCATTTTGAGAAAGTGAATCCTGGGTCGGAGATTGCTGTCCATCTCATGCCTCCATGCCTGCAGTCCATTACTGGGCCAGGATTCTGCAACGCCTACCAAAGTGTCACTTTTGCACTGCGGCGGATCAGTACACCTGTTGCAACATGCCAATAGTGTCCGGCTGCACACCAGGTGCTGCCTATAAACAGCAATGTACACAGAGGGGCCCCTGATCCGGATTTAATGCGGAGCACTCAGGTGTTATTACTGGGCTGAGGGGGCCCCCTGCAGCTCGGTTCCCCCTCCCCCCCGCACCGCTGCCCCTGGCAATCAATAGGCAACCTGACAATAACATGTCCATACTATCACAACACCAAATGGACACATATTGGACAGAACTTTCTGCACGTCGGGCACAGCAACATCTCGGTGCTTCAGTGGAATGTACTATGTCATACGAGGCAATATGATTAGCTTTATTACCTGTATGAGGGTGTACACAATAGGTTGCTGGGTACTTACCAATAACAAACTCGCTGGCACTCTTCTGTCAACTGCTCTTTGTAATAAAATGGTTTAGATCACCTTGACACAGATAGGAATATTCCTGTGCTATGAAGAAGCTAGTGATAACATCCAGGATGTGCTCCCTACATTGTTTGATCTCAAAACCCCTCAAAAATAGTATCATCTTGTAAAAAGTATGTAACGCAATCCATTTCAGAGTCCCTTCACCGTGCTGTAAACTCCCTGAATAAAGGCAGGAGAGGCTCTTAATAAAGAAAACAGAACTGAGAAACTCCCAATACCAAGGCAACAAATGGGAGATCCACCAAATAAAGACAAAGAAAACGAAAGGCTCTCAAATGAAATGGAACAACTGGGAGATTGACTGAAAAAGGAGCTACACCTGAGAGGCTCACAGTATCAAGGAATCAAATGAGAGAGCCACTGAATCAAGACAACTGAACTGAAAGACTCAAAAGATTTGGTAACAAATGGAGGATCCATTGACTAGAGACAACAGAACTGAGAGACTCACAAAAAACACTGAACATTTTGTGAATGAAGGACAAATAACTGAAAGAAGTTATCTGTGCACAGACAATAGAACTGACACTCATCCAATAAAGATGACAGAATAGGTTCAATGAATAAAGACAACCGAATGGAGTACAGAATAATGTAATGATCTTTAGAACAAAGTATGGGGCGTCCTTGCCTCTCCAGTGCCACCGAGTGTGCATTTTCTGTTTAAGCGTTGGATTAATCAGAGATTTCTTTAAAATATGGGTTATTTTATAGGAACAGGTTAGCTTCTCCTGCATGTTAAATGTCAGGGGAGAGCAGTGATTTGTTTCTTCTGTTCCTTCAACTTTCCACTGTCCTTTGGGAATCACTGCAGGCAGTGTGACATTAACTGTTGCCAGAGTGTGGCAGGGGTTTCCCCTGCTGTGCCACAAGTGTGGTGCATTGTGGGTCAAGGATTTAGGTTGCGTCCGCTTCAGACTGGGCGGCGTTGGGACTCAGCGCCTCACGAGTGATGTTTTCAAAGCTGTTGAGATAGCTCAGCGGGTTACAGAAGCGGCGATAAAAGCTGACAACTGCAATGCTAGTTTTATTAGGGGACATACCAGAGGATATGGCTAGACATGTCCTCTCAAGTAAAATAAAAACTGCTTTTATTTGTGTATTGCAAAAGGAGTACTTATGTAGCACAGACCTCAACCAGCGGGCACAGGGATAGGGAGCCTAGTGGTGCCTGGTTCCAGGTGCCCCTGAGGCCATTTTTGTACATTGAGCACAGGTAGATGGGGTTAGATACCACATATGTAGATTACATGCACCGCCGTTATTTCATTTTCCGCTATTTATAGAACACTTTGTACAGAACATTTCTAATAAAAAAAAGTCAGTAAATGTGAAAGATTAGATTCAGTCCAGCTCTTCGTCACCTGCAAGTAGGGTTTAATGAAAAACGTTTCCCTTAGTTGTCAATTGATCAATTCCTTGAATCCCGCAAATTATGCTTAGCCCTGACTTGTATAATACAAGACATTTGCCCTCCATCAGAGCACTCACAACCCTTGCTTTCTTACCTGGGGCAGACCGTCAGGGCCGGCTTTAGTGCTGGTGGCGCCATTTGCGCACGCTAAAAAGCATGGGCCCATGTACAAACAATATTTTGCGACTCGCAAATAAATTGTGACTCGCAAAATACTGTTTTGTGACTCGCTATTAGGAAGGGGCATTCCCTTCCTAATAGCGACCACAATTGCGGTCGCAAAACACTTGCAAATTACCACCTACTTCAAGTAGGTGATAATGCATTTGCAAATGGAAAGGGGTGCTTGTATATGAGGCAAGGTGTTTTAAATACCTACTTGCTTTTAGTGGGAGCCAATGAAGTCATTTGGGGGCCAGGACAGCAGGATGTTGTTTCAGGCAAGACCACAGGCGTACAGCATATCGAAAAGCAAGTGCCGGGGAGAATAATCTATAAGCTTTTAGGTGATATAACAACGATGCCAGATAAGGCAATTTTCTGGCTTGAAAGGGTTTTTCTTCTCATTTTTTTTTTAATAAGTTTACAGAAACTGCTGCAATTCGTTACATCTGTAAACACAGTGCACATGCTACAAACAACAAATATAACCTTTGCACAACTTTGCCATCTATAGTAGTTGGCAAGATGTCAAAACATAGAGCCAAAGAGACGCCCCTCTTCCCTACATTGGGTTTGCAAACGTTTACAATTGTTAGTCACAGGGCAGGCCTCTGCTGTATGTATGCCACATCTGATTGCGGCTATTCTGGAGAAACATTGTGCAAACGTGGCTTTGCAAGCATGATTTGACACAAAGGAACAGAATAATGAAAAGCAAAGCTGTTGATGTCGACATACATGTACAATCATTTGATTAGCACCTGGGGTCAATGGTGTGAAAAGCAGCTGAAATGGAAGTATACTAACTCTTACAGAAGCTGGGAGGTAATCTAGCAAAACTATACTGTGGTGATGGTTTCATTAATGTTACGTGAATATCAACAAGCTCTTCCGAATGCATACTAGGTAAGGACCCTCTCCCAGGGAGATGGAGCGCATAGGCAGGACCACGCAAACTGATTCTGCCAGAGGGGGGGGGATGTCTCTCAAAATCTCGAGAGGCTTCCTAGTGATGTGGGAGAAATAATCTCAAACCTGCAAAATGTATGTTGACACTCCTGGTTTCTTCAAAATGGAGTACAGGGCCCTTTCCATTTTTAGCAAAGATCATACACTCCCACCGCCCAACAAACAGCTAATTTGGAGAAGGTGGTGCTCCTTCCATGTCAGTATTCGAGGGCCGGATCGGCCTGCCTTTAATTCCACCGCGGCTTTCTCTGGGAGGCTGCTTTTAGTTCCGCACCGCAGTCAGCCCTGCCCGTCTCTACAATAGGAATCCTTGTGGGAATGGGGCTTGGGTAGTTTAGAGGTTCAAGAAAAGGAGATTCTCCGGGAATATAGGGCATGGTCCCCAACTAACTCGGATCACTATAGTTTTAATCCAAATGGAACAATGATACCGTTATGTAAATCAAAGTTGTTTCTATTTTTCTGGGGAAGCCGTAGGTAGTTTACTCAGTCAGAACATATCCAAACCTGAGTGCAGAGTTACAATCATTTCAGGGACCGAAGACGGCAAGTGCTGTGGTTACTGTAGATAGTACGGGTGCGACGAGGGGTAGATCGAGTCTGGGCTAGTTTTAAGGTGTCAGAAATAGATGGACATATCTGTGTACAGCCAAGGACAGGACGTTATCATAAAGCGAGAGACGTGCAGCAGAGCAGACTACGCCGGGACGGACAGAACCTCTTTCGGGACTCACTCACCATTAGACGATCCCTTCCTTCCTTCCTCGGCCTCTTCTTACTGCGCGTGCGCACCAGCACGGCAAGCCACTTCCGGATAAACGGAGACGCGCATCGTGACGGTGCTGCTATTCTTCTGGCAGGCTACTGGGGATCAAGGGTCCCCGAAGGCACGAGTTTTCCCGCCCACGGCTTCTTTCCTAAACAGGGAGGCGGAGGCGGCGCAGAGAGCAGACACCGGCCGCGAGGGGGCTGAGGGACGGAAAGGCTCTCTCATGGATGGGCTTCACCAGACGGCGAGCCATCCGCGGAAAGGCGGGACCGTCCAAGTTGGAGGGACCATGTTTAGACCAAGGGAGCCAAGAGCAGGGGGGGATGACGCCATGAACACCACCGCCTTTCTCCGAGGTCAAGCAGAAATGCCTCGGAAAAAACGCAGCGGCGTTTTCGGATTCGGGGGTGTGTTTTTCTTTCTCTCCTCTTGCCATTGGCTGGAATGTTTACATTCCAGAGGAGAGAAAGAAAGTAAAAAACACGCCCCCGAATCCGAAAAAGACGGGGCTTCTTTGGAGAGACAAAGCTCTTCTCCAATGGCTGACCAGCATTTAAGAGGCCAGCCAATGGAGAAGAGGGAAGAAGAAGGGCGGGTTAAAGCCCCACTTCTAAAATGTTAAATCTGGCGAGCGAGACTGCGCAAGCGCAGCCTTCGCTAGCCGAGACCTAATGAAACGAAAACATTTCAATTAGTTTTTTTTTTAAATGCATCCCGTTTTCCTTTAAGGAAAACGGGCTGTATTTGAAAAATAATAAAAAAAGCTGCTTTACTTAAAAGCAGTCCCAGACATGGTGGCCTGCTGAGCCCAGCAGGCCACCATCCCTGGGAGGGCCTGTCACTCCCAATCGGCTCGCAAATTGCGAGAGGCTCATTAAGATTCATGAGCCTCTCAATTTTCAACCCCGTTGGGAATCGCAAAAAGTGTTAAACACACTGTTGTACATGCCAAATAGCGCCTCGCAAATAGCGAGCCGCAAATGCGACGCAATTTGCGAGGTGCTATTTGTCAGGTCCTACATCTGGCCCAAAGTCTCCATAACCACTCTGTCTCAGATGCATTGAATTAGTTATATAGCACCACTCATACCAGTCAATCAATCATACTTGTGTAAATTAGTGTATAGGAAATGTTACATAAGCCAAAGGACTAAAAGTGTAGGAGTCACATGTCATCCATACTGGTGGGCACTATAGTTTAAGAGTGCTTGGTGTGGAAAAGCACAAACTCAGAGTCGAAAAAGAAACAGCATAGTTGGGAGTTTTCTTTAATAATCAGAATCGATTTCTTAGGCCAAATTAACCCTTTTTGCAACATGAATCAATGTTCCAATGTATTCTTTGGAGTTTGTATGCAGTTCTATGATGAAAGTTAGTAGCTCACTGTTGTATATTAGGACTTTTAGTTTGAAATTTCAAGTAACAAAAGGATGTCTCTTTTTAAAGCAGTAACCTGCTGATCTGTGTACATTATATGCACTCTCTACTTGGTACACATTCTTCGCAGCAGGCATATTAACCCTCTGCACTAACTTCGCAGATGTCAAAACCTCAACTATACAAAACACTGATCTCTCGCGAGGAAGATAATTAATCACAGGAGTTATCTTGATATTTTTGTGAGGCCTGGTAATTGCCGGAGGAAAGGAACGCTGCAGCAGGTGCTTTAAAAACATAATAAACTTTCAAACAAGGCGCCCCCTGGAAGCCAGCACCCGGTGCGGTGGCACCGGTCGCACCGTCCTAGAGCCGGCCCTGCAGACCGTAATGCTATGTGTTTCATTGAAAACTCTTTCTCAATATATTGACTCTTGCAATTGCAAATTGCAATTACAAACCAGGTTAATTATGGCAAACGTGATTTTATAAATGCGCCCCAACTTTACAATACATAAACACATTTAACGCACTTTATTTATTCTAGAGCTCAGGCATGAATCTTCTGCCATACTACTAAACAGTTTCACAGGAGGCCAAGGCAATGTCCAAAAAGAATTTTATTGTATCAGTAACAAATTAACTTGTGGCCAACAAGATACTACCACCTCCTTTCAATCCTCTTGACTCAACATTTAACATATGACTGTACAGATTAGCAACCTTTATATGTAATACTTTAGAAGCCAATTAGAAGCTAAAGAGTCATGAATAATCACATCTCCGTCATTTGAAGTCACATTTCGCAAACTTAGAACCTTCCAGTATCCATAAGTAGACACAACCCTTCTTTAGTTTATCAGAATGAACCATTCTCCTATCCGCCCATACCTGCTGGATAAAGTCTAATTGTGTTTAAATTCCAGTTAAGAATCCTTTTCTCCTCTTTCCCACTTGCATTGCACCCTACCAAAAATACCATCAAATCAACATTTCAGTTGCTATCGAAATAACATTTTTGTTCAAGTGCCAACATTCTGCCTGAGATAACAAATCTTCTACAGAATAAAGGCCTGGTGATATTGCCCAGACAAGGAAAACCCAGACCTGTGCTATAGGTAGGTCTTTGTTATTTCCTCAGTGAATATTTCAGCTCTAACATTTAGGATCCATAGAGCCAAAATGGTTTTCAGTTTGTTTCTATTTGGAACTAAGACAGTTTTGGCTAGATTAATAAAAACATAAAGTATTTAAGGAATTACTGATACTTTGATTGTTCCAAAGAGGGTATAGCTTCAGTAATAAAATGTTCTGCATAATGATCAGAATCAAAATATGTAAATAAATTTGATTTAGCCACATGGACCGACACTGATCAACATATCCTCTTAATGTTGTTTTAACATTAGACATGAGTTCTAAAGATATGCATGAGTGCCTACTAGCTTTCCAAACAAAATAATCCTTGCATATTCAAACCATGGATATTATTCCACTAAACTGACAAGGAAAGCAGAAAATGCATTGCACACCCTTTCATCCCAAAACACAAATGTTGATGACTGACTCAGATTGTGCATAAGGAATATATCTGTTTTCACTTGCATGTAAAATGAAACTGTATTAGGAAATACTCCTTATTTTTTCATGATTCATTCGCATGTCAGCTGAGAAACAAAAGAGAGGCAACGGTAGTTGGTAACTTAATTAAAACTTGTTGGTAACTTAATTTAAACTTTCTTTGGTATGCTGACTTGAGCTTGAAACACCAGAGCTTTGTAGCAATCCTATGATGGAATTAAGGAAAAGAGACTAGAGCAAAAATGGTTGCCACTCAATGTTATCCTTCAGTGACGAATCCAATGGCTCATTGTAGTAGGCTGGAAGAGTTGAGGTACTTAACAGCACCATTTAAGGAGTTCTTACACAGACAGTAAGAGGCAGGCACTGAATTTTTGGTGTAAATTCACAATAGGAAGAGTAAAACAGCCATGTCATAATAGGAATGCACTGTTCTTGGCGGATGAAAATTACCCCCTTGGAGTACCTCAATGTGAAGCTTACCACTCATTTCTCATGCCCTAGTAACTCAGCCGACAAATCCCTGCTGGCTCACCTAGCAACTGAGAAAACCAACAAGGACGCACCACCCTTCACGTGAGCTCAAAAAACATTATCTGTAGAAGTTAAAGTGTACAATGTGTGATCAAAGACATGTAACAAAAATATAGCATTGCTCTGAATAATAAGGTGACCTTTGAATATATATAATAGCTTTTTTTAAAAACTTTTTTATTGAGTGCAAAAGCCATAGCAGACATGTTAACCAAGGTACATAAAGCAGACAAACTTACAAAACTCTCCAATCTCATATCTTACATAGACAATCAGTAGAACAAATTACATAGTCAATTTGTACATGATGAATATGATACACAAGATATACGAAGATAAAACGAAAGATAAAGCCTATAGAATATTGAGTCTCGTATTTGAAATGTACACTAATAAAAAAGCGCAAATTCACAATTCATATCCCATTTTACATGGTATGCAATATCAACATTCTAAATAGCAGCTCAATAATAACACGCAACCCCTACCTGGATGACCTATATGACTACAGTCTTTCCTTTGATAAATGGTACTTCATAATTAGTTTGATTCTACATCCTAAGCTTCCTCCTGGGGACTGCCCTTGTTTTAACTGTTACAGTACCATACAGAGGTTCACAACTGCTGATGTTAAGTTTATACAAAAAGATCACATAAATAAATTACATAATATCATTTGTATGCTGGGTTGCAGCATAGCCCTCCCATGTCATCCCAAATCTCCGCACCACCCCTATCCTCGCGTAGGCGTCTTCAAAATTGTAGGTCCTCTCCAGCTTAAGTTGCCATTGAGCCAGTGTAGGTATTTTCTGAGATCTCCAATTCTGTAATATTAAAGATCTGGCTACTGCTGTGGCTAGAGAAACAAAGGATTTCCTATATCATGAAAGCTGGCCAACTACATAGGAGAAACCAAATAACGCCAGCAATGTACATGGAAGGATATTTATTGACAGCCTTTTACTAATAAACCTGAACACCTCCTCTCAAAAGGATTGTAGTCTTGGACAAGTCAAAAATATATGTGTCCAATCTAAGCCTGGGCAAAGCACTACACTACGCTCGCGTAGTTTGCGAAGTTTGCGCTACTTTGCACTACGCGAATTGCACGTAGCACAGTGGTCATTTTTTGCTTGCTCGGGGTCTTCAACTTCAAGTTGGCGGCCGCGAGCAAGCAAAATGAAATCCCGGCGAAACGTTTTCCTTGTTCGCGATCAGCAACATCAAGTTGCCGATCGCGAGCGTGGAAAATTAACCTCCCGGCGAGCTTCTCAGCGAGGGGAGGTCAGGTTTCTCATTGCGAGTGGTCGCGTATGCTCGCGACCGCTCGCGATGAGAAACTACCAGTCCGTGTTGAGAAAGCTGCCGCTCGAGTAGAAATCTACTCGAGCAGCAGAAAACGACCGCTTGCACTGTGCAAGATGCAGTTTGCACTGATTGCTGAGTGCGGACAAGCATCCGGCACTGTGCAATCAGTGCGAACAGCATCTTGCACAGTGCACTACGCAGTTTGCGAAGCTACACGTAGCTCGCGTATTGCGAAGTGCACTTCGCATAGCTACGCATAGCGCTACTTCGCAAACTACGCCCAGGGTTATTCCAATCCCCCGCCTCTGGCAAATACATCTAAAACAGTCATTCGGTGTCATAGTAAACCATTTATGGAGTCTGAAGGGAGAGTAGTAGGCCACTCATCTAGAAAGCAAGGACATTCTTTGAAAGTTGGCCGCCCTCAACACCCTGTGGCCAAGCTTACAGACTTGTAGCCATTCCTTGCTATTGAACTAGCAGTTGGTTTCCTGAGCAATCTTTGGGAGCATTGTTTCAATGAGGTTCTTATTTGTCTCCTGGCGTAATAACCTATATCAATTGCCGATACCAGTTAGATTTACCTCAAAGGCTGCTTTTAAAATTAATCTAACTCTTTCACTGATTCCTCTATAGTTGGTCAGGAGAAAGCATATAATCTGCCTGAAGCTTAGCCAAAAATCGCGGTTTTGAGATTCAAATTGTCTTGCGAAAACATCCCACGTCATCAGTTTAGCACCGTTGTAAAAGTCGCCCAGCTTAAAAAAAACTAGTACAGTTTAGGGCTTTACACCGTTTAGCGAGAGCTTAAGGCCCCATACCTCATAGTCATAAAGAGAGGAATATGCATGGCCTGATGGAATATTATAGTTTTTATTAAACCACTGCATGCGGCTTAAAAATGTATTCACAAACTTGTATCTTGTCTTTTTGGGTAACTTTGTAGTGTGCAGGAATGCTGGTAGCTTAATTGCACTCTCCATTAACATAAGATCACGTAGAAAATTATCAAAATTCGAAATAGGGGCCAATAGCTGCGTTGGCAAGCTAAGTAACGCAGCTTGATAATAAGTAGCTAAATGGGGTAATGCAAGACCCCCCTGTTCTACATCCAAGTATAAAATAGATAGCTTAAGCCAAGGATTTTTCTTAGCCCAGATAAACTCCAAAATCACCTTGTCCACTTCATTAAAATACGAGATTGGAATCTTTAGAGGAAGATTTAAAAATAAAAATAGGAACAAGGGGAGGATCAACATCTTTATCAAAGAGACTTGGCCTATCATCGACAAGAGTAAAAGTGCCCATCTTTCTAGCAAACTTTTTATTTTATCAAGTGTTCTACCATAATTCAGATGGAAAAAGTTGAAGGAAGTACACTGTCACGTACAGGCCCAGATATCAAATATGTTTAAGAGGCAGAAATTTTAACCCTTCCTGCGGATCTATTCCTGGTGCATTAAATAGGAGAAGCTCCGTTTTAGACTGATTATCTCTGCAACCCCCCAGTTCTGTAAACGCCTGGATTTCTCCCAGCACTTGCTGGATGTTTGATTTCTCTGGGTTCAGGTACAGTATCAAATCGTTGGCAAAACACTTTATTTTTGTCATTTCTACTAAGGGAGCTTAGATTAATAATTAGAACAAATTTTTGTCGTAAGTGGCTCAATAAAAGGGGGTAAAGAGGGCATCCCTGCCTAGTACCCCGTCTTATCACCACTTTTCCCGCTCCTCAGAATGTATATCTATTTTTACTGTGGCTCCCCTATAAATTCTCTCTAGCATCTAAATCAGATGACATGGAAAGGCAAACTCACCCAAGATAAAGAAGCGGGCCTGACAATCCACCAGATCGAATGCCTTTTCTGCATCCATCATTAAAATGGCCGCATCATCCTTTCTAGCAGAAAAGTAGTCGATGGCCTGGATCAGATAAAAAGTATTCACAGACATGGATCTCCCAGGCAGACATCCTGTTTGATCTGCGTGTATCAGATATTGCCCACAGCCCGTTATTCTATTTGCCCAGATTTTCATTAAAAGCTTGTGGTCTACATTTAGTAGACTTATTGGGTGATAAGAACTTGGTCTTTAGGGTCCTTTTCCTTCTTTAAAATTGAGATCACGACTGACTCCTTAAATCTACCTGAAACCGGTTCCCCAGTTCTCTCCTAGCCCTCTCTATTGCCGCCCGGAATCCAGCAAACATAAGTTTCCTTAATTTGTGAATATTGGCCCTGTTTGCCACCACCCTTCCCCTAAACGTGGCCTTGAGAGCTTCCCACACCATAAAACCTGGTGCCGTGTTCACATTTTCCTTAAAAAAACACATTATTGTCAATCCATTTTTGATCAGATAGCAATGTTTTATCAAAATGCCACCTGTTATTTTTTCTCTTGGGAGCGGGCAAGTATAGTATCAAGGAGACCAGAGAGTGATCTGAGAATGAGTTTAGAAACAATCAAGGATTCCCCTCTTACAAGATGATTCCTTATCAAAAAGAAATCCAGACGGGATGCTGTTTTAAATCTCACTCATCTGTCTATTTCCCAGTTGTACCAGCTCTTTTAATAAAATCACATATAACCCCTTGATGACAGAGTCACTGCCAATTTCAGCTTGGCCTCCGAATTTAACCATGTTGCCAATCAGCCTCTTATCCCAAGTTTGTCCACTACCTATACGCTCATTTTTTTTAATGCTGCACCCTCCCTTACCCCCAACCCGTGCCCACCCCCGACTGTCTGTGGAGTGAGGTAGCGCTTTTCTCACATCCACATCCTCCCTTCAACCACAAGGTGCCTTGACTTGGCACCCGAAAGCCCATTACCCCCTCCACTTCACCCCATGAATGAAACCATTTAGATAATTAAGCTCCGGGGTATTTCTAATATAAAGTCCTTCAAGAAGGCAGTACTTGTGCAGTAGCTAATGCCGCCTTAAAAAGGTCATAGTGCAGTCTATTCCCCACTGTTACATACCTCCATCAACAAGCACAGTACTTCTAATATGAACTCATGGTATCACTTGTGCCTAATGCCTCTTCCCCCGCTGAAGAAAAACAAAATAACGATATCCGAGATAAGATAGAATTAGAAATAAAGTAGGCCTAGTATCTAGGATATTTAGAATTTCTAGGATTTCCTAAACTGCAATAAAGTTTGGCTTTAAATGCTATTGCTATACCTACCCACCCTAACCATCCTACCCTGAACACAAAAGGGAGGGGGGGGCTGTCCTAACACTTTACCCCAATTAATAGAAGTAGTATCATTCCCCCCACCTAGTTTTTAGCCATAAACACAATACAAAAGTACAAAAACACTTCAAAATTTCAATAATCCAGGACTCATAAAAAAAGGTCCTTTCTAGAGGGAGAGCAACAAGAAAAGTGCAATTCATGCAATAGTGCAAATTTTAACCTTGAGGAGAAAACAGTAATGGAAGTTAATGCATCTTCTCCCTAGTACTTTAAACGTTGAGAAAAAAAAAAAAAGGATGACATTTGCAAAAAAGCTTTTTGTGAATAATCGACAAAAAATACTATCTCTCCCCCCTCACAAAAATGGGGGAAAAGTAAAGTGCAATGCGCAATGGTGCAATAGTGCAATAATGAAGATTTCAGCTGTAAGCATACTGCTAAAAGTGCAATGTGCAGAGTCCTTGAGAAAGGTAAAGTGCAATATGCAATGGTGCAATAAAGAAAATTACAGCTGTAAGCATAGTACTGGAAGTGCAACATTTGTTAGTGCAAAAATGCAATTTTTTAGCCTTTAAACACAATAAAAAAAGTGGAACATACAAAGTGCATTCCAATATTCACAAGACTAAAACAAAAAAAACCATTAAGCCAATAGTGCCTATAGCAGCAACAAACAGGAAGGCAATGGCTCAATCCAGCACATCTATCCCCGAAGGAGAGTAAAGTGCAGAGTGGCAGGGGGTTCATACAGTCAAAGTGTATTTAATATTGAGGTAGATAAAGTTCCAAAAATACCTAAGTGCAAAAAAGAAAGAGCCTACAATTCTAACGATGCACCAATTGTTATAGGCAAGAAATCTCTACTTGAGTCCCTTATTTTACATTTGCTTGAGCAATCTTTTGTAGTAAGTCTTGAGCCTCTTCGATAGAACTCTCAATTTGGACTGCTGGGCAATAGAGGCCTGTGCTCCTGCACTCTTAATTTGACTCAACATCCCAACAAAATCTTTCCTTCTTCGGGCTAGTACTGCCGACATATTGGAGAACACTAGTACTCGACCCCCATTGTTTAGAACAATCTCTCTTTTTTGGATTGCCTTGGTTAACACTGCCTCTCTAATGCGATAGTCCGAAAAGTTAACAATCATTGTCCTAGGATACTTAGCCCCTGGAATTTTATGGAAAGGAACTCTATGGGCCCGCATTACTGTAAGATCTGTAGGCTCCTTCTCAAGCACATAATCTCTGATTATTGATTCAATGTAGGCCACCGGATTATATTGGTCGTCAATACGTTCACTGTTTTCTGGAATACCTGTGAAACGTAAATTTGAACGTCTAGCATAGTTTTCCATCTCATCCAGCCTAATCTGGGAGGCCTGTAACTTCTTCTGGAGAGAAACAATATCAGAGTCACATAGCGCAGAACGGTCCTCAATATCAGATACCCGTTGCTCCAGTTCCTTAAATCTCTCAGGTATTTGTATGCATCATGGTTTCCAATTTGTCTAAACATTGGTGCAATAAAGAGAGCTTCTGGGCTTGCGAGGTCTTGCAGTCCCAGATTTCCCCCAGAATAGTCTCAAAGAGCTGTTGCATTTGATCCATCGTGACAAATTAAGAGTGGGCCATAGTAGTAGTAGTGGTAGGCTTGCGGTTTTTAGAAAATACAGGATACTCCTTGAGAGGATTATCCGACTCTGGGCTCCTATTATCTGTCACCGCAAATGATGGTGCTCCTGACTCCTCGGTGTTAATGTCTACACGCACAGCTTGCACAGTACTGGAATGCCGTAATGTTGCCTCTTCTAACGCTCTATCCAGGCCTTGCTCTTCTTCCATGTGAGACCTAGCATCCGCCACTGCCACTTCCACTCTGCCTTTGCCCCCAGTCCTTATTTCTGGAGAGGACCCTAGTGAACCTGAAGAAGTTCCAGGGGAATCAGATAGCGTGGGAGAAGATTTCTGAAATGGAAGAGCCACTTGTGTGCTCATAATACTTATTTCTCCCCTTGCGTTCTGGTTAATTCTTCCTCTCCTGGCTGCCAAAATGCAGGACTGTGCTGCTTGTCGCCTAGCCTTCTGAGTTAATGATGGGCGAGTGTAGGCTGCGCCTGGAGCTCCTGCTCATGTTGTTGACCCTATCAAGACCATCTGCCGCATAGCTCACATACCAAGCCCTTAGTTATCTTCTCTTCACCTGGGCTATTGCTCACTATTCCGCATAGGTCACCTCGTCACGGGGGGCAGCTGGTTTTACTCTATCCAGAACACAGTGAGCATCCGGCCTCCACAAGGTCGCCACAAAGTCACTTATAGCCGGCCCACACGAGAGATAACTAGAGGGCAGCAATGGGGCAACTTGCCAGGGAACATCAACAGGCATGTACTATAATTAAACAAATTTAGGGATGCGCTAGCTCTCTTGAGGGATTATAAATGAGAACAGCTTGCAGATTGCTAAACCCATCAATACTCAGTATCTACTGTACCTACTGACAGCCTTGTTCACAGCCTTGTCCTGCCTCATTGCCTCGTTGTAATATGTACCTCCTACCGTACTCAGCTCAGTAATGGAGTGCCGTAATGCCTGGATGCCCCCGCAGCTCTGCCGCTCGATGCTCACAGCTCACAGCCGTCGTGCCTCACGGCTCCTCGCCAACACCACTAACGCCACCACTGCCGTTCATCACCATTAATCTCCTCTAGTGGCTTCAACCGGCTCTGTGTGCTGCGACCTATGTGGCCGACCGGCAGCTCCCTGCCCAGAGCTCTGCAACTTCCCATGCCCTAACATAAAACACCGTGGGGGCAACAAACAGCTTACTTCCTCTTCTGCCACCTCTGCTGTCTCAAAGCCACTCCGCTGGTAGTACCGCACACACTTGCCGCGGCCTCAGCGCGGCCAGCCGTGACCTCGGAACATGCCCCGGAAGCCGAAGGAAATGGGGAGGGGCGGCGTGCCTCAGCACCAGCAGACATTGGGCTAGCCAGCCTCAGTTTGCCCTCCGAATGTAATTTATAGCTATGAGCAGAACCAGTATTAAATTCAAATGTCCCAAGACACTTGACTGAGTGGGTGTCCCTAGCTCATGTTTCAGTTCCCTGAGTAAGATTTGTTCCCTCTTGCAGGATAATGACCCTTCAGAATAGCAGTACTTGACTGAGTCGCACAAAGTGCATGACAATCTTTGAAAGACAGAGAAATGTGGCCTCTACATAATTATACATTTGCTTTATGAATTACAGACGTGATGTCATTGGAGCAGAATTTGGTAATAACAACTTTAACAATAGTATCTTAAATCTGGACTTAGATATTGAAAGTGAAGTGGACCAGAATTTTGAAAAATAAAACATACATTGGAATCAATTATGAAGTATATAAAGTATTCTACATAAAACACGTATTCCAGGTAGACACTATGCAAACATTTCCTGTTAACTGTTTTTCAATAAAAATAATAGATCCATTCCACAAATAATTTTGCACATATAATTTGACCATTGGTCTGAAAACTAAAATCTGTAATTTTAAGTTCTCACCTCGTAAAATAGAGAATCAGGATAAGTGAATATTTACTTCCACAAATGGGATTCACACCTCTGGACACTTTTCAGAAATGTTAATCTATATTTATCAGTAAGACGGAGGACTGTCAATGGGGGTAGGCAACATACAGGTTGACAGCCAGAAACACTGGATAAATATCGAAGAGCTGCATAGCTCCTCACATCTGCTGCCTGAAACTATCATGAGAAGATATGCCCTGCTGGAATATCGATCTGCACCCAAAGCACTGAATTCTTAAGGACTGCACCTGCTGCACAATCTAGTACTACAGCCCTTATGACTTTCCTTGTTTTAAGATGGATTAATGAGTGGACTCCCTTCAAGCTGCTGGTTAACAGAGCCCACCTGCATCATCTCCACCAAGAGCACCCATCCTGGACTGCGTCTAGTGGACTTTTAAGGGCTTGGCCAGTACCACAGTAGGAGTTGTAGTCCAGACATCCCAAGGACCATCTCGAACATTCCACACCCTTGGAGTCTTCAAGAGGAAAGTCAGGAAAAAGTTCCAGAAGTTTGGAGTAACTTTTGGAAAAAGCTTCATAAGTTGACGACTCGAGGTTGAGAGTCAAGTTCGTCTTGCTGAAATCTTCGGAGCTTCAGACTTCCAGAATTTGAATGACGCCTCACAGAGAAGCAATCCAATGACGTTGCATGAAATCGGCCTGCTGGATGGAAACGCTCAACGTCAAGAAAAAATTCCCAAGAAGTTTCTAAGTCCGAAGGTAACATTTCGATTGAGGCCTCCTGCTTAGTGGCTTACTCTGGTCAGCCTCAAACTTTGACTTTGTCCTGGTCAAGCGCGACCAGATGTCCCAAAGTGAAGCTATATGTTTTTAAGCACTAGAACCTGTTTATTCTTTACAAATCCATATCTCCGGTTCCCTGCATTGGATGTTTGTCATTTTGGTGTTTATTTGTTTATACAAATATAATCTATTTCAATAAATTGAAGTTGGATTGTTATTGTGTGTTGTGTCTTACTTATATAATGTATTGGTGTTTTTAAATGCTTTATAACCCCTGTCTCCGAAGTTACGCCTGCCTGCTCGTTGCCAGCTACCAAGGGTTCAGCAAGAGAACCATTTGTTGAGAACTTGACTGACCCTTTCATTGAGTTTGCGGCCTTATTACTAGTGGTAAGTCTCTACTTATCAATACTAATAATCAACTTTTCAACACAGTGGTACGTTATCCCTATTATTTTCAGTGTTGTATTCAGGAGGATGCATGATGGACTGCATATTAAATCCCACTCACTCCGTATCTTTGTTGATTTATAAACTTGTGGAGATTATCATAACTTACATAAAACAGTCTGAAATCTATGAATTAATCATATGCATATGTCTATGCTTCTTAAACAGCTGCTACACAAAAAGATGTTGCTCACTGTCAGCACTAAGGGCCTGATTTAGATGTCAGGCTTAATTCCTTCAGCCCGACACCAACTCAGTCCTGGGACATCCGGTCGGTGGTCACGACTGCCTCGTTAGAATGCGACCGAACACTGTTTGGTCGCATTCCTATATTTCACTATGGGAGAATGCATTGCGGCCATAAACCGGCTGTAATGCATGCTATATAGTGACATGGGAGGTGTGGTTCATCCCTGCACCCCGTGCCAGTCACTTCAAGATGCCTGCCACGAGGCTGTGCACCAAAGGGGGCTCTGCCGGGGGCCCCTAAACACGCTTTCCGGCATGGTTACCATGTCGGACAGGCTGGCATCGAAACCATGTGTTGTAATCTCAAGGACGGAAAGGCCTGCCCTTGAGATTACTAGCTGGCTCCTGACTGACGGACGGGCTTTTAGAGCCCTTCTGAAGCCAGGTTGGAATGACCAGCCAGTTTCCTTTCTGACCGCCTCCATCATACTAAGGCAAAGGAAAGGAAAGGAAAGGAAACTGAGCGGCCCATTATGATGCGGCCCTAAAGGCTCTGACTGCAGGTCACCCAAGCCACCTCCATGAATTCTGCGGCGCGGTTCGGGAACAAGAGGTAACATACAAGAGGTCTCCTTGAAGAGAGCTGTGTGATCATCGACTCCAAAATGGCGGACGCACCCGATCGATCGCAGCACCTCCAGCCCAGTGGTACATCGGTTTCCTTCTCCGAGCGGCTGCTCCTTATGAGGAAATCCATCTGTATTCCTCTGCTCAAGGTACCATTTGTTTGCGGACTGTGGCACTGTTCTCGCCATCCACGGCGTTCAATCCCGATATGCTGCCTGTCCCTGCCTGACTCTATAATGCTGGCCGCAGCTTCCCCATTCGTACCTCAATCCTTTGACATCGCCAGTTATCTCTCCCTACGTCCTCCGACCTGGGGGCGAGCTGAAGGATGAGGCGGACGGCGCCCCCAGTAACACCGGGACTGATGGTTTCTTTGGAACTATGTCGATGACACCACGGGCGGAAACTATAACTGTTTGTACTTCCCGCAGAGCCCAAGTACCCTTGGCCGCTGCCCGGTGGAGCTGTCCTATGCAGTCTGTCTGGCTCTGGGTCTCCCCCTCGGCCGTCACCTACCCAACCGGACATCGGACATTGTTTTTCCCGCTTCTTTACGGTTTTATCTGTCTCTCTCTTCGACTGCTTTGACTGCTTTGTTCCCCCTGGAGTAATTTCCCCCTTCAGGTCTTCTTGACTCTGTCTGCTTTCCTCTCCCCTGTTTACCATTTCCCCCCACTACCTTCCATTCCCCATAAGACGTGTGTCTTGGATATGCTACACGCTAATATCTTATCTTATTGTGTAAGCTCACGTTTTTCTGCTAAGCATATACTGGTAACTGCAACTGTAACTGATGTAACTATGTAACAATGTTCTGAAACAATGTCCTTTCTCATGTACAGCGCTCTGATACCCACTGGTCTAGCCAGCGCTATATAAAACGTTTCAAATAAAAAGAAAATCATAATCATCCCTTAGTCTTGTTGAAGGCCATGACGAGATCAATTTAGTAGGCTGAAACAATAGCAACATACTGCGTATTTACTGTAGGCTAGTTGACAGCTGTGTTCAATATATTGTGAAAACATCGGAATATTAAACACTAATATCTCCTTAAATTTCTTTAGTCTACCACCAATCAGTTGTACAACATTTTAATTGATGGGTCAGAAGTTTTTGTGTAACTTTTGATAAAAAATTCGATTTGTAACCAATACTTTTAAGTACTGAGCTAGAAATACTCTGAAAATGTAAGGTATGTACAACAATGTATACATTAAGCAAGTAATGCAAGCAAATAAAGGCTATAAAAGGCTTAATTACACAAGCAAAGTGTTGTAACTTTCCCAATTATCAGTCTTCCAGGAGCATGTACGATTTCTGCCTTTCCCACCTGTATACTCTTGCATAGTTTTTTTCTCGCAAACGAACAATAGTTCCTCAAAAGTACCAGCTGGCACACAAAAAATATACAATTTTCTTGTGAGGTAACTGAAACCGGATAGACGTTCAAAATTTAGTTTTCTTGAAACAACATGAAATGGGCGCAATCCTCTTGATTTAGGATGAAAACAAAGGCGCAAAAAACTCTGCAAACTACAGGTAGTATTTAGTATTGAACTTAATTAAGTGAAGTTCGCAGGAGACTAAGGGGCATATTATCAACGGCCAGCGATAATTATCGCTGACCGTGCTTAGCGATAATTTTGTTATCGCAAGCTATCTCTGGAATTTATCGCCCTAGTAGCGCGTTATTAACAACGCGTTTCTCCAGGGCGATAATAATTCCAGAGATAGCGAGCTTATAGCCGTTTTGCAGGGAACATCGCTGGTTTTCCAGTTATGTTCCCTGCAAAATGGCGATAACCTTGCTGATACGACCCACAGGGTCGTATCAGCATAATCCACCCCAATATTAGGGATAGGTAAGTCTGTATTTTAGCAGACGTTAGTTTTTGGAGAAAACTGCGGTTTTCTCCAAAAACTAACTTGTGCTAAAATGCTGGGGCCGCCTTGTAAATATTGCGATGTGAACATCAGCGATATTTGCAAGGTAGTCCATTCGGCGTATGCCCAGTGACACCCACTTTGCATCTCATTGGAGATGCAAAGGGAGGCGTTGGGAAAAAGGGTGCTAA
Organism: Triturus cristatus; assembly: GCF_964204655.1. Classification (NCBI taxonomy): domain Eukaryota; kingdom Metazoa; phylum Chordata; class Amphibia; order Caudata; family Salamandridae; genus Triturus; species Triturus cristatus. Next base: position 1,077,190,036 of record NC_140584.1, on the reverse strand, counting down.
CATGCGATTATGCTGTTAGCACCCTCTTGTAAATAGGGCGATCGTTTTATCTCCGCTTTTTTGGCTTTCTGAAGCTAAATAAGCTGACATAAAGCCCTTGTAAATATGCCCCCAACTTCCGAACTTCCCATACCCTCAATATGAATGTTAATACTATTGCAGTTTTTCGATAAGACATCCATGGAAATCCTATTTTTTCATTATCAGTGTATGCCAGAAACTTGCTTGGTTTTATGAAATATGTAGTGCGCTTTATGCCTTCGCAGACTTCCTAAACGAGCACGTCAGTAAATTGCCACATTTTTAATATACTGTTTAATCAAGATAGTCTAGTGAGTCAGTGATCTATGAGGCCAAATAAAACAGAGTCCACCACCTTTACAAAATAGCACGTCTAGACTTTCAAGGAGAATTTTAAAGTTGCAACAACTGTGCTAAAAGCAGTATGTCAGTATGAATACCATCATTTCTCAGATGTTTATCACCAAAACGTGTCCTTCTGACTAATATATCTGCTTACAACAGCTCTGTCGTCCTAAGCTGAATATTTCATCATAAAATAAATGAATATTTTAAAATATGATGGACTGTATATGAAGCTCATGCATTTTTAAAGGCTCAGAATGCTTTATTTTTGCTTTACCATGTTATGCTAGGTGTAGCATCTTTGCCTGTGGTATTTCCGGATGTGTGCAGAGGGTACCAATTGCATTTCTCTTTCCAAAAAAATTCAACATACATTTTAAAGGCTTTAGTAAAACGGTGGTCACAAATGCATGCATTAGATGTGTTGATGTATAGGGTTATATGGCATAAAAAGACACAAATTATCTCTTGGTCTTTATATGTAAAATCCATATTTTTAAATTCGTAATTGGTGTCCGTGCATTATTTGTCAGAGCACTTATTTTATCGATCTTATAAAGTTAAATATTTGAGGAAACTTCACCTAGATTTGACGCTTTTACTTACAGATTATGCATAGATTACGGAACCAAACAACTTTTATAACGATTATTTTCTACCAACCTAATTTCTGGTCTTTAATTGTTAAGGATGCACTTAGGGTTTGCTTGTTTCATTAGGTGGTTGTTTGTACCAGTTCTGAAACAGTGTTGCTTAGGAAGCTGAAGCCGCAGGCTTTGACTAAAAATATTGTTGCAAGTCCTATATGACAAATGGCATCTGAAGTCACTTGCAGTGACGTGCTTGTACTGATGTTAGATGCACGTAACTGCTCCTGATATGTGATCTTTAACCAATGGCGACCAATGACTCTTAAATAAATGACATTCTAATATGTGGGTGCAAATTGTAAGTAAGATATTCATTTTTCCAGAGGACTGCATACATTTGGGAGTAAAGGATGGGTGCCATGTTACATTAAGATCAATACCTATCCTCCTCTCTTTGCTGTGCATGCAAAGTATATATTAATGTCTTCCACATGATATTGGAATTCAAGGAGAGATTAGCCAGGCTCAACAAGTGAAGCCTTGCAGAAGTACTGATTACCAAAGGCTGACTTTTGAGTTTTTTTGAAAAGAGCCTAACTTCAAATAGGATAAATAAGGGACCTTTAAAATCAATATCAAAGATGAAATATGCTTTTCTAGCTCTTCTTTCTACTAAGACAAGAGCCAGATAGCTATTATGTGAGAAGTTCAACTCTGTTTTACAAATGATTTCTCTTTTTCTTTATAACTGTTAATGGGTCCAAAGCCTTCCTAACCTCGACATCACAAGTCACTGCATCACTAAACTTTGTTCCATATGTACTAATGAAGGGGTCCTTGGAGCTCCCTGCATACTTCCTGTTGAAACTGGATAACACATTACCTTCTCATTTCTTGGTATTTCCAGGATCTTGAGCTGATGAACTCACCTGCCATCAGATGAGAAAGTAGACCAAGGACATTGGGGATGGCGGACGTACTTCAATTCCTCCAGTCAGTATGAAATAATTCTTGTAGATCCTTGCCAAGAATAAACGCTAATTACTTTTTTGATGCAATTCTTAACAAATCTGTAGCTAGAACAAATGGGCAGCCTGACTAATGCTCAGCAGGGCATTCTATACCCAGGCAATGCAAATGGGGAAAACAAAAAGGTGATGTGTGGAATGCTTGAATTAATCGAGCCGCTTTTAGTTAGTTAGGACTGTATCCCAGTCCATTGTTCTTTTCCCACTATGTTATTGTAGGCAATTGCAGACCATATGCAGATCAACCATGGCCCGGCTACAGAGGCAACACAGAAGTCCAAACTGCCACGCAATGTCCCATCCAGAGGGAACACAAGCAGCCCCAGACCAGGTTTGACCTATTTAGTTCTCCTCTGTGAGGTGTAGCCTGGATCCTGTGGCACAGTGACACCAAAGCCACATGTGGACATACCCATAACACTTAGAGCATTGCCATGCATAGATTAGTATGCACTCATGGGTTGACCTGAATTGATGCCTAAGTCCCACTTGCCTTTTTTTCACATTTCTCTCACTTCCTCTAAAGTAATTTTATTGTAATTTTATAGTTAACGGAACAGGGGTAATTGTTTTATTTAATTACCTTTGAACCCCTATCAATACTTCTCCGTTTTAAATTATTTATGAACTGTATCGACTTTTGGAATGTTTGCTACTTAGGGCAAGTCACTAAATGTAAGCTAGCATTACCCTTAATGAAATGTATTTGCCTTCGAATGTAGTTTTGATACCGCAGTGTGGGAGCAAAGTCAAAACTAACTTCAAGTTTGTGATCATACTCTCCTCCATAGACTGACACTGAGCTAAACTACATCTTGCATACAGTGAAAAGACAAATGGTAAGAATGGCAATATGGTATTGAAGAGCAAAATATAAAAATGATAGTAATTTCGCACTCAGATATGATAAATATGGCAATTAATAAGGACAAAACATACTTGTCATGAATATCAATGAAAACACTAATAACATAATACTGCAAATCAGTTCCAACTTGCTCATTATCTAAATTAAGTTTGTTAGAAATGGGGGTCCTTAGTTGGCAGAGGTATGCACCTTGTCCAAGTAGGGACCCTTCCTTCTTGTCAGGATTAGGGAGTAACACACTTAGATAACACCTGATCACCACCTTGGTAGCTTGGCATGAGTAGACAGGCTTATCTCAGAGGCAATGTGTAAATAATTTGCACATAACCACACAGTAACACAGTGAAATGGATACCACACCTGTTTAGAAAAATAAAGTATCTTTATCTAAACCAAACATGACCAACGATTATTCCAAAAATAAAGCTGTTAGAAGCATATAGCTCCAAATGGGGCCATTAGGATGTCACGACAGGCACCAAATCCTAAATTACGACACTGACCATGAGGTGCACGTCCTAGCCATGGAGTCAAACGGACTCACAAATAGCAGCACCTTGCAAACAAAGTCCACAGACTGTGCATGGTGTCACAGAGGTGAGGAATCAAGCCAAAGCAGGGTCCCTACTACCACAGGGGAGGCGAGGCGGCGAGTTCAGGCTGGCAGGGGAGGTGAGGCGACATTGGCGTTATGGCATTGGTTTTGTTCAGCTGTGCGGTATTGATGCGTTTGGGAAGTTACCCACATCGATAACTTGCAGGAGTCGGTGAGCATGAGAGCTGCAGTGCAGGCTGGGTGGTGTGTTGTGCACTTCACGAGCAGTGCCCACGGCCTCGTTGCAGGTAGCGGCAGCACTGATGGAATTGGCACTCTTTGGCAATCAGGAGTCCAGCAGAGGAGTCCAGGTGCTGTTTAGCAAGTTGCGGGTAAAGTCTTTGCGTCCCTGAGACTTCAGAACAGGAGGCAAGCTTTGCTTTAAGCCCTTAGAGAATCATCTTAAGGAGGATACCACAGCAAGGCATGAGTCCCGTCCTTTCCACTGCCCTCAAACAGAAGCAGCAACTGCATGCCGATCCAGAAAAGCAACACACAGCAAGGGGACAGTACTCCTGACAGCTCTTCAGCTCTTCTTCTTAGCAGTGTCCTCTTAGTCCAGAAGTTATCTAAAGTTCTGGGGTTTAAGGTCTACTACTTATACCTTATTTCTTACGTAGTCTTTATTTTCAGGGTCTTTAAGCTGCGTAAAGACCAGTTCTCCCCTCTTTGGTTCGGTTTCACTACAGGGGGTGGAGACAGCATTGTGTAGAGCAGACACATCCTATTCAGGTGCTAGTGAAAACTCCTCCCACCACACTAAATGCCAAAAGGTCTATTCAGCCTGGCTATGAGTCATCCAGGAAAGGCAGGATACACCTCAACCCCTCTTGTGATTGTCTAGCATGAATGCACACCCCAAGCTCCCATCATTTCAATACCAGATGGTGAAAACACAAACAGGCAGAGGTACACATGATGGTTAAACAAGAAAATGCTCACTTTCTAAAAGGGGCATTTTCCAACAAAAAATTTACTGAAAAGTGTAGTATTAAATTCTGAGCTCAGAGAGCATAAACTCCAAATGTCTAGCTGTTCCCAATTGAAAGTTACACATGTGAAATGTTACAGCTCCAATGACAGCCTATGGGAGAGCTAGTCTTGCAATAGTGAAAAACGAAATGCATAGTATTTAACTATCAGGACATGTAACACACACCAAGGCATGTCTAACTTTTTCCATACACTGCACCCTGCACATGGGGGTACCTTGGGTCTACCTTAAGGGTGATTTATATGTAAGAAAATGGAAGGTTAGGCCCTGGCAAGTGGGTACACTTGCAAGGTTGAAATGGCAATTAGGACTGCGCGCGCAGACACTGCAGTGGCAGGTCTGAGACCCATTTGAAAGGTTACTGGTGTGGGTGGCACAATCAGTGCTGCAGGTCCACTAGTAGCATTTGATATACAGGCCCGGAACACACACAGAGCACTTTACAACTGACTTACCAGTAAAAAAAATATATCAATCATAAATAACCAATAATAGTTACAATTACACAGGGAGCACTTGCACTTTGACACTTACTGTCTGTGGCAAAGTGCCGAAACCATCTAAGCCAGCAAAGAGAAATCCAGCAAACAGTCAAAAATGCAGGCGGTAGAGGCAAACAGTCAGGGGAAACCATACCAAGGATGCCAAGTCTAACAAAGTTCAAACAAGCTTAGACAACAATTTTATGTAATATAACTATATGTTCAGAAAAGAACAGTCTTCCATTTGACTATAACTAAATAATCATTGTCACATCCCAATAATAATAGAAGACACTGCTCACAGTGTATCAGTCTGACACATAGTGGGTGAATGCAACATTCTGGGAGGGCTACCACTACATAAGGAGCCAATTAAGCAACATTCATAGATGGGGCCAGTTTTTTCCATAATTCAAGTTTATCTCTGAAGAAGGAAAAAACTTGCACAACCTTATCCTTGGATTTACCCAAGTTTCCCGCTACTGACAAATAAAATATCTTTTATGTTATGTTACAGTATTTCGAGTTCAACCACATTATGAATACATCTCAGTTCAGACTGCAATGCAGTAATAATGTGAAGATTTTTAATTCATTTAAGTAAAAGAGTACACCTACAGGTCATTGAATAGCATTATTAGATGGGAATGTGTCATGCTCAAAACCAATGGATTCAGAGCTCCCAGTTCCAATAGTACGGGGGGGGGGTAGAAGAAGGCTGCCCCTCCCGGCCAAACATGTAGCTTTTGTGTTTGTTTTTTATCTTTTGCTCTGAAATGCCGACAACCCACTTACTACAAAAAGAATAAAAACATAATGACTTAGGTAAGCAGAGTGCATTTCCAAGCTGATGATATAACTTACCTACTTTTTAAAACGTTTTAACGTTTTAATTTTAATAAAATAACAAGCAACGTATTATATTGTCTATTCAGCATGGTTACTGAACAGTTGCAAGGTTGTGCAAGATAAATACTGGAATGATGCTGATAAACATCCAACACATCATGTAACATCCCTTGTGTTAATGTGTGACAGATGACTGTTGCAGAGGATCATCTTTTTGCCTTTAAAATGTTTTGCCCTGAGTTAGCTAGTATTTGATCTTAGGCACTCTGTGAGCACTCAGGTGATGGTATCCTTATGGTGTAGATTACTTGAGTAGGTACCTAGTTTTTGTTCCCTCTACATGGGTTCCTAGGTTCCTTACGTTGTAATGCATGTTCTGTCTTTTTATTCTGTCAGGATTCCTTACTAACCTTGTGTTTAATCCCCGCTTGCCCAGTACTTCGTAGTTGTCCTTGCACATTGTTTCCAATTGAATGGCAGCCCAGTATGTTAAAGATGAGATCCATTTTGCGCACCCCCAAGCCATAAGGAGCTTTCTACGCCATTGCTATAATATGTTTGGCCAGGATCAATCCAGATTTCTGAATTTATTGCCCATTTTTTTTTGGGGTGCTGGTAGTATTTTGAGTCAAGGATGGCCCATCTGTTCAGAGTGTTTTCTAATATGTCTGTTTACTTGCACCAGAAAATACACTTTTGTAGGACAGGTTCACATCATGTGAAGGAAACCAACATGGAGTGTTTGACATCAACGACCCTATGCCACGGAGCTATACTAACCAGAATATAATCAATTAAGGAGCCTTGTCCAATTCTGTTAAAAGTCTGCTTACCAGGGGTGTCAGACTTGGTTCTGCCATTACAAGCCCTAAATGAATGTTTTAATACCAAAGAATTAATCCGTAGTACCAGGGGAGTCCATGCTCTTCCTAACGGACAAGTTGTGTCTGGTACGGCCCAATGTAGATCTTCTTCACATGGGGTATCCCTATTCATACAATCTAGGGGCTCATACTGGCAATTGAAACCCCCCCCCTAAAATTAACAAGTAGTTGTCAGGGATGGTAGCAAGGAATATCGTTCAGCTCGTCAAGGGTCTTTGATTCTTGGCTCCGGCTAACTGGTCTAGAATAGACATTTATTAAAACAACAGTAGTCCTTAGGGGGAATTTAAGGAGGACACATAATATGTCGTTTGAGGCTGTTTCTAGCTGGGTGGATGTACAACTCAGGTGTGTCCCCACCCAAGTGCACAACCCACTCCGACGGCCTCCCTTTTCCTCCTGATTTTGCTAATATGGTTTATGTGGCATAACCTAGTTTGGAAAGATCCCCCTTACCCATGTTTCTTGGAACATGCAGATTTCGTGTTGTTCAATAAAGCTCCCCCAGTCAGGACTATCCATCTTGGGGGCAAGGCCGGCCACGTTCCAAAAAATAACTCGCAGCCTGATAGACCTGGCCAGTTATTATTAGACATACATTCTGTGGACAGGGGGGACATGATCTCTCCTGTGCACAAACCTAATTTCTGGGGAGGCTCACAGTCGGAGACGAGGGATTTGTTGTTGATTTTAGTCCCTTCAGGTTCTAACTTGCTACCTCTAGCTGTCCCACTCTGCCTCCCACTGGGCTCACCCTCTTCTACTATCATGCACTGGTCTGTGATCACCTCTCCTTGGTGTGTGTTTTCCTGCACCCTGCACCTTTTGGGTGCAAGTCAATCCACTCCCTCAAGGACCCCGAACCTATTGGTTGTAGGGATGGTGAAGAGTGGTTGCCTCGGCAGTTGGAATCCCAAGGTATCTATTTGGTAATATTGATTAATTGACCTCCCTTCCCATTCATCTCTACAATGATGTGGGCCCCGTGGGGGATAAAAATAACTCAGAGGGACAGCTCTTATAGTCCCCTCCTGACTCCAGTTGTCCCTGGTTAGAATTGTTTGGGTGATTGATGGATATCTAAAATTAATAACTGCACAGTCTCCCTGTAAAACCTTGGGTCTCCAACCCACCCAACCTACTCGACGGTCATTAGGATTTCTCCAGCATCCTCATATCGGAATTACCTGTTGTTGGCTAACCAGAACATGCATTTATTCTTTAGTTCCTGGTGTGATTCCTTTTGCTCCCTCCCAAGCTCGGGGAGGCCTGTCAAGATAACAACGTAGGGGGCTGAAGCTGGTGGTAAATTAATGCAGTGGTGGATTAAGGATTTCAGCGATTTTAATGGATCCTACCCTCTCCCACGGTCGTTTTTCTTGCTGGGGGCCACTGTTCTGTGGAGGGACAGATGCTGAATTTGCCCTGCTAGGGGCTACAGTACACTGCCTTGCTTAATCAATAACAGTGGAGGGTTGGGGGCTAGTTTGGGATGAGAATGTGGCAGCCTTACTAGTATTGTGTGTGGCTTGTATTACTTTTCTACTGCCCATTCCTTCTCTTCCATTAGTGACCCCTACCCTGGCCTCTAGCAGCATGGTCAGCTTATCAATCCTTTCTATCAACATTTTAAGTTCATCCTTTACAATGGCCCTAACTTGATATTGTAAATCCACCACTAGATTTGTAACCCATGCCGGTTGTTCCTTACCCCTTTCAGCTCTACTGGACAAACACCCTTCCCTACTGCCTTTATCGTCCAAAATTTCTTATGTTACTTTCTTGTTTTTTGCCCCTGTTTTCGTTGGAGCTTTGGGTTTTCCCCTCTTCACTTTGTGCGGGGGAATCGCTTCCATGTGTGGTTCAGCATTGGGCGCATCTTCTGTAGATATGTAGTTCCCTACATCCCAGCAGCGATGATGGTAGAGGCAGGAGCTGCGGCGGTTGTGGTGTGAGTGGCAGTCACATGGGCTCTCACGACAGCTGAGGAGAATTCGTAAGAGTCCAGCTATTTCTCAATCTGTTTTCAGCAGAAGCAAAAATAAAAGTATTTTTGACAACTGCACTACTGTGCAAAAATAAGGGGATGTGCAGCAAGGCCCAGGCTGCGTTAATTGTTGGGAACAAACTAGGTGAATGCGCGTCCTTGTTCTTTGATAAAATAAAACAATTAAGGCCGGGGTAGAGCGACAATGGCAGCGCGTCCTCACGCTGCTTTCAAACAGAGTCTTATAAAAAAAAAAAAAAAGGAAGCGCGTCCTAGCGCTGAGTTCCTGACAACGCCGTGCTCCTCCACCAGCCCCACAGGCATCCACGGGGGCCCAGAGTGTGTGCGCTTCTCCCTCCTGCCCGCCGTGCACCAGGCCACACCCTCGCCGCACAGTCCCCACAGAAAGTCGGCCTCACCTCGGAGATGTCACTGCTGTGGGACGATGGCCCCGCGCAGACCGGTGAGTCTGGGTTAGTCGACGGCCGCACCTCCGACCTCCAATCTCGAAATTCAAAACACCTGCTGTAGCGTTAACCTGTTGCGCTATTGACCAAGCTATGCCTCTCGCCCAAAGGCCCCGAGACGCCAGGTTTCAGAATGCTTAGTGTAACAAGAGAAACTGCTGTAATTTGAATCACGTGCTTCTAGACATTCTCGTTTGGTATTCCAGTACCCTTCCCAATTCACTGTCTGTAATGTATACTTCCAGGTCGTGAGTTCACTGCAATCGTAATGGACCTAGATCCCTGTCCAGGTTCTCGTAAAGGGCCCTATACAAGTATGTGATTAATTTTCTTGTTGATCCTATGTCCATAATTGCTTGGAGGATATGATTATGATTTGGCTCTACTGTGCCCTCCATGTTTGAGTAATGTCTCAACTAGGGTGCCATAAGTTAAGACTTATCCCCCATGTACTGCGTACATCGCTATAATGTCTGTGAATGTTTTCAATACCCTGCCCTCATATATGTCTTCTATTCCATGCTATTCCATGTTGTTCAATGTTTTTTGTCACTCTCTTCTTCCCTTTTAGCAATATTTTGATTGGTATATTGGGCTAGTAGATCACACTGTGTTTAAGCTTACACTTGTAATTTGCCCAAGTTTGCACTATTATGTTGAAGAGCATCAGTAACTCTTCACCAATCTTTACATATCAGGGCAGTAGTGTGGTTAGGAGGTCAACTTTTGTCCAGCCACACCAGGCCCAATGTGATGCAGGTGGTGTTGCCTCTGCAAGTCCTCTCATAGACGACTAGAGCATGGATGCCATCTGATAATACATAAGATTGGAAACTTCTAGGTCCCCATTTTTTAAGGTAGTTGTATTTTTAAAGAGTGCAACTTTGTGCATTTCTGCTACCAGATCAATGATGTCATCAGGGAATCTAATTCCCTATAATTTCATGATGGTAGCTGATATGGAAGGTTAGGAAAAAAGTACAACATTCTGGGTAGCGTCACCATTTTGGTGAGACTCAGTCACCTCATAAAGCCTAGTGGCAAGTTTGCTCAGAATCCCACTGGATTGCAGTGTTGTGATAGCTCATCCAATATTACCCTCTATCATATCCTGATGTAATGAAATATGCGGATGTCCAATTTTATGAGGGAGTGTGCTTCCCAGAGGAACCTCACTTCACGCAGGAGTTTAACCTCATCCGTCATGTCAGGATGATCAGGAAACAAACATGTTTTGTTCCAATTTGGTTTATGACCTGATATATCGCTAATATCCTGCAGCTTCATGATCACACTGGGTAGCACCCCTCTCACTCGGCCCAGGGATATCAGGATGTTATAGAGAGATTATCTAGTCATTGCCACTGACATCTATTCCAAGAGTTGCCCTCTCTTTGAGGAAGTGAATCACCATTCCTGTAACAAACACCCGGGGTGACAAGGGACACCCCTGATGTGTGCCATTGGGATCTCAATGGGGTCTGATTTGCCCCTCCCAGGTTTGGTCCTGGTGACTGGATCTGTATACAATATATTAATCCACCTAATAATCATGTCACCAAGACTAATTTTCTCCTTAATCTTAAACAATCAAACCAAGCTAATGGTATTGAATGCTTTTTGTACATCTACAGAAAGCACTACTAGACTCAAGCTATCGATGTAGGATGTATCGGATATTAGGGGACCTGCCTCAGCCAGGCAGAAATCCACTGTGGTCAGAGTGTACCATGTCTGGAAATATTGCTAGTATGTTCAACATCGACAACAGTCTGTACACCCCTGCCAATCAAGATTACTATGCTATCTTGGGGAGCTGTATATGTAATGCCTTCTTCATGGTGCTAGGCAGTGTCCGGATCATACAGGAATTGTAAATTGTGTATGAGTTTGATAGCATAGGTTTTATAAAGCTCATCTTGGAAGCCACCTGAACCCAGAACCTTTCTAGTGGCTAATCTCCTTACCTCACCTGAATCTCTTGTAACATTATAGGGCCAGTTATATCCTCGCTTAGCTTTGGTGTGAGTGTGGCAATCTTGATATTACTAAATCAACTGTATTGAATAGTCTCATGATTCTGAATGCAACATGTTGCACTACTTATAGAACACTGCATTTATTTTGGTTTGTGAATATTTACTTTGGCCTGATGCATCGGTAATTTATGCTATGGAGGCTCCTCTTCCTTCCTTCTTTATTAACTTGCCCGAGTGCCTTCCTGGTTGTGTTTGTAAAACATATGCAACTTGTAATCATCAAATTGTAAGTGTTGGATAAGGTTCACATGCCAGCATCTGAGCTGCACCCTGATTAACTAATTAGGTTTGGATATTAACCTAATTTTGTCTTCTACTGCCTTCAGCTCTGCCACCATTACCTTCCTGATCCCACAGAAGGATCCGTTACAAGTACTTTGTAGCATGATTTTGAATGATTCATACTCTTTTATTGCTACCTCTGTCATCTGCGAAGTATCTGCTGATGTCATCTTCTAGCATAGACATAAAACTGTGGTCATCCAGGGTTGCTGGTTGTAAGAGCCATGTAGGAATCCCTGCCCTAAAATGTCCCAATGTCAGTTGTAACATTAGAGGGTTGTGAAGTGAATATGTTTTGCCCAAATGCTCGGTATCCCTCTGATGGGGTGTGTCTACACCACAGCATATTTTGCCTAGTTTCATATGTAAATTGTACACTGTCAACTGGAATGTATACTCGTTTATGGCATGGTGGGAGTTGCACCAGGTGTCCGCTAGTCTTCAATGATAGTGCCAGATTGTTATGGCTTTAGTGACCCTCGAGTGCTGTGCCAGTGCTAGTCGTAGGCCTGATTGGTCTTTAAGAACATCTTCGCTCAATTAAAATTTCCCCCACCACCATGGTGAAGCGCACAAAGCATGCAAATTGTGTATAAGTGTATCCTAAATGTCTGCCTGACCTACACTCACTAGTATCCAGAGTATAATACTCTAGCTGCCTATTGGTATATTTTCTGTGTAGTTTAATAGAAAAGGTTCCAACCAAATTAGCATTCCCCTGGCAAATTTCAATTAGGTGGTTCAAAGATATTGCCTCCTCCATTGTCTTCTCAGCACAGCCGGCCCGTCTTGTTTTAAGTGTTCCTCTTGAAGGAGCGCTATATCTACCCACTTCTGAGGATATGCATAGCTTTGTCTGTGACACTTCTGAACCTTCTTTAGGTCTCGCACATAAGAAATGTACATTTGTCTAGTACACTAGTTGTTGCATCACTTATAGCCTAAATTGCCCTAGGTGTGTAATAAGTCTGGTACACACCCAACTCCCCCTCCCAGCACATACAGCAAAATGTATGATATCACTGTCACACCAGCCAAGTGAAGCATGTCAACAATTAACTTTCTTACAACTGAAACCAAGCTCCCTCACCTGGGATTGGACATGAACTTCCCCATCCAAGACTCTGTCCAAGAAGAAAACAACAAGACTCTCTAAATTAACAGTGGGTGCTGTTGAAGAACTCGCCATGAAAAGAGGGGATGTGATGGAATGGTGTAAGAAATGGTTTTATTAGCTGAGAGGGGTGGAAGCACACTATTGTCTCACACTAGTGAAACAATTGCAAACAAACGTGACCTTTACTTTCTATTTTAATAGATAATGAAGGACCTGTGAATTATTCCCAATAAACTAACCAATGGTACATCAGTTCAAGAAGGACCTCAGAACTTGGATGTTCAACCAATATGAGCTCTGGCAGCATCATCCAATATCATCTCTAAATCCTCACGGGTGTAGCAGTGATGCTCTACAAATTCTGATTGATTGAACAATATACCATGTCCCTGTATAGTTATGTGTGAGAGTTGTATCCTTCTGCCCTGGAAGGTTTTCCACCATGATGAGCAGAGTTCTCTTCTATGGCTGAGGTACAAATCGTTGTAAGAGGGGATTCCGACACATAAGAGTTAGATCCATACCAGTTTTTTTTCTAAGTAGAAGTCAAATCGCTAGTCAGCGGTTGTCCTGAAAATCTGGCATAGATTCAGACTTTCCCGATGATAAATCATGATTGTAAGCAATTAATGTTCCACTCTTGTTTGCCAAAAGAATTATATCCCCAGGAGTTTTCATCTGTGATGTGCACGTGGCCCATATGAAGTGGTGTGTCCCAGAAGGTGTCACATGAAATATGTATGAAATGATGTAAGTCTTAAACACACTATTCACAAAGGTGAATATGACTATAAACATACTTTTTTGACTCAATTTAGCTCTCTTAAACCTGCCAGCAAATTAATGTAGGGATTCCTTCCAGGCATAAGCACATTTACAAATGCAGAGATCCCGACTACAAGAACACAGTTCTCTGCACTCAGAAATCCAACTCATGGGGTAGGAATGTAGTAGGAATGTCTGGTATTTCCAAGACATAATTAATACATTGTTGGTGTAATTGGTGTACACACTTTTTCCAGGGTGAAGGGCAATCAAATACACTTGGATTTTTCATCGCTGAACCAAAGAAAATGGGTTTTTGCTAAGGAAATCCAATATCACCTGTGCAGAAAACTTTAAGGATAACTCCTGACTGGAAAACTGCATTACTTTCCAGGCACAAGCATGGACACTAGTGCCTGCTTCAGCATTCTATGCAGATTACTGGGATGTGTTTGTGAATTCCCAAAAAGTAGTAAATCTACACTCTGATGTATATGTAACTTTTCAAGTGTAGATTTGTTACTACTTTTGTGACTCAGCCCCACTTTGTTCTTCATATAGGTTCAGCTGATTTGAGATTCATTGAACCTGTTAGTTTCAGTTTAGCTGTTTGATCTCAGTTCAGGGTTTCTGATGAGCAACATATCTTAATATGGTTCTCTGTATAGACAAGTGCTTGATATGACAGGTTGCCCCACAAGCCACATTGATCCTAATTCTTATATACACAAGGTTTAGTAGCAGACGTCTAAGAACCTCATTTAGAGGATCAAGGTATTGACACGCCTTCCAACAATTGTGGAATGTCTAAATCACCCACCTCTTGGTTCTGACATTTTAGTTAAAGGTCATGGTGATCAAGATTTCCCAAAACCAAAGACCTGTTGACCCTACTACAGACACCTCTTGCAATGTCTCCATCACTAGTGGGACTGGGGCTGATGTTATTTCCAGCAGTGTCCATTCTGTTCACACCTGGCATATGGAATTATGATTTTTCCAGAGAAGAACTCTCCCTTTGTGGGTTTGCTCTCAGAAGAAACAAAAGATATTATAGGTGCCACATGCCACCATTGCATACGGGACCGCTTATTACATGTTTTGCCTGTATCACGTCAGAGGATCAAGCTGTTGATTTGGTGGAGAACTCAAGATCTGGTGGTCTGATTATGGTTGGGGTAGTGTAGGCACGTTTCAATCACACCAGCCAGACAGCAACCAGCCTGCCAATTTTAATGGACTCAAAAGATTTGTTCAGATTTCCCACATAAGAAAAATCCAAGTCTACATATTTCATTGCAATATATTTGTCATTTAAGATATATAATTTATATTTTATTAAACCCATTATTTTGACTCCAGAAAGAATCATCAACATTATTACACTGTGAGCCCAGAGCATTACCAACCTGATCATTTAAGTGACCAACAAAATCTCAAAGATTGGTAATCAGAGATCTAGCCATTATTCTGTTTGTTGCAAAGTCTATGATGTAAATTAATCCTGTGTGCCCTGTGACTCCGCATTTTTTTTTCAGCCTGAAACTGATAGTAACTGACCCGACTGTCCCTGGGCTCTGTCTAAACAGGCCGAGGGCCAGTGCTATTTTGAAAACACAGTTAAAACACGGACATGCATTAGGGTACAATATGTATTAGGGTACACTTACAATTAGCATGACCCACTCTAAAAGTCCCTAGTAGATAATATGTCGGGGTGATTCAAACTACCTATAAGTCCCTAGTATATAATAGGGCATGGCAGTTTAGAGGCCAGCAAACCTTTGTGCACCGATGAGCTCCTGATGTCATTTTAAAAGCAGCCCTGCCTTGCAGCACTGTTTTTAAAAGTAAATTAATTGCAAACTCGACTTTATTCTTACATATATGTACCCCCAGGTTCTCCCCTAGGTGTTCCAGCAGTGGAGGCAATGTAATTATGAGTAGGTGAGTAGCGTCTTTATATAGGATGTTTTATATGCCCTGGGGATAGAGAAATTGCACAATTTACTTCCCCCCTTGTACTAAAGGACTTTCCAAAAACGACATTGGTGCTATCAGCTCTGTGGAGTGAGGATCTGCACTATTCATGCACATTCAGCACTCCCAAGCTCTTCCCTAGGAGTCCCAAGGGTGGGGGTCAAGTAACGATAGGCTGGGCCCTCAGCTGAGGTTGTCGAGGTGGAATTTAAGGTCTCCGATTAGTATGTAGTTCATCGATGCGATGGCGTAGGGTGCAATGAAGTCTGTGATGGTGGTGGCGAAGGGTGTCCAGGGGCCGGGGGGCCTGTAGACGAGGATTCCTCGGAGTGTGATGTTAGGGCTGGTCTGGATCTGGAAGTGAAGGTGTTCAGTGGAGGGGAAGGTTTCGCTGGAAGTGGTGAGGCGGAGGGTGCTCTTGTGTGCGATGGAGAGGCCCCCTCCTGGGTGGTTGGGGCGGTCCTTCCTCTGGATCTTGTATCTGTCGGGATGGCTGTGTTGATGTCAGGGGTGGATGCGGCGTTGATCCATGTCTCCGTGAGGAAGGCGATGTCAGGAGAGAGAGAGTCGAGTAGGCCCCAGATTTCTATGGCGTGTTTGTGTATGGAGCGCTTGTTGAGGAGGATGCATGTTAGGGCATAGTCAGTGCCAGTGTCGGCGGTGCCGGAGGTCGTGGTGGTGAAGGTCTGATGGCAGTGGACGCAGGTGAACTGGCCGTGGGTCATGGTTGGCGAGGCCTGTTGGCAGTCTCTGTGTCTTCCAGGGTCGAGTGCGTGGAGGGCGTCCTCGTCGTAGCGGTGGAAGGTCGTGGATCCAGGGTTCCTGGCGCTGGTCACGGTCGGGTCGCGGATGGGCACAGATGGGCTTGCCCTAGGCGTGCCTTTGGCGCGCCAACGGTGCGACCGCACAGCGGCTGCCATTAAGTAGGGGAGGGGGCGGGACTGGAGGTAGGGAGGTGGGGGCTGTGTCGGGGCGAGGGGCCGCAGGGGCAGCAGTGGCGGGAAAGGCTGAAATTAAATAAAAATTACCCAAAACAGAATTAATAACAATCAGGAGGAACCAAGTGAAAAAAGAGAAATCAAATAAATAATCAGGAAAAGCAAGTGAGCAGGGGTGAGGGGGGCACCAGGCAGGCTGGAACTCAATCGCCTCTGGGTTGCGTCGGGCTGCTGGCGCAAACACTGAAGACGGGAGGGCTCTTGTGCTGAGCTGATGCTGCGGAGCTGCTGGGGAGAGTGCTGGCCTGGACCGGAGGTGCATACCTGTAAATTTGATAAAATAAAGATGACCTACCCATCCCGAGGGATCTTGAAATAGTACATAGCACACCAATGAGAATAATCTACTTTAACTGCCCAAGTCTGACACAAGTCTTCATGGAATAATATATGTTCCAGCTACAGTTCTGGAACTCACATTGCTTCCTTCCATTTTTTCTTAGTGACAATTTTAGTGATCTTCTTTTGTTCTTTTCCAGTTTCTGCTTCAACTGTTTATAACATTTTTAAAAAGAGTCCTAACATCTCCTAGGTTTTGTGCAATTTCAATATAAAACTCTGTAAAGAATTTGGTGTGTCTTCAATAGATGGAAAATATGCTAGAAATCCTTCCCCACCCCTACATGTTCTAATATTATATGAGTGTACAACCATAGCATGATATATGGTTGGAAGTATGGGGACATTTATAACACAAACTTATTTACTAAGCAATGGAGCACTCTATGAAAAGGGGACAATATAAAGTGACACATTAAGGTGGACAAGATCAGGGTGGCCTGTCCGACGAGCCTGCAGGTTGCAGCATCTATCCTCACTCCTCTTGCTGGCACAGAGGGTATCCGAGTGCATGGGGGCCCACGGGACCAGCTGGGGCCGTTGGATGCTCACCTTGACCCCTTAGACATGCGGCAGGGTAGCGGGGCCCAGCCCACATCAAAGGCCTCTCTGCAACAGGGAAAGTGGGCAAGCCTGAGCCTGGGGCTGGGTCCGCGTAGCCCTATGGGCCTTCGTCCCCCTGCCTTATATCATGACTGCAGGTGCTGACTCTTGGTGCATATCCGGAGAAGTGTGGCAAGGGACTGCTATGGCTGACGGTAGTGTCGGAGGCAGCACAGTCCTACTTTCTTCTTCTGCTCTTGCTTGCCTTGTGGCTGCCTGGTGCCCCACAGAGGATCCTAGCACTTTCACTGTGGACTCTGCTGACCCAAGGCATGGCTGCTGCACAGCCGCCTGTGGACTGGAATTCTGCGGTACGGCCTATGGTCTCATTGGTGTTCCAGGGGAGCTGTGCTGCCATGGCGGTGGGCCTGACGCCTCCATCTCACTGCCCCTCCCTTCGCCGACTGCCATTGTTGAGTGCCCTGCTCCCTCCTTGCCTGCAGCCTGTACCCCTACGCCTATGGGTGGACCTCGCTTTCACCTGATCCTGCCTCCCGGTCTGCCCGCTACCCGGCGTGAGTGGATGCACCTGCTGGGCCTTGGGGGCCTCCCTGTGAGTGGCCTACGCCCGGCATCGGCCCCCTACTTTACCCAGCTCTGCCTGCTACATGCATCCTTGTGAGGGGCGTCCTAGACTGGACCTGAGACAGCTAATGCCCTCGTGCATCAGAGAGGCTCCCTGCAATTGTGACCTGGTTACTGCTTACTTCGCTTGTGGGGGTCCGCAGAGTGCCTGCTGTGTCTACATGCCGTGGGTTGGAGCTCTCTCCACAGTTGCCCTGTCATGGGACAAGGTGACCCTAAACAGCGCAATTTGACAAGTCTAGGGCGGTGAATCACCAGGACCCTTCATCAGACATGGACAATGACCAAGACTCCACGTCTCGCTCAGATCCCCCAGTGGGGGTGGCCTCTATCCTCGCCAAGCTGCGTGCTGCATTCCATACCATTGATGTGCATTTCAATACCCACAATACCCCCGTCTGGACTGCCTGGGCAAGAGACTTGACAGGCAGGACACCCGTCTTGACACTGCTGAGAAGTGTATATCCATGTTTGAAGATTCCACTGCCTCCTAAACCAAGCGCCTAGAGAGGACTGAGAGGCTCCTGAAGAGAATTAAACATGAGGACTTGGAGGCGCGCTCTCAGAGGAACAAAATTCATATTGTTGGCCTGGCCGAGACCACCAATATGGGCCGGCCAGAGCAGTTTGTGGCAACTCTATTGGTAGAGCTTTTTGGCACCCCAGCCCTTCTCCCCCACGTTTGTCGTGGAGAGGGCGCACACGTTCCTGGGACCCCGTCCACGGCCTGCAGCGCCACGCGGCCTGTGATTGCGTGCCTCCTAAACTACAGGGAAAAGGATGCCGTGCTTCGGCTGGCCCAAGAGCACTCCCTGCTTCTCTACCAGGGTGCTACTCTCTCCATTTAATCAGATTTCACCTTGGCTGTAAGAGAGGCACATCAAAAATTCGTTGATGCTATGATGCAGCTTCAAAAGCACAGAATCAAATATGGCATGCTCTACCGCCCCACCCCCAACTCCGGTCGGCATGTGACGGCAAACATCGGCTCTTTGACAAACGAGCTGATATCCTCACATTCTGTAAAAAGTTGGGACTGAGTGGCTCTCCCTCTGGCCACTCTGTGCTTAACTGCCCCTCTCAAGTCATCGAAATTCCAGTGAGTGTTGACCTCTTCAATCCTGGTTGAGAACCTGTGCGCAGACTGACCGGCAATCATGATGTTACTTGATCTGGTGCTAAGCAACAACTGCTCGACCCATGTGGAACTCTCATAAACTCTTCCATTCAATATGGGCACCTGGCTCTGCTGTGTTGCTCGCTTCTCTAGGATGACTCCAAATAGTTTGTTGTTGTGGGTTTTCTTGGAATTTGCAAGGACTCCTACTCATGGTGTGGGTGGGAGGTTGTTCTTAAGAACTGTTGTTTGGTTCTCTATGCTCCTCTGGGCCTTTTTCCTCTCCCGTTCTTCTTTTCCTTTACTGTGACGAGACAGTACTACACGCTCCAATCCCTGACAGTACTGGCTGAGAGGACAAAGTCAATTCCACTCCTTTCTCAATGGGTAACACTGAGCGAAGTGTTGATGTGACGCTCCTTACCTAGAACCACCGGGGCTTGAATAACCCACGCAAAAGCAAACTGGTCCTATCATAGCTCAACCAACAGGACACCAACATTGCATTTCTACAGGAAACACACCTTTCTCCCCATACGTTCTCGGTCTTTGCAGCATCATGGGACCCCCACCAATCCTTTACTAACTACAGCTCCTTTTCCAGAGGGTTGTGGATACTTATCCACAAATCTATTCCCTATTCATCTTAGTGATGGAGAACATGTTGGGGATACGCATTGCTTCCTTAAATCTTTATGCCCCGAACACTGACGGCTCCCCTTCTATTGATCAATGACCACGTACTAGACAGCTCTGATGCAGACATTGCCCTCGTGGATGGAGACTTTAAGACACCTCTATTGACTCTTCCAGCACCATCCCGTGCAGAAAATCAGGTTCTTTGCGTGCTTGTCAGGACATGGTGCACGCACACTCTCTACTTGACATATGGCACATGGATCATCCCACTACTCCGGGTAACACTTTTTATTCAGGTCTGCACTCCACCCGGACTCGGTTGGATTACTGACTCATGCTGGCAGCCGGTGGCTTGTAGCTCCGGGATATTTGGGTACTACCACATACATTATCAGACTATGCTCCGGTCCAACTGTCACTTGCTCTTCCCTGTGGCTGCGTGTTAGACCTGACATCCTTGGCGTGGGTTTTTCCCCTATCTTTTGCCTCTGCTACATGGATTTTTGATGCTGTGCTGAATTTCGTTTTTGCTGGTTTAGATGCTTTGGACACTCTGCCACTGCTAATCAGTGCCAGAGTGTAAGTGCTCCCTGTGTAAAATATCATATTGATTGGATATACCTGATTGGCCTATTTGTATCACCATGAAGTCCCTAGTAAAGTGCACTGTGTGTGCCAGGGCTGGTGATGACAGATGCTACTAGTGGGCCTGCAGCGCTGATTGCGCCACTCACATGAGTAGCCCTAAAATGGTGTCTCAGGCCTGCCACCGCAGGCCTGCCTGCAGTCCCTGGACTGCCATGTCCTCCTGGCCAGTGTCCACACTGACCGGGCCTAACCCTTCCCTTTTTGTGCACATCAGTCATCCTATGGAAGGCCCTAGGTACCCCCCTGGGCAGGGTGCAGTGTATGTAAAAGGTAGAGCATGTACCAGTGCAGGTACCATGCTCTGGTAGTGAACAGCGGCCATTTTGTGTGTTCACTGCTGCAAGGTTATCTTGCTCCATAGGCTAACATGGAGGAGGCTGGTGCCAATGGCTATCAGCCTATCTTCTCATAGGAACAAGATAAGACATGAGTGTTTGATATCCCTGAGCTCAGCATTTAATAACACATCTTTTAGGAGAGGTTGTTTCTAAATCCTGAGTTGGAGAACAGTACTTTTTAGAGAGTAGCTGTCCTTTTGTCTGACCCTTCTGTGTGCCTGGGCATGCTTGTGGATTGACTGGCTGGTTTGAGAGTGACAGGGGCTGGGGAGCCCCCAGGAGGTTGGATGAGTCAGCCCTTGCTGAATGACTGCATTTGCAAGTAGAGTGGGGGGGAGGAGATAGCACCTGGGAGTGAATAGGGCTGTGCCTGCCTGCCCCAATGCTGGCTCCACCTCCTGCTGGGCGGCTGACGACTCTGCCCCTCACTCTGAAAGGAAAGAAGAAGCCAGGAAAGCAAAGTGCTTCAGCAACACCCAGAACTGGATCAGACCGGGCTCAGGACCCACTTGCACAAAGACTTCAAAGACTTTTAGGGGTATAAGTAAAGGACCCCTGACAACAGAAGAGTAGATTCTACCATCAAGAGGAACCTCTGCCAGAAGAAGGACCGCGGAAGAACTGAAGTAAGATTGCCTTGCTGTGTGCTCCAAGGGCTGACCTGTTCTGCTGTTCAACTAAAGGAGAGAAGAAGGGCTTGCTGTGTGCTGTGCCCCTGCCGCTTGTAACTACCAAGACTTTGCTATGTGCTGTGTCTGACTGAATCTCCTAGGGCCTGAGAAGAGCTGGCCTCCTGTCCTGGAACCCAGGGTTAAAAGGTTCCCAAGAAACTGAACTCAACTATCTAGATCGTGCTGTACAGGCCGGGAGCGTGAATTTGCTAGCAGCTGCTAAAAATCCCGATCGGTGTGTTCATCGACACACGGCTTTTTGCGAGGGTCGGAGGACTGTGTGGCCTCCCCTCGTGAACCTTGCCTTGCACCATCAACGGAGGCCCTGAGGGCGGCCTAGCCGTGGCCAGCACCCTCCTATCCCTGTTGCCGTGAGGGTTTTGCACTGCCAGAGGGCCGCACATCGCCCCGCAACCTCGCCGTACCTTGCCGGCGCTTCCAAGGCGGAGATCGAGCCCGCCGCCCTCTCATTGGTTGAGAGGATCGAGCCCCCTCACTAACGCCGCGCTGGGATTGGCCAGCATCATCGAAACATCCTGAGAAGCCGCTGCCCTCTCATTGGTTGAGAGGATCACGCCCCCTCGCTGAAGCCGCGCTGGGATTGGCCAGCGACATCAGGACGTCCCGAGGAGCCGGAAGAGTGGTGCCCGAGTCATCGGCGTGACCCGTCTTCACCGAGGGAGCAGTGAGTGTATTTAGTGTGCCCCCCAGCCTGTAAGCCAAGGAGGAGAAGGGCCGCACTGCCTTCCCGCCACTCGTTGGATTGTCGAGAGCGGGCGGAAGGGTGGACGTGATCGGCTGGGGCTGTTTTAGAAGATCCTGCCCACGCTGAGGCTGCAGCAAAAAGCGCACGGTGAGAAGAGCTGACGGGGTCACACAGCCCTGCTGTGATACCCACTGTGATAACAAGTAGAGACTAGAGACCGTCCTTTTAAAGTAAAAGAAACTTCCTAGTAACCTAGTGCAACCATTAAGTTCATGTGCAAATATCCTGTAAGTGATCATCTTTTCTCCTGCACACTATATAAAGATATATTTTTTTTTATATACATACCTGTGTGGTCTACCTTTGTGGTGTACTGGGGGGGTCATTGTGGGATTGAGTGCAAATACCTAGCACATTGCCTTGGGGATAAGCCTGTCTGCTCGTGCCAAGCTACCTAGAGGGTGAGCAGGGGTTGTCCACAGTGTGTGTCCCTGTACCCTGACTAGAAGCAAGGGTCCCTATTTGGTCTCAGGTACTTACCTCTGCCAACTAGAGACCCCCAGATCTAACACTGCGGATGGGAGCTCCATTGGTACGTCCCATCGACTGCATTGCTGGACCCCGTTTTCCACTCAGATAGCCGGGAAGTGGTTGTGGAATATTTCCAACTAAATGCGTGATCCGTCCCGCAGTATGCCACCCTTTGGGATGTATTAAATGCCTACATTAGAGGAGTCTGCATCACCAAACGGTGAGGGTTGCCATGTGACATCGGCAGTAACATGTCCCGAGTAGAGACCGCTCTTTAACACATTGATGAGAGGAATGACACTTTGCCTACTCCTACTGCCCTCCATGAGCGCTCGCTCCTGTTGGAGGAGTTCCGTGACTTGGCAGATCAAGAGGTTGCACTACTGAGTAAGCACGCTCTGGCGCGGAGATATGGTGAGGGTCAGCACCCTGGTCAGATGCTTGGCCACCTCCTGCGCCCCCATCAGGCCCCCGGATTTATTGCAGCTTTGGAACTTGATAATGGCACCCTTCTAACATCCCCGGCGGCCATTTTCACTGAAGTGAACTCTTACTATGCCTCACTTTACACATCTCATCTCACCTTTGAGTCTACAACCCGCCGGAAGTACTTGGAGCAGATAGCCATTGTTTGGCTCTCCGACAGGCAATTCCGGTTCCTGACAAGCCATTCTCAGCTGAAGAGATAGCAGAGGTGATCGACTCACTAGATGGCTCAAAGGCCCCTGGTCCAGATGGCCTGACGGGGGCCTTTTACATAGGCATATAAAACTACCCTGATCCCCCATTTGCTTGAGGTATATGCAGAGGACCTCACTATTGGCATCCTACCCCCTTCCATATGAGAGGCAGTAATTTCTCTCTTACTGAAACCTGGGAAAGACCCTAAGCACTGTGTTTTGTACAGACCTCTCTCCTTTATCAATTTTGACAATAAACTCTTGGCCAAAGCTCTGGCTAACCGCCTATCCTTATTACTGGAAACCATACTGTCACTGGTACAGACAGGTTTTATACCGCACCACTCCACCTCCTTAAATGTACGTACTGTCTTGTCAGTTTTGAAACACTTATCCCCCGATACCCCTGCAGTAGTCGCCCTACTTGACGCGGAGAAGGCTTTGAACTTGCTGGAGTGGCTTTTCCTCGTGGATGCTCTGCAGAAATTTGGAATTCCTGAACGATTCACGTACCTTATCTCTTTATTATACTCTAAACCGATAGCTCACATCCGTGTTAATGGCTCTCTCACTGACCCTATCAGCATCTCCAGAGGCACCAGGCAGGGTTGCACACTCTTGCCCCTGTTATTCTTCATGTTGGACTTGGCCCGTTTGGCAGGTTCACCCCTAAACTTTTTGCCTTTTCTGTGACCTGATATTGGTAGTTTTTGGCCTCTGCGCACTTTAGCAATGTGGCCCAGGGTAAAGTGCGTGCGCGCTCTGAGTACGTATGGTGAGATTGGCCTGCCCTGCCATAGGAATGCATGGGGATATGAGTGTCCATGGTAATTCCTGGTATGAGAGGAGTGCAGGGGCGAGTTTAGTATGTATGAGTTTGTGAGAATAAATGCTGCGCAACGGTGTGCACAGATTTATGGTGACTGGTGGAGAAGTGCCACTTATAGAAGCCGGCATTTCTGTGTGCTATGTGTCTGCCTGCCTGATGCGAACTGCATGTCTGGCTTGTGATTGACAGGAGCTGAGGGGTGTGGGTCCAGGAGGGGAGGGTGAGTAAGCGCTAGGCTGAATAGGGACATCTGCATTCTGAGTAGTGGGAGGGGAAGTTCCTGGTCCCTGAATAGGATTGTGCCTGCCTAGTGAATGCTGGCTCCACCCCCCTGTGGTGTGTCTGATGGTGAGTCCCCACCGGACAAAGGGGAAGAGGAGCTGGGTAAACAGAGTGCTCCAAATCCCGACTAAAGCAGCATCATCTGGTTTCCCCCAAGCCCTGTGCTTTCAGACAAAGAAAAAAGTGACATAAATATAGGGCTGTGACCCCATGGTTGTTGTGCTGTTCCTGACTGGGGGGGGGCCTGCTGCTGCTGTTGGGCTCCAGGAGTAACCGCCACTGGGGACTGCCTCCCTGCTGGAGGGCCTTGTGAGCTGGCCTGCCTGGGCCCAGCCCTTTGCCCCCCCTTCATCCTAAGGGACTTGCTTTGGACTTGTATCCCTGGAAGAACTGGGTCTTCTGATCCCTGTGTGCTCTTCACTTTTATATAAGGGAGCACTGGTGGCCTGCAGAGCGAAGCTGCAACGTGTGAGATTCCCCCCCACACTGCCCCTTTATTTTGCCGCATTTTGGCAGCCTTTGGTGCTCACTTTAATTATTGGCGAGTGCCCACCCCGCGTTACTGCTGCTAATTTATGCTAAGAACCGAGCGGGAGCCCACCCCGCATTGGTACCTTGAAAACGGGTGCCCACCCCGCAATTGCCTTGTTTGAAAGCGGGAGCCTACCCTGTATTGCCACCGCCGCTGCCAAGAACACTGAGAGCCACCGCGCTGCCCGTGGCGACCCGGAAGTCGAGTAGTGCCGGCCTGGTTGCGGGCAGCGCCTGAGAGCGGCCCGGAAGAGACACGCTGGTCGGGAGCCTACCTGTGCTGTGGCATACGGAGGCAGTACGATGACGAAGAGGCCAGCGTCTCCCAACGGGGCTCCCGAGAGCGAGGGAGAGCCCCGTGGTACCAGCTGAGGAGGCGGAGGAGATCTGCGAGGCCGGGAGACAGCTGAGAGGAGAGAGAGCTTCCCCTACAAGCCACCAGCACAGAAAACTACAGCACCAGCCTCGTGACCCCAGGTAATGGACTTGCGGAGGGGAGCGCTGCAGGCGGGCCGTGTCCTGCTGATTTGTGAGTTGTGCACCATTACAGGTGTGTGGTACCTGGGCCAGCTTAGGAGGAGGGCCTTTTGTAACTCCCGCCATCTAAGCAGAGTTGAGGTGCGAAAGAGGAATTGCACGCTCAATACCGCTCAATACCGAGATTACCGCATTCTTTGCCACAATTGCAGCGGGGGCTCGGTTCTAACTTGTTGGGGGTGGTGTCAGGGCATGTTGTCGGTGCCCGCCCCTGGTGGTTGCACTGAGACCTCCGTAGTGCCTGCACTGGTTCTACAGCTACCCCGCCTGGCAGGGGGCAGCTGCAACGTGGGGCCATAGTTTATTAGGATCCCCAGTGGGGGTTCAGGAAGCACCGTGGTGCCAGCCCCCTCCTCTTCCTTGGGGGCATTTTCATTTAGAGTCCCAGAGAGGGGCTCAGGGGGCACGCTGGTGCCCGTGCTCATTTTCACAGCTGCCCAACAATTAGTGGGCAGCTGCTACGTTTAGGCAAGTTCATTGCGCACTTTTGCTTTTGCTGCCTTGACTCTGCGGGACATAGGGCATTTGAGCCCCCGTGAGAAGCCAGTTGGCCTAGGGCCAGTTTCAGTGTGTTGCGCCCCCGATTGGGGCACACAGTGTTCATGCTAATTATTACCTAAGGTGATTCATGTGGTCTATGCTAATGTGATCCATGCCTTATATGATTTAGGCATCCTATATTTTATGTTACAGGATCTAGTTCTCACTTCAGTATTTCACCAGTAGTTACTGGTTGTGCTCTACATTTACTATTTGTACTACATTTACAATTGGTGCTTTGTGATGGTTTTGACAGTGGCCCAATTGGCCCTGTCGTGTGTAAATAATCCCCTGTAAATACTGCCTAAGTGCCAGTTGGCACAGTGTACATTGTGTGATTATGATCTAATGTGTTTATGACAATACAAAGGCTATTTTTTTATATAACCTTGTGTGGAGTCCCTTTTGTGGTGTGACTAGTGTGTTGCTGCTGTGTGTGTGCGTGCGCAAACGCTTTACACATTGCCACCAGGATAAGCCTGACTGCTCGTGCCAAGCTTCCAAGGGGGTGAGCACGGGTTATCTTTGGCGTCTAACTCCCTTGCCCTGGCTAGATTGGTGGTCTCTGCCTGGCTTTGGCGCAAGCCTTAGCCAACCAGAAATCCCATTTCTAACACTTCATAACTATGGACCTCCTGGCATGTCATCTCTAGGAGCACCATATGCATCGCAGTCTGCAATTGCCGATCCTTTTGTCTATGTACGCAGACTATATTCTTCTCTTCGTCTGACAAACTGCCTCTAACCTATCTCTAATTGTCCAAGAAGTGACCGGTTTTAGTGAGTTCTCCGGCCTCACCATTAACTGCTCTAAATCTGAACTATTCCAACTTACCAGCGCCATCACGCCACCTACATGCGCTTATCCCTTCCAACTGTCCGCCGACACCACCAAGTATCTAGGGGTGATTTTACACAAGAGGGGGAAATGTCATCTGGCTAAATTACAGCAATCGGTAGACTCACTGCCCCAACTGACCACTGGATACAACATTCCCCTATCGATGGCCGGCAGCATAGCCAACATAAAAAATATGATCCTCCCATCGTTCCTCTACCCCTTCGTTATTATTCCTATACACTTACCAAAGCCTTTGTTTCTACCCTTCCAGGCCTTCTTCTGAAGCTGGTCTCGGATGGTCAACGGCTGTGTTTTGCCTGAAGAAACAAGGTCCCATTCAAAAATAGATACAATTTTAAATATCACAATTTTCCAATCAAAAATTGGATTTAATGTTTTATTCAGAAGATGAATTAAGATATAATACAGTTGCTAAGAACAAGAATGCACGTGGTGAAATAAGTGAGCAGCCCGTGAGTAGTCAAGGAAATCAGCCGATTTCCTAACCGCAGGCAAGTGACTTAAAAAGTGACTTTTTGTGTATCTGAAATAAAGATTATTTAAAGTCACAATTGAGAAACATCTCATACTCTGAATAGAAAATTCCAGTGTAACATCAAGAGATTAGAGATGTAGGTCGACGACGTTTCGATCCCCAATTTGATGGTGGGATCTCTTCAGGACTAAAAGGTGATGGAATGCCTGGGAAAGTGAGCCTGGGTGGGTAAGGAAGAGGGGGGTGGGGAGAAAAAAGGGAAAGGAGTTAATTTGCGGGAAAGGAAAGGTAAAGTAGTTGTGGGTAATAGCATAGTGTGGTGCATTGAAGCATAAAGTTATGCCGAAGGGGGAGAACGGTGTATATCTTAAGGATAATAGTAAGAGGGATTGAAGGTGAGGGAATTTACCGGAGTGGGGGTGTGAGTGAAGGAAATAAACGAAGGTAGGGATAACCAGAAGGGGCGTGGGATGAGGTGGTGCCAAGAGAAGAAGGGAGGAGGAAAAGATAGAGGAACTTACTGTACAGGGGACAGCTGAAAAGGCAAATTAATGCAGGAGCCGTACTAGGCACGTTGTTCAATTGCAGCAGAGAGTGCAAATCATCGTGCACGTTGCTCGATAGCAGTTCTGGAGAGGTGAGGGGTACTCCTGTGTTAGATAGGGAGAAGGGTGGGAGAATAAGGAGTGAGGGAGTGTCACTGTGTCGTTCTGGTGCCAGGGGAGGGGAGGGGAGGGTGATAATTACCTGGAGGGTTAATGCTTCAAGCGCTCCTGGATGAGCCTGTGCGGGGGGGCACAGTCGTAAGAGATCGAGCGGTGGTTGTTCTAATGGCGGGAAAAGGGGAGGGAAACGGTAAGGAATTGCCGAGAATGGCGAATAGTAAAACCAGAGCGGTGGCCGGTAGTGAGGTAGGATCGCAATTACCTGGAATTTGAACAAGGTCAGTATGGAAACTTCCTGGTGCGGCAAAAACGGCAATAATTATCCGCGTGTAAGTAAAACTTCGTGCCAGAAGGAATTAAAGGCAGCCCATGATGGCGGATCTAGGGGTGGGAATAAATAGAATGGTTGCTGCTGAGGCGGACAGGAACGAAGGGTGACAGGGAACCAGTAACCGTAAGTGAGGCGATTGTGGTACCTGAATGGAGATCGGCTCAGTCTGCACAATCTTCGTTGCGAGGACGATACTCGAATGGAGGTTCCGGGTCTGCAGCTAGTGACGGACCGGAAGGGGCAGTCATAAGGAAGTCTCCTATGTAGGAGGTGGGGGCGTGTCCTGAATGTGGATAATGTGAAAAGGGAGAAAGGACACGGAAGGGGAACAGTGTCATGTGGATACAGAGAGGAATGAGGAGAAAGGTGCAGTGCACCAGGGAGAGGGTCCCGGCGAGCAGTGATAAGATAAATTTAAAAATTAGAGAAATAAGCAGGAAGGACCAGGAGATTGTAGGGAAAGGTAATAAGGGGAGGAAGGACGATGAATCAGTAAATAAGGTATGAGGTGAGTGGAAAGGGGGAAAGAAAAGGCACTGATGGCAAGGGAGTGTAGTGTTGGTGTGGAGGGTAGAATGCAGTGAGTGCGGGAAAAGGGGAGGAAGGGGAACGGTGGGGGGCCGGGGGGGGGGTGGTTGGGATTAGAATTAGAATAAAGGGGATAAAGGTTAAAAAAAGGGGGGGGGTTTGTTGTTGGTTTCGTTGGCTTGGGATTAAAGTCAGTCACAGTAGGTGTACAAATTAATCATACAATGATAATATTACAGAAGATTGGACCAGTCCTCCAGGCGGTTGAGCCCGGTGTGTAAACTGTCAGTACGAATTATCCATTTTAGTTCTTCTTTGTCCAGAATAACAGCAATGTTAGTGTTCCTTATGGGTTGATGTATTACGTTAATGACTTGCCATTTGATGTCGTCCTCCGTGTGGTTCAGGGTGATGAAGTGGTCCACAAGTGGCGCATTCGGTGTTTTACAGCGTATACGACTTCTGTGCTGGCAAATCCGGATCCTGATCTTTTGGGTTGTTTGTCCAACATAAATCAAATCACAAGGGCAGGTAATAGCATATATCACATTGGCAGTGTGACAATTTGAGAAATGTGAAAGAGTGACATCAGTGTTACCATGCACAAATTTTTTCGTGTCTTTAGTGAAGTTACAAACACTGCAGTTCCCGCACTTAAAATGGCCTAATAGTGGTGGTAGACCCCAGGCACCTCTGAGGGATTGGTCCTTAGTTTTGGTGGGGAGTGCGGCCCTGACAAGATGGTCTTTTATGTTTTTGCTTTTTTTGAAAGCGAAAAGAGGGCGTTCAAACTTCAAACTGCCGGCATTAATTGTAGGCCAGTGTTTAAGAATACTCTTCCTAACTGTGTTAGAGATAGGTGAAAAAGTGGTCACACAGACTATCCTATCGTCCCTTCTTTTTTCTTTGGGACTAAGTAGGGTTTCCCTTGGGCAGTACCATGCCCTTTTGAGGGCTTTTTTCACAAGATTTTGTGGGTAGCCTCTGTTGGTCAATTTTTTGGAAAGGATAGAGGCCTCCCACCAGTGAGATACAAAAACTGATCCTCGATGCTACAGAGGAGGGCATTCATCAAGGCTACCTGAGTAAAAAGGAATATCTGTACCTTAATACGAAATCTCCACGTACACCGGTTATTTACACCCTACCGAAGATTCATAAAAACGCCACCACCCCCCCGGGACGACCTATCGTCTCTGGGTGCGGTTCCATACTTGAACCCCTTGGGAATTACATTGATTTTTTCATTAGGGACTTCGTACCCCAAACATCTTGCTATATCAAGGTCACCATGGCTATGGTCAATCTTGTAGAAGAACTCCCCTTTGACCCTCTTAACCATCTACTATGTATACGCTGTAAAACACCGAATGTGCCACTTGTGGACCACTTCATCACCCTGAACCACACGGAGGACGACATCAAATGGCAAGTCATTAACGTAATACATCAACCCATAAGGAACACTAACATTGCTGTTATTCTGGACAAAGAAGAACTAAAATGGATAATTCGTACTGACAGTTTACACACCGGGCTCAACCGCCTGGAGGACTGGTCCAATCTTCTGTAATATTATCATTGTATGATTAATTTGTACACCTACTGTGACTGACTTTAATCCCAAGCCAACGAAACCAACAACAAACCCCCCCTTTTTTTAACCTTTATCCCCTTTATTCTAATTCTAATCCCACCCCCCCCCCCCGGCCCCCCACCGTTCCCCTTCCTCCCCTTTTCCCGCACTCACTGCATTCTACCCCCCACACCAACACTACACTCCCTTGCCATCAGTGCCTTTTCTTTCCCCCTTTCCACCCACCTCATACCTTATTTACTGATTCATCGTCCTTCCTCCCCTTATTACCTTTCCCTACAATCTCCTGGTCCTTCCTGCTTATTTCTCTAATTTTTAAATTTATCTTATCACTGCTCGCCGGGACCCTCTCCCTGGTGCACTGCACCTTTCTCCTCATTCCTCTCTGTATCCACATGACACTGCTCCCCTTTCGTGTCCTTTCTCCCTTTTCACATTATCCACATTCAGGACACGCCCCCACCTCCTACATAGGAGACTTCCTTATGACTGCCCCTTCCGGTCCGTCACTAGCTGCAGACCCGGAACCTCCATTCGAGTATCGTCCTCGCAACGAAGATTGTGCAGACTGAGCCGATCTCCATTCAGGTAACACAATCGCCTCACTTACGGTTACTGGTTCCCTGTCACCCTTCGTTCCTGTCCGCCTCAGCAGCAACCATTCTATTTATTCCCACCCCTATATCCGCCATCATGGGCTGCCTTTAATTCCTTCTGGCACGAAGTTTTACTTACACGCGGATAATTATTGCCGTTTTTGCCACACCAGGAAGTTTCCATACTGACCTTGTTCAAATTCCAGGTAATTGCGATCCTACCTCACTACCGGCCACCGCTCTGGTTTTACTATTCGCCATTTTCGGCAATTCCTTACCGTTTCCCTCCCCTTTTCCCGCCATTAGAACAACCACCGCTCGATCTCTTACGACTGTGCCCCCCGCACAGGCTCATCCAGGAGCGCTTGAAGCATTAACCCTCCAGGTAATTATCACCCTCCCCTCCCCTCCCCTCCCCTGGCACCAGAACGACACAGTGACACTCCCTCACTCCTTATTCTCCCACCCTTCTCCCTATCTAACACAGGAGTACCCCTCACCTCTCCAGAACTGCTATCGAGCAACGTGCGCGATGATTTGCACTCTCTGCTGCAATTGAACAACGTGCCTAGTACGGCTCCTGCATTAATTTGCCTTTTCAGCTGTCCCCTGTACAGTAAGTTCCTCTATCTTTTCCTCCTCCCTTCTTCTCTTGGCACCACCTCATCCCACGCCCCTTCTGGTTATCCCTACCTTCGTTTATTTCCTTCACTCACACCCCCACTCCGGTAAATTCCCTCACCTTCAATCCCTCTTACTATTATCCTTAAGATATACACCGTTCTCCCGCTTCGGCATAACTTTATGCTTCAATGCACCACACTATGCTATTACCCACAACTCCTTTACCTTTCCTTTCCCGCAAATTAACTCCTTTCCCTTTTTTCTCCCCACCCCCCTCTTCCTTACCCACCCAGGCTCACTTTCCCATACATTCCATCACCTTTTAGTCCTGAAGAGATCCCACCATCAAATTGGGGATCGAAACGTCGTCGACCTACATCTCTAATCTCTTGATGTTACACTGGAATTTTCTATTCAGAGTATGAGATGTTTCTCAATTGTGACTTTAAATAATCTTTATTTCAGATACACAAAAAGTCCCTTTTTAAGTCACTTGCCTGCGGTTAGGAAATCGGCTGATTTCCTTGACTACTCACGGGCTGCTCACTTATTTCACCACGTGCATTCTTGTTCTTAGCAACTGTATTATATCTTAATTCATCTTCTGAATAAAACATTAAATCCAATTTTTGATTGGAAAATTGTGATATTTAAAATTGTATCTATTTTTGAATGGGACCTTGTTTCTTCTAAATAACCGTGTACCCTTGGTCCCTTCTGATCAATAGGGTTTCCTTGTTTATATTTTTTGTGTTTTGCCTGAAGCACCCTAACTCACCCTTAAGACCATGGTGACTTTGCGCCCGGACTTCCGGCTGTATTTCCTAGTAGTTCAAGAACATTTCGCGTACCACTGGTTTGATCCGGACACTCGCCTGCCCTGCGCCAAACCGGAATGTGACCTGGTCAATCCTACACCTCTGAATGCACTCTTACCACTGGTACCACAGATTGGATCCCAATGATATCCAGACCTTATCCACCATTTGGTGGAAGCTCGGCGGCATGTTGGGCTTCAGTCTTATCTATTCGCCCGAACTCCCTCAAACCATAAATCCATGGCTTTCATTCACCACCCAAAAATGTGTACAATGTACACTGCATAAGTACGATCTCCTCTGGGGGATGTGTTTCAAGATGGCCATGTTCTGTCGCACAATCACGATACCGCACATTCCTTCACCTAACTTATGGACAGATTCATTTTTAACAGACTCCACGGAGCCCTGCTCCTGAGTTCTGTCGTACCCACTCGACCCGAAGACTTCACACCACTCACCCTTCTGATATAAGACCCAGATGGCTCCTCCCTCATCACTAAGTTTTATCGTGCCTGCAAAACCGTAAAACGGACTGACATGGGGAGGGTGCGTGAATGATGCGAGAAGGACCTGGGACACCCACTCTTCGACAAAGACTGGGCATTCTGCTGTGCCCAGACTAGACTGATTTCTCCCAGTGACAGACATAAACTCCTGCACTTTCACTTTCTTCACAGAGCCCATGTCACCCCTCTCTGGCTGGCTCTCATCGATCCTTCCAGATCCGCTCTCTCACCCAAGTGCAGTGACCCGGAAGCTGATTTTCGCCATCTAACCCGGACCTGACCACCGGTGGCCTCATACTGGGTGGAAGTATTTCAGGTTTTCTCGTTGATGAGATCGGTGACAGTCGAGACCCTTCATCCTTCATGGCCCTCTTGGGTAATGTCGCCCCTATTCCTGCAGCTGCTCACAGATTTGCTGCCATTGCTTTGCTCTTAGCTAAACGTGAGTTCACCCTACACTGGGGCAGCTGCGTGCATCCCACCGTGAAAGCATAGCTTCACAAGACGTCCTTTTGTGATCTGACAAGTGAAGTGTATTCTTCCCTACTGCCCCTTACTGCCTGTCCTAAAGACCTCTAGCAAACTCTCAGACAGTATCTTCTTGCGCAACTTCTGATTCCCACTCACTTACCCCCATAGCCTCCAAGACACTCCTCCTCCAAGACACTCCTCCCCCAGACAGCTCCAGCCAGGACAGGGACGCATAAAGTCCCATGCTCAGTTCCTTCATCCCGCCCCATGGAACACCACTTTTATGGCATGACACCTAGCCTCCTTCATGCCTGTCTGCTGGCCTGATGTACCTCGCTATTTTCTTCCAGTAATGTCTTATAAATCTGCAATGAACCCTGCAAAATCTTGTAACGGGATAAGTTACCTGCTGCTCGCCACCACTGTTTCTTCTATTTTGGATCATTAAACTAAAACCAACTAAAAAAAAAGGTGGACAAGATCAAAAGGGAAGGACAATACACAGTAGGGACAATAGAAGGTGGAGAGGTAAAAGGTCAGTGGAGTGCAATAGGGTGAGGCAGGTTGGAATAGCTGGGGAGAGCAGGTGGGTTCTTTTTTGATGTGCACTGAAGCTTGTATGTTGTGTTGTTGCTTGTAGAGAAGGGTCTATTCTAAGATTGCAAGGCTGCCCGGGGGGGGGGGGTTCGCAGTAGCCCCCCTTCAAAGGGCAGCCGCCTTAGTGCCACAGGAAGGCACTGGAGGCACCGGTCTAGTCCCTGGGCCACGGCCAGGGAGGACGTCCTGCTAACCTACTTCCGGGAAAGGGGGAGGGGACAAGGGTATTTAGGCTGTCCCGGCGCGATGTTCGCCCTCTTGTCCCTCGATGTCTTGCCTTGACCTGATCGCAGCTCGATCCGGCAGCAATATCGTTGTGCGCCCAGCTGCCTCTGCATATCCGCGGTGAGTTTGCCGGTGACCTTCTTTCCGCCCCGGCCCTGTCCCTGGGAAGTTCCAGGCGACGGGGCCCTGTGGTCGGCGTACCATGGGCGGGGGGGGGACCGTGCTCTGAGCCAGGCTCAATGCGTCGCCCACGCGGTTGCGGGTGTGGTGGAGGGCGCAAGTGTGTTAATGTGCAGGCGCTTGCGTGGCCTCCCGGGAATGCCTCCACCGCCATCTCCCTCCGCTCCCGGCAATGGGTGCCTCCGCGGTTTAGGGTGACGACTAGCACTGGTCAGCACCTCGATTGGTGCATGCGGGCGCCGTTCGGGTGTGGGCTAGGGCAGAGGGCGTACAGGCGAGCTTTGTGGCTATCAGGGTTCGTGCAGGCCCTCCTCAGCTCACCCCTCCGGGACTCTGTCCCTGTGCCCCGGGTGGATGGTTGGGCCGCCGGCAGCGACTCGGTGCCAGGGATGGGGCTTGGGGCCCAGAAGCTCCATTGCTCCGTTCGTCGCCGCTGACCTCCAGCCGGGGTGTACTAGGCTGCTGTCCCCCCGCCTGCCGCGACACGGTATCTGCGCTGAGTAGTGTTGCATCATTTCTCTGTTTTCGCCCCCGGGTTTTCGCGCTCGTGGCCGGGACCCCTCTCACCCCCTGGCGAGCCCCGCTCAGCGGGCGTCTGTGGGGAGGCCCGGGGTCGTGCTTCCCTGTCCTCGCCACGGGCGTCACGCGAGTCAAGGTGCCTCATCTCCTGGGGGATCTGAGTTTGGGTTCGGGTCCTGGTTTCGCCTCCTCATCACCCACAGAGATGGCGATAGACCAGGTGGGGGGGGACAGCTCTCGGCCGGCTTGGCAATGTCGTTGGATGCAGCTTCTCTCCGCTGCGCCCTCGGGCTTTCTCCTGCGTTGCTCGGACCTCTCGTTCAGCGCTCGGAGGGGCATCGGCGGCACTGCAGCCCAGTAGCATGGATCCAGGGTTCGAGCCCCGTGGTCGAGTCCACTTCCTGGGAGCCGTGCCAAACCCGCACCTGCTCCTGGCATGTGTAGTATTGGGAGCCGCCTGTCCCCTCTACCCTGGGGGAGAACGAGGTCCGCTGGCGGCGCTGCCGCCTCTGGTGTGGGAAACCAGGGCTTGAGGCCGCGCACAAACCCTGTAATCCTGGGCAAATCACTTAATCTCCGCGTGCCGGTGTAATGCTTTTCCGGCACAATGTCCATTCCTTCAGGTGGAGTGCGCCCCATCAAATAATTTTAAAAACAGTTGCACGTAAGGACTAGTTCGACACCTTGGCTCTGAGGTTCGTGGGTGAAACAGACATACACAGCACTCACTTCCGGTGCTACCTAGGGGGCTGACAAGCGCTCCTACATCCCGGACGAGCAAACGCTGATAGCCGTTCGAGCCCCGAGGTCGCGTCCACATCCTGGGATTCTGGGCATAGCCGCTCACCCCTACCCGGCGCCTGTATGTGTAGTAAACATGGTGCCTCCAGCGCTCCAACATCTTCCGGTTGTGCCTGCGCTTGGTCTCGGCTGAACAGTTTCGACAACGGGCCAGGGCCTCAAGCCCTTGTACAGCCCCTCTAACACGTGTGCGAGTTGCGTGGTTCCTGCGGTCTTGGCAGGCTCGAGTGTCATTGCCATGCTGCATCATTGCGCAAGCGTGGGCAACGGCACAATGTTTGGCAGGATGGGGCGGGGGCCCTCACTTCTCGTGTTTCTGGCGCGCCAGTAGTCACCCTCGGTCACTCCGGTGGGGGGGCTGGGGGGACCTTTGTGCCCGCTGCATGGAGGCACCGTGAGTGGCTGAGGAGCTGTGCTCAGGGCAGGTCGCAGCCGAGGCATTCTGGGCCGTTAAGCATGTCCCGCTTTGCAAGGAAGTCGTTCTGTTCAATCATGAGTCGTTGGAGCAGCGGATTGGGGGGAGGATGTGGCACACCATCGGGGGTGGCCGACCTCGCAGCTGGGGATCCGGGTTCTCGCCTCAGCTGGGGGATGCTGTTCGACTTGTGTTTCTGGGCAAATCTCTTATCCCCTCGCCTCGCGATCAGCATAATGGAATGGGTGCAGCCGGAATGCAGCGGGTGCATGTTACTCAGTCAACCCTTGCCTACTAACCCCTCTCTATTTTTCTCACACAGATCCCGCCGGTGAGCCTCTAAGTTGCAGGACCCCCTCGCTAGGGACTAAGAGTGTACGTGAGGATGGTGAGAACAGTGGGGGGCACGGAGAGCTAGCCATAAGGTTTTAGGCACGGGGGAAGCATGCCGGAGGGCTGTTCAGCTAATATTTTCTCAATTTTGATGCAGATATTGGAACTTTCGGTGGTACGGATCGGACAGTCGCGCTAGCCGTTTCAAGATAGTAAGTAAGTGCGGGGTGGGCGCTGCAGAAAGAACACCTGAGGGTGTGGGGGTGCCGGACATGTGGTGGTAGGCTGCAGCTCACGTTGGCTTTCTTTTTCAGTTCAGGCGACCCAATCCCGAGTGATGGATAGCGAGGGTACCCCGGCGCTCTTCTCCTTGACGTCCCAGTTGGAGGAAATGCAGCTAGGCACCTCCCAGGACGCACAGCTAGCGGCAATCATCAAACTGGCCAAGACGAAGGGCCTGGCATGGGCTGCGGACCTCTTGAAGGCCAGCAACCCGGACGACTCGGGGGTCATTTCCGGTGGCCCTCCCACGGGCCAAGAGCCGATTGACGAGGCAGGGCCGTCCCAGTCCAAGTGGATACGCAGGGCCACCGTCAAAGACTTCCCGTTCGAAGCGCCGTCACACAGGAATCGTCCGGCGCTTATCCCCAGAGGTGCAATCGGGGTTGCACCACAGACTGTGTCAGTCGGACCCGCCCCTCTCACGAGCGCCAGCCCATCTCAAACTAACTTTGCCACTACGGAAGACTTGGGTAAGCTCAATGACACTCTTAAGAGCTTTATGGAAGAGGTCAGAGCTGGCTTCTCGAGGCCTGGATCATCTGGGAGATCCTCACCAGCAGCAGGTGTGGGTGGGGATGTGAGCTCGGCGGCAAATGTTTGGGCGATTCAAGGGAGAGGTAAGCAGGCACCTGAATGGCCCATGGCAGGGAGTGCCTCCCGCAGCAACACAGGCAAGATAGCAGAAGTAGTATCAGCAGGAATTGAGGTTACTCCCAGGTTGGAGGTGGGGCCCGCTGGGTCAGGGCATACTTCAGCAGGGGGGGAGCGACAGCAGTCAGTTGGGGGTGAGTCGCCAGCTGCACAAACTGTCACCCCGCTGCCGGTAACCTCCTCTGCGGGCATTCCCTCCTCCACCACGCAGCTCGAGAGCACGGCAAAGGCAGGATCGGTTCTGACGGCAACATCTAAGAAGGCTATCACACATGCCCCCTTATTGTCAGGGCACAGCTCGCTGGCTTGGGAGGTGCCCATGGCAGTGAAGGAATTCATTTGGAGGCGTGAATTCCTAGATATATTTTCATTACTTCTGCTGGGCCAACACGGCTAAGATGCGCGCAGGCTAGGGGGAAAAGAAGAGGAAAAGAAGATCAGATTCCAGCAGTGGCCAGAGAAATCGTTAGACAACTGGCTGTCCACTTTTTCCATCCTTCATTCTGTCATTTTAGAGAAATTCCCAGAGCAGGGCCAGGCACTGGTATTGTACCAAAGGTTAATTCACACGAGGCACAGAAATGGGGGGGAGAAGGGTCAATCAATCAATCAGTGACACTTGTAAAGCGCGCTACATACCCGTAGGGTCTCAAGGCGCTGGGGGGGGGGGAGGGGGGGGGGGTGCCGCTACTGCTCGAACAGCCAGGTCTTCAGCTTCTTCCTGAAGGAGAGGTGGTCTTGGGTCAGGCGCAGGTCGGTAGGGAGGGAGTTCCAGGTCTTGGCGGCCAGGTAGGAGAAGGACCTTCCTCCTGTAGTCGCTCTTCGGATGCGGGGGACGGCGGCGAGGGCGTGGTTGGCTGAACGGAGGTGGCGTTTGGGAGCGTGGAAGTTGACTCGGCTGTTGAGGTAGCTCGGGCCTTGGTCGTGTAGGGCTTTGTGTGCGTGGGTGAGGAGGCGGAAGGTGATTCTTTTGTTGACGGGGAGCCAGTGAAGGTCTCTCAGATGTCCGGAGATGTGGCTGGTTCGTGGGATGTCGAGGATGAGTCTGGCTGAGGCGTTCTGGATCCGCTGGAGTCTCTTCTGGAGCTTGGCGGTGGTACCGGCGTAGAGGGCGTTGCCGTAGTCCAGTCGGCTGGTGACGAGGGCCTGGGTGACGGTCTTCCTGGTCTCGGTGGGGATCCACCAGAAGATCTTCCGTAGCATGCGTAGGATGTTGAAGCACGCCGAGGAGACGTTGTTGACTTGCCTGGTCATGGAGAGGGAGGAGTCCAGGAGGAAGCCCAGGTTGCGTGCATGGTCTGTCGGTTTGGGTGCGGTGCCCAGGGCGGGAGGCCACCAGGAGTCGTCCCAGGCGGAGGGTGAGGAGCCCAGGATAAGGACCTCCGTCTTGTCCGAGTTCAGTTTCAGGCGGCTGGTCGTCATCCACTCGGCTACCTCTTTCATCCCTTCGTGCAGGTTGGATCTGGCGGCGGCGGGGTCGTTGGTCAGGGAGAGGATCAGTTGGGTGTCGTCGGCGTAGGAGATTATGCTGTGGTTGTGTTTGCGTACGATGGCCGCGAGGGGGCTCATGTAGACGTTGAAGAGGGTGGGGCTCAGAGATGATCCTTGAGGGACGCCGCAGGTGACTTCGGAGGCCTCTGACTTGTACGGTGGTAGGCGGACTCTCTGTGTTCTTCCGTCGAGGAAGGAGATGATCCAGTCCAGCGCCTTGTCCTGGATTCCGATGTTGCTGAGGCGCCGTACTAGGGTGCGGTGGCAGACCGTGTCGAATGCCGCAGAAAGGTCTAGGAGGATGAGGGCCGCTGTTTCTCCATTGTCCATCAGGGCTCGGATGTCATCGGTGGCGGCGATGAGGGCGGTCTCCGTGCTGTGATTGGCTCGGAAGCCGGACTGTGAGGGGTCGAGGGATCCGTTTGTCTCGAGGAAGGCGGCCATCTGCTTGTTGACGGTCTTCTCGATGACTTTGGCTGGAAACGGGAGGAGCGAGATGGGGCGGTAATTCTTGAGGACGGTGGGGTCCGCTGTAGGTTTCTTTAGTAGGGCGCTGAGTTCGGCGTGCTTCCAGCTCTCAGGGAAGATGGTGGTGTCGAAGGAAGTGTTGATGATGTCTCGCAGGTGGGGTGCGATGACAGCGTCGGCCTTGTTGAAGACGTGGTGAGGGCAGGGGTCGGTCGGTGATCCGGAGTGGATGGAGTTCATCGTGCGGATGGTGTCTTCGGTGCTGATCGGGGTCCAGGCGTGGAGGGTGGTGGTGGGGGGTGGTTGTTCGGTCATGGTGTGCGTTGGTTGGTTGTTGAAGCTGTTATGTATGTCCGCGATCTTGTTGTGGAAGTATGAAGCGAGGGAGTTGCAGAGGTCTTGCGATGGGGTGATGTTGTTGTTTCCTGCGCTGGGGTTGGAAAGCTCTTTCACGATGTTGAAGAGTTCCTTGCAGTTGTGTGCGTTGTTGTCCAACCGGTCTTTGAATGCTGTTTTCTTGGCGGCGCGGATCAGCTGGTGGTGTTTCCGGGTGGCAAGTTTGAAGGAGGTCCTGTTGTCTGGTGTCGGTTCCCTTCTCCAGACTTTCTCGAGGGCTCGGCAGTTCTTCTTGAAGCTCTTGAGTTCGTCCGGTGAACCATGGGGCCTTCTTGCTGCCGGGTCTGCTAGGCGGGGTCCTCAGTGGGGCGAGTTCGTCCGCGCAGTTGCTGATCCACTTCGTGAGGTTGTCGGCGGCTTGGCTGGGGTTCGCTGAGCTGGCAGGAGGGTGCTGGTTCAGGGAGGTGGCGAGCTGGTCTGCTGTGATCTTGTTCCAGCTTCTGCGGGCTGCCTGTTGCTGGTGTTGGTGGGTCGTCGTTCTCTTGAAGGTGAAGTGGACGCAGCTGTGGTCCGTCCATTGAAGCTCTGTGGCGTGGCTGAAGTCTATGTCTGTGCTGGATGAGAAGACTGCGTCGAGTGTGTGTCCGGCGAGGTGGGTGGGGGTGGACACCAGTTGCTTGAGTCCCAGGTTGGCGAGGTTGTCGAGCAGGGTGCTGGTGTTGCGGTCGTTGTTGTTCTCCAGATGGAAGTTGAGGTCTCCCAGGAGGATGTAGTCGGCGGAGGGGAGGGCATGCGGGCTGACGAAGTCGGCGATGTCCTCGCTGAATTGTGTGCGTGGTCCAGGGGGTCGGTAGATCAGGGTGCCTCTGAGGGTGGTGTTCGGGTTGGTGTGGATCTGGAAATGCAGGTGTTCGGCGCTGGTCAGGGTGTTGTCGGTGCTGGTCGTGAGACGGATGGTGTTCCTGTGGATGATGGCGATGCCTCCTCCCATCTGGTTGGCGTTTCGGTCCCTCCGGACGACCTTGTAGCCCTCTGGGATAGCGATGGCGATGTCGGGAGCTGAAGAGGCGTTCATCCAGGTCTCCGTGAGGAAGGCGACGTCAGGGGCTGTGGCGTCTAGAAGGTTCCAGAGTTCGATGGCGTGTCTGTGGACGGAGCGGGTGTTGAGCAGGATGCACTTGAGGTGGGTGCTGCTGGTGTTCGACTTGGTGGGTGCTGGTGCGAGGCTGGTCCGGATGCAGGTGAACTTGCAGGCGTGGCAGCTGAAAGGTCCGTGGGTACGTCGTGGAGTGGCTTGATGGCATTCTGGGAGTCGGCCGGTGTTGAGTGCGGTGAGGGTGGCGGCGGAGTACGTCAGGCGGGTCGGTCGGGATCTTCGTTGGCCAGGGGTCCTGGCGCTGGGCGCGGTCCGGTCGCGGACGGGCGCAGACGGGCTTACCTTTGGCGCGCCTTCGGCGCACAATCGGCGCGCCCGCTGCGCGTGACCGCTGCGCGTTCGCACGGTCGCCATATAAGGCGAAGTGCGCGGGTGGGCGGGGCAGCTGGGAGGCGGGAGCGGGGAGGGAACAGAAAGGAAAAAGGGGCGTGGTCAGCGGTGGTGGCGGGAAGCGGGGAGCGGGGAGGGAAGGCGGAGGGCGGCGAGGTAGGCGGGCAGACAGGCAGGAGAACGCAAAGGGCTGAAACTGACTAGAAAAAAATACAGGCAGAAAAGTCAGACAAAAGCTGCTAACACGGGAGGAAAATGCAGTTCAAACAAGCACAAATGCTAGACAAAACAAGCACAAAAGTCAGACAAAAGCTGCTAACACGGGAGGAAAATGCAGAAACTGACTAGAAAAAATACAGGCACAAAAGTCAGACAAAGCTGCTAACACGGGAGGAAAATGCAGTTCAAACAAGCACAAATGCTAGACAAAACAAGCAAAAACAGACGCCAGCGGCGTCAGCCGGCAGCGAGGCAGGCAGCGAGGCAGAGGGCAAGGCGAGGGGGCACACACAGCAGCTGGTGGCCGTGCGGCGCGGGGGTGTCCCACAA
Organism: Triturus cristatus; assembly: GCF_964204655.1. Classification (NCBI taxonomy): domain Eukaryota; kingdom Metazoa; phylum Chordata; class Amphibia; order Caudata; family Salamandridae; genus Triturus; species Triturus cristatus. The sequence continues at coordinate 1,077,148,360 of NC_140584.1, read as the reverse complement.
GGGTGGCTCAATTACGACAGGGAATTCAGGAAAAAGATGGCCATATGCCCAGAAATGGAATGGGATCAGAAGGAAGTCCAGTTGTGGATGGACCACATGGGTTCCCGGGGAGCACAGAGCTCAGTCGCCCAGACTAAGGTCACGGGGGGAAGGGGTGCTCAATCAGGGAACAGCCAGCCCAACCCTAAACTGTCTAGGCAATCCTTTCGGGGGGCGCGCAGGGGAGGTGGCAGAGGGGGAGGCAAGAGAGTCTCTCCGGAGACGTGCAACCTTTTTAACGCTTGCGCATGCTCGTGGGGGAGCAAGTGAAGGTTTCAACATGCATGCAGCAAATGCGGGGGTCATCACTCAGCATCCTCGTACCAGTTCAAACAAGACAAGAAACCGGCTGATTCCTTTAAACAGGCCAGTTGAGTCAGCTCAGCCACCCCTAGTTGCTCCCTCTCCCTCCATTTTCAGCCCGGTCATGTCGAGTAGCAGCGCACCCACTTCACCCCCCTGTCACGTAGACCTCCCTCTCTCAGTACCTCACAGCGCGTCCGCACCTCACGCCTGCAAGGGCCCATCTCCAGTTAACCTTGGCCACATGCTACGACTTCTGAGGCAGTATCCCAACTCAACTGACAGCGCGCTCCTGCTAAGGGGGTTTTCCGAGGGCTTCACTATCCCATTCGTAGGCGCGCTGTCCAGCAGGGAAGCGGATAACCTCAAATCTGCCAGAGACCTCCCCCAAGTATTGCATGAGAAAGCCTGGAAAGAATTAAGACTGGGGAGGGTGGCGGGTCCGTTCATGTAACCTCCACTAGAGAACTTTGTGGTCTCCCCGCTGGGGCTGGTACCCATGAAAGAGACAGGAGCCTTTAGACTGATCCACCACTTATCATACCCGGAGGGGGACGCCGTAAACCATGGGCTGCAAGAGGGTGCTTGCTCTGTATCATATTGTACTCTAGACGTGGCGCTGGACCTTGTCAGGAGGGCGGGCAAGGGAGCATGGTTAGCAAAGGCCGACATAGAGTCAGCATTCCACTTGCTACCAGTCCACCCGAGCAGCCAACACCTGCTGGGTTTCAAGATGGACGGCCTGTACTATTTTGACAAGTGTATGCCCATGGGGTGCGCGGTCTCCTGTGCCTTCATTGAAGCCTTCAGCTCCTTTCTGCAATGGGCTTTCCAGCAATCTTCTGGGGTGACAGGGGTCTCGCATTACTTAGACGACTTTCTATTCATTGGGAAAGATGGCACACAGGATTGCAAGGCAGCCCTCACGAATTTCCAAACCCTGATGCAGCAGCTCGGCGTTCCCTTAGCCCCCAGGAAAACAGAGGGCCCAGTGCAGGTTCTCGCCTTCCTAGGCATAGAACTAGACACTGTTGCAGGCAAAGCCAGGCTGCCCGAAGACAAGGTGCGGGATTTGAAACAGCAGATTGGGCTTACAGTAGGGAAAGAGAAGGTCTCTTTGGGTGCCCTACAGGGCCTCCTGGGAAAACTCAATTTCGCTGCCAGAATCATCCCCGCAGGTAGGGTATTTGCGCGGAGATTAGCCAGAGCCACAACCCATGCCAAAAAGAAACATCATATGGTCAAGCTGAGCAGGGGCATGCGGGAAGATTTACTGATGTGGGTGGACTTCCTGAGCGACTTTAATGTGTTGGTCATCTGGCGCGATCCCTGGCGTAGCAACTCTGAACTAGCGCTCTTCTCAGACGCGTCAGGCCAGGAAGGGTTCGGCATGATCATGGACAAGGAGTGGTGTGCGGAGAAGTGGCAGAATGCGTGGCACAAGAAGAAGGTGACGTCCAAGATCACTGTCCTGGAACTCTTCCCCATAGTGATAGCCTTTCATCTATGGCCCAGGGCTTTGTCAGCGAAACGAGTCTTATTCTGGTCAGACTACCTAGCTGTGGTGCAGGCCATCAACACGCAATCAGCCAGTTGTCCCCTGGTCGTATGTCTGCTGCGAGAACTAGTGAGGGCATGCCTAAAAAACAATGTGGAGTGCAGGGCTAGGCATATCCAGGGGGTTTTGAATGTAGCCGCTGATTCTCTCTCTCGATTTCAGTGGCACCGCTTCCGGGAAGCCTGGCCGAGAGCGAGAGAAGAGGGGACCCCTTTCCCGCCACACTTGTGGCTGCTGCTAAAGTGGGACTGCGGATGAGGGAACTGGGGGAACGGTCCTTGGCCCCACGGACAGCGAAACATTACAAGAGCTGTGTGGCGAAGTTCTGCGCGCTCACCGGGGCCTGGGAGGTGGAACAGGCGGGCATGGAACTTAGAGTGCAACAATTCCTCTTGTGGGCCAAGGATGGGGGTAAATCGCATCCATGGATCATGGGTCACCTGTCCGCCATCAGCCACCACGCCAGGTTAAGGGGACAGTCCGACCCCACCAAAGCCTTTGTGATTAAAGCGGCACTGCAAGGGTGGGCTAGGATGAAGCCGCGCGTGCCTGACACCAGGTCTCCTATTGGGTACCCTATCCTCCAGGGGATGCTCGAATGCATGATCAGGGCTACCCACTCGGGGTATGAAGCTACCCTGTTCTCGGCCTGTTTCGCCTTGGCCTTCTTTGGGGCCTTCAGGATCGGGGAGCTGGTGACGCGTTCAAAGACAGACAGCTCAGGGGTGGCCTTGAACGTAAAGGACGTAGACCTAGAGTCTGGATGTATCAAAATTATCATTAGGCAGTCCAAAACAGACCAACATGGGCGGGGGAGGTTGATCATGTTGCATAGTTTGGGGGATGACAGATATTGTGGCCTGGGTCAGAGCGTACTTGGCACTTCGCCCGGTGACGGCAGGATATCTACTGGTACATTCAGATGGGCTCCCGGTCACTAGGTTCCAGGTTGATCACATCCTGCAGGTGTGCCTTCGATTATCAGGGCAGGCAGACGGGACCAAAAAATTCAGCAGTCACTCCTTTAGAATAGGGGCGGCGACCACTGCGTTTCTAGAAGGAATGCCAGCGGAAGGTATCAAGAATGTGGGGCGCTGGGAGTCGCAGTGCTACAAATGATACATCCGGCCCTAGGCGTGGAGAGCAGGGCCACTGCACGGGGCATAGTCACAGGATTTGAACCAGTGGGAATTTTGGGTGGGGCCTAGGCCACACCACTTTGCGTGCCGTTAAGTAATTTTGCTGTGTAATTTTGAAGTGTTGTTCTGTGTGGTATTGGTTACAATAAATACGTTCTAACCATCATTTCGTTATTTATCAGGAACCAAAGTGTGGGTAATTGGCAATTCAAGCATCGCGAGACTGGCTCGGTGGGCGGAGGTCAGAGAGTGGCGGAATGGCTTCCTAGCCACGGACATCACGTGGTTGGGCTACCCGGGGATGCGCTGGAGTGAACTCACAAGGAAATTGAAGCAGAGACTCTGGGGGGGTGGCCTCCGCCGAATATTTTGGTGATTCACCTGGGAGGGAATGACCTGACCACGCTAGGCAGAAGGTCTTTGCTTCAGGACATGAGGGACACTTTTTGCCAGTTGAGCGTCACACTGGGGTCATGCGAAATGTGGTGGTCAGAAATGACACCACAAACTGTTTGGAGGGGAGCACGCTCGGGGGACGCTATTGAGGTTTCACGGCAGAAAGTCAATTGAGCCATGTGCAGTTTCACAGAGCAAAGAGGTTTTGGCTTCATCAGGCATGGTCTAATACACGCTAAGTCAACAGGGTGCCTGGAGGGAGATGAGGTGCACCTCTCTAGTTTAGGTATGGATCTTTTCCTTCTGGACCTAGGGGAAGCCTTGGCAGCAGCAGGTTGTAAGTAAATAGGTCTACCTTGGTGGGGGGCCCTGGTAGTGATGGTGGCCACTCCCAGGGCTGTGGAGGAGTTACAGGGCGATCCAGAGTCTGCAGATACCAAGGGGTACTTCATGCAGCAGCACAGCGTGGTGCTAAGCCAGGATACCCAGGGATGTCTTAGCGTTGTCCCCTGGAAGAACGACGGCGCTCCGTTAGTCCTACGGGCGGTTGTGGGTCTGAGCAACCAGGGGCTGCCATGAACGCTCCGGCCACCTCTTTTGGGGGGGGCGTGAGTATGCAAGTGGACAGGTGGTCCACGAATGGGAGGGGTGGCCCCTCCCAATATTTGGTTGCACCAATTGGCGTCTGCCACGGTGTAATTTAGGCTTATCAGACGGGCAGGCGGCATAGGGGTTGGCCTGCCCTGGGATCGCCCGTAAGATAACCCACCATGTTTGCATATTGGTTATGCTAATAAACCTGCAGCAATATTTCTCCTCTTACAAAAGTGTTGTGTGGTTTATTGATGTATGATATGTGTTATGTGAATACATTTGCCGATATTGGCACTATGCTAGGCTGCCCGGGGGGGTTGTGCGGCAGCCCCCCTTCAAAGGGCGGCCGCCTTAGTGCCACAGGAAGGCACTGGAGGCACCGGTCAAGTCCCTGGGCCACGGCCAGGGAGGACGTTCGGCTAACCTACTTCCGGGAAAGGGGGAGGGGACAAGGGTATTTAGGCTGTCCCGGCGCGATGTTCGCCCTCTTGTCCCTCGACGTCTCGCCTTGCCCACCCCTCCGCTTACCCGGCAGCCGGAGGTACAAGGATTGAGGGGGGGTTAGGTTTTCTAACATGTTATTTTGTGTTGCAGGAGGAGTTACAGGGCGATCCAGAGTCTGCAGATACCAAGGGGTACTTCATGCAGCAGCACAGCGTGGTGCTAAGCCAGGATACCCAGGGATGTCTTAGCGTTGTCCCCTGGAAGAACGACGGCGCCCCGTTAGTCCTACGGGCGGTTGTGGGTCTGAGCAACCGGGGGCTGCCATGAATGCTCCGCCCACCTCTTTTGGGGGGGGCGTGAGTATGCAAGTGGACTGGTGGTCCATGAATGGGAGGGGTGGCCCCTCCCAATATTTGGTTGCACCAATTGGCGTCTGCCACGGTGTAATTTAGGCTTATCAGACGGGCAGGCGGCATAGGGGTTGGCCTGCCCTGGGATCGCCCGTAAGATAACCCACCATGTTTGCATATTGGTTATGCTAATAAACCTGCAGCAATATTTCTCCACTTACAAAAGTGTTGTGTGGTTTATTGATGTATGATATGTGTTATGTGACTACATTTGCCGATATTGGCACTAAGGCCTGGTGACTTCATATGGGAATGCAGTTTCACAACCAACGTGATAGCAGCAAAAGAGACGCAGGGTTGGACTGGCCGTAGCGGGCACCGGGTGATTCCCGGAAAGACTGGAAGGGTGGAGGGCGATTTTGCAGTGGGGGTGGGGAAGTTTTGTTAGTGGGGCCCGGTTTTGCAGTGGTGCTGCAATATCAGCCCCCAGCAATAAAAGCAGCAATGCTACAACCTTGCACCACCCCCTTCCATCCCCCACCCTCCTCCTCCAGGGTCTATTGACAGGGCTGCATTTGGTTCCCAGTCCGCCCCTTTAGAGTTGTTCCTGTTGTATGGATGGCAAAGCCCTTCAGGCACTTTAATCTTGCTCCCTGGGCATCGAGGGGTGCTTGTACAGACTGTTTGAGGACATTACTACAGGTCTTGGAGATTAAGTAGGCTTATGGAGGAAAACAGGCCAGTTCCCTGAATGTACGCATTTTACAATAATTTTGCAAGTGGATGGACCACCAGTCTGTCACATGCTACGGGTACTGCCAGCACCTCTTTAAGAGCTGCAACACTACTGTTTTCTCACAGCAACAAGAAACCTATTTACACAGGATTTAAAATACATCCGTGTTTTGTTCACAGCTTCGGTTCCCTTTGAGTGCATCTTAATGCCAGCAAGAGGGCACACTAAAGTAATTACACACAGGATGTACATAGAGAAGCAAATCAATAAAATTCCAGCTAATGCACTTTCTTCTTCTTTCTGGAAAAACGGGTTATTTTGGAGCAACAATAATAACTCAAAGCATCCCTAAAAACGTCAAAGCGCTTTACTGCAAGAAACCGTGTTCAACAATACTTCAGTCGGATAATGATATCCAAATATAGAATCTTTCCATATTCGCACCTAGGAAGCCCACTTTAATTAGAAAAATATATGAATAAAGAATGCTTCGTCAAATTCAAAATGCGTCTAGTGGATTGGTATCGGACACTGTATTTTATAGCAACTGGGGTATTTGAAAGGCAATTTCGACTCAGGCTTGATAAAAGCTTTTGCAGAAGGTAAGTGACTCTGGGCTGCAAACCTGTGACTGCCAGAGACCCGTGTCTGAACAGAAAAGGTCTGCGAACAAGCGAGTGGGTGTTTGTTTGATAATTGGTGATTGTTTGAAGTATGGGGCCCGTGTAAGGGACATTGATTGATGAGCAGACAGAAAGGCCCTGATTACCACTTTTCGGTGGAGCAGTGGAGCAGCGGTGCAAACGCCCGCACCACCGCTCTGCCTAAGGTCGGCGCCACCTGCCCACCAGATTGCAACTTTTCAGTAGTCTGGCAGGCGGGCGGGGTGGCGGTACCATGGCGTTGTCTCTTTTAAAGGCTGCAGTGCCTTTGAAAAAGGCACCGCAATGGGACCGCACTACAAGGTTCCGGTACGCATGGACTCAAAAGTCAATGCTGTGCAGGAACCTATGTGCATCCACTTGTGGTTAAGGCACAGGGGGGCCCTATAGGGCCCCCTCTGTTTCCTCTCTTCCAAGGTAAGGTTTACATGGAGGAAGAACCTCCATGTATACCCTGGAGTAGAGAAAACTCGTATTATGGATGTCGGGACCGCAGCAGTCCCGCCAAGCATATTGCAGCCACTGACCACCACTCTAACGTGAGCAAATGGTGTTTCCCTAGCGGTCTGCTGTTGCGGCAGTGGGTGGATCTGCACCGCTGAACCACCACGAGTCTGGCGGTCCTCGAACGACCAAACTCAAAATCGGGCCCTTAGTTGTGAAACAGTTGAGATGATGGCAAGCCTTGACCAGCTCAGTGGGAAGAAGCTTCAGAAGAAGTCACGTGATGTCCCACAAAGGTCCTCTATGTACTCCCAGCCTTGCGGTTACCACTGTCTTTAGACAAAAGGCCAGCAGGAAGGGGCACCAGCTCTCTAGGGGCAGAAGGTGGATGTACACAATGGCTGTTGAGGTGGAGAGCTGGCAAAAGGGAGGAATGTTGGAGGGACTTAGGGTTTTACACTCCAATATCTTCTGCCCTTTGATACTCATCCTTAAAAAAACGAGGACACATCCTTTTGACTACTCCATCCAACGTTTGGGGCTTCCTGTTCAGCCAATCTATTTTGCTCTCACATCTTGACTCTTACATATCTCTGCAATATCAAGACTGTATGGAAGCAGATGATGGAAATAGCTATGTGGGTGCACTTGTACATTGGTATTTTCCCCTCTTAGCCATGCTACATATCTTATTTTTCACTCTACATTTTGCTGACATGCAATTAGAGCCCCAGATAAGAAGGACACTGATATTCAACCCTATTCTGTCAACAAATGGTGTCCCATCCTCAATATGGCTTTTTCAGCAGCTCAAGTCACCAATTGCCCAGAACCCTAGCAGCATCATCACTGATTTGGCCCAAATTTCCAATTTCCCTGTCAATGATGATGATGCTGCCCTCTCTTCCCAGTCCTCACCGATGTCCGTGCAATGCATTTGATCACAGTAGCACTTTTTAAGGCTCAATACACCGCGCAATATTCAATAATAATGTAAAAAGATTCCTCCTTAGTCAAGACCTATGATGTTCTCTTCATGCAATGTTTGCATGAAGGGGCTAGTCACTTTGGCTCAATGTGTGTCTCTATGTTGTACAAACACACTAACTATTGCCCCAGTTATCGTTCCCCCACGAATAATCACCAAGCGTCATTCCTTGATTAATTGTTTTAATTTAAATACAATGTCTACCAATGATGTAGCTCTGTCATTTAACATTTTCCCCTCTTTTACTTATGTTTTGTGGATGTGCTTCACCCAAGCAGGTTCAATGTTATACTCTCTTTGAGGCTTGCATTTGCCACCATTTTTTGTGCTTTGTCAACCTGGGATTTTCTTGTTGGCCAGGGATGTTGCTTCAGCTATTGTGCTAGCTACAGACCTGTAAGCACACTCTTGTTATTGGTAGCTGTCCTCCCACTCACAGCTGACCATTGGTTCAACAACTACACATACTGTAGTGCAAACATATTACAATATGCACATCTACTTGGAAGTGGTTGTCCAGTGGTCTGGATCAGCATTCAAGCTTTTGAAGGGGAATGAAAATGTGAGGGTTTTTATGAATTCAGAATAGTTTAGAAAGGGAAATGTATATATATGAGCAGTGTGACTGTATTTGAGTCTTGGGGTTTTGGCATGTTGTAGAAATACAACACAAGGGGGCCGATTCACAGAACTAACTTAAGACAAAATCCTAAACGTACTACTTTTGGTATTCAGAGAAGTTAACTTCAGACAGTCTTAAGACAGACTTAAGACAAACTTAAGACAAACTTAAGACAGACTTAAGACAGACTTAAGGCAAACTTAAGACAAAATCCTAACTTAAGTCTGTCTTACGTCTGTCTTAAGTTTGTCTTAAGTCTGTCTTAAGACTGTCTTAAGTCTGTCTTAACACTGTCTTAAGTCTGTCCTAAGACTGTCTTAAGTCTGTCTTAAATTTGTCTTAAAACAAACTTAAGACAAAATCCTAACTTCTGTGAATACCAAAAGTAGTAAGTTTAGGATTTTGTTTTAAGTTAGTTCTTTGAATCGGGCCCAAGATATGCTGGCGAGTGGACCATGTGCTACAGCAATCCACACCTGTAGATTACAGACTCCAAATTCAATGAGATAATTCAGAAAGTTGAGTGCTCCCTGTGGAAATATGTGTTCAAATGTATACCTAGAAAGTTTGTTATCTCTTCAATACCTGGTTAACTTGTTTTATTTGGTTGGTGGTTATCTGTAACCTGCGGCATGGACATGTGAAGAAGAGTAGTCGGGCCGTGTAGGCCTTGGCATTGCTTACAGAGCTCTCTTTGTCTGGCGGATATTATATTTTAACTGCAATTTGTTTTTCACCTGCATTTCCTGCACTACTTTGTTGGAGAATGGACGAAAGTTGCCTTGTTTTTATTTGATTTGTATGTGTTCTGTTCTATATGAGTGCTGGGCACACCACCTGGCTCACCCTTAGAAACATGTTGCTTTCACATTGCCTGTTTTGTTGACCCGACCTTCTGAACGTTTAACTTTATTGAAAATGGATAATTTACACTAAACAGGACCCTTCAGGTTAAAAAAGGTCAGATGAAGCCAAAGGGGTGGAGGAGAAGATGATCAGGAAAACCCACGAAGATTAAAGGTAAGAGGAGAGAGGAGGGCCATGCCTGGGCTGCATCCTGGCCAAAGCCTGCTTAGGTCCCAGGGTTAGAAATTGGGCCCCGGGACAATAAAACATCACACTGTGGCATGCCACGCTTTGGAATGTCACATCCTGGTATGTCACAGGGTCAAGTGTTGTGTCTTACAGGCCAGACCCCACAGGAAATTTGGCTCATTTTCCCCCCACTCAAAGATGAAACAGTGTAGACAGCAATGGAGAGAACATGTGAGAAGACCTTAATCCCAGAATCACAGCTCTGTTTGACACGAAATCTCAAGTAAGAACCTAATATGAGAAACAAAACAGGAAGGCACGCGCTATTCTGGATTACATTGTTTGACAATATTCATTATAAATGCACCTAGAAATTCCGACTCCGTAACACCCTAAATTGCTTCCTCAATTTAATGAATCTTCATACGCTCGTGTTCGCCCCAATTTTCTGGGTGTGACACGGTAGATCCAATTAGCCCCAGAATGGGTTGTACCCTTTTTGGTGATAAGAACTGGCAGGGGACTCTCAGCCCACTTCTAGGAAGTCCTGCTCACACAGTGTGAGTTAGGAGTCAGTGATGTCAGAGAATCTCACATCTGCCGGTGTTGATCAAGTGAAGCCTGACCCGTGTACCCCCAAATCAGAAACACACACAACATATTTTGCAGTGATATGAAGATGCAGTGTTTGCCTAAAAATCGTGTGTATGAGAATGCTCAAGTATTATAAACAACTAAACAGATCATGTGCATATTACAGCAAAAAATAGATCTGCATCAATCGTATTTTGTTGCACGTCTCTAACCGGTTGGTCTAGTCCCTACCCAAAGCGTGTAGATATTGGCACACATTCAAATGACGTTGCTCTCTTAGTTTACTAAGCATATATTATGCACAGCTATGTAGAGTTTCCTTGCATATCTTATGATATTCTTTGGCCAGTAGTCAGCATTTCCCCTCAGGAAATGGCCCCTGTGTGTAACCCACCCCTCACCCTCACCATTGGGGAGGGGGGTCACTTGCGTTCAGCTCCTGCTTTTTACACAAATGTACCATCAATTCTCCTTTGCAGAAGCCCATGGAAGCTACATAAGATAACGCTACTTTTTAACTCTTCATTGCAGTGATAGACAATGTAGTGTGTGAGACATTTTGTAAGTGGATATTTTCATCCTCAACACAGTGTCATAACACCCCACAGATGTCTGTCATCTATCCATCCAAAACGATACAACATCCTTTGGTATGTGTTGTCAACGTGTCACTGAATTCTGTAAACAATTCTTATGTTCCTCGTACATTACAGCCATACTGCATGTCAGTAGAGGCTCTACAAGAAAGCAAAGACAAAGGTAGCTGTAGCTGTGTTCAACTGAAGGAGCTGCCCACACAGAAACAAAACAGATGCCACTTCACCCACTCATGACCTTTATATGTCCTCAAACACTGATCCAGATATTCACCTAAGATATGACTAAATACACTCTACCACACACTGACAAACAAAGAAGAGAACAGCCAGTGATTCAATATTGGGAGGGCAAGTTCAGCCACTGAAGACAAGGGACATTCTAAATTCCTGAATAAAACCTTCACACATGAAGCAAAGCATCTTCAACAGTCTGCACATGGAAAGGGCACTTGAGGTGTCCATCATTAAAACTGCAGAGGCGCACAGGACAGTCTCATCTACAGACAAACCCCACTGCTGCCCTTCTATCACTACAAAGGGGGAGCTATACATTGGCATTACTGCCCTATTTTTCTTACATAATTTTTAGTATTTTTCCTTCGAGGTTACATTGCCCTAGAGTAGTCCTGAAGCAAATACCCACTCAAAATATGGCACATACAAAGGAAGCATACCACAAATCTTTCTGACACATGGACTATCAAACAGCCAATGAACAACTCATGATCTGCAACATAACAGTCCACTGCCTCATCATTGATAAACCAGTTTACCCATCGCAACATTAGAGGAGTGATCATTGCGGTTGCAGTGCATAGTGACCAAATGGCTGCCTGAGACGGCAATCTGCTCAAGGACCACAGAAACCAAGCAGGACATCAGACCACATGGTCATTCAAACGGAGTGAGATATTTACAATGAAATGGCGTAGCGCGGCACTGCAATCAATTTAGCTGCACTGAACTGCGTCAATTAAAAAATGCAGGGATGCGCCGCAGTAACAAGACCTTGGTGCACCCATGTGCTCACCGCTGCACAAGCACTAAAAAAGCTGCCTACCGCCAGCACAGGTACCCCTGCACCAACAAGGGTGCTTTCATTGCAGGGATGAATGTGTTTGTGCAGGAAGGGACACCTTTATGCACAAAAACAATCATTAATGGCATGTTGCTCCTTGTATGTGTGCTGCAGAATTCAGCACACATAGAAAGAGCCAAAAAAAAACAAGAACAAATATATTTCTCCTGATTACACCACATTAACGCCTCATGTTGGAAGGCGTTAGTTGTTAGGGCTGCCTCAGATTTACAGATCCTTGTGAATTTTGGGCAGTGTCAAAAAGCAATGGATATTGCGTGGAAACTCCCACAGCAACACCCATTGCAAGCCCCTTTGCCTCAGAAAACTGCATCGAGGAGGGCCATATTTACAAGGTGACATTAAGCCACTCAAAGTGGCTTAGCACCGCCTTGTAAATATGGCGCGGTGCACAGTCCATTGGAGCGTCGAAAAAAGTGATGCTCTGGTGGCGCTATGCTCTTGTAAACATACCCCTGAGAGCCTTGCCACCCCACAGAGTGACAAACTTTTCCACCACCTGGAGGCTTGAACTGAGTAACATCAACAATCCACAAAATACCTTTTGGAGCTGTGGGGCAGGAATGATGAATGCCCTTGAAGACAGGCACCAAGATCACATCCCTGGGTGTGGCTAACACTTGTCTAAATCCAGATTCTAGAGGATGTCAGAAAAAAGAAATTGGATAACCAGGGAAATCCAGGTTGTATAATCAGCAGATTTTCCTCGTGCCCTCCACTGAGGTTAAAGGGTCATGAATGAGCCATATTTAGAGATGAGCAATAGCGAGTTATCCTACAAAACTTGGCAGATGCCAGTCTGACAACATTGTGTTCCCCCACCCTGTTTAGGAGAGCCACTTCCCAACTTCAACTCTGATGTCCATCACAAAATAACACTTATAAGAGAGGAAATGTTTGCTTACGCATGCTTAATGAATTAAGCAACATGAAACTTGCCACGCTTAGGATGTTTGTCTATCTCTTAGTATGTACAGTGCTACATCAAAAGGAAAAATAAAGAAGTGAAAAATAACTTGAATAAGTGGTATGTAAGATTGTAGACATAGGTAAATGAATGCAGTAATAATATACAATATAACAATAAGGCCTTGAAACAACAGTTTTAACTGGGCAATCATGATATTGATACATTGTATGTGATTCGAATAAAATCAACAAACTTAGGCCCTGATTAAAATAAGAACCGTAATCCTGTTTGAGGCTCAAGTCGTGCCTGGTGTGAGAATTTGCCCTCACACTTGCAAATTGGGAGAAATTCCCGTTTTCACATCCCAAGACCAAATAAAATGATGCATACCTTCCCTGTCCTTCGGAGGAGGGTGCAGATAGCAACCAGGAGCTAACTGCGCCCCACCAATTAAAATAATTTGTACTAATTACTCAGTGTGCAACTTGTACCTGTGATTTGCATGGACAATGTAATGAAGCCTTTAGATTTAAACAAAATAACTTTTTTGCAGACTTGTTTTCAATGCTCGTTTTTTTACTCTAACGCGATGATTATTATAAATATTAAAATATGAAAATATAAATGCAGCCAGTAAGTAACTCTGATTCATTTTAGCTGATCTGGTATGGTTATTTGATATTTATATTTATTATAGATCTAGTTATAGCTTCATCATTTGGCAAAATGTCACGGTATTCTCCCCCAACACTTTTGTTGAGGAAAATATGAAAATATGCCCTTGGAACGATTCACTGCTCTGCCAAGGAGAAACAAAAAAGGAAGCCAGAATTTCTTATTGAAGTGCCCTTGAAACTTTGCAGTTTTCTTCTCTGCAATTTGCATTTCTCAAAACCACACATTTGAATTTTCTCACCTCCAATAGGGAATTCAAAGAGGAATTTCATTAACTCTGGTGGTAGGTGATAATAAGAAAGGTACATTTAGTGGAGAAAATGGAATGCATGTCGCATACTGTGAATTTCCATTCAAAAACTGTAAACTCTGAGCGAGGATCCTTCAAATGTTAATGTTACCACAACTTGTAGAGCGCAACAGCTGCCCCAGCAACGGGGCGTCCCGGCGCTAACAGCAGAGCAACTGACACAAACAGATGAAGCAGTGGCACAGGCTACGCTGCAGGGAACAGGTGTGTTTTAATGGCCTTCCTGAATTCTAAGTAGTTGTTGTAGATGTGAGTAGGGAGTGAGTTCCAGAGGCGAGCCGCCCTATTGCGGAAGGAATGGCCTCCAGCCCGGACTCTCCGTGTCCTGGGAACCACCATTAGGTGTTGCCCTATTGAGCGGAGATGACGTGCGGGGACATAAAGTGAAAGCAGGTTGGCCAGGATGCCAGGGGTAGTGAATTTCAGGACTTTGAAAGTAATGCAGAGTGCCTTGAATTCACTTCGCCTGGCCACCGGCAGCCAGTGCAGCCGACGAATGCCGTCTGACACCGGACAGGACCTCCGCAATGTTTAATGGGGTGTATGCCCGAGGCATAAGGAGGGACTGTTACCACAAACGACCTCTCACGGAGGAACGAGGTGAGCCACTCCAAGGCCTAGCCAGTAATTCCCGCCTCCTCCCGGCGTTGTAGCAGAATGGCATGGGACACTGTGTCAAATGCGGCACTAAGATCCAGAAGAATCAGTGCTGACGTTCGCCCAGCGTCTAGTGCTGACCAGAGTTGTTCTGTCACAGCCAGGAGAGCGGACCCCGTGCTGTGGCCTGGTCGAAAGCCATTCTGGGAGGGGTCCAGCGTGTTGTTCAAGGTCTGGAAGTCTGACAGGAGGGAGTTGACATATGCCTCAGTGATATCACCTTGGCCTGTTTCCAAGTCCTGGGCATGGTTGCCGTGGCAAGGGACATGTTGTTCACCCACCTCAGAGAAGTTATAATCGCAGGGAGCACTTTTCTAAATTGGTCTGGTTTAAGAGGGTCAGCAGCGGAACCTGACTTAATTTTCCCGCACAGAGCTAGTAGCTGGTCTGCAGGGATTAGGGGAAATGCATCCAAGGTATTGGTCCAGTGACAAAACCGTCGTACTTGGGGGTTGGCGGCTTTAGTCAAAAAAGATCTATAGATATTGTCCACCTTCCTAACAAACTAGGTGACCAGGTCCTCACACTGCTCGTTGGACTTAATAGTTGGCCCTGCAGTGACCTGCTGTTATTTAAGGCTGGAGAGTATCGAGAATACGCACTTCGCCGGATGGTTGCTCTCGCGGATTTGATTGGCATAGAATGTTGCTCATGTCAATTGAATGGCCTTATGGTACCTTTTAATCGCCGCCCAATAGATATCCTTCGAGGCAGGGTTGAAGTCCCTTCTCCATGTACGCTCCAGCATTTTGCAGACCTTGCGCATCTCGGCTAGCTTGCTTTTATACCAAGGTCTTGTTTTAGATTTACAGTTCATAGACCATTTCTCAGGGATAAGACTATCTAGTGGCTGGCTGATCCAGTCCGAGAAATTCTTTTATGGCTCATTAGGGTCCTCAGGCAAACGTGGGCAAGTGGTGGAGATACACGCATGGAAAAGATCCCAGTTTAATTTGTGCCAAGGGCGTTTGAGGGAGGATGTCCGATCCGCACTCTGCAGTGGAGTTATACCCTGAAGTGACATGGGGACCAAGTAGTGGTCGGACCATTCCATAGGGATGGGGACATGTACTGTCAGGCAGGGTATGTTCGTGAAGACCGGGTCCAGCAGGTGACCGGCCGTGTGCGTCGGACCTGAAACCAGTTGCACTAGCTGGCAGGCCGCAAGGTCAGCTACGAAACTAGCCACATCAGAGTCTTCGTGATTGTCCAGGTGTAGGTTCATATCTCCAGTGACAGTAAATTTAGCGGCATTGACTGCCAGCACGCTAACCGTCTCCGTGAGTGCTGCCTTAAAGTCAGTGGCTGGCCCAGGGGGCCGGTATACTAGGAGCCCTGACATGGTGTAATTAGGGCTAAATACAACCTTAAAGTGGGCGCATTCGCATCCGGTTACCGCTTGCCTAATGAAGGTGCAGGAGTAGCAGGATTTAAAAATGAATGCAATGCCCCCGCCTCTAGTTGCCCTATTAACCCCTTCAGTGCCCGCCCCTTTCCCCGCCCTGTGCCGGCCGTTGCATTAGCGGGCGGGGTCTATGACGAGCTGGACTCGTCATGGGCACAGCGCAACCGCGGCCCATGACGAGTCCAGCTCGTCATGGGCACTGAAGGGGTTAAGAGTGAGGATGCTATAACCTTCAGGGAGCGCCAGGCCTGGATCGGCAATCGTGACATCCGAGAGCCACGTCTCGGTAAGAAAGAGGACGTCAGGGGAGGCGTCCTCTAATAGGTCATGGACATCAGCATGATGTTTTGCTAGTGAGCGACAATTAAGATTAAAAATGCTAATGGACTTCTTGGTCTGGGGGAGTAGGCTGCAGGGCGTCGGTGTTGGGGCAGCATTAAAGCCACACTGCAAACAGCAGAAAGGGCCCTCAATAGTGTCCCCACATATCTGTCTGCAGTTGCTCACTAAATTCCGAATGGCTAATAGATCGTTCCGGGTGTAGGACAGCCCATCTCTAGTGAAAGGGGCAGCATGTCTGGTTTCTGGTGACGAAATGGTGTGGACGGGTGCAGACGGGCTTACGCGCCACTGGCGCGCCCACTTCGCACGCGACATCGGCCCCTTTTCACTGGAGCTAGTGTCGAATTTGCAGTGGCCTAGACCATCACCTCCCCCAATATGGCATCGTGGCACGGCACACAGGAAGTGAGTATCTGCAGTCACGCCTCCCTCCACTCAATCAGCCCGCTATAGGCTGCGGTGGACCAGGGAGGGACTGTCGAATTCTGGCCCCCGAGATCGGGAATCAGTAGGTGAGCAGCGAGGAGTTGTGCAAATGCGCAATTTTTAAACAAATAAAAGCAAAGTAAAATTAGAACAGTAATCCACCATTTAATGAGGTCTAGACCAAAGTTTGCAATACATGCAAAACCTTCCGGTGACTAAGTAAAGATAAAACAGATAGTGATGTAGCTGTTCAAGGCATATGGAAAGTGCTATATAATACACATACAATACAATTCCCGCAATTGCCCAGTTCTGCAATTATAGAAATGTATAGTTGGATGATTAACAGCTGAGCGGTTAGCAGGTGGTAACTCGGAATCAGTGTAATGGCCATGAAAGATGATGAAGCATCTCTAAAGTGTCTCTATGGGGCTCTGATAGCTTGTGGGAGTCTTCAGCAAACCAATTGAGTTTTTTGCTGGCTACAGATGTTACTTTATCCTGAAGTGCTATTACCTGCTTATTTAGATATTCTTTTGAAATCAGAGAAGATATTGGAGTATGAAAACATTCAGAGACCTACGTTTTTATCATGGCTGTGCTCTGAATATATTTCGTTATAACGCATGTGATACATCGCATGCCATTACAATGCGGTCGTTACAATCAACACGTTACATTGCATACGATTACATCGCAAGTCGTTACAATGACTTGCTGTAGGGGGTGTGCTGGACTTAGGAACAGTATAGTTTACTATTCCTACTCCAGTTTGTGTAACAGCAGGGAAAGTGTTGGATTATAAATCCAACACCTTCTGCCCCCTACAGCAAGTTGTTGTAATGACTTGCGATGTAACAATGCTGTTGTTGTAACACTGCGGTGTAATGGCATGCGATGTATCACATGCAAACTAAACAATGTCTCCCCTGTGCTCTAGTATGTGAATAGAGAACTACCTCACTGACTGCCTGTTTGCACCAGCTTCTACTATATGTCAACAATACTGCCAAGAATCTATGTAATGACACAACGATATATACATGATCTTATTAGCCCCACTTGAGGTAGACATTTTCAAGATTTGGTTTCAATATGCTCCTAAAACAAGATCCGGCAATAATTAGTCCATGACAATTACATAGGTCCAATTGACCATTGTGGACTTGACAATTTTTCTTTGTCACATTTTCCTTGTCTGCGCCCTGCCCAATGTGGACAGAGAAATAAATATTTTAACATGGAGGGGTGTGTTCTGTTAGTGACAAGATTAATCTATGTCAGGTAAGGGTTGATAATGTAGCTTGGTAAGTATTTGTAGAGTCAATGTTGTTGGATGTCCTGGATGGAAGTTAAATTAACTGTCTCTGTGGTGAATCTGGCCTTTGATATTGTATTGAACAAGGCCAAGCTCCCTAACTGCTCGACACTGTTTATAGAATACGCACAAATTGGGTTTAATGTATGTAAATAGGTTATAAAATAAGAAATGATATATTGAGTATTTGAAGGAAAGCTCTAAGCAGTAGAAATGTAAATGTTCCACCCAGGAAGGTTCCTCGCTGGTTGGATACTTTTTGGCACCTTTGCTTGCTTGCATAGTGCTTGCCTATGTGTGTAGAATCCGAGCTTTATTCAGGGTAGCTTCTTTTGTGTGTGCACCTTTGCTTGTTCAACATATCTATGTTACTGGCATAGTCACTTTTTTGGAGCTCGGACTCTTCCAACTGGGCAAGGCTGCAGTCTCTAGTCGAAGAGGGCTACATGAGGCCAGATACCTTATCTGTGAGGTCCCACTGAATTGGATTTGCCGCTGCGGAAAAGCGCAGAGTAGAAGCAACCTGACTTTTGCCCCAGATTCAACGCCCCTTCGTTGAATTGGCTTGACAGGTTGGTCCTGGTCCTCTGGGGGGTTTTGATGCTAAATTCTTCTAAGTTCCTGGAAATGTTAGGAGTAGTACATTTCAAAACCTGTCAAGGGTACAAGACCTAGGGGACTGCACTTGGTGGCAAGACTCACTCCAGCAGAAGCCAGCAGCAGGGCCCATAGCAACTCCTGTTGGAACTGGTCAGCTGATCAGTTGTCGAAAAGACTTATGTTGCTTGTTGTGTCCCTGTAGCTTGAACAGTAGGTCATCCTTATGAACTTTAGAGTTCCCTTCTGTTCTTCTACAGATCCAGAAAGTGTTCCGGAAAGGGCACTTGTTTTCCTATCGTTATGTCTGCCATCTACCTGTGGGTGTGAGTGACTTCTGGTCCCTTTTTACCAATGTGATATCTGTTCTGATATGGCAAACAACCCCACAGTGCACCTCTCCACTCAAAAACAAGATGGCAGAACATGTCCTCACCTGTGCAGAGCTCCTGTGCCCATTCCAGAGGTGTGGTCAGGGAAATGAGCAATCCCTCCTCTTTGGTCACTTTAAACAAGTACTGGGGCAGCTCTTCTCCTACTGAGATTGGTACCTTGCTGACTGGGGGAACAAAAGATGGGTCCTGGTCAGGTGTCAGCTAACATTTTCTTCGACCGGGTAGGTCTCTTTCAAATTAATCAAGTTCCTGGACACAGCCAAGATGATCATCCTGTCAAAGGAAAATAATATCTCCCTATTCCCAAGGTCTTTGTCTCAACTCTGAAAGCAAGTTTAGACCTCATAAAGGGGGCTATTGAGCTCCTGTGTGACAGTTGAAGTTGACACAAATGGGCATCCAGTGTATTTTGGTATGGAAGAGGTAACTTTCTAACAGTATCTTTTCCAAAATATTCATGACAAATCTGACTGGGATTGTAGTAAATATTTTAAAAAGTCCAAGAAATTAAATTAGTATTCGTTTCCTAGCTGGGATAACATTGTTAAATGTAATATTGTTTCTCATTGCTTTCTCATGGAACAGCCAACCTGCTGCAGTGAAAATAGCATTCAGGGCCTTTTCACTGCAAGAACATGTTTAACATTAAGCTTCTAAAGGCCTTACTTTTAAATTTAAATTGCCCTACCATATGGGAAGTAAAGCCTACTTATGGGTGACTAAATGATTAATATATAAAGTGAAGGTGTAGTAGGCCTGTTAAAAGGAGTTATTTTGACTGATCAAATTTGTAATTTAAAACTGCACAGCCAGGGTATAGACGGTAGGCCTACAATCATATTTACACTGTCACTGTAGTTGATGCCAAAAAGGGTGTTGTAATTCACTTGTAGAATTTAACTTTAAAGCCCTGGGCACACTCTTATAAAATATACTAGGCAAATCAAATACATCAATCAGGGATATACCAATTTCATCATATTGAAAGGAGGAGCACAGGTACTTTACTACTGGTTAGCAGGGTGCCAAAAACAGGCAAACATCTTGGGGTACACCACCCAAGAGACGGCCATTTCCAACAATCACTAGTTAATTGATTTCCTGCATACAGACATATGTAATGTTGGATGAAAATTGATGATGCAATTGAGCTGAGGCGACTCTGTTCTGTAGGCAGGAAAAGATATACTGCTTTAACACAATATTGCTGAGATGGAGCATGTCAAGGGTGCACATATATGAAACTGACAATAAATGTCTTTACTATTGAGCTGCAATCTATAACATCAATCTATAATTGAAAAATGTGAGAATATGGTGATGCACCCCTCACTTGCTTTGTGATAAGTATAGTAAGGACTATACTGACTTCGGGAGATGGTATGACATGAGTTCTGGCCTGTTCCAGCTTCGTATATAAAGATTGACCAGTTAATAAAAAAGATTAAGGACCTTTAGTGTAGTTAAAAGGTGTAACATGGACTTGAGCCTTAAGTCAATAGAACATGGATCGATCAAGGCTTGCCATCTTTATACAACTCTATTGCCTAATGATAATTTAAAATGAATCAAATCCACGGTACTCTATCAAAGTCACCTGACTCCCGTACTGTGCACAGGTTTCAGAAGAGACACCGTCATGAAAGGCATATGATTCTTTGGCCTGACATTTCTGATGATGCCTACTGATTAGAGCAATGCACACTCCTTGTATTGACCAACTGGGATTTATAGCAACTAAATTGTTCTATCTCTGTAAGGATTGAGAGCCAGATACTGGATTAGCAAGAAATACATGAAATTTGTTTAGCAGTTTGAGTACCCATGAAATGGATTAGAGAAAGTTGACATCTGAGAGTACATTGGAGCGGTGAAACTGATATTGGCTTGGAAGATATTCTTGGTTCTGTCATGCTGAGAAATAGTTACAATCAGATATGGAAGTAATGAGAGAGCATGTAGACCAATGCATATTAAGGGTCATTTAGGAGAATGACTGGGAACAACTGGACATTAAGTAATGAAAATATAGCATCGATATTGTAACCCGTGAATACTGATTGGATGATGGTCAACTTGTGCAGCAGGAAAAATATGAATGAGTGTCAGAGAGGAGATGACTCTCAGCATTTTAAGTTTAACGATGCCACTTTTGGAACTGTGTAAATATTTAGCAACTACGTTTATAAAATAGAAGTCTTTACTACTATATTGTCAGACTTGCGTACACATTCTAGCTGATTAATCAGTTGTTGGACAGGTGCTATGTCAGTCGTTACAATATCAAACTGTTGATTTGTTTACTGTAGCAAAATGAAGATCGGGCTAAATTTGTCTTTTGTGGAGGCCATCTTGTTTCTGGAAAATAATTTGTTGAAGGATTCCTTGAAATTACTGATCCTTATGCACCCAAGCCAAGGATTGTCATTGTGCCTCTTGAACTGTGGCAGCCATGGAAGATAAAATCACTTGAAACCACATCTCCTACATGCATGTCCCAGTCTAATTCAGGAATTTAAAAGCAGAAATGTTTTCTTCATCCTATATTAGGGGAAAATCTGCCTGAGATCTATGTACCATCATGAGCAGGAGGGAACAATATGATGGATCCGTGAGTTAGATTCTCAACTTGAAAGTTGCATTGACGTTAAGGTTATGGATTTCAATCACAGCAAGGCCAATTCAGGATTTAGTTCTTGTAGGATTCTAAATTGAGAATCGATAAAGTAGGTAATAGTAACAGTCGTTATCTACAGGTCTTAGAAATTACTGTAGTATGAAGCACTATGAAACATTATTATTATTATTAATATTAATACTATTGTTGTAATACTAATATTAATACAAATAATAATCATAATAATATTAATAATAGCGCCCTTTACAAACTAACCTGAAAAAGAATAATTTCTTCACCATAAATCGTTTATATTGGACACCGGCCAAGATAGCAAAGTTTGCCCCTATCTCTCCCCCCAAGTACCCAAGATGTGACTATATAAGAGCTAACTATTTGCATATCTTTTTTGAATGTCCGAAGCTGATAGATTTTTGGGGGGCAATTGAGATCACTTTTAGGGGAATCTTTGGCAGAGAGATCACCCTGAATATGGTTCTCGTTCTATTTAGAGAAGATGGTACAATCAGTAAGTGGCTGAAGACCCCACACAGAGGGCTGTTGCTCTGTCTGATCCTGATAGCTCGGAGAGAAATCTGTATAAAATGGAGCGACCCCCGGCCCCCAAAGGTGGAAGATTGGGTTAAGGCAGCCATTAAAATTGCCTGTTTAGATCAAGCAGTGGTGAAGGAGAACAACCTCAATATTTGGCTTGACTATCTGATATGGAGTAGAGCCTTGGGTTTCGAATATCTTCCCTTGGTCCAATGATTACACCATGACACCAACAAAGGTGTGGGTCTGGTAAGGTTTGAAGACCGAAGCGAATGCAGTGGCCGCAGGTTGCACAATTCAGAGGGCTGCTACATAAAGTATTGCAGATGCTTTTTTGATGATATGAGGATTTTTTTTTTTAAAAGACGAGAAAAAAAATAATAATAGCGCCCTTTATTATTATTTTTGTTATAATAATATTAATCAATGTAAAGGTGCCAGTTACTTAGTCAATAAGTTATTGAACAACAAAACCAATACGGCACTCTGTAAATTAAAGGGGGTGGGGTTGTGGGATAAGACAGTCTTCCGTGTATACTAAGTTTAATTATTAAATTCATTTAATGCAATAAACTAGTCCCAACTTTAACACGTTTCCTGGTATCTTTGGGACATTATTTAGGCTTGTGTTTTAAATCCAAGGACAAGTCTAATAAGTACACTAGTATCCTGCAGTATATACATTGATTAAACACTCTAGAGTTTTCTCTCCCGAGACTCAGGAGTATAAACTTCAAGCGCTCTGTTTTTGGCATCTCGCTCTCCATGCTTCTTTTCCCCAAATCACTTTGATGCATTATCAACCAAAAACTAACTATGAATCCAATGCACCAATTTACACTTTTAGCATAGATTCCTACTTGTTTACAAGAGTTAGATAATCACCTTCATAAAACTCAGGGACAGGTGTAACAGAAACATGATGAAGGGGTGCCCAAAGTATTTACATTGAGTAAATGCCACAGACAACCTGGAGTTTATTCTCCAAATGATTTCCATTTTCTTTAAGATTTGCTGTAAACTCTTTTTGATCTTGTAACCTTACACTCACTGGTTCCTTTCTCCAAATTACTTGGTTACATTTCCTTCCACAAACGACCTCAGTCTACATGTTTCCAAAAGCAACCTCACTGCCTATTTGTATTTTTTAAAAGCTGAAAATTTCCATCCCACCACTCAACTTCAAAACTGCTGTACAAGCACAGATCCATTCCCCTGTTGATAGTGGAAATGATTTACTAACTGGTCTTCAGAGATGTTCTCTTTCTAAGCACAAAATGTACTACAATTGTTCCCAAGGGCACACTGAATTCAGCTGCTTGTCTTGCCAAAGGCACTAGGATCTGTCCATACAAAACCCATCCTGGAAAAGGTACGGACGAAAGACAGAATCCATTTCAAAATGGTATGCATCATTCACAAAGATTTCAATTTTGTCCTCCCGAGCTATGCTAAGGACACCTCAGAGGGGGCTAAGAGATACAAGCAAAAAATCCAGCCTTCTTTCAGAAAAATGAAAATGGAAAATTCTACAGAATGAATAAAACCTTACCAAACTCTTAGACTCTGGGACTGCTTACCAGTTAAATAAAGATGCAACTTGAACCTACTGTCCTGACAAATTTAAAGACACATCATTCACACAGCTCTTCTATATCTAACCCGCTTATCCTCTTCCCTTTCAAATCCTCCATCAAAGTTGCAAGGTTACTTCTTGCTACATTGCTCAAGTTTCATGAAATTAAAATGTCCATGATTTTATGAACAATATTGCTTGTGCTGTTTCTCCACTGATTCTGTCGCCACCAAATAAATTCTCATTGTATTGTTCTAGTGATATGCAAAGAGCTTCACTGCCACGTGGATAGGTCATTCTTTCATCGCCAAGTTACTTCTCGTTGTATTGTTCTAGTGATATTTAAAGAGCTACACTGCCACATGGATAAGTCACTCTTCCAATCCAACTAACGTCTTGTTGTATTGTTCAAGTAATCTGCAAAGAGCTCTACGGCTGCATGGATAGGTCGGTGCTGTGAAAATATCCTAAATAAGTCATCAACACTCATTTCTAGCTATATGAAAACAGATGCCAGCATGAGCATCAAAAGGTGCCATTTTCCCAAGTGCAATTGACCTATTGTAGGGCTCTTCCCATTTGAACATGTTAATGTCTTGTTTGCTGTGCACTGGAAATGTTATGATGGATCATACTCATGTTTGCCTCTGGAAATAACTTATTAAAGATGGTTGTTTTCTAGATAGAAAAGATAAATATTTCAGGCTTTGACGGGCTTGTACTTATTAACCGATTCTATATTTTATCATGGTCAGTTTTGCTTTCAGATAATTGGATTTTTACTTGGTTTGGATAAGTATTAGTTTCTCCGTGATGCCTTTACGGTCCCCAACACAGTTTTGTAACAAGTAGTGATTAACCAGTTGCTCAGATTTCATTTCTGTAATCTTGTAAGGTGTTCAGTGTCTATTTGAGTTTCTAGTGAAGAAGCCAGGAGTGTCATTAGCTGAAAATTCTAGAAAGATATCGGAGCAACAGATAGTTAGTACAGTGCACATAATCAATGCCTTTTTATGCCGCACATGTATGATAATTTTGCTTTCATCCTTACAAGTGCCTATTGGACTTTTTCTTCATAACTATCACTTTCTTGCTTTCAAGACACAAGCTCTTTACATATAATGTAACATAAGTGACTTGCTACCTTAATTATGCATCCTATGTAACTTGTAACAGCTATGCAACCCTAACTCTGCAAGCAATGTAATTAGTAACTGTCGTCCTAATGCTATGAAACCCATCACATTGCCTCAGCTTATTTACTTACTTATGCCTACTTGGGTATATGCTATCAACCAAGACCCTTCAGAAATCTCTATCCTGGGCTTTTCTTTCAATCTGACTACAGGTGTAACCCATCTCCTTGCAGTCAGCCTTGAGGCCTTGACACCAGCTGTTTCCTGACCTTCCTCTTTTCTTTTTCCCTTTAGGGTTCCAGGTGAGGGTTTGTCTGGTGGTGTTTGATAAAGCCCTCCAGAGGGTGTGACCTATCCAGCCTGTGTCTTTTAATGATTTCTTCATAAGCAGGTAGGTGTAAAGCCTGCTGCCATAGGCTGTTGTTGCTGATGGTGTTTAGCCAGGAAGGTCTGGACTTTGTTGGTGGTGATTACAGTTGTCCTCCAAGTTTTTGCTTGATACAGATTTTACATTGGTGCTGAAAAGCCTGGTCTTGGTTAGCAGCAATAGGTCCTTAGAGCTTCGGATCTTATTTAGCTGAATGACGGCAACCCTAGCTTTGCCGATTTTTGCCTTGATGTCGTCATCTGTGCCACCCTACTTGACTATGAATCTGCCCTGGTAGGTGAAGGCCTCAACCTCTTCTAGTGCATCACCTGCAAGAGTGACTGCAGTTATGCTCACTGTTTTAACCTTTAAGATCTTGTTTTTTCCCCTATGGATGTTGAGGCCAGGTTGTGCTGATGTGGCGAACACTTTGGCACCACTTTGTTGATCTTCTCTTGCATCTTCTCCCGCATCTGCAGATAGGTAGGGGAGAGTAAGGCCAGCTCGTCTAAAAAGTCTAGGTTGACGAGCTGCATCAAAGGTGTCTATTTGTTCCCATTTCGTGTCCTTGCTGTGGATGTCTTCCTTATCCAGTCTATGGCCAGCAGGAAGAGAAAAGGCAAGAGCAAGCAACTCTGTCTGGTCCTCTGAAGGCTTCAGTGAGTTGTACTCCATGGACTATCTTGCAGGTCATTCCCTCGTAAGATTTCCTGATGATTCCTACACCGTAGTGGCAGAGAAGTTTCGAATGGTCTGTCTGTCCACGCTGTTAAATGCCTTCTGATAGTTGATTATGTTGACATAGAGTGGGAGATCCATTCCATGCGACTGCTCAAAGATGATGGGCCGTGTTGCAATCTGTTCTGTGCAGAATCTATCTTTGTGGAAGCCAGCTTGACGCCTCATAACTGAGCATCGACTTGTTCCTCCATTCTGTTCAGGTTGACTCTGTTGAATGCTTTGCCTGAGGTTGATAGAAGAGTTGTCCCTCTGTAGTTTGCACAGTTACTCATGTCACCTTTCTTGGAGATCCTGATCAGATTTCCCTCCTTACAGTCCGATGGCACCTTGTCCTAGTTCCTTCGAAAAATGGGGTAGAGCATGTCTACTGATGTTTCAATGTCTGCCTTTAGTCCCTTTAAAGGAATGTTGTCAGGTCCTGCTACCTTCCCATATGTCTGGTGGAGATGACGGCACGGACTGGTTCAGCAGTCCATCAAAGTGCTCCACCTATCTTCGCTGTTGGGCTTCATCACCCATGATTATCTTTCCATCTTTGTCTTTAACAGGTTTTTCTGGCTTGCTATATCTGTACAAGAGATTCCTTGTTATTTTGTAGAGTTTGTTCAAGTTTCCATGGCTTGCAGCTTACTGGGCTTCTGTGGCAAGACCATCGATGAATCGTCGCTTGTCTGCTCTTAAGATTCTCTCTGCTTCCTTGTTGGTTTTTCGTGTATTCACCTTGAGCTTTCACTTTCTGCTCTTGTTTGACTGGTGTTGACTGCAACTTTCTTTTCCCTTCTTACTTGGATTATGCAGAGAGTCTCTGTGGAGATACATTCTGTATGCTGGTGTTTTCTTGGGACCCAATACCTCCTGACAGGTTGATCTCACTGTTTCTTTGATCTTCTCACAATGACTTTCTACTGTGTCTCTGATGTGCTCTAGTTCTAGCAGGACATGAAACTTGTCACTAAGGGTGACTGAGTATTTACTCCATTTCTGTGCATGATGGTATAACACCACGTCAGCTCCTCTCATAACCCTCACATCTTGCAGGGAACTTCGGAACTTCTTGACAATACAGACACGGTCAATCTGATTCTCCATTGAATGGTCTGGTGATCGCACCCACATTGCCTTGTGTATTCTCTTGTGTGGGAATACACTACCACATATCGCCAGACTGTTCAGGACACAGCGATCTGCAAGCCTTTCACCATTTTTTGTTCATTCTGCCAAGACCATAGTTGCCCATGACTTCTTTGTATCCAGTGTTGTCGCTTCCAATCTTGGCATTGAGGTCCCCCATCAGTATGGTGATGTCTCTCTCAAGGCATTTCTCCGGTCTGTAGTAAAACTGTTCTTTTTCATCTTCTTTGCTGTCCTTTGTAGGTGTATAGCACTGGATAACATTCATGTTGATCCTCTATTTCGTTTTGTGGAATGTCGCTGAGATGATTCTGGGACATGGGCTTCCCATGCAATCAGAGATCTGTTGGCTGCTGGCACTAGCATTAGTGCTATTCTCTGACTATGTGTGGCATTCTCTTTCTCATGTCCAGAATACAGCAGCATTTCCCCAGAAGCCAGTGTTTTTCTGTCCGGACTATGTCCATCTGGTTGCACTAATGCCAGGCAAGGCAAGGTTGTTTTTTGCCTCAGCAGTAATTGATTGTGGTGTGCACATTGGACACAAAATAAACATGCACACCAAAAACATATTTTGTGAGTTTGATGAAACATGAAAAATGCAGATTTCTACATTTTCTCCTTGCACCTCAAAACTCCAATCCCTCCTTTTGAGAACAATGTATAGAAATATGTCTAATATCATAATTCATCACTTTTGACTATTGCTTACTAGATACTAAGAGCTCATCTGGCCTTTTTAGAGTTTTCATTTTGCTTTCCCTTTGGGTATTCAATCAAATTAGTTCAGCTGCAAAACAGCTATTTCTGGTGTCCATTGTCAGTTCAAGTCTGCAGAAATTGCATTTCAGTTTAAATTATTGTGCCAAAGAATAATGTGTCATTTTTTACAGTGCTGATGTATATAATAGCCATGTCAAAGTTTTAACCTCAGCTATCAATTCATATAACAAACCCTCTTTTCCCATTCACGTCCACCTTTTAATGAATCAGAAATATAATTACAGTTTCACAGAATATGAACTAATCATCCTTTCATTGTATTTGCATGAAACCTTGGCCTTCATGTCTCAGTCTCACATCAGTCGCAAACCAATTTGCAGCCAGAAGAAAGGCCCTTACGATGTATGAAAAGGATGGAAAGTTTGAATAGTTAAGAATGCAAAGTGTAGCAAGAAAATGAGAAATCGCAAAAACGTGGAACGCGACTCGGTTTTGGAATAAAAAAATGCAAATCGAAAATAGCAAATCACAATTTATATGTTCAAAAGAATCACACATTTCAAACAGTTAAAAAACAGCTAAATTGCATGTGCAGATTACCATCAACTGGAAGCAGGTGATAGGAAGGTGGAAAGTATAAATGAACGTGCAAGCTACAGACTGAGTGAGAGAGCCGTAGAGTCATAGGTGGCTTAATAAATGAACAGAAGCTTATGCTAGCAAAGCAGACTCACAGCTGCCAAGCCAACCCTACACATGTTTAGATTGTTGGCTCTCTACATCTTCTAGTAGCAAGAACACATGGTGACTTAGTGGACTAATGAGACTGCAGTGGCCTGTGTTCAATCTCATGGTCACAGGTTCAAATCCTGGCAGGTTCAATCAGCATTTCATCCTTTCTGAGGTTGATAAAATGAGTACCGTTGGGTAACAATAAAGATCTGTTATTCAGTGCCAAGATACCCCTTTGGGGTTGAATGTGTGCTTTACAAATACACATGTTTTGTTAAAGACATAATGGCCATTCAAAGTTTTTTAGAAGCTACATGGATGCATTGTTGACCGACCACGATCTATAGACATATCAATTTCACCAGCAGCCCAGGTGATTTACAGAGAGCAAAAGTTCGATTTCATAAATTGCATCTCTTCCTAATGTCAGAAGATGTATAGATGGCACACTCATTCTAATATCCCAGAGCTACAGAGTATATAGGAATTGGAAAGTTCAGCACTCACTAAAAATCCAGGTAATGTGCATAGTTGAGCACATTATTACAGACATTGTTGCCTATTGCCTTGGGAGTACATGTGACTCATTCAGGGGTCGTCATAGTCCTCTCTCCTCTTTAGGAGGAGAGACGTGGGAGATGGTTGTTTGCTACGTCGCATTTGACTGTGATATGTCATTGCTCCAACAACTTCATACATACGTCAAGTGACAGTGAAATGGCATTAGGTCAAGGATACTCACACCATATATCCATGCATAGGAAAAAAGAGAGGGTCACTATAATACAGCACCTGAACACATCAGAGCAGTCATTGAAAGGTCCTTTATATTAGAGGGGTACTTTTTTGCGTTTACATTAAAGTGATGGTGACTTGCAATATAATCCAGATAGCTGTTGTAAAGCAATTGTAGCTTGTGCAATGCTATACAACATTGCCATGTAGAGAGGCTTGGCACTAGAACCTGTGGAAGAAGAATTGAAGGAGGATGTGGGTCACCCTACCCCTTATCAGCAGCCGGACAAGATAAGGTATGTTTTGCAGAGGGCAAAGCCCATCGAGCTGAAGCTCCAACCAATTATTTTTGAAGTAAACTAATTACATGTTTTTATTTACAACACTTTTGTGCTAGAAACTAACAATCCTATTCGCATTTACTTTTCAGCATTTGAATTATGAACATTGTTGAAATACAGTGTATGCTATTTCATCAAAATAAAATGTAAAATATTGTTTGTAAATGAACATTGCAAAAAAAATATAAAGGAATGTATGTTTATCATTTTTCATAGACATATCTCTGTTTGGCCCGGTCAAGTCCACCAGTCTAACACCCCCTTGCAACACCCGCTGTGGTGCCCTCTTGCACAAATACACTACATACAATTGACTCTTGCTCAGTCTCAGAAAGTGTTAGGGCAGCCCTAATTCCTGCAATACAGATTTTTGATTCTTCTAAAACACTAGTGACCTGGACCACACCTCATGCTAGATCAATTTTTGCCAAGTTAACTCCGCCTCTAGGTTTAATAAGCATCTACACGAGGTCTCTGCACACGTAGGTGAATGTGTTATTCATAAATCTGAGGCAAACCTGTGGGAGTAGCTGGAAATGAGGCATTCGTAAACCTGAATAGAATGAGATTAGGTATGTATGGAGGGGTTAAGAGAGAGGTAAGGAGGGTTTAAGGAAGGACATGCAAATACAAATACCTACCAACAAAATTGTATGCTAATTGCTATTCGAAAACTGCACTTCTAAAGTTACTACAGCCAAAAAAATACCCATAATTGTACTCTACCCTAGCCTTGGAGTAAGTGCAGCACCACACATGGCTACTCACAATCACTGAAACACACTCCTCTAGAAAACAATGGAGGCAGGGACTTAAACTAACACCCAACAGGACATAATGTTAAATAAAAATAAAATATTTTGAATTTTAAATTATATGTATTTTATAGTGTTATAATGTACATTTAATTTAATATGCTTTAAATCAAATAAATATTCAAATTTGCTGCATGAAAATAATTAAATAAACCTTTTAACATTTTAATTAAAAAAAAGAATTAACGACACAAATATGTTTTGTTACACTGTACTAAATACAAATAAAATGTGAAATTGATAGTATGGGTCAGATTTTTGTAATCATCTTTTAAAATAATGATAGTTATTAATGTAATTAATATCTTAATCTCATTTGATATTAAACATTTAGGGGCCGATCCTAGCAGTGCTGGGACTGGCCGCCAGTGGTGTGGCGGTGCCGCACCTGCAATTAGGATGCCACCGCCACCGTGGCATCCTCCATTCCCAGCATTGTGGCGGGCGGTGCTCACAGCACCGCCCGCCACAATGCTGGGAATGCACTGAGTGCATTGTCATGCACAAGGTGACAGGCACAGCGGGGTGCCTGCCACCATGTCCATGACAATGCAAGGGGGGTACCATAGGTACCCCCTATGTGCACCCCCCAAAACCCTGGGAGCCCGCAGTGGGCCCCTAAAGAAAAAAACGCATGCCTTTCCATGGCGGAGTCTCCGCCATGGAAAGGCACTTTTCTGCCATCATAGTAATATGGATGGCAGTATCTTCAAGGCACCGCCACCATATTGCTGTGCTTTACCACATGGTAGGCAAACGGGCGGATTGCCTACCGGCGGAAAACAGTCAGACGGTCTTCCTGTCTGCCGGGGTCCACCCCGCCATTGTAATGTGGCGGGGGGGGGAAGTCGTGCGGGCGGTGACTTTTGGCAGGCAGATCGCCACCGCCATATAGGCAGTGGCGATCCACCTTCTATACTAATCACCCCCTAAGTTTGGTGAGTTATTCTGCTGTAACTTTTTTTATTCTAGATTAATAATATTTATTTTAAGTCATTGTTCATTTTTATTTTACATCAAAAATGTTTATAATATTTTGTAATTATAATTATGCCCTATGCCATATAGAGCTATCTGCCCAGGTGCTGGAGTCCTCAACCTGTGTGTGAACAGATACATATAGTATCTTTGAACTCATAAATCCTGCTCTAGGAGGCAGCAGCCCCTATTTTGAGGGGGTGAACCCATGTAAGACTGCAACTAGTAGTCTTTACACTCAGAAACAAGCAATAGCAAAAAGTGTAAAGAGACAACTAAGTGCAGTAGTAAATTTACAAATGAGAAAATCTACCTTTATTAATAGGTTTCTTTGAGTAGGTGGATCTGTGTAGAGAGACAGTAATCATGGTCAGTGGTGCTACGTCGTCAAAGTGCACACAATGCCATTATATGTAATAGCAGACATTTTGAAAAAATACTTTAAAAATTATTAGGACTAAAAGGTCTAAACCTGAGGATAGTGAGTTACACATTCAGGATTTATAAATATTGATTACTAAGTATAACCTTTTACTTGGTTTATTTTTTTCTATAAATGTGCATATTTGCACTACAAGTCTAATGATGCATTGAGTTTGTGTTATGTTACACAACACATGACACTTTCCATGTGTGTTAGGTAACTTTGCGTTATGTATATGTGATTTTTCATGTTGTCTGACTTTGTATGCTGTTACTCCACGAAATCTTTCAGTGGTATCTTACCTCTGGGGATAGCCACTGTGGCTGAAGTGTCAACATTACTCAGACCTGTGATTGCCTGTTGGATAATTGTAGCAGCAAATTCAAGTACATGACAATAGAAGATTATAGTCAATCCAGCACACTTTCTTCTTAGTGCAATAATCAAATTTATTAGTGTGCAGTTCCGAAGTGGTCCAATCTATCAATTTTAATAAGCGGACCATATGCAGGTCAGACACAGCATTAAGGCTTAGAAGCAAGTGCCTACATCCACCTGTTGGTGGCATGCTTCATCGTTGGGCCTATGCTCCTCGTAGGGCTGGTGCTGAAATATCAGATGGGCCTCTGAAGGGGGCTCCTTGCCAGAGATCTTTTTTCAAAATAGGCCTCACAGTCCAAATTTGCAGGCTTCATATGCGTGCAAGGAAACAAGAGAGATCTTGGGGAATTATTGTTCAATAAGATCTAATCTGGTTCAGCATGTTTCTTGACTAGAATTGTCCCTAAATGAATCAATGGCAATTTATCAGGACCAATGGACGAGAGCCTAATCTACATTTAGGGTTCTACCCAATTCTGGATATACTAAGAATGCCTCTGAGGTGGACCCACGTCCAGTGCCACAATGCAAAGAGATAGAAACTCTAATGTTACCTCTATTCTTGAGGAAACTTGTGTGATGCTACATATGACCAAAAACTTAGGGTGAGTCCGGCCCCATAGAGAGAAGACCTGTGTGGAACACTCAAACCCAAAGAGAGTCCACTCATTGTGCCTACCCGCCTCTGTGGATTAGAAATGTATCATGATCACCGCCTGTTGGCAGGCTACACCCTTACAACTAAAGAGTATGGAAAGAACAAGGGTCTCGTCAATTCCAGAACTCAACCAAGGTTACCCTGAAAAGCACCAGATTTTGAAGTGTGGGGTTATCATGCTGGATTTCAGAATTCCCCAGAACAGAAGCTTCCAAAATTGAGAAGCAACACTTGCTTGACGTAAAACAGATGAGAATACTTAGGAAAAAAGTAGGATAAGGCGCTTTGAATGATTAATCTTTTAAAGATAGACATCAAACATGGGTTCCCTAATTCAAAACAGCATCGAAATCCTGTAAGTCAGGCTAAAATCTAAGTAAACATAAAAATTGAAGATAGTATGAGTACTCTCCGATGTATGACATTAGGGCAGCTGTCAGGCCGAAGCAAAAAACAGATTGAACTTTCACTCCACATTTTATTGATGATGAAGGCATAATTTTTTTTATGTATAATCAATTTTCATGTATGGTGCAATGTAGACATTTATTATGCGTAGACCTTCCGTATATCATAATACAAGTTCAGTGATTGCTACAGCACTTTGTTAATGTCATATAATCAATCAGGCTGGTATTTCAATGAAATAATCAATTATTGTAGCTCTGCCTAAGGCCAATAAGCACTAATACTGGCTGTGTATATCATGTAACTACCTTTCTGCATACGCAAAGTACCTTCATGTAGGTGTTTGTGTGCCTAGGTTATGCCGCTAGGACTTCGTGAGAGGCTGTACTAAAGATGGCTTGTTGTAGTCTGGAATTATCAATCACAGACACAGGATTCTCTGATTTACTCCTCAGCCACCACCTTGCTCTACTGCTCTAAGCAACAAGTCTAGTCATAGCATCAAGACTCACCACTACAGTCTTCTTCTAAATATATGCAAAGACTAGTTAATATACTCTTCTCTTGCCTAAGTAATTCTCTACTTCTATGTTCCAAATATATGTTCCAAACATATCTCTTGATTTGACCTTTGGAGTCACTCCTACCACAGATTTAGGGCCTTATTTCGACTTCGGCTATCTGATCTCCGAACCGCCGAAACCGCATCCACCACATGATCGCAATGCCGGTGTTCTTGAGACCACTGCATTATGGCAGGACTGCCGGGCTGGCAGTGTGTCAGCCATGGTCTTGGCTATCTGCATGCTTCTGCTAACTAAGTGAGCCTGAAGACAATGCCGCAGCCCAGCAGCACCTGCACTGTCAAGTGTGCACCGCTGGTATACACCATGTCATACATGCCACACAGTGAACGCACAACAGTGCAGGTTTACGGGGGCACAACATGAATTAAGTTAAGTATTTCATAATTTACATATTTGTTTAACGTATGCTTGTTTCAGTTTTTTATGTATTGTTTTGCAGTTCAAATTATCAAAAATGCATAGGCCCAGTTGCTTTCAGGAATTACTCAGTGGGGGGTCCCCGGATTCAAATACTGACCCAGTGGGGGTCCCCGGGTTCCAGTATTTATTAACAGGGGGGTCCACAGAAGTCTAAAGGTTAAGTACCATTGCTGCATCCCACCAGTTACATTATTTTGTGTTGTGCATAAGTTTAATTTGACATTCCTGTCCCTGGATTGGGCAAGTCACCTCTGAGAAAAATCCACATGAGATATGCACTCAGTGTTTTTGGAATAGGTGATGAGAGAGTTGAAATTAATTGGAGCTGAGTCTTAAGAGTTGAGCAACAACTTTGATGGGCTTTCAGGTCTGAGGGAAATGTGTGCCAGGCCAGACACTGGAGTGTGAGGTGCAGACAGCAGAATTTACCAATTTCGCTCTACTTCATAATTCTGTCCAGAGGGTAGTGTGCTGATGTTGATGGGTGTGCCACTTGTGTCAATTGCTGTCTTTGCCCCATCTTACACAGCTGGGTGGTTGGCTTGAACTGAATGCTGAGAGCCATGTAGTGGAGGATGCTTTTGAGGTAAACGAGCCTTGCGGGACCTATGGCTCAACACTAAGCCTGGGCAAAGCACTACGCTATGCTTGCGTAGTTTGCGAAGTTTGCGCTACTTCGCACTATGCGAATTGCACGTAGCACAGTGCAAACACGCGTAGTGTAGCATAGCGTAGTGCAGAGGTCATTTTTTGCTTGCTCGCAGTCCTCAACGTCAAGTTGGCGACCGCGAGCAAGCAAAATGACATCCTGGCGAGACTTTTTCCTCGTTCGCTATCAGCATCATCAAGTTGCCGATCGCGAGCGTGGAAAATAAACCACCCGGTGAGATTCTCAACGCGGGGAGGTCAGGATTCTCATTGCGAGTGGTCGCGTATGCTCGCGACCGCTTGCGAGGAGAAACTACCAGTCCGCGTTGAGAAAGCTGCAGCTCGAGTAAAAATCTACTCGAGCGGCAGAAAAACTGCAGCTCGCACTGTGCAAGATGCCGTTTTCAATGATTGCACAGTGCCGGATGCTTGTCCGCACTTAGGGTTTAGGGAAGTGTTAGGGGGTCGTACTGTAGGGGTACTGTTTTAGGCTTCAGGGTTTAGGGTTTAGGATCGGGTCAGGGGGTCCTCGTGTAAGGTAGTATTTATAGGTTTTGGAATTACGGGTTTAGGGGAGTCTTCCCAGGGGTAAAAATTGCAATGTGAAAGCATGCGGGGTGTTTGTGTGCGTAATAAAAGTATTTTGTGTGCATTTCAATGAAAATGCGATGTAATGGTTTGCGTGGTGGATGCCTGCAATGTCATGCCATGCGATGTAAACGTTTGCGATGTAGCATCATACATCCGAAGAGTTGCGCCAACAATTGGATGGAGACACTTTGGTGTTCTCTTCAGAGGAAAAAAGTGGAGACAATTTATGTGTGGCCTCAAATTTAGTTTTTTCCAGCATTTCAGAGGGGAGAGAAGAGGCGTCAAAGCCAATATAGTTTAGAGAGGATCTTTAGAAGAGTAGAAAGGTTATAACACAAATGTATACTTAATGAAAAGGAAGAAAGTAAG
This sequence comes from Triturus cristatus, assembly GCF_964204655.1. Lineage (NCBI taxonomy): Eukaryota > Metazoa > Chordata > Amphibia > Caudata > Salamandridae > Triturus > Triturus cristatus. Next base: position 1,077,112,790 of record NC_140584.1, on the reverse strand, counting down.
TCTGGCATTAAGTCTGATGGTAACCATGCTGTGAATTCAAATGTCTTATTTGAAATGCTCTGAATAAATAGCATATTAATTTATGTGTTTCAAATCTGTGATTGCGGACGGTCATGCCTAATTATGTGAAATCTGGTGACTCAGAGGATGTATGCTTCCACTCCAGGGATCTGTCGTTTTTGCTAGGCCCAGATTATTTTGGGGTTTGCTCTTGTTCACCCTGACAAGAATTGTGGCTGCTGCTTGAGTAGGGTTTCACCTCCCCAACTATTAACCCAATTTCCTACAGTGGGCCAGTCATCTCCTCATACATGGGTGGGAATTCTGAAGTCATAATGCACCTGTAATAAGAGAATGACATCATAAGTTACATGTAATAAGCTGTAAAATACAGAAGCACCATGACCAGCTTGTGCAGCAGCTTCAGCTCTGACAGGAGACACCACACACTTTGAGCCGACCTCCTGCTATGACCAATGACACGGAGAGGACCCGCATGCTACCACTACTGCCACTACCGGTACATCTTCCTTCTTCCTCCTTCTTGCTGCACAGGTCGCACACTCTACCTATTTTCCTGCCCTGGTCTCTCACTGGAGACCCCACGCAGCCTGACCCGAGACCACACATGCTGCCCGTCTTCCTGCACGAACTCACACTGGAGTCCATTTTCCATATTCCTACTACAGCCTCTCACTGTACGGGCATCCATACCGCCACTGCACATGCCACTCTGACAGGAGAGGCCACCCACTTACTATAAGGCACAACATACAAAGTGGGGATACTACAACTCACGGTGAGGTTCCATGCCCTTATTAAGGCGCCGCCGGGCACTGCTCAAGATTTCTGTTTGGAGAGCACAAATAACAGATTTCTTTTTGCTCCAATAATTAATATGAATAGTGGGTTTGTCTTACAATTCAGTAGTAACCCACCACGTACTCGCTTCAGAACACTTGCAGAAGGTTTTGTCAGCATGCAAAGCCTAGTTGTAGATGCACGTGATAAAAACTTCTATGTTGAAATTATGTTTACACCCTGGCATCTGCAGAATACCAGCAAGCATTGAGAAAGTGATAGACAGTTTGATCCTGGGACATTCAGGAACAGATGAGCCTGCCCATAGCTCTTCTGCAGTGCCCAGAGATGCTCGGGGGTGCAGCTGTAGCCAATCTGTTCTTTGTGCACAAAGACGACTACTTTTCTTTAAAGATCTGAAGATTCCCAGTGCTTGATTTGAGCCAGTGCTTTCTGGTGCTCGGCATCTGCACTTGATGTTAACACGGAAGCTCGACTGCCTGTCATAAGGGGGCGCTGTCTGGCTAATTTAGACATTACCACAACGACAGTTAATTATTAATTCAATATACATAAAAAATTACTGTTACGTGCCGTGCAAGCCATTCTTCTAGCTTTTGGGGCTTGAAATGGTCTCGAACGTCACACGTGTAAGAAAGAGAGTGATGGTTAGTACGTGTGTCAGTCAATTTTGACAGGGAAATGTGTGGTGCCAGCAGCAGTTGTCTCCTGCCTAGAGCCCTGGCGCATGTATTTTTTTTTCTATTTTTACAAATTAAGCCACTGCACATTCCGCATTCAGAGATGTCTGGAGAAAACGTCATGGCTGCCTCGGATCACATCTTGAAAACGTAATTGGCAGATGAAGCCGCGTTTTCCGGCCTAAGTAGGTCACTCCTGGTATGGAAAATGAGCTCCTCGCTAAAGTCTGCTTGCTTCCGCCGCCTCTGTCATTCCTGCAGCTGGTGCGGCGAGTATTTGCGTCTGCTGTGATTTAATCAATTCTTTGTAACATATACTCTGCGAGAGTTAACCCAGTTTAGCTGATTAGTAAGGTTTTTTGTGTGCAACATAATGTGATAAAAAGAATGTGGGAGCCTGAGTTGAAAGCAATGCTATTTTAAAGGTATTAAGTCTCTTTTGCATAAACATTGAATATTGTCTCCCGGTCCGAGCTGAAAAACTCAAAATCTTGCTGCACAAAGTTTGCCAGTCATTACCTGCTGAACTTGGGTGCATTAAAAACCACTAGCTCAGTGAGAAATCTGGGTACTACTTGTGCACCAATCCAGATTGGGGGGTAAATCCTGCATCCAAAATGGAATTACAAAAGCCCAAGTGGGGTTAGCAGATTGTCTCCCTTTTTCAGACGTGAAAGTTAGGATAATCTTGGAGATAAAAAGATTCCCCTCCATTTTGTCACTTCAGAAGTCCAAAATCATTCTATTCCGTTTCTTATAAAAACAAGCATTTGCAATGCAATAGGTCTCGCATTTGCGAGAGTTTGAACTATTGGCATTGCAAATGGCAATGCCTTTTATTTATCTGTTTTTATAACCTGCAAGTGGTGTGTAAACATGCACCTTGCACTTATAGTTCTTGCTTACGAAAAGCAGGGCTGGCAGTAACTGTGCCTCTTTTAAACAGATAAATAAAAGGCAATGTCATTTGCAATGCCAATAGCTCAAACTCTCGCAAATGTGAGACCTATTGCATTGGAAATGCCTGATACCTGTCAAGTCTCTGTGTTAGTGCCCACTAACAAGTCAATCCTTGTCAGGTGATGGGTGGGAAGGGCTTTTGGTGGAAGGCGGTTTTTGGAAGCAAACTTGATCGGGCTGGTAATAATGTGGTGAAGTTGCTTGGTGAATGCATGCACAAACCATTGTGAGTGAATTGTGCACTCAGTACTGGGATCCATGTGTATTAAACACTCTACACTGTGCTGTATGTGCGTTATGCACTTTGTAGCAGGCTTTGTGTGTATTATACATGAGGTACTGGGCAGTGTGTGTATTCTGCTGTATGTGCAGTAGCCTGCATTGTGTACTGGGCCGTTGGCTCAGCCTGCACTTTGTAGCTGGCTAGATGAGAGCGGCTCAGGAGTCACTCTCGCACCCCAAAAGGATTCTTCAAAAGAGCAGCTGGTTTGTGACCGATGGAGTGAAGTGTAAACGGAAGGGGTCCTGGGTGCCTTCGTCTGTGCAGCTGGGGGGAGGGGTGGTTGACCTCTTAACGGGCTGGAGACAGGGAAGTTTATAGTCCCTGGAAACAAGGAGCGCATTTGAGGGAAGGGACGCTTCCATAACATTTTACTTCAGTGCGCTAGAAAGGGCGCAGCTTGGCTAACAGTGACTAGGGTTTGTATGGTGGTCTGTGATGGCATCGACAGCCTTCATTATTTTTACCAGAGGTGCACGATGTGTGGTGTGGGGGTATGTTTGTCAGTTTGTAGCTGACGAACGCCACAAAACACCGTTTCTAAAATAATCTGAGGGAATTTAGCATCCTAAAATGCCTAATGTTTGTCATTTTCAGGGTGTAACATTTTCGTACATGTGCTGGATCCCCTTGCGCCGAGTGGTTTAAATTTCATGTTAGACATCGTTCGAAGCATCTTTTTTGTTTTTTTAAAGTCACGACCCTTCCTGCAATCAGTGCCCCAGGGCCGGTGCTCCGTTTGCCGCATAGCTGTGACTGCTGCCCCCAGATCTTAAGAGATTGGCACTGAGATGTGAGGTGATAATTTAGCAATCAACGCTTGCAGGCGACACGTAGTGTAGCCGCGGACTCAGTGCAGATGGTCCAGGCCCTGGGGCTCAGCGGCAGGGGGCCGTGGGAGTATGGGGCTGTTGTACACTGAAGGAAAACAATCTCTGGGACTTTTTATTGAGAAGACGATGCGTTTGTGACGTAGGAAGACACCTGATGGCTCTAATCAGAGGATGGCTGAAGTGCGGTGTGGCGCATAAAAAACCATTGTTTATAGTTAAAGCGCAATGTCGCTGCTTGCAGTGAGCGCTTTTTCTGTAAATATAAAGCGGGCGCACAATTAAAAAAAAATAACAATATTTAAAGTTAAGGTGCGATGGCACGGCATGCAGCGAGGGCTTTGTGTGTAAATATAAAGCAACTGCAATAGGGTGCTGCCACCATATTTAAAATTAAAGCGCGACCCTGCATGAGCGCTTTTTGTAAATATAAAGTGGACGCACAAGCACCCACATAAGTGCCCGTCCGTGGTAAAAAAAAGCTCAAGCAATCACAGAAAAACATAGGAAAGGGACAGAAGGCATTAACAAGCAGGAAGTGGGATAAGGGAGGGGGTGACAAATGGTGTGCACTTTCGCGGCCGCTTTGATGTCCTCAGTGGCCGCGCGGCTCACTGAGGACATCAAAGCGGCCTCGAAAGTGATCCGGCAGGCTGCCAAATGGTGCGCGCGCCCGGCGCACATGCACTGTATTTGGAGGCCTGAAAAGCACTAGTTTGCACTTCCAGATCCCCCTTTTACAAAAGCTCTCGCGAGAGCAGCGCTGAAGCGCTGGCTCAGGCAAGACCTAAAAAAGTAGGGAAACATCAGTTTACTCTTTTTTAGGTCTCGCCTGATCCAGCGCATGCGCTGGTCTTTAGGTCTCGCCTGACCCAGCGCATACGCTGGTCTGGTGAGACTTATTGAGAGGGCTCCAAAAAATGCTACCAGGCCGGCCTAGGGCTACAGTGCATGTACGCGGGTGCGCGCGCTTTACCGCGATTACTTTCACTTTCGCGGCCGCTTTGATGTTTGATCGCTTGCTAGAATCTGGCTCTGGTCAAAACATTGTTTGGTTGGATTAAATGTTTCCATGTTGTTGCTTTGCATACTAAATGACATGGGCTGAATACAATTTTCTTACATTCCTGTTCCATGGTTGGACTAACTCTCTGTCACCCTTTCTGACATTATTATTAGGGTGCAAAGGTGGGTATAACAAGATAAGCTTTTCTTGAGAGCTACAAATATTGAAAAAAAGATTACAGCAGAAGCTTTGCACAAGCTTGCACGTCTTGTGATTGTCCGCCACCTCTTCGGATTCTTCTGATTGTCTTGGCTTGTTAAGAAGTTAGATTTCGGAGGCTGCCTCTCTCTCTCTTACAGCACCACACAGCATCAATGCAGCATATCGTTCAATAAACCAGCACAATTTCACCGGCTGACGTATTGTCAGAGCATTTCCCTCCGGTTTGTGGTCCGCGCTACAAAGACCCATTAGTGATCACCCTATAAGAGAAGCTGTGCTCTCGCGACAAAAATAACTATGCCTCCGGCTTTGCTAAGGGTGCCTGTGAACATGTATTTCCCTGATCCTTTTGTTGCATTGCTGCTCTGTGTTTAAACTGTTGTTTTATCATAAATGTAATAAACTGACGCAAGAGCTACAAATAAAGATACTTTCCTTCCGAACCGAGGCCACTGCCTCGTCAGGCAAGCCATGCGCAGGTGCAAATGGCTTAAATCACTTCAGCCCCGGAATTTCCATTATCTGGGGGCTTTGATTACCGCCCCTACATGGCACGCGGTAGTGCCACTTTTTGCAGAGACTCCGGGCGGCATGAACATCAGCTCGAGGAGTGGCTGCATGGCACTTATTAATGGCTCCCCACTCTACCCGTTGGTGATAGGATGGCGTGTTATCTGTAAACATCACAGACCCCACCTCACCCTATGAAGAGTGGCGAAAGGGTGGAATTCCCTTATCTCCCAACCTCCGAAAGCCTCACCGGGCCACCGTCACCCATCGTTACTAGGCTGCTGAAACAATAGGTAGGCAGGCGGCAGTGGTGAAATGTTGCTCCCTCAGAGACAGAGCTGTACCTGGGGGCTGGTGACAAAATGTGTTTACCTTTAGAATCCGCTGTTGTGGCATCCTTGGCAATTATTCATTACTAGCCGATGCTGGTTCACACATTGTCCGAGTTGTTTTAGCGCGAGGGAGGGCGAGGGAGCTCACAAGTGTTCGAGTGCCAGTGGCTGCAATCACACCTTTCATGTTTGAATTAGCTGTCAGTTTTGTCTGCAAGTCACCCTTGATTCGGCTAGGATGCCAGAGGGGTGTTGGGAGGGGTCGCTTCTTTTCACACATTTTAAGGTATTCATAGAGGAGAGCAACATTTCACACGTGTTTTCAGGCGCAGGCTCAAAGTTGTGTGAGTCTGGGCAAATCATTTAATCTCCTTGTGCCTAAAAAACACAAAAAGGAATGTGTCCTTGTGTAATGTAACTGGTGCTCATTCATGTAAAGTGCTCCAATACCTTCGAGGAGAGTTCACGCTATATAAAACTAAAGAAAACAAGCATTGGCATAGCCAATAGGTCTCGCTTTTGGGACCTTATAAGTGTTTAGCCATGCAACAGTTGATGTTGTTGCACCAAGGATATTGTGCTGCATAACTAAATACTTATAAGGTCCCAAAAGCGAGACCTATTGGCTATGCCAATGCTTGTTTAAAGTGATTCTAAGGGGCGAGCAGCAGAAGAGGCGCCCTGTCCTCACACACTTCCGAGTCTCACACGCTCTTGTAGCTTCAGTCGGCTGTTCCTCATCCATTCGGCGACAGCCTTAATTTCTTCGTGAAGGTTGGTTTTGGTGGTGTGGGGTTCCTTGGTGAGGGAGAGGATCAGCTGGGTGTCATCAGCGTAAGAGATGATGTTGAGGTCGTGCAGTCGGGCGATGTGGGTGAGAGGTGCCATGTAGATGTTGAACAGCGTTGGGCTGAGGGATGAGCCCTGGGGTACGCCGCATGTTGATCTCAGTGGCTTTGGAGCGGAAGGGGGGGAGGCGGACGCTTTGTGTTCTGCCGGAGAGGAAGGAGGTGGTCCAGTCCAGGGCCTTTTCTTGGATCCCGGCATCGTGGAGGTGTGTGTGTAGTGTGTGGTGGCAGACCGTGTCAAAGGCGGGTGACAGGTCCAGGAGGATGAGGGCCGCGGTTTCTCCGTTGTCTAGCAGGGTCCTGATGTCATCAGTGGCGGCAATGAGGGCAGTTTTGGTGCTATGGTTGCTGCGTAACCCGGACTGGGACGGGTACAGGATGCTGTTCTCCTTGCAAAAGCTGCAATATTGCCCTTGATAATATGTCCCTAGGTGCCTAAAATATGTGTAATGTCTGGTTCTCGCGTAAAGCTCTCTGGATCTCATGTAAAGCTCTCTAATGTGCTCTAAGGGGCATATTATCAAGAACGGCGTTAAAATTATCGCTAAGGCGGCGATAATGGGCTTGATAATATGCCCTTGAGAATTTCAATAGAAGCCGAAGTTCTGGTGTGAACATGGGCTTCTATTGGAATTCTCAAGGGCATATTATCTAGCCCATAATCGCTGCTTTAGCGGCAGTTTTCTGCCGCGCGGCGATAATTTTAACGCCGTTCTTGATAATATGCCCCTAAGTTTCTGCTATACAAAACTGTGAAAAGTAAAATCAATGTTGCTACAGACAATAACATAGCGTCTCTGCCTCTTGCAGTGCTACTTCAGCTATCCATACACCACTATGACCTACTCCAGCCATTTATATACTGCCGCAACCAGTGTGTGCCTGATCCTCAAAGGGCTTCCACACTCGTAGCTGAGGCCTTGCAGTTGTGTGGAATCCCCGCACTTGAGTCGGAATATCGCCCCGAGTGTGAAGACTCCTCCACGACTGTGGGGTCTCCACCATAATAATAATAATTCATATTTGCATAGCACAAACATATCACCCCCTTAAGGGCTTCAAGGCGTTGGAGGCTGTCATGTAGATTAAGTGAGCTATTTCCCAGAGTCACATGATGCTGAGCTGAGCTTCCGCCGGCGATTGAACCGTGAGGCCTTCGGGCTGGAGTAAGCTGCTCTGGCCGCTGTACCACACCTCTCTTTACCATAAGTGCCAAAACTTTGAGAACTAGGCCCTGTAAGTGTAACTCCAGCAGTGCTACTGCAGCCAATTATATACCTCTAAGCCCATAAAATACCAGCTTTATATGTAGCGCCTCAACCACACAAATACTAGCAGCGCCACTCCCGCTATTTATACCATGGCTTTGACACTAGCACTGCTATTCCAGACATACATAGCGCCTCAGCAGCTGCAACTCTAGCAGTATTACTCTGGCCATCTATATGAACCTTAAAGAGTAAGACTTACTGACTTTTCTAATGCATGTTTTATATTGGTAATTCACGCTCAGTTTCGTGAGGTTGCTGGAGTTACTTTACGGGTTCTGAAGAAGAAACAGTATCTTAGAATGCTAAATTGCTTAAATACCTTATATTAAGAGTTTCAGCAAGATGCACTATAATAACATAAGAAAATTAAGATGAAACGACAGCTTTAAAAATTGATGTAAATTCTGTTTAGAAATCATGATGCCAAATGTCACAATCACCAGTGATGAAAGAATCAAATATTTATAAATATTGTCAATCCTCCAACATTTTGTGCATTGAATTAAACTTAAACATGTATTTCCATACATCTGCCACTAGTCACTACGCCCTCGGCGTGCCTAGACTTACACCCGCTCAGCGCCAGGATACCCCACTGGGTGATAGTGTGCTACAAATCTGAATGCAGATCATATTTATTTATTTACTGATTTTTTCCGAGATGTGATATTGAGGTTCACAAGGAAGAGTCCCCTTTCTTTGCACCTGAATAGGAAAAGGATCTGCCAACTTTCCATAACTTTATGATTTTAGGGAGAGGCAGAAGCCTGGCCAATGAGGAACAGAGGTGTATCTTCGGGGGGCAGGGAGGGGGAGGAAGGGTGGTGTGTTTGGGGTGTGACTAACACCACATAAATGCATTCTTGACTTGCTAGTTGGTTCTGGGGGTCCTGAGTCGCTATGTTTGTGTTGGTTTTTCTCATAGTATCTCATTTCACCAAGAGGTTTTAACTTCTTTATTTTTTGGATCAGGAACTTAAATATGTATAGTGACTAGTTTAACATGTAGTAAATATACACCCATAGAAGTAAAACTTGAATGGGTGCAAATGTATGGCCTGATTTACTGACATGTGACACAACACAGCACAGCAAGCAAAGTTACTGCACTGCATGATGGTGTCTTTTGATGAAAGGTTATGGTGGATCGTGAGATAAAGGAAATGGAGGTATGGTCAGGCCAATTCATCTGTAGCATGGTGGCAGGTGATGCTCTGTGTCAATTAGAATATGTGGTATGACATGCTGCATTTGGTGTGCACTAGCATTATGATGGAATGCTTCATGTTAGCAGTTTAGGTATGAGGACATTTGTATTGCCACATGACAAATACACTGCATCACTTTTTGAGCAAGTGGTGATATTTGAGTCTGCAGAAGTGTTACAAATTAGGTTAGAGTCACTGACAAACAATGATATACTCGATGATTTGAGGCTCAGGCTTTGGGAATTTTGCATTATGCTTGTCACACGAAGTTCCTGAAATTATGCCACATTGCTTAACTACATGCCACTTACGGTAAAGGTTGACCACTAGAGCTCTGGAATAATGCAAAGGACATGAACAGCTGTTGCTCATGCAACTTGTGGCTTTTATGCTATGTTAGCCACATAATGCATCCTCGTGTTGCACAATGATGTGAGGACACATGCTGCACTAAAGCATAACGCTAAATAATGGAATTGCATTTCATGCTTTCCATAATTTTTCCAAAACATTTGAGGAGTTCTAGAAAGCAGAGCAACGCAAAATTGTGGTTGTGTTTTTTACTTGAATTTCTATGCCCAGAGCTTAGGAACATGGTTTCCAAACCCCACCTGCTGGGATATTTGGAAGATTGCTTGCTTATAGACCCTGCAAAAAACAGTACTGATATGAGAATCTGCAAATGTCCTGGAGTCAGAAGTAGTAGTGACCATAGAACCAAATAAATAATACATTTTTCCTCGTGGTCATCTCTTGAAATCCACTCCACCCGGCCCACCGCCCCACCGCTCTTACCTGCTGCGGCCGCAGCTGCATAGAACATCTGCATAAAGGGGATTTGGTTTAGCAGATTCAGCTCTGAAGAGCTACAGCACACATGGTTTATGGAATAATTCCTTTTACCTTGTGAAACCTTTTAATTGGAACCACTATCAATGTTGAGTCAGGAACTAATTCAAACTGCCCATCGTTGAGCCAGTCTAGAGCTTTGGCCTTAATTAATTAAGCCTCATATGCACAGTAACAGGTTTCACCACTGTCATGCCAGCTGCCTCACCCAGGCATGATTGGTAGATTAGAATCAGAGGTGGTCCAGGCTGTGTGTTTTCGCAGTCTGCAAGCGTTAGGTATGGCATTGTCTAAAAAGATAATACAATGTGGTTTGACTGACAGGGCCCACAGGCAACTTTCACTTGGAATATATTTCCTCAAGTTTTATGTGTGACAATTTCGATCCAGAGCTGCAATAAAGTGCAAGCCTGATTCATTTTGAGCTTTGAGCTACACTTGCCCAGATTTTAATCCACTTAAACAAACATCTTCTATTTGTTCAGCCCACTGGGTTGTCACTTGACCTGAAAGCCCTGATACTCAAAAGCTTCAAGCTGCGTTAAAATGACTGCACCAACTGTACAAAATTTACAATGGTCATGCCACATTTTCTATGTCCATGTTTCTGAAATAACTTTGAATCCACACACATACCGCTTCTTTTTGCATTTTTTGTTTTATTATTTTTTAAATCTCCGTTTTACTTCCGGGGGCGTGGCTTGGCGCCTGAGGAACATGGCAGCGTCTGAGTAAGGCTCCCCGGACCGGCGTGGTGGTTTCGTGCTTTTCGCCTAACAAACGCGCTCCATCTCAAAGTAAATTCTTCTCCGTGACGCCGCGATATTGCGGCCGCCATTTTGAATTACGGACCGAGCTGCAAAAGCTTTCCTCACTCGCGGCAGTAACGGTTCTTTTATACATGCGTCTCAGCTTTTCTTAGGAACAATGACTTTGTTACTCCTTCCTAGAAATACTTAAGAGCGGCTTAACAACCCAGTTTCTCCTCATCATACGGCAATCTTTAAGGTGATGTGGTTGCGGCCGCCATTTTGTGGAACACATTTCATCGGGAGTCGGTAAGTCTCCGCTTACTTTTACATAGTTTGCCTGAATTTTCTGCATACCTCCGGTGCACAAAACTCCGACCAAGACTCTCTTTTCACTATTTCCTCTTCATATTTTCTCACAACGTTATTCTTGTGTTCTACCATTACAAAATGAGGAAACGCCAACAGCCATTTTACTTTATCAACCCCCATCTCACTGCATTGGTCTTTACGGTCAGGAGGCTTCAACTAAATCACAGATGAAGCTTTTTAGGTGATTGTTGATGCAGAACCTACCTATTGTGCACAGTTCCGTCCGTGTTTTCTTCTCACGACCCACATTCCATTCTGGATAAGTTTGCTCTTCAGCCTACTGCCTGTTACTTTCTTCCTAGGATCCTCTTCTACACCCAGCTTCAAGGTTCATGGGCAGATTGAGGGGGGCTCTTTCGATTTCTTCTAAGCCAAAGCATATCTTTATCAAAAATTCAAAACTTTTCACTGAACTTTCCAAACTGGAAAATTCAGGGTTATCCTCGCCCGAGGGCTATAACACAGCAATGGATCCTGCTCCAGCATCACCAGGGAAATCCAACGTGAAGCGTCTGAAAAAGGACCCTCCTTGCCGCCTAAACCAGTTTCGCCTGTTTCAGTGGAGTTGTTGTTACAAGAAATAAGGGTCCTTCGACCCCTTGTTGAGGACTCCAACACCAAACTACAACTCCTTACAGATAGCTGGTCTCAACTTGATGCAAGACTCACAGTAGTAGAGCAAATCGTCTCCTCAATCGGGGATACCACTAAGAACGTTACTCATCTTCAATCTCAAGTTTCAGTACTTTAAAGGCAGGTTGAAGACCTTGAAAACCGCAACAGGAGAAATAATTTACTTATTTATGGACTGATGGAAGGGGCCGAAGGTATGGACTCCCTCACTTTCTTTAAGTCCTTCCTTCCCAAACTACTCCATATGCCAGAGGACACTGTGCTTAACATTCAACATGCACATTGGTTGGGTCGCCCTCCCTCAAATGCTTCACCTTCACAACGACCAAGAGGAGTCATCCTATACTTCCTAGAATATACTGATCTGTTAAAAATGTTCTCAGCGGTCAAAGCTATTCAACGAATTACCTCGTCTGGTTCGACATTTTTTTCCGCAAAGGATTACGCAAAAGCCACTGCAGCCAGACGTAAGACTTTCCTCAGTATGAGACCTGATCTTCGCTCGATGGAAGTCCGATATGGTCTATTCCACCTTTGTCTTTTTAAAGTTACGTATAAGAATAGAACAACAACATATGAAGATCCAATACGACTACAAAGTTTCATAAACTCGTTCAAGACAGATCATATGGACTCTTCCGGACCTTCTTCTTCGCATATTACTTGACTTTTTTTAACCTCTTCTATAAGTTTTCTCTCTTTTCCTCATTTCAGGTTCCATTACATTTTTCTTACACATGTGTTGGTCTTAGAACTTAAATAGGTTTACAGTTTATCGATGTTTTCATATATAATTGATTGATTCCTCAAATGCTAATGATTTCCTATTTATTGTTAACTTCATGAATTACTTTCAAAATTGTCATTCTTCGCTTCCACAGTTATTTCAACTTTGTGGTGTGTTCCTCCCTTCCCGCATCCTTGTTCCTTTTTTGTAGGTATGTTATTTGTCTCTTTTCTTCTTTGTTTCTTTTTGCATTCCCTTCCTTCTCTTCTTTCAGGTGTCTGCACTGTTTACGTCTTTTCCTTTTTACTCATTTTCATAAATACCTTTGTCATTACTCTTCTAATTTCTCCTATCTTTCTTCTCTCACAATTTGTCTAATATGTTAACTTACCCAAATATCTTCTCTTATCAACTTCATTGGTTGTTTCTATTGTCCTTTTTTTTTTCTCTTTCTTTACCTTATAGATAAAATGATCATTTATCTGGTACTACTTTTTTTCTATATTCTCTATTGTTTTTTCATTGAATTGGATTATTGTTCAATCTTGTTATTCTTTCCTTCCTTTGACACTTTATGGCATTAAAACTAGTTTGCTAGAACGCTAGGGGATTAAATTATCCTATCAAAAGACAGAAAGTTTTAACCCACCTGGCTAAATTAGATTTATTTATTTTATTTTTATTTTAGCGATTTCTAAAGCGCCTGGTGACCCAAGGGCATCCCCGCGCTATGTAACTTGAAATCCTAGTGAGGGGGAGAGAGGGGGGAAGGCGACCGAAGGGTGTTATTTAGGAAACAGATGGGTCTTTAGTTTTTTGCGAAAAGCAAGGTAGTTGGATTCTAGTCTGAGGGCGCGAGGGAGTGCGTTCCAGCCCTTAGCCGCTTGAACAGAGAATTGTCGACCTCCTGTGCGGGTTCTTTTGAATCTGGGGGTGCTGACTAAATTCTCATTTTGAGATCGTAGGGATCTGGTTGCTGTGTAAGGTGTGATCATTTTACTAAGGATCGCTGGACCAGATCCGTTGTAAAGCTTGTGTGTAGTACACATTGCTTTAAAGTGCACCCTTTGGCGCACGGGGAGCCAGTGCAGGGCTTTGAGGGCTGGCTTGGCGGACATTCTGGAGGGAGTGTTAGTAATCATGCGTGCTGCCGCGTTCTGTGTCCGCTGGAGTTTCGTGATAGTAGACTCGGGGGCTCCCAAGTAGACCAGGTTGCTGTAGTCCAGGCGGGACAGCACTAGTCCCTGGATAAGGAGCTTCCTGGACATAGGTGGGAGTAAGGGCAGGATTTTACGGGTCGTGCGCGTAAGCCCGAAGCATGTGCCCGAGGTTTTGGTTGCTTGGGTTTTCATCGTGAGCTGTGGCTCAAGCCACACCCCGAGTGTCTTGATTTCGCGTTTTGGGGGGGGAATTTCTCCGAACACATCGGGCCATAGTGTAGGAGGAATAGTTGTCCATTGCTTGCCAAGTAGCATTACTTCTGTCTTTGTCCCATTCAATTTTAGTGATGAGTCATTCATCCAGTTGTGGATACCTATGAGGCAGTTAGTCAAATTTTCAGGATGGTCGATCAACTGGGACAAGGAGACGACTAGTTGGGTGTCGTCAGCGTAACTCACCATTTTTATATTAAATGGTGTTACCACATCCTCGAGGGGGGCCATATAGACATTAAAAACGTCGGGCTCAGGGAAGAGCCCTGGGGGACGCCGCTGGTGAGTGGGAGGGTGGATGAGTGATGGTTATCGTCCCACACTTGAAAAGTGCGTCCTGTAAGAAAGGATTCGATCCATTTGATTGCTGTCCCGGTAAGTCCTGCATTCGCCAGTCTATGTAGAAGGACACGGTGGTTGACCGTGTCAAAGGCTGCACTTATATCCAGGAGGATCACTGCCACTGATCCTCCTGAATCCAGTAAGCCCCTTGCCTCTTCAATGACTGCGAGGAGTGCGGTGTCCGTTCCATGGCCCGGGCGAAATCCGGTTTGGGATTGTCGGAGCAGGTTATTAGTTTCAAGGAACTGGGATAGTTGGAAGTTTACCAGTTTCTCAGTGACTTTGCTAATGCCAGGGAGTAGGGATATTGGTCTGTAGTTGGACAGGTCCGATGGATCTAGCTGAGGTTTTTTTAAGAGTGCTTTGACCACAGCACTCTTCCAGCTGTCGGGAACAGTTCCGTGGGCGAACGAGCAATTGATGAGATCCGTGATGGTAGGTACAATTACTGAGGCTACGGTCTTGAGGAACCTGATAGGGGCTGGGTCCAAGGGTGATCCACTTTTCATTTTTGTTAGAGTTCGCTCAACCTCTAGGGGGATGACAGGTCGGAATGTCTGTAGCGTGGGGCGACAGATGCTTTCAGTCTGTTCGAGGGGAGTACGGCTTTCCGTGAGGCTGGGGGAGCTGGGGAGTGGGAGGGAGGCCAGGATGCGGGTGATTTTATCGTTGAAGAAGTTCGCTAGCTCATTACTTCTGTCAACTTTGGGGGTGTTGGAGGGGGAGGTGGTGGGGACCTTGATCAGCTCTTTGACGATTAAAAAGGATTCTCGGGCTGAATTAGATGCTTCTTGTATTCGCGTATCATAGTATGAAGCTTTAGCTGATTTAATGGCCTCTTTATAGAGTTTGACCGTATACTGGTAGGCTTCTTTGTTGGTATGTTGCCAATTTTTTCTCCAGAGTCGTTCGGCTTTTTTGCAGTTTTTACGAAGTATTCTTAGATCTGCGGAATACCATGGTGCTGAGCCATGTTTGCCGTTTTTGTCTTCCCTGTTTCTGAGTGGGAGTACTAGGTCTAGGGAGGCGGTAATCCAGTCCCTGAATCTTCTGTCTGCCGTAGTTGGATCTCCAGCGTGAGCAGGGATGTTTTTTTCAAGGGTCTTAGCCCATTCATCCGTGGGGAGTCTGGACCAGGTCCTGTCCTTACTGAAGGTGGGGGGTATTCGGTTTTTCCTGAAGGTTCCAGGTAATTGGAAGGGGACAAGAAAATGGTCTGTCCAAGGGAGGGGAAGGGCCTCCTTCGCTAGCATCAAGGGCGAGCTGGTAAACACAGGGTCTAATAGGTGGCCCTTGGTGTGGGTGACTCCGGAGTTTAATAGGCGGATGTCAAAAGCCGCTAGGTCTTGAATCAGATCATTGGCTACCGAGTCGGACGGATCTTCTAGGTGGATGTTCAGGTCCCCAACTATCATATAGTTTGATAGGGAGTGGGCCTGAGTTGTGACTAGGTCTAGAAGAGAGCAGGTGAAGGGGCCTGGGAGGCCAGGGGGGCGGTAAACAAGGAGTCCTGTTAGAGAAATGGTTGGGTTGAGTGTAACGGTAAAATGCAGACTTTCTGCGTCGGTAATCTGTGCGTCGTGGGTTTTGCAGTGGAGGTGTTCTCGATGGATGATAGCTACACCGCCTCCTCTACCTAGAGGGCGGGGTAGGGATTGGATACAGTAGCCCTGTGGTGTTGCTAGTACCATGTCTGATTGCGAGTGAGGGCCGAGCCACGTTTCCGTGAGGAAGAGCATATCAATTTCATGATCTTCTATGATGTCGGTAATCTGTATCGCATGTTTTGGAAGTGACCGACAGTTTAGAGAGGCAAGGTTAAGGATGGCGGGTTTGATAGGTTTAGTGGGGAGCGTGAGCTGGACTGGCTTGCATAAGGAGCAGCAAGTGAAAGGTCCCTTGAGATCATGGGTGTAATCACAGGAGGGTGGGGGGGGTCTGAGGCTTAGTAGTTCTCTGCGAGAGTACCTTATGTTAGGGTAAGATGAATCGGGCAGGAGTTCTGGCCCTAGGCCCGGTCGTGCGCGGACGGGCGCAGACGGGCTTGGCTTTGGCGCGGCTTCGGCGCGCAAACGGCGCTCCCGCTGCGCTCGTCCGCTGCGCTGGTATGGCCGGCCCATATGTAGTCTGTGTGGGTGGGTGTGGCCTCGCAGTGGGCGTGGCTACCGCCTTGGGCGTTCCCTGAGTCAGCGCTGATCGCTGTGTCAGGTGTGGTCGGGGAGGGCTGTGAGAGCGCGTTTCGGGTCGGCGCTTCCAAGCAGGTGAGCTCTAAGATATATATTTTTTTAAAATAAACACAAGTGAACAGTGCAGTTTTAAAAAATCAGTGGGAACACAGTCCTCCGGCTTCCGCCTCAGAGGATACACAAGTCAGAACTCCAGTCCGCTTGTGATTCGCGTATTTTATAGTCTCTGTGGGTGGGCGTGGCCTCGCAGTGGGCGTGGCTACCGCCTTGGGCGTTCCCTGAGTCAGCGCTGATCGCTGTGTCAGGTGTGGTCGGGGAGGGCTGTGAGAGCGCGTTTCGGTGATGCTGATCTAGTGTTTCTTCAAGAAACTCATCTCACAGATGTTGAATCATTAAAACTAAAAAAGGGTTGGGGGGGGAAGTATTCTTTTCTCAAGGTGATGGTAAACACAATGGAGTTATGATACTTTGTCGTAAATCGCTTCCTGTTAAATTCATATCACAAGATTCTGATGCAAAAGGCCTTTGGCTGAATGTTAAATTGTTATTGAGGGGTGCTCCGGTCTCTTTCCTTAACGTTTATGCTCCCACCCACTGGTGGTGACTCTTCTTTTTGGCCTTCATTAGCTAAGCAAATTACTCTTTGCATTGAAGATAACTTTATACTAGCTGGTGACTGTAATAAGATTTTTGACCCATTTATAGATCGAAATTCCAAAGTTTCTTTTATCCCTACTAAACCCCACAAGTCTTTTGTTCACAATATCACCCAACATAAACTCCTAGATGCATGGAGATTATGTAATCCCACTACCAGGCAATATACTTTTTATTCTCCCGTTCACCATACCCAATCACAAATTGATTACTTTTTTGTATCCCATAATATATCACAAGCCCTTATAAATGCAGAAATTGGTCCTATTCTATTATCGTATCATGCCCCTATTTCAATTGGCCTTGATATATTACCTAAGGTAAATGTTCCTAGAAGATGGCGTTTCAATAATACTCTTCTTTTGGATCCAGCATTTAACTCTTCCTTCACCACCTTTTTTAATGAATATTGTTTGTTAAACCAAAATCACTCTCTATCCTTATCGACTATCTGGGACACCTTTAAGGCCTCAGCAAGAGACTTCATTATAGGTTATGTTGCAAAAAAACGTAAAATTGCGCGTAAGCATATCAATACTCTCTTTCAAGACATAAGGAGACTGGAGCACTCCTACTATTCCTCTAGCTTGAAAGATTGTCTATCAGCTCTTATAGAAGCTAAACTTCAATTTAATAAGGAGTCAACAGACAATGCCTCATTGTACCTATTAAAATCTAGTGCGAAATTCTATGGAGGTAAAAATAAAGCAGGGAACATTTTGGCTAATTATTTGAAAATTAGGCATAACAAACTAAACATTGAGTCTATCTACGATGAGCATTCTGTTTTAAAATTTAAAGACGCAGAAATATTGAATTAATTTTCTCATTTTTACAAGTCATTATATACTCCGGCAACGTGCACCACAGATCATTTGTTGTCACAATTTTTTTCCAACATTCAAAAACCCCAACACACCCTTCCTGATTTATCCTCCTTAGAATTGGATCTAACACAACAGGAACTCCTGGATGCTCTTCAACACCTCAAAAAAGATAAAGCACCAGGACCAGACGGTTTCACCGTTGAATTCTTTCTTCATTTTTCCAAATTATTGCTGCCCAAACTACACTCCCTGTTATACTCTTTTTGTTCCATGAATGTTCCGTTGGCTCTTTTTCAGAGGCGCACATTTGTCTCATTCCTAAGGAGGGTAACGATTTAAAGTACTGTAAAAACTACAGACCCATCTCCCTTGTTAACATCGATTATATATTTTTTTCCAAAGCACTAGCTCTTTGTTTAGATTCCTATTTACCAAATTTATTAGGCAAAGAGCAATCCAGCTTTGTCAAAGGACGACTTATAACAGATAACACACAACTCTTTTTCGACATTTTATCCAAATCTTCTCATCTACAACATCACCATGCAGCAATAGCATTAGACACGGAAAAAGTGTTTGATAGAGTTGAATGGCCTTACCTATTTTTTACCCTTAGATGGTTTGGTTTTGACCCTAAATTTATCTCCCTAATCTCTCTCCTCTACTCCAATCCTCGCACTGCTGTTTGCGCTTATGGCCTAATCTCTCCACTTTTTGATTTAGGCAGAGGAGTACGTCAAGGCTGCCCCATATCCCCTTTTCTTTTCAACTTGGCTCTAGAACCTTTTCTTTCTAAAATACGTCAGAATCCACATAAACATGGCTTTGAAACACCAACTTCTCACATTAAACTTGCAGCTTATACTGATGATATCTTGCCTTTTATGTCACAACCGAATGATTTGATTCCTGCTTTTCTAGCAGAGGTGCAATGCTTTCCCTCCATTTCTGGTTACAAATTAAATAGTGACAAGTGCAAGAATTTGCACCTAACCAAGTACAATTTCAAAGCAGACTATACCCCTTCTAACTTCACGTGGAGCCCTAACCATATTAAATATTTAGGGTTACACTTTACTCCTTTAATTCCTGACACATTAGCTTTATGCATGAATAAATGTATTCAAAAGATTTCAGAGTTAACTACTAAATGGCATCCTCTTTACTTATCTTGGTGGGGTTGCCTAGACACTATAACGATGATGCTCTCTCCCATAGTATTATACACTATCACCAACATCCCAGTCCCTATTTCTGCTAAATTATTTTAAAAAGTTAATTCCATCCTCTCCTCCTTTTTGTGGAGTAATAAGAGATCTCGTATATCTATATCAAAATTAACTTGCCCTAAAGCAGAAGGCGAAGTTAATTTTCCTAATTTTTGTGCCTATCAAAAAGCATTCCTTTTACGTCAAGCTTCCTATTGGCTGCTTGACTCCACAGAAGATTGTCCTTTATTGACCTCAGTTGAACGCTTTTTTCTATCTCCTTTCAAGAGTATCTTTCTTTCTCTCTTAAATCACAATCCCTATCCACTCCTATAACCAAACTCGTTTCTAAACTCCTTGAGTAAAATCCTCCTTTAATTCATGGGACTCTTGATTCCTTCCTCAACTCAACAATTTGGCATAATAAAACCCTGTTAATACATAATAAACCTTTCTGCTGGAAGACCTGGAGGCAAAAGGGTTTAATTTGGGTTCATCAATTATTTTCACAATCAGAATTTATACCCTTTCCTATACTTAATCAATTATTTTGCCTGCCTGCCTCTTTTAACTCTAAATACAACCTCCTTAAAAGGGCTGTGTTAGATACCTACGCTCAATTTACCACTACACCTTTTAATGTTTATACTCCCAATTCATCTAAACACCTACACACCCTGTTGTGCACTTTGCCCAAGGCATCCACTATTTATAATTATTTACGATGTACTGACACTATTAGACAAAAATCTAAAATAAAAACTGCATGGGAACATGATTTTAAAACATCTTGGCCATTGTCTTTCTGGAGCAACATTTGGACTAAGATACGTAAATTTTCCAGAGCAGCTAATACAACGCAAACATTGTTTTATATATATATAATAGACTTTAACTATCCCCGAATACCTTAAGTAAACGGTTTTCTACTGTACTAGATACTTGTTGGACATGCTCATCCCAAAATGCTGATTTGTTTCATATGTTATTTTCTTGCTCATTTGTGCACAGTTTTTGGAAACGTGTTTGGTCTCTGATTAATTCAATTTTTGGTACTAACTTTTCTTTTTCCTTTACTCATGTATTCTTGGGAAGTCTTTCACCTATTTGGAACAATTTTACATCCAATGTCAAAATTATTGATTTGTTATTAGCGGTTGCAGTTCACCAAATTACCAAGAATTGGAAAGATTTCACTAAAATCTCTTATAAGGCTTGGTGGTATGCTTTATGCCATAATCATAGGTTAGATACCTCCTTTGTCTATCCTATACATATGGCTACGAAACGTTTAAATTATGGTCACCTGTTACACTGTACATTGATGCAAGTGCCAAAACATTTTCCCTGTTGCAACCCTCTCAACAAGAAGTGCTTGAACCACCATGAACCCCCAAATGTTACTCCGTTTTTTACTTCAATATTAACTATATTTCCTTTTTACCACTTAGTCTTCACTTTTTCCATTCATTAATCCAAATTTGTAATGTAATGACCTGTGATTAATCTTATATATTGTATATTGACACCTTTATTTTTTTAATAAAACTTTTTCTGAACTTAAAAAAAATCTCCTTTTAACTTCCTACTTTTGTGAATCTTCAGTTTTTATTATTCTTTATTTATATAGTCACACATGATATTTCACACCTAATTTCTGGTGGCTGGCCAACTGCTCTGGCTTATTAACAAAAGTAAAGACAGATACTTAGGGAAAATTGTTAGCCTTTAGTAACTGGACAAAATACCTTATTTAGAGTTTCGGGGCCGTTGCCCTGCACCAAAAAATGATGGATATACCTTCCCCCATCATATAAGTGCAATAGGCTATAATTCACTTGTAATAAAGCAGATGGGAAAGCCGTCATTTATAATGTCCTTAGTCCAAAGACGAGTTTGTCTTTGGACACTGAACATTTGAACATTTGTTCAAGTCTTGTAAGACAGAAGAAAAAATATATATCCCCTAAAACACAGAATGTACATTTCGTGAGTCATGTGGGTGCTCTGCAAACTATTTCATGAGTTTGGAATATAATTATGAACAAGTTCTGACAATAAATTGCTCAGGCTCATAAATTGAAGTAATCACTTTTGACAGTATCTTAATAATACCCTTCTGATTCTTGAATTTGTAATGTTTTGTTGGGCTTTCAATTATTTTAATGTGTGGTGTTTATTATTTGCTCCACTGTTCAAGCTTCTATGTAATTATACTAAGAATAAAAAGTGAAAGCTCCATAAGCAACGCAGAGTCTTTGTTGTTGCGCTTATTTTTTTAATTATTATTATTAATAATAAAGAATGAGTAATCTTCAGTTTCTGGCTCTAACGTTTGTAAATACCTCTAAAACTGAGAAAACTAGGAAGATGGAGGATTCCAGAAAACCGAATGATATTTGGCTTTTCTTTAAATATTCTATCTTTCATTTCGGACCCAGATAACTTTGACGGCCTGCCCAGCATATGAGAAAGGTTGTGTTGTTCCTCACTTACAGGAATATGGAACTTCCAATGTTCATTGCTGCTTAGTTAGTGCTCCTCTGGGTGGGGAAATAACTATTAGTGAATGTGGGGAATTTGACTCTTCTTTGTGGTCTCCTCTGACTTTTTGCCATTAAGAACCCTATTTTTTGCTGGTATTATGATTCTGCACCAGAAGGTAAGTCCTCTATCACTGAAACAAAACTTTCAAATTGCCATTCATCCAACTTTCCAGGAATGCTGTGGTGAAGTTGCGCAGAAACTGAACAGGTGGCATGGAAGATAAGAGTTATTTGTCGGCTGCAGTTTGTATTTACATTTCCCACAAATATTACCTTAGGGCATAGCTGCAGAGAGCATTGCAGTGTCACGTGACACCTGGCAGTGCTTGGCCTTAAATGAAAACCTACTTTTATATATGAAATAAGTCACTCCTAAACCATGCCTGGTTAGCATACAGTGGTGGGTGTTTTATATATAAAAGAAGAACATACTACCGAGTAGGTAAAATTATATTGCACATAATATTAAAATTCTAGCTCACTGGTGAAAGTAGTTTTTTGATAGGTTCAGGGGAAAGTAGCTTTACAAAGTGAACCTTGTCTTCCTTTAGAACAAACTGGTTTAGAACCAGTTTCCCCGATAGCCTTGCTATATAGACTAAATTCACATCCTAGACTGGCTGTTGTTGACGCTATTCCTGGAGGACCATGGACTTACCTCTGGGAGTAGGAAAGGTGGAAGCTTGCAGAGGGGTTATCAGAGACCATGAAGCAGGGATTATTACCTATCTGACACAGATGTCAATGCAAAGGGCAGTTTCAAAACTCTTTCTTTGACGTGAGGAGGCCAAATGAGAATCTGAGAAACTGAAACGATCTATACATGGAGCCACCCTAGACCTTCTGCCTGTGCTCACAGGAGGGGGAAATCCAACTCTAGCACTGGTGAAGAGTAGGAACCCTCATCTCCATATAACGGTGCCTAGAAGGTAGGACTGAGGACTGAATGCTTAAATGTTCTCTTCTAAGCTGCCTGAAGAAAAGGCGACTCCTAGTAGCCACTATGCCATCCAGCAAAGAATACCATATGTGAAAGGTGCCCGGTGAGGGAGAGTCCCAAATTGGAGTAAAAAATGCACAAGGAGGAGAAAAGCTCTTTGGTAATCTTATTACTGTTGATTGACGATTAAGATTAGAAATGATGTGAATGACAAGCACTAAACTCCTACTGAAGGAACAGGAAGGAGAAAATAGACTGGCTGTTCCACTGAAAGAATCTAATAGAAGTTCCAGCTGCAAGGTTCTGGGATGAAAATGGAAGCAAGGGGATGAAGAACACAATGAAAAATATGGAAGCATATGAGCTGGGATGAATACTTCACCTACAACTTGCCTCCTTATTTATGGTCCAAGCAAAACTGAAACCACAGGAAAAAGACCTTTTTTTAATCTCGGATTGGGATCCTGAGTCAACTTGTTATAGACTGATAACCTTCTTAGAAAGTACCTGTCATAGGGTGATCAAGTCCCTATTCCGAAATAATTTCATTTAGCTTAGAAGAGGATAAGAAACTTAAGTTTGATATGTTTCTGCTACAAGTGCGTTCCGCGTACCTGCTGCTGTCATTTGAATGAGGAACTCCAAACAGCTCACGGTACATCACTCCAGGCAGAGAGGACTGTGTAGTTTTGGCAGTGTGAGGGCTCAGCCATGCACTAGTTTCAGATTCTCAGACCACGTGACCTGATAATGTGATCAATGCATTGGGCATCTTTATGCTATCAACTCTCTTCGCAGAAGGGTTCCTGCAGCTGGAGGCTGGCAAGTTGCAGTCTGGATGTAGGACTCTGGAAAACAGTGCCATAAACTGAGAAAGGAACTGCTGTAAAAGCAGCTTGGGTTTTTGTGAGAAACCTACCATGATTGGTTGTAGGACATTCAGCAGGCCCTGGCTAGTGCACAGAATAGGACTGCCACCTAACCACCATGGGGTTAATAGGATGGGCTGAGATCAGGATACAACAGAATTCAAATGAAACTCATTATGTTCATAGCATCATTGCGTTTGAAACTGCTAGATAACTATTCATTGCACTGAAAAAGCTCATGGTGCATTATGCTGAGTTAAACATGTGCGATGAAATAGAAAACCGGAATATTTCATATGGATTTCTGCTGTTAAATATACTTGACTAAAAACTGCAGATTGACGTGTGAGAAGTCCAAATGTCTGTATTTTATTACAGTATCTTCTCACCACAAACTCCTTTTCCAACTGCTGGTGGGATGTAAAAATAAGACCATTGACTTGAAGAAGGCCCAGATGACCACTGTGAACTGGAACTTCAAGAAATGCTGAATTTGGGGAGCGATCTGTTCTTTGAAGCTTGCCTTGATGACCTGAGGGTTGTAGGAGTGACCAGGAGGAAGCTTTTCGCCAGAAGGAACTTTTTAGGACTTAGTCATTTTCTCCATCTCTGTAACAAGGACAAGGTGCAGAGATTTATCCACATAGAAAGAAGATTGTCTAACCTATTCAGAGATTACCACATGCCTGACGGTGATTTCTATGCTGTGAGGGAAGCTATGAATGAATGAATGATTGAATGAATGAATGAATGAATGAATGAATGAATGAATGAATGAATGAATGAATGAATGAAGGAAGGAAGGAAGGAAATAGAATTTCTAAAGCGGGACAATCACCTGGGGGTATTTAGGCGTTGAGCGGAACGGACAGCACAAGGGCTTGGGAAAATGCCACGAATATTTATGAAAGAGCCAAGTCTTCAGGTTCTTCCTGAATTCCTCCCACTGCAGCAGCTCCTCTCACAGCGCTTCATATTTGCCAAGCAGGCACTAGCTTAAAAGCATAATCATTGCACACTTTTTTGTTGAGAAAAAACAAACTCCCAAAACAGTTGTGCTTTCTAAAAACGTTTCCTACCTGCTGCATGTTGGAGTCATTTGATATTTTCCCTGTTCTTGTCATGCACAGCATGGCTGCTATGGACATTGGAAATCCGTGATGCTTTCGGCAAGGTTGGGTGCCCACCAGTATGACCCAATGATCCTGTGGCGGATGGACCATCGGTCAGTGGCTAGAGTCAGCAGAATATCTACCAATAGCCCAGTGATCCCTCCATCTGTACATGCGGTGTGGGCCTATGTGTTTGGTGGGGCCCCTCAATCCTGCTTCAACCTGGTCTGAGCTTTGGTGCCAAAACACAAGGCCCCAACATGAGCTCATCCTAAAATTATCTCACGAGGAAACAGCATTTTTATTCAAGTCTGCAGTACCATTCACAAGAAAAGGTACCAAGTTTACAGGAAAAAATCATGCTGGGATTTAAACACCTGAAAAGCAGTAGCCTTTGAATTGTAGGTAGGTAAGGTCACTCAGGACCTGGAACAACTCCCCTTATCTATCAGGAGCGCCCTAATGCTGCTCCAGTGTAGGAAAGAGTCTAAAGAACTCTACATCAAAATACATTAATAATCCAAAAACACTAACCTCTTTCATCACAAATTGATTTTATGCTTCTCTTTGACCGTGTGCAGCTCTCTGCTGCCTTTTGGCTCCGTTCACATACTTAAATATGGCCCCATGTGACACTTCTTGTCCAAGTAACAATCTGTCTGATCCCAGCATTTGCAACAACATCCCAGAGAACACTCAATATACTGCATCCAGTGCTTAATTTGTAAGGGAATGAGGGGCGGTGCCCTATGCTCTTGTCACAGCTGGCACTTCTTAAATGTCAGTGCACCAAATACCAACTCTGCACAGTCTTGAATCCACCTCACGAGTCTTTAATCGACTACCAGACACTCCCTGCTCACTGGAAATGTCTTATGAGGACAAATAAACGCTGGTCCCCAAAAATGAGTGCCGGAGGCCTCCACTGGAAAGCCGTGGCTCAAATGAAGCAGTGACTGCATCTAGCCTGTTCAGCCTAAGAGTTTGACACTGCATAATTGTCCAACTCTGCAATAGCATCTGCACTCTTAAACCGTGAGCTAAACCCTTAAGACAAAGTGACACAAAACTAAGGAGCATATCTATCAAATAGTCATGCAACGCAGAAAGCCATCTTGCTGCGCTGCGTGAAATAGAGAGGGCAGGAATGGGCCATATTTGACATTCCTGCTCTCTGCCTGCACTGGCGCTCAAACTGCTACCTTGCGCCAACACAGACACCCTTGCACCATGGTCCAAGGGTACCTGCATTGTAGGGATGGTTGTTTTTGTGCAGGAAGGAACACCTTCCGGCATAAAAACAATTCTCCTAATTTTATCTCTTTCTACATACGCTGCAGAATATAGCACACACAGAAAATGGAAAAAGCTAAGGAAAATAAGCATATTTCTCCTTGTTACGCTATGCCTCGCCAGGAGAGGCGTAACGTTTGGACACATTCCCAGATGTACTGCTTATGGTAAATCTGGGAATGCACCAAAATACATGGGTGGATGTGTGGGAACACCCGCTCTTCACCCATAGAACGCCTCCCTGTGACAGAGTAACAGAAGGCAGTGACTTGTGCTGCCTTGCATTACTCCACATTTACCAAGCCACGCAGGGCCACGCAAGGTGGCCTTGCGTGGCTTCGGCAAATATCATGATAGGGTTTGCATCACCCAAGTGCCCACTTGCGTGGCACAAGGGCCAAAGTGCCCACTTGCGTGGCACAAGGGCGACGCAAAACCTTGATAAATATGCCCCTAAATGTGTTCTTTTAACAGTGGATCTGGACACACTGATCCTAAACCAGAAATATGCTTAGATGAGAAGCACATGAATGTATCACTTGCCTGAAACATACTCGTCATTGCCCCTCCCGCCTCAAAAGACGGGTGGAGGTATGTGATTAATTCGTCAGATTGTCCTTTTTCAGATGAGAATTATGCCAAACGTCACATTTTATATTAACAACATTATAATTTTCAGAAAACCTACCTTAGGTGCCATTTTTAGAATTCATATGTTTTGTGTTTTTATAAAGCTTCTGTGCGCACAGACTCCAGGCAGGGAGGTGCACGAGTGGTGATTAAATGTACATCTTCTCACGAGTATGTCACAGCTACAGAACATCATGAGTACTGACATGATAATAAGTTCTACATTTCTGACAGTTGCCATGGGAGTAGTACGGGGTGGATAGAAAATGGAATAAAGATAATTAAGGCAAGCTGAGAACATGAAATTGTCCCTTTCATCTTGACACATGAAATCTAAATGTGCAATCGGTCTTCTCCAATTTTTTTTTGCATTGTCACAAAATAGGACAAATGATTTTTACGAAAACATAATTCAGGTTTAAATTGTACTCGAATCAATTAAGTAGCAAGAGTGGAAGTTTTTGAATTAATCTTTCACTTAATCAGTATAAGAATTATTATTTTTTTTTTTTCGTGGTTCCCCCATTTTTGATTATTTTTTATGGCATTTTATATTCTGGGCCTCATTTACAAGAAAAGGACACAGTGCGGCGCCGCAAGCCACTTAGCTGCACTGTGCTGTGGCATTTTCAAAGCACAGGGATGCGTTGTATTAACAACAATACAATGCATCCCTCTGCTTTCCCCGGCACTGGCGTACAATTGGCTGCCATGCGCCAAAGCAGGCAACCTTGCAAGGGTGCCCGCACTGCAGGGATAATTGATTTTGTGCACAAACACAATCATTAATGACATTAATGACATTTTTCTCTTTCTATGCATGTTGGAGAATTCATAACGCACAGAAGAGAAAAAAACAAGGAGAATTATAAGTATTTCTCCTCATAGCGCCATTGCCATGCCTCCCCTGGGGAGGCGTAAGATTCTGACGCATTCCCAGTTTTGCAAAATGTTGTAAATCTGGGACTGCGTCACATTTCCTGGATGTTGCGTGGGAACACCCAGAGCAACACCCCTGCAATGCCACTTTCAAACAGCGTAATGCGTAAAAGGGGCCCATATTTACAAGGCCATAAAAAGTCATGCAGGTAACTTTACGTGGCCTTATAAAAATTGGCAAGCCCATCGAGCCACTGGTGCGTCAGAAAAAGAGATTCACCAGTGACTCAATGACACTTATGAACTAGCCCCACAGTTTTCCAGAGTGTGTGTGTGTATGTGTGTGTGTGTGTGTGTGTGTGCGCGCACTTTGACTCCTGAATCATATTACAAGCTCGGCTACACTCAATTGACTAACTTAACTTTTAAGTAAGGCCCAAATAGTATGGACAGGAGACTTGTGAGTGGCATGAAAGCGTAATAGTGTTTGTGGGCTCCAGCGTCCATTTACACCACCAGACTAGGGGCTGTAAAAACTTGGCTTCAGGAATATCATTGCAGCCTGACTGCTTGTTGTCTAAAATTCTGCTGCCAAGGAAGTATAAAGCGATTTTTCAAGGGTATTCACTACTTCCGAGTTCACAGGTACATCACCAGAGAAAGGAAAGGATCTGGGTCACTGAAACCATTCCCCGCTACCATTCTCTGCACATTAGCTAGCCTACTAGTTGCTGCTGAAGTGGAAAGGGAAGGTAAAGGGATGAGAATGTCTTTCTTTTGCGGCATCACGAGGACATGCAGAGGGACATAAAGGTCAGAATGGGAACCCTTTCCTGCATGATGGGAACACCAGTGGGTGAAGGGCAGAACTTTCCACTTACCCTTTATGGCTCCACAACTGTATTAGATGGAAAGGACCTGCCTAAAGTGGCTCGGTCATCCTTAGTGTCCCCCACACTACAGTGGGAGTTAAGAAAATACCATGTGTCTCCTGCAGTATTAGAGTCAGGAGCCCAAGCACTATCCGAAAGTAAGAGGGGGCTTGGATGGTGTAATAAGGAGGTTAGGAAACAGTGAAAGAGCATCAAATGTGCATACAGGGGTGTATTCAGTTTTATGAGTCTAGACTGGCATAGTAGGCTAAAGTAGTGCTTATGGGGAATCATTGGGCATTGATGGCCATTTTTGTGCATTTGACTGTGAGTTTGAAACTGTCCCTTGACTCTCTCTGTCACATTATATTTTGCAGTGCACATTGCAGTGAGGTCTAATCTCCTTCCTGACTTTAAGTCACTTGATTTCTGATGGAAATCCGTTTCCAGCAGTCTCTTGTTGCAAAGATTCCACAAAGCTCCACACAGCTCCTTCTACCTTTGATACCCTATATTAAGGGCATCTCTCCTAATCAAAGGACCATTGACAGCAATTTTGTTGCTCATTAGTATCTTTTTATCAGTCTATTGATTATAACTGATCTCTAACGCCCAAGAATTGTGGACCGGCAGTCATCTCTACATTTGGCAGACGGTATTGTCCTCACCACCCTGACGGACTCAGGCCATTCGCCAAAGTGTAAATTACGCCTTAACTTCTGTATTACTAGAGTAAGAAAATACATGCACTGGATGACAGATAGAACATCATTTAATATCATAAACTTAACATTATTGAAGCTCTACACCTAGTAAAAGAGGCATTTGCAATGCAATTTGTCTTGCCTTTGGGACCCTATATGTATTTGGCTATGCAGCACATTAGCCTGGGTGCTACAACATCTACTGTTCTTTAACATAGAGGGTCAGTAAGCACCAAACTGCGCGACGCACCAGGTATGGGAAAACATGGAGAGAAATATTGCCTTTCAGCTGGAAATGGTATAGTCCAAATCTCTTCTTTTTCAATATAAAATCAGGGCCTTTGGTGGTCATATCATTGAAAATACAAGTTTGAAAACAATATTATTGTCTACGGGGGCTCACAGAAGACAATTTGTATGGACTGGAATCTAGAGAATGCTAAAGCAATTATGGTATTTTACTGACCTCTGCTGGTCGTTTTCTATCAAGACAGTTAAATAAAGGCAGTTGCCAGGAAAATTAAAAAAAGAAATTCCCTCAGCAGAAAGCAATTCTGGTACTTTACTGACCTCTGCTAGAGGCAGTTGAACAGAAAAGAAAATCCCTAAAAGAAGCAGACAAGTCCTAGGGCTGATCTCCAGAGCTCACAAAGTTCATACACATATAAGTATATAATAAGTATATACTAAAGTATATCAAAGAGGTCTCAAATGCTCGACCTAAAAAATGCCTATTTCCTGTTAATCGGTACCTAACAGCTGCCGTTGAAGAATCTTCCTGTGGTGTACTATCAATCAAATAAGGTATGTTTTTTTTTTTTTTTTTTTTGTCCTCATTTTGCCCTTGGAGAGTCGCATAGAAACTCTAGGAGAGAAAAAAAGATACGATACACTGTCACAGATAAACTGGTAGTACTCTCACATACTAGGATAGCACTCAGTGTTGTTCATAAACTCTCCAGAGTAAACACCGCGAAATGTTAATCCATATAGGGGCAATGTTGCTGCTATTAAGTAGCCATATCTGGGTATATCCATGTATAGGAGGGAGAGCCGACCAAGCAGCGTTAATCATCGGACAATGTGGGGGAAAAAAAAAAAAAAAAAAAAAAACCCCAAGCACATACTTAGGCCCAATTCAGGAGGTGCCAAAAGTCTCGTTTTTCGGGGTTACCCGATCTTACTAGATCTATTTTTGATGTACGTAATACTGATAAGCGCCAGTCCAGCAAGGTGGGGGGCAGTGGATCCTTCCATTTCCTACATATCTCTCTTCTGGCAAGTAGGATACAATAAAACAAAAGCTTTTTAACCGAACCTTGAACTTCCAGTGATGTTCCAAAAATTACGAACAGTGCATTCATTGAAATTTGATGTCCCACAGATGTTGTCAACAGTGTGCTAATAGCATCCCAAAAAGGTAACACCAGTGGGCATTCATAAAACATATGTAGATCCGAGGCTGCTAACAATCCGCATTTAGGGCATGCCACAGTGGATTCATTAGAAAATTTAGATAGCCGCTGTGGAGAATAATAAGCCCTGTGTAAAGTAAAAAGGTGGTTCCTACATAACCATGCTGGCTTCACCGTATCCCATAAGATTTTACAAGAGGAATACCAGATGTTCTCAAGGTCTTCCCCTGGGAAAGAGGAACTCCATAATGTCTCAGGTAAGGCAAACTCCCCGTCGACTTCATCTAGTAACAAGTTGTACCAAAACGAAATCTCTTTAGGTGCAGGGGGTCTATCCATCAACAAGGTCACTATACTACTCTCACCACCTATTTCGAACCTACCTCTGACAGAGCTCTGCATACGGGCCCAACTTGCTATCTGTAGATATTTAAATTTAGAGAGACCTAACCCCACTCTAGCTAGTATGTGGTCCCAAGATAGCAAAACTCCATCAAAGAAAAGATCTCCCCAAATTTCCAGACCCGCATCTCTCAGAGGTACTGCCAAGCTGTCAAGAAGCCACACCGGGGAACCGGGAGAGTTCCATAATGGTGACCTGCCTGAGAAATAACCCACCTTTATTGCACCTCTTATTTTGACCCATGTTCTTATGAAACCTAACAAAATCTTCAACTTAATCTTTTTAAAAAACTTGGGATCCCCAAATTTAAACAAAAAACCATTCTGGTCTACTCCCCCTCCTCTCAATAATGCAGCAAACATGCTTCCTATACCCACATTTGTTGGCACCTTAAGCAGCATCCTGGCATGGGAAAGTTGGAAAGCCCAAGCATATAACTGTAAATCAGGTGCTGCTAATCCCCCCTTTTCTCTGCGGCGTCTAATCTTTTTCCAAGCTATCCGAGGTGTATGCTCGTTCCAGATAAACGAACTAATATAACCTTGCAGTTTTTGTAAAATAGAAGGTTCAAAATACAATGGAATACTGTTGAACAGAAAAGAAATTTTAGGTAAAATAAACATCTTTACCAAATTAGCTCTACCCAAGATGGAAAGGGAGAGCGAAGACCACGACCTCATAAGCTTTCTACAATCTCTTGTCACTATGTCTAGATTCAGCGGTACAATTTTGTCTATATCTCTAACGATGGTAAGTCCGAGATACCGCATGGAACAATTGGGCTGGACCCCTACCACTGGCTCAGCCTCGCTCCATATCATCATCTCTGTTTTGGATGCATTAATCTGGTATCCTGACATCTCACCATAATCATTGGCCTGTGCAATGATCGCAGGTAATGCTGTACTCAAGTCAGAAGAAAAAATGAGAATGTCATCCGCATACAGGGCTACCTTCCTCTCCCATCCCCCATAGATAAAGGGCTTGATATTAACATCATCCCTCAATCGTTGGGCAAAGGGCTCGATGTAAAAATCAAATAGGAGAGGGGAGAGTGGGCAGCCCTGCCTGGTACCCCGAGTGATATTAAAGGGATCTGACAATTCACCATTGACTAATACAGAAGCTGTTGGATTCCGATACAGCAAACCGACCGCTCCACGGAAACCCTCGCCAATATTGAACTTCGCCAAGACCCCCGACAGGAATGTCCAATTCACCCTGTCGAAGGCCTTGGCGGCATCCAACGTGATAACAGCTAAGGGCAAGGAGTCCGTAGTCGCCATGTCGATAGCACCCATCAGATCATAGGTCAACTCAAACAGCTGGCGACCCTTCACAAAGCCACGCTGATCCTGATGTAGAATAGAGGGTGCCACCTCTCCCAACCTTTTAGCTAGGACAGATGAAAAAAGCTTGTAATCTGAATTTAGAATAGAAATTGGTCTGTATGACCCACAGCTGTCAGCCTGTTTACCAGGTTTTAATATCAAAGTAATAGAGGCTTCGTTCCAAGATTCAGGAGGATACACCCCCTCCAAAAAGATCTGATTAAACAGCTGAGTTAAGAAGGGAAGTATTGTTGGTAACAAAACCTGATAAACCTCCGAAGGGAGGCCATCCGGACCTGATGCCTTGCCCTTCTTACTACCTAAGATAGCTCCAGTTATCTCTTCTTTTGTAATTGGTCTATCCAAGGCAACTTTCTGAACAGGAGAAAGAGAGGGAAGAGATACTCCACTCAGCCAGTCCTCAACTTGTCGTGCATCGATGCTCTTATCCTCATGATATATGCTCTTAAAATAATCACGGAAGGCATTTCTGATTTCTTTATCCGCTGAGTGGACCGTACCTTCTGCCGAAATTTGATCAATATTATTTCTAATACGATCCGTTTTTGCTTTCCAAGCCAAAAGCTTTCCAGCACTCTCCCCAAATTCAAAATGGGCCATCTTACTGGCCTCCCATCTCTGAAGAACTCGTAAGTTCAGTATGGAAGCCAGTTCCCCCTTTAATGTAAGTATTTTATTTTGCCATTCTTCTAGTATTTCTGGAGGAGCGACAGGATGTAACAAGATATTATCCTGAACCATAGCTAAATCTGCTTCCAACGAGATGACCGTGTCTCTATAAATTTTCCTTTTATATGAGACCTTGTTGGTAATTAGGCCACGCAAAAAAGCCTTAAATGCGTCCCATACAAAGCCGGACGAAGCTGAGCCAGTGTTGTTTTCAAAAAAATACTGCGTTTCAGTTCTTAAAAAAGAAATGTCATCTGGAACATTAAGGAACGAGCGGTCAAACGACCATGTTCTGGCAGTGGCAGTGGCATTGGTTTCCGACAGCCCAACCAGCTCAAGGCATAAAGCAGCATGGTCAGAGAGATGAAAGGGGAGATAGTAGACCTTTTGCACCAGTTTAACTAATTCCTGACTGACCAATGCTAGATCTATCCTCGACTGGTGTTGATATTTGTAGTTCCGAAATGAGACGCCCTGTCTTAGACCAGACTTAAGCCTCCATACGTCCACATATCCGAACTCTTTCATTTTTTCAAGTAAAAGAGACCTAGTTTTAGATGAAGATATAGGTCTATTAGATGAAGATTTATCAAGGAGAGGGTCTAAGACCACATTAAAGTCTCCAGCCAGGATGATCGGTTCAGGATAAAGAAGAAGATGGGAGAAGACGGTACTTAGAACTGATGGATCGTCCTGGTTAGGCCCATAATAGCCTGCTATGGTAACTCGGGCCCCAGCTATAATTACAGAAACAATAATCCACCTCCCACTTGAATCAACAAGTTTTTCAACTAACCTGGCTTTTAATGATTTTTTAAAGATAATCGCGACCCCTCTAGTATTAGAGTTTTGTGTGGTAGATACACAAAAATCGACCCATCTATTTTTTTTAACTAAAGAAAGCATTTCTTTTTCCGTAAGATGCGTCTCTTGTAATATCAATATTTGAGCATCAAAATCTCGGAGATACTGCATAATCTTCCATTTTCTTGGGCTAGAGTGAAGGCCATTAATGTTCCATGAAAGAACTCTAAGCTTATCCATAGAGACAAGTTCTACCCCCCAACCAGGTATTCACCCCATAGCTACAAAAAGAAAAACCTATGCTAACGATACTAATCATACTAACTTTCTCTTGCAGAATCATGATTCTCCATACCCAAAGAATGTAACAACGGGCAAAAAAAGAGGACTTTTTAAAAATTTTTACTTGCACCCCCCCGTGCCCACCCAGGCCTCCCCCCTCCCCATGGGAAACCCTTACTTTATCTATCTGGAAATTCCAGTAGATAGCACTCCTACTGAGGTCCTGTCCTGTTTTAATCTATCTTTACTATCTTTACTATCTTTACTGTTACATTTACATTTACAAATACGCCCACAAGATATGAGAGAGGAGAGAAAGAAATGGTAAAAAGAAAAGTAGGAAAAGCAGTGTATTATAGATCCTTCCGTGCCCCCAAAACCCCCTTTTTTTTTTTTTTTTCTCCTTCTTCCTTCCTTCTCTACTTTTTTAAAAAAAAAAAACAACAGTACTCTACATCACTCTCAACTGCACCTAATTAGAGCCCCCGTTATCCTTATTCTTCTCTCTACTCTTCCCCAGAGAAGCTAGGAGTTCATCAGCCGCCTGCACTGATCGAATGTTGTGCATAGTATTATTATGCATAACCTTCAGGGTGGCTGGAAATGCTAGCTGAGCCACCGCACCAAGACTCCTAAATGCCTCCAACCTCCTCCCGAACTCCCACTGCTTATCCAATGTGGCCCTTGAGAGGTCTGATCTAACCTGGAAGTTAAACCCCTTCCCGCTCAATGACTTCTGCTTTAGGGCCAAACCCAAGATAGATTCCTTCAAAGTATAAGTACGGAAGTTCACTAATATTTTTCTTGGTTTTTCCCTTTGAGGGTTCCTCCTGAAGGGGTCTCTGTGGATGCGCTGGATGTCAACAGATAAATCCTCAACCGACTGATCTAATCTCAAAGAGTCTTTTAGCAACTGAGTGATATATTGCTTAATATCTGACCCCTCGCTACCTTCCGGAATATTAAGAATACGAAGGTTATTGCGGCGTGCATTATTCTCCAAAGACTCCATCCTCTCAGCCAGCATCAGATCTTCCCTTTTGAGCTTATTGATATCCAGTTTGGTTTCATCCAAATGCAAAGACATAACAGTCATGTTATCCTCCAATCTTTCTGTTCTTGTCGCGAGGTCAACTAGTTTACTATCTAGAGATTCGCAGTAGTTCCGAATTTCAGACTGGATAGCTGACGAGGCCTCGAAGCCTTTTTTGATGTCTGCTGATAGGGATGAAAACATCGACTGAAGATAAGAGGCCAAAGATGGATCAACCCCACCAGCTGAGCATGTATCTGGGGCAGAGGTTATATCCCTTTGACCATCCTCTTGTGGTAAGTTGCTACTATGAGAAGACCCTGTTAATGGAAACCCGAAATTGGAAACTGTTGATAAGGGCTTTATAGCCTGATGTTTTGGGGATAACAAGAGGGTCGGAGACTCTATGGAGCATGGATGATCCATTTGGCTTTGTAATAAAGAATCCGATTGACCCGGAGCACTAGGACTCTTAACAGGGGGGATGGAACCTTGGGTAGGAAGGACTGAGAGGCTAGCGATGTTATCCGTAGTCTCAACATCTTCATCTGCATTTGTATCAATACTCTCAACCTGGAGCAACGACGCGTTTGTTTTAGCCGGAGCTGGCCCCGGTACTGACCCCGAAGAAATAACCGGGTCTGTACCTGTAGCTAAAGAAGACTCAAAATAGCTCTGTGACGCCATCGTGGAAGAGGTACTTTCAAATAGTTGCTGATCGGGAAGGCGCAGAACCTGCGGGATAGCCTTAAAATAAGACCGCAAGGACGGCGTTATCCTAGACTCTATATTCTTGGCTGTATTCTTAACTGCCTTGATGTTTCTGGCAGCCTTAGGGTTTTTTGCTGCTTTATTAGTAAAAGCGCGTTTCGCCTTAACCTCACCCGAAAGATAAGAGGAGACTCTTGTCTTTAAGACAGATCCTTGAGTGGCCTGGGCAGTCTGATATGGCTTCGATAACCCTTCAGAAGATGACAGTATCTGATCTCCCTCAGGTGATTCAACAGTTGATTCAACAGTTATTTTAGTTTCAACAGTATCGTGCACGGGGGGCAGCCCGGAAACAGGGCAGTTGAGAGAAACGTCCAACAAAACAGGCACAGGCGCAGGTCCCCCTGGGTCTCTTATCCTGCCAGAACACCTTTGTAACGGTTCTGCTACCTCAGAGAACTCCGCCTGAGCCTGAGCCCGAGCCCGCTCCCCTCTCCCCCTACCCCTCTTACCGAACTCAGATGAAATGTGGAATTCCTCTCTGCGAGACCCCTGGAGAAGGCTACGAGCCTTCCTTCCTCGACGGAGCTCCAGTGCAGCCAGATGCCACAGTTGCAAGCCGAGAACGGCCTGCCTCGGAACTCGGCAATCAACCAAGCTCCCTGCCCTCTCGTCCGCCGTAGCCGAGCCAAGCCTGGAGGGAGGAGCAAATCCAGCAAACAGAGCGGCAGCAACTCGCGGACTGATGTCTCCAACTACGGCAATGGCGATGTCTCGACACCTCCCGTCTCCACACATCTGATATCCAGGTATTATCGCTGAGCGGCGTATCTACAGGTCCGCCACACCGCGTAAGTGACTTCGCATATTCTGCTGTTAGCGCACGAACAGGGAGCTCAGAATGGAGTGCTGCGACAGCTACCTAGCTGCCGCCATGTTTCCCCCAAATAAGGTATGTTGTATGGCAATTGAATCCAAATTGATAAATAATTCATAATTCATGATTCATGACGTACATCACAAGCTAGGGAGGATTTTTCAAATGAATAAAAGCAGCTGTACATCGCTAATAAAGAGATTCGTGTATTTTCATTGTCATTTGTAAGACGGGCAAAATGACTGCTAATAAATGTATTGTTAAAAGATTACATTTTCTCTCCAAGAAAGTTTTGCAAATGGAAAAAATATTTTGGCTTGCATAATTTCTGTGCCTGTTAACAAAGTTCCAGAGAAATAACCTAGATTTCACTCAAACCTTCCATTCTGCAGATGTCACTCTTTCCTACAAGCCATCCGGTTTCAAGTTACATTCGCTGGAATCTCACGGCACGCTCCGAGATTGACAAATGGGTCCCCCATTTCCAGAGTCCCCCAAGGAATAGCAGAGGCGAGGGGGGTTTTCACAGCTGCATGCACTGGGTACTGCTAGGCCTACATACAATTGCTCTGTGATTTCTACTCCATCTCTGCTGCTGCTCTTTCTCATCGTTATTCGGCCATGAACACCATCCCCCGGATGCCTGACACGGATGTCATGAGGGATGCACGAGACATACTGTATGAAATATTCATGGAGGGGGCCATACCTGCACAGTCTTCCGTGAATAGCCAGTGCATCTGGGGAGCAGCTCATGAAAAACAGCCCTCCTCTGCTGTTTTACCAAAATCCCAATGATCTTGTACGGAAAGCGCAGGTGCACAAACACCAACCTTCCCTTTTATTTAACACAACGCTACGATTAACTAATATGTAAATAAAAAAAACAATTTTCCCTTTTCACTCTTTAACATCCAAAATACATTTTTTACACAAACCGCTAGAGGCCGTTTTCCTGCAGATCCCAGCTGACAAGTTTCAACTGGACCTGCCCTGGAACCATCACTGGAATCGTTCATAAAGGTCAATTAAAATGTTATTTTTGATTCTGAATACATCTGCATGTTTAAATATAGAGGCTTTCTAAAGAAACGCGTCGTATGACTTTAAAAAAAGTACCTATGCTCAACTCATGCCCTTCCTGCACGGCTTTAATAATGCGACTTTTGTTGGGCATTGAGGGGCATATTATCAACCACAGCGTTGAAATTATCGCCGCTTTAGCGGCAGAAAACTGCCGCTAAAGCGGCGATAATGAGCTTGATAATATGCCCTTGAGAATTCCCATAGAAGCCCAGGTTCCCACCAGAACATGGGCTTCTATGGGAATTCTCTGCGGCATATTATCAAGCCCATTATCGCCGCTTTAGCGGCAGTTTTCTGCCGCTAAAGCGCCGATAATTGTAACGCCGTTTCTTGAGAATATGCCCCTAAAATCCCTCTTTGGGAACGAAACTGGACATGGCGAACATGCGTTTACGTGAAAATTAACCAAATATCATAAATCCAAAAGCAAAAATGACCGCTAAAACTAAATGAATCGCGCTTCAACCAGAACATGAGGACTTTTTAATGCAGTTTAGGGATGAATCGCGAGTGAAAAAGGAGGAGTTTATTTCTGAAGCATCGCAAGGACCTATGGGAATCGCCACAAGAGGCAGAGGGGCGTGTAGGTACATTGTGGAGGCCTGCCCAGGAGGTCTAATCCGTCCACTTGCTGGCTACGATAGTGAACAAGCATTTGCAATGCAATAGGTCTCGCATTTGTTAAAAGTTAGAGCTGTTGGCATTGAAAATGGCAATGTTTTTTACTTCAGTTTTTTATTTGCAGCTGAGTAATTATGGGGCATATTATCAAGCCAGGCGATAAAATTATCGCCGCTTTAGCGGCAGAAAACTGCCACTAAAACGGCGATAATGGGCTTGATAATAAGCTCTAAGGAATTCCAATTGAAGCCCATGTTAAATGTGAAGGACATCTAACATGGGCTTCAATTGGAATTCCATAGGGCATATTATCAAGCCCATTATCGCCGTTTTAGTGGCAGTTTTCTGCCGCTAAAGCGGCGATAATTTTATCGCCTGGCTTGATAATATGCCCCTATATTTGCATAATGCTATTGGCATTCGTATAAAAAAGCAAAAGTAAAAAACATTGCCGTTTTTAACGCCAACAGCTCTACCTTTAACAAATGAGAGACCTGTTGCAGTGCAAATCCGTGTTTTTGCAACATTCAGCAGAACATGGCACACCCTCACGTGCACAACGTAATGTCAACGCTATGTAATGACCTATCAATGCCAAATCTGAGAACAGTCCTCTGAGGCCAACACTGGACGCCCTTCACCCCAGTGACATGAAATAAACACAAAAGTTCTTCCATAACTCCTTACACTCACACTACAAAGATCCCCGATGAAGTAGAACACATGCTACTTTCACACTCCACACACACACCAACATTAAGTAATTTTGTGGACACACCATTCTCTTCAGATAGGCACCTCGCTAACTGTGTGAAGATGGCAGTGCAACTACTAGCAGCATAACACATCAGCTGGCAAGATGACTTCGTAGGAGAACACTCGTTGCTGATATCTGCAGTGATCTGAAGGTCACAGGTTCGAGTACCATGTGAGGTCAGTAAATTGACTAATGATGACGCCTTATTTGTCAAGGGCACTAATACTCAGGAGTAGGGTGTCCAGGCACCATCTGTCAAAGGAGAGCATTTAAAGACACAGGGGCATATTATCAAGCACGGCGTTAAAATTATCGCCGGTTTAGCGGCAGAAAACTGCCGCTAAAGCGGCGATGATGGGCTTGATAATATGCCGCAGAGAATTCCAATAGAAGCCCATGTTGACACCAGAACATGGGCTACTATGGGAATTATCAAGGGCATATTAACAAGCCCATTATCGCCGCTTTAGCGGCAGTGTTCTGCCGCTAAAGCGGCGATAATTTTAACGCCGTTTCTTGATAATATGCCCCTTATGCACTCTAATCACATCCTTAATAGTGCAAGGACTGCGATAGACGGGACTAGCATTACATTCTGATTAAGAGTAAGCCTGGGCGAAGCACTACGCTACGCTCGCGTAGTTTGCGAAGTTCGCGCTACTTCGCACTACGCGAACTGCACGTAGCACAGTGCGAACACGCGTAGCGTAGTGTTGCGTAGTGCTGCGGTCATTTTTTGCTTGCTCGCGGTCCTCAACGTCAAGTTGGCGACCGCGAGCAAGCAAAATAACATCCTGGCGAGACTTTTTCCTTGTTCGCGATCAGCAACTTCAAGTTGCCGATCGCGAGCATGGAAAATAAACCTCCCGGCGAGATTCCCAACGCGAGGAGGTCAGGTTTCTCATTGCGAGTGGTCGCGTATTCTCGCGACCGCTCGCGATGAGAAACTACCAGTTCGCGTTGAGAAAGCTGAAGCTCGAGTAAAAATCTACTCGAGCAGCAGAAAACTAAAGCTCGCACTGTGCAAGATGCCATTTTCAATGATTGCACAGTGCCGGTTGCTTGTCCGCACTGTGCAATCATTGAAAACAACATCTGGCACAGTGCGAACAAGGTACTACGCAGTTCGCGAAGTGCTACGCGTAGCTCGCGTAGTGCGAACTTCACTTTGCGTAGCTTCGCGAAGTGCTACTTCGCGAACTACGCCCAGGCCTAAGAGGCATCCGTTATGTGCAGCAGCTTACAGCTTACAAAAAACGCGATTTGATGCACAATATGAAACAAGTTGCTGCTACTATAACACAAGTGTTGTGCTGTTTGCTTGAGAGCACCATTCAAAGGCTGAAACCTACACGTGCGTATAATAAAGACATGTAGAGCCCCAAAAGGCACCAGCAACAACTCTGGCGATATTTGTGCCAGACGTACGTTTTTATTAATTCTGGCCATTAGTCTGTGTTAGAGTGGGTAATATTTGGGGAAAAGTTAGAAAGCGAATAAATAGAAATGTTTTAGGCCAGGAAGAGAGCCCCCTTCCTGTCTGAGGCAGCGTTGCCATGTCCACCGTGCGCTGGCAGCGGGGCTACAGCCAGCTCTCCCCGGGGAGGCTAGGGCAGCCGCAACCTCCGCGGAGCATCGGCGGCAGGTAAGGGCCCTGCGGATAAGTTACAAATGAGAAATGAGGCGCACACCTCAAACCTCTACACACAATCACTGCCACCATCAGAACCACACAGCCAGGTTGCAGCAAGTTCAAGGGATGCTTGCTCGGCTCCGTTTATTCTCCTCAAGCACCGTTATAACAAAGGCAGACTACTGGAATCCGTTAAACTTTGGGAGCCAGTTGCGCTCGGTGGGGCTCGGGACGGCGCGAGGCCAGGGTGGAAGCCCCTTCCCGGCCGTGCAGCGGCTGTGACAGGAGCACGTGTCCCCAGCTTTCACCCCCAGAGGCTGACAGAGCAACCACAGCTCATCTATCGCCTAGGGCGAGTCCCGATTAACGGGACCTGGTTACCAGGGATGCCCGCGGCTGCACAGTGGGCATCCTGCTTAACTCATACCCACTCACGTCCCCTGCGGCCCGCTTCCTGGACTGATGGAGGCGGGGAGTGCCCTGCAGGTTTGAGAGTGGAAACAATGCCTGCCCCCTCCCCACGCTGCCTGGCACTGCTGCCCCCTGCATGAAGTAGAAAGTAAGGCGAGCAGCTCCCGGTGTTTGTGCTCGGCGCCGTCATAATTTAAAATCATACGGGGACAGCGGGCGGGCCAGTCCGGAGAGGCTGTGTGAAGGAGGGCAGCGGAAGTGAATGCTGCCTGGAAGCCAATATGCTGCCGTTAAAACACTCATGCCGCATGCCCTGACTGCTAAAATGTCAACAGAAACACAAAATAAAAAAAATAAAGTTCCCCTCAAACACACATTAATCATGGAAGCGGACGAAACAGTAGTTAGGCGATGCTGCTTCTGGACTAAACAGAAGTCAGTATCAGATCAACAGCCAGTAAAAACTTCAGATAACAACAGCTATGCCAACGTTAAACAAATGGCAAGCGGCAGGAGAAATTACCCGGCAATAGGCGGAGTTTCACCCAACATACAGATTACTTGATGCCTCGGAGAGACCTAAAAAAGGGATGCAGCCGACGGCGGCCGGTATCCTGTTCTTGGATGCTTCACTGGTGAGGGTGACCCGGCGGGGTCAAAGGCATGGCTAATAATACCAAAATATTCTGTAACATTTTTCAGGTTTTCACCTTGAGGTAAGTACATATGTAATAACACACAGTTTAAATTTAAAATTCATGCAAGTTAAGTTAATCAGTGGGAAATGCACTATCGTACTTTATGAAACCTCTATTAGTTAATGCAAGGCAGAGGTCTGTGTCTGTAACCAGAGATTCACAGAATTGAATCCTGGTAGGAACAATAGAAAATAGTTAGGGTTAAACAGGCTCCTGAGGGCCCCTTCAAGAAGCACACACTTCACAGCTCAGCTGGTAACTTTTTTCCAATACCACTCAAAAAGAATAAATATCTGTCATCAGGAAGTGTCAAGTGATGCCATTAATTAAAGCTGATATTGGATCCGGAGATCCCTTTACATTTGCTGATGGACCCGCTTTGCACATTTACATCTCTTCCAGGCCAGTAGGCACCCTTGCAAGAAGGCGTGGCCTACCTGTCTGTTCACCTTTGGTTCACAGCACAGGGAACTCCCTGTCTCACTCTTCATCTGAAGCATTTCAGCCTCTGAACTAATCGTCCCGGAACAGTTATCTTTTCACAGAAAGTAGGGGAACTGTTTTACTTAAATTGAAAAATTATGGACACGTTGTGACCCTCTGAACCACTTCGACCACTGCTTGTATGCGAATTTCTGCTTTTTAAATATTGGGTGCTGCAATGACCTATGCAAAAACCTTTTGATTGCAGCATTAGCATCTCAAAAAGTAGCATTGGCAAAGCGTTGAGACCTACACCAGCACTCCTTCGAAGCAGCACTCCAAGGTTTCAGTGTGTGTTTAACAAACATTTATTGTAAAGGAAACAGACCGCCAGGCAGCTAGGCAGGTCTTCAACTCAACCACAACATTCCTATCTCCACTTCAACATTCCCTATGACCTCACAGGCTACCATGCCCACTCCTGCAGGAAGGAGGAAAAAAACACAATACATGCTGGCAAATCTGGATTATAGCTGAAAGTGTGTGGATGCTTTCATCCATGTAGTCATTCATCCATCAGTCCATGCACTAAGCCATTCTTTCTTTCACTCATACATGTATCTGTCCACCCATTGGCGCATTCTTGCATTCGGTCCCTTACTCATCCACAATACAACACACACGCAATTCCCAATCAATGAAGAAGCACTTTCAGTTACCAAGTTGTAAGCAAGATGTACTGGCTTGACTGTGGAGCAGCATAATTTTAGCTCCAGCCTTCTAATTTGGACTATGCCGTATATACGCGCATGTAGTGCCATATATTTATGTGCTATATTATCATTAATGTACAGTGGTGCACTTGACCAAAATACTGAAGGTGCATTTGCTATGTAATCCTGACATTAACATGAGTTTACCTACTAATGTTTTCCTTAAAATTGCACCAAATTGCAGTTTCCATATATACATCTGCATTTGTGTTGTTTGTGTAATTGTATTAACTCATATATACTCACGTATTCATTTGAATAGTATCCTGCATTTATTTTAACTGTATATGTATCCATGACCGCGCATTTTAATGTGTATTGAACAGTTTTGCTATTTAACTTGACCAAAGGCCTTAAGCATTTGGA
The DNA here is from genome assembly GCF_964204655.1 of Triturus cristatus. Lineage (NCBI taxonomy): Eukaryota > Metazoa > Chordata > Amphibia > Caudata > Salamandridae > Triturus > Triturus cristatus. The sequence goes on along the minus strand of NC_140584.1, from coordinate 1,077,069,679 downwards.
CTCTAATGTTTAAACTGAAACGAGAAAGCTTTGTTTGCTTTGCACTTTCTCTCCTCTGTAGGTACAGTTTCACAGCTTCAATGGTTAGTGAAAGTCACAATGTGTATAAGACATAGTAAGACTCGGAAAAGGAGGTTTTGGCAAGGGCGAGAGACATTGACGACCAAAGCAAGGACACCTATTCATGTGATATATGGAGACTGGAGAAATCCAAGGACGTCCTGATGTTCAAACCATGAGATGGGAGTATCGAATAAAGTTGCCAAGTTGGAAAAGTACTGGGACACATGATGGGAGATTCTCTAATCGTCTCTGGAGTTTTAATTGGTGGTCACTTTAGTTAGATTAATTTTAGACTCAGAGTAATACAGGTCTCTGCCATATTACTGTTGTGTGGCTGCATGATACACAATCCTCTTGATTTTAGAGAACCTCTACAGACGTCCTACAATGCTGACAGCTTCCTGCTTTACTGGATCTAAGTAGGGCTTCTCCAATTAATGCTACTTTGTTCAGTGTAGGTAATTTAGATTTACTCATGCATAGGCAAGAGGACTGAAAATCATATACTGATCCACAGATTTTGTTCGGTATTTTCTGCATTGCTATTACTAAATTCCTTGTATGCTTTGTGCTGTTGAGATTACATTTTGTCAGACAATTTGGCCTGCCAGTAGTGATTCTGTCTTTGTACAACATATTCTTGAGACTTGTATACATCAATGTTGCTTTGAGTTTGTGATAAACCTACATTTAATCCCATTAATTGACTTGGGTCCTCTCTGTGTAGACAAACGGGCCCCACTGTATATTGAGCTTTTGGATGATATTAACTTATCTTTATTTCTCAGGCACTAAAAAGGTCCATTGCAGGGAAATGTGGCTATGCGGCTCCGTGCTTTGGCAACAGCTTGCCTGTGAGGGCTGTGAGAGCTTCTGCTAGGGTGTGACTGATCTTCTTTGATGAGTGTGACTGCTACTCTGAGGTGAGTATGAGAGTTGTTGGTAGTGTGAGTTTGTTAAGCATTAAGGAGTGTAAGATTGGTGCTTGTGAGGATAGTGAGAGTGCTGGCAATGGTGTGAGACTGCGATTGTTGAGTGGTGTGAGAGTGCTGTCACTAATTTATGACTGCTACTTTTTGATGGGTGTGAGAGTGTTATCTGTAGTGATAATATGTGGAGTGTGAGGGCTGTTGGTAGTGTAAGAGGGAAATTGTGTGAGGGGTGTGAGAGGCTGCTGGAAGTGTGAAAATACTGCTCAGTGCCAGTTACGTTAGATGTGTGGAATTGATGGTAACAGGGCTGTGTGAGAGTCATGTCTATTGAACTATTTACCTATGAAGAACTTAAATGCATGTCAGTGGCCCATGCGGTTGACCTGCATACATCCTCAGTGTTAAGCATCCTGCTTCTGGGAAAAATAAGCTGAAGCCACCTTGGATCCAGTAAACTATAGAACCCCAGAAGGGTGGCTGAGAACAGCAGGATGCATCAAATGATCCATGAGGGAAACAAGGATGGATCAGGATAAATAAAGAATTACAAATACAGCAGTCCCAGCTCAGCAGCTGCCACTAGGCTCCCTGCTTTAGGTACAATAGGGCATACATGGTATTCATAATACTGGCATTTAAAAAAATGTAAATGCCACTGTCACGTTATCTATTCACACTCTAGGTACAAGGGTCATTGAAATGCACAAACAAGGCAACTGGTGTTGGAGAGAGGCAGGAAGCACATTCAATGTTTTTCATTGCTATGGAGAGTAGCACCGGTGTACACAAGCACTGTATTAAGAGGAGCTATTATTACCTAAATCAGGTGGACTTTAACCTGCCTTGAGGGATGAAAGACTGAGTCGGAGACTGATCTCTTAAGTAGGGTGTTAGGAGCTACTTTATCATCTGCCTTTAGAACTATCCTGATGCTATAGAGTGGAGGATTAAAAAGTGCATACGTGCTGGGGACTTTCTGTGGCTTCCAGCTTCCCTCGTAAGGGAAGCCGGCAGTCCACACACAAGATTCAGTGGGATCTTAAACTACAGGATAAAGGGAAGAAGCAATTCATGTGGCTTTTCTAAGTATCGATAATGCCCGTTTTCCCATAGTCAGGTTTTCCGTACGGAACTTTCCTGGCTGACATTTGGATAATTGTCCAATAGAACCGTAGCTGCCATTTTGCAGCACAGATAGAAAGAGGAAAACACCTCTTAGAATTGTTTTTGTGCAGGAAGGTGGCCCTTCCTGCACAAAAACAATCCTGCATGCATCATAGGCACCATTGCACCATAGTGAAAGGATGCCTATGTTGGCACTAGGCTGCTTATACAGTGCCAAAGTAGGGAGAAAAGACAGAAATGCACTGTATTGCTTAAATACAGTGCATTCCTGCCCTCTCACTTTGGTGTAGAGCAACACAGCAAGGTGACTTGCTGCGCTGCCCTTAGCCAAAATCCCATAAATGACCCCCTGTAACCAGCAGGTTTATCATAGATGAGAGAGTGACTTGACAGTGAGTTTTTAGTGAACCATATCAAACAGGTAGATTGTTATTTCTGTCCAATACTTGAGCACACTTGTGAAGCTCCAGACCATGTGTACGACATCGCCATACAAAACATGACATCTATGGAAAGCAGGGCTGCATCCATGGTCAGACTATCCATGGGGAAAAATTAGGGAAGACATCCCTATCTTGTCCCCCTACACCCCTAGAAATTTCCCGTGACTCTCAAATCTGACCATTAACTCTGGTTATAGCTATGAAACTGGACTATAGTAATTTTTAACTCTAACTGAGTGATCACCTATCAATATTATCCTCAGTAACAATAGAAGAAAAAGGCCATTCTAAAGAATTAAAGTCCTTCTCAGTATTGGGAATGACCAAGACAGCAGCTAAGCCTGTATTCAGTTGGTAGAGGGCAGAGAACATAGTACATAGATTACTGGAGGTGTTCCTAATTGGTAAAAACCTGGATTGGCCTGGCAGATCCAAATACTGCCATGTGGGAGGTGAAGCAATAGTGGATAAGAAGTGCACAGCTTGCTGTTTTTATCTGGTTTCAACAGATCTGTAATCACAGCTTCCTTGGTGAACTGTGGCACCCCTTCCCTCTACCTCCACAGACACTTATCAGTGAATCACACATTTTGAACAACCTCCCCACCAGCACCAACTACTCTAAGTGCTGCATGCATCAGGGTGTGTGAATGCTCCTACCAACCACCATCCAAGTAAAATTGATTCAGCATACCTGTTTACTTCAGTACTCAAGCTTCAATATACATTTTCAAATTCTCAGACAGAGTGTACCATACTCAATTTTGCACACATGATCTGTCATGGTGGAGCACGGAGTCATAGTTAAAGGTTTCTAAACATGGATTATCCCTAGAGACCTCACAACAGAACGTACATCAAGGATCTTACGGCATCACACAAGCATCGGTCAGCACCTCCTCATAAACTCCAAGCAGATACAAAGCTAAGTTATCTTTGATTCCTTGTAAAATTCAGTGGCTTGCTCATCTAAGCCTCAGATTCCCTGGCGAGATTCCCTATATATTTAATTTAACTTCTGCCACATTTATTGGTTCAAATAGGAATTGTGTATCGTAGGATAATTACCCTTTTTGTGTGTTCACTCCCACTATGTGCCACATTTTATTGTGATTTTTGACTCTGTGCACTGGGACTCAGCTAATGGGGCTCCAGTGCATGTGATCTGACCCCTAAAACATGTAAAAATTGTATATACTGCTAATTTGCATACTTAACTTACCTATAAGTCCATAGTGCATGCTGCAAAGTGTACTCAGGACCTGTAAGTTAAATATCACTAGTGGACTATAGCACCCAATGAGCAACCACAAGAGTGACAATGCAAAATATGGAGAAAAGGGGAGCGGATGTAGCCCTACGACTAGAGCTGTCAACCGTGGAGCTGGGGAACCGGGTTCGAGTCTCGGCAACGACGCTCAACATCTTGTGATTCTGGGCAAATCATTTAATCTCCCTGTGCCTAACAAAAATTAATGTGTCCGTCTGTAGCTGGGGAACCTGGCTCAAGTCTCGGTAACGACGCTCAATATCTTGTGATTCTGGGCAAATCACTTAATCTCCCTGTGCCTATCAAAAATGAATGTGTCCTTCTGTAACGAAACTGGTGCTCATGTAAAGCGCTCTGATACCCGATATCTCGGGTCTAGTTTGCGCTATATAGAACTTTAAAAATAAAATAAATAAAATATGATTGAAGGTCTACCACGGTATCCTGTCTTTTCAGTTTTAAACCTCCAAATTCAACTTATCAAAATAATCCCTTTTCACAGGCCTACACCCCTTTTAACGATATTAATAGGTAGTTAAATGTCCATAAGGCAGGATGCATGTATGTAAAAGCAGGACATGTAACAGTTTAATGTCAAACAAGGCCTTACCCCCCCGCCCCAAAAGCTATCTTCAATTCAGCAGAATTAGCTGTCCCATAGGAAAGCATTGGGAAAAATATTTAATTTAATAATGATATTTTTGCCTAGTAACCAACTAAAACGTTTATTCTTGTACTTTTTAAAATATTTATTGCAAGGTCACTTCACTGTAGTCAGAATTGTAATATATATTTTAAAAAATTAACTTTTAAGAAGTCTTCTTTTACCTGCCTAAAGCCTCTACCAGACCTTTTACATCCGCTTCCACCCATCACCCAGGAGTGGAATAGCTCCCTTGATGAGTTGTGAACTTTCTCCCAGAGCTGGTACAAAGACCTTGGGTGCAGGAAAGTGTTCAGTTCTTTTTACAGGATGATCATCTAGGTTGTGCCCATGAGGTCAATTAACTTCATAACGGCCTTCCTTGTCACAGGCAGATGAAGCTAACACCTAGGCCTGACCCCTCCTTTGTCCTTTTAGTCAGCCAGGAACCAAACCTAGTGGGAGAGGAGCTGCCTCCCGAACAATTATGAGTGAGCACACAGGAGGGGTTAGTCAATTCCCTAGCCACACCTCAGGGTGGGCACAAGAGCTCTGTACGAGAGAAGAAACTTGTATGTAGGTAGATAGGAGTGCTGTGGAATTGTTTGCACTAAGGATCATAGAAACTGCCACAAGGGTGGAGAAGGTTACTCCTAGGGACCCTTTTACTATTTCTCAGGGCAGTGCCAGGATTCATCCCCACCCACAGGACTAGTGCCAGGCATGCTATGCTTAGGAGATTTTTATAGTGCATTAATCACCCATGACGGTATCTATGTACTTTCCATTGAGTGGCTGGAGTTAATCGAATAGCCAGGTCTGCAGCTTCCTGTAAATATGAGGAGTGACAGAGCGACCTTATGTGGTGGGAGAGGTCATTCCAATCTTTGGGGCAATGTGTGAGAAGGAGCGACCTCCTACTCTAATATTGTATATGTGGGTGATGTGCACAAGTGAGAGACTGGGAGAGCGAAGGTGCCAGGAGGGTTGGTAAAAATAGATGTGTGGGTTGAGAAAAGCAGAGCCTGTGTTGTGCAGAGCCTTGTAGGTGTGCGTGAGAGATTTGACGTGCATGTGTTTGTGTATGGAGACTAGTGGATTTTTTTGGGGTGTGGGTGAGTCTCGAGAAGTTGCGTACAAGTCTTGCTGCTGTGTTCTGGTTGGTTTGGAGTCTGCTCAGGAGCTGTGTTTTGATTCCGGTGTAGCGTGCATTGCCATAGTCAAGTCTGCTTGTTATGGGGGCTTGTGTGACTGTTTTCCTGGTATTTTTTCGTATCCACTTGAAGATTTTCTTCAGCAGATAAAAGCAAGTGGAGGTAGCTGCGTTGACCTCTGCTGTCCTGTCCAGTATTTCAGACAGGATATGTCCTAGGTTTCTGGTGTGGGTGGTAGGGATTAGCAGGTCCAAGGTCTGCCAGCAACCAGGTCGAGTCCCACAAGGAGGTTTTGTTTCTAGAGATCACTACCTTAGTTTTGTCCACATTGAACTTCAGGCTGTTGGACCTCATCAACGTGGCTTATGCTTAATGCAGGAGTGGAAGTTGATTTTGGTCACAGGCGTCTAATCAGAAAGGAAGAGTATGTGTTGGGTGTCATCTGCATAGAATAGGATGTTGATGTTGTGGGATCTGATGATGTCAATCGGTGGTGTCATGTAGATGTTGAACAGTGTCGGGCTAAGAGATAAGCCTTGGGGTACTCTACGGATAATCTTTTGGCTTTTGACATGTAGGGTTTCATGCAGACTTTATGTGTTCTTCCCATGTTGAAGGTGCATATTAATTTGAGGGTAGAGCCATGGATGCTAGCCTCGTGGAGTCTTTTGATTATGATGGAGTGGGAGACAGTGTCAAAAGCAGCAGAGAGGTCGAGCAAAATGAATGCGCTATTTCACCTCGGTCGAGGAGCATCCTGATGTTATCTATAGCTGCATTGAATGTGGTTTCCGTGCTGTGATATGGTCAGCATCTGGATTTCGAGGTATCCAGAGGTTGGTGTCGGTCCAGCTTGTTGGTGAGTTGTCTGTTTATGGCCTTCTCCATGATCTTTTCCCAGAAATGGTAGCAGTGACATCTGTCTGTAGTTTTCTATTTGAGTAGGGTCTGCGGATGGTTTTCTAAGCGGAGGGTTTCTTGAGGCGTTTCCAGGTGTCTGGAAATATGGCGGTGGAGTTGGAGATGTTCAAGACGTGGCATAAATGTGGGAGCTTTGGGCACCCTCTTCAAAACACTACTGGACCTATAGAAAACAGAAGAAGGACTGCACTTGCTGTTGTGACCTATAAGGAGACCTGAAAGGCTACATCTGCTCTCATTTGTACTCAGGAAAGAGAAGAGGACTCCAGGGGTCATAGGCTGGTCTCCTTTTAAACTATAGAGACACAATAAGCTGCTAGAAGCCATTTACCTAAAGATCCCAGCTGGCCAGTATTAATTTGATCTGCCCCGGACCCTGATGTGGCTTCTGCTGTAGTGAGTCTTCACCCCCAAGTACTGTTTGCGAAGTCCGTAGATCCTTGCCTGCATCAGACAAAGTCTTTGGTTCCAAAGATCTCTGAAGGACTGGGCAAACCTTCCCAAGTCAATCGGACGAAGGTGAAGTGCCACTGTACCAAAAATTCAAGTTGCTCATGCTCTGAGCTTTTCCCCACCAGCAAATCAGTTTCAGCAGGATGTTCCTGAGAGGGTATTTAGCCTGAAAGAATCTGAGCTCCAAAAAAGTGACTATGTCCAAAGAGAGAAATCTTTGCTGGGCATAGGCGCAAAAGTATCCAGTCGGCATAGGACCAGACTCTGTCAATTGCAACTCGATGACCATGGTTGACACTTAACACTTTTTTTGTACATATCTCTGGTTTCCTTTTTTGGATTCTTGTCATTTTTAGTGTAATTTACTCATTAAATTGATCTCTACTTTTATAAATGGGGGTGGGATTGTTAATGTGTTGTATTTGTAACTTTCTAACTGTTTTAATACTTTTAAATGATTTACACATTTTCATAAATTAAGCCTGTCTGCTCTGTGCCATAACTGCAGGGGCTCAACGCAGTTTAAATTACTGAAACATTTACTGAACCTAACAAGAAGAGTGTCATTATTACTAGATAATAATATCTAAAGAATCCACCACCAACTGCTCTGGTAGTTCCTCAACTCAATTCACTATGTTCTGCATCCTGGCACTTCTAAGTGTCCAGGCAAGTGTACGCTCTGAGCAAATTCTCTGAAAGATTACTAAAAGCTCTCTTTGATATAACAGGGGATTTGGGTTTGTCGCTAGATCTACCTAGCTCAGTATCTAGTACCAAGTTGAAGTTTCTACCGCAGAGTACAGCATGTGCTGCAATCTGTCTGTAGAGGTTTAGTATTTTTTCAAAGAAGTCTGAAGTTTCTAAGTTGGTGTCAAATACATTCATGAGAATCATGAGAATATTAGTCTATCTAACACAAGCAGAACTCTAACATTTGGATTTGCAGGGGTAGATTCAAATTTGAATCTAATCCATCTTTCTTAGCAGCCTCTCCTGATTGGTCAGCCTTAACAGACTTAGCCAAACTGCTTTGATGAGGTTATAAGTGGCCTGCATGAGACAGAGGTTATCTGATGGGGGGAGTTCTGCAGCTACATAGAACAGGCCAGGAAGGGGTTGGGTAAATCAAACTGGGCTTCAAAGAGAGCAAGTCAGTAAGGAATGGCAGCCAGGCCTACACCCTCTTCCTGTACACCCAGCCAGATGGCAGGCCCAGGAATTGAATTTTCAGGAGTTGTGGAGGTGGGGTTAATGGAAATGAGCCACACCAGTAGGTTGGTTTAGCCAGGTCTTACCCCAGAGGAGACATATTCTCCATCATGAATTTTAAAGTGCAGTGCTTTGTGGGACAAGAACATGCTACACTTTGGAGGAAGATGTCATGCTTTTGGGTGGCACCCTGACCCTCATTGAACACTGGTGCCCCCTGCTTGTCACCCAGATTTTTTAATAAATAAGTGAAAGATGCATAGCAACTCAGATTTTCTGCCTGAAGCTACACGGAGAAGTAGGACTGCCCTGCTGGAACCCTGGTCTGCACCCTAAAGGATTGCAATCTGAAGGTCTGCTCCTGCTGCACACTTGGGGGCATATTATCAAGAAACGGCGTTAAAAATATCGCCGCTTTAGCGCCAGAAAACTGCAGCTAAACCGGTGATAATGGGCTTGATAATATGCCCTGGAGAATTCCCATAGAAGCCCATGTTCTGGTGTCAACATAGGCTTCTATGGGAATTCTCTGCGGCATATTATCAAGCCCATTATCGCCGCTTTAGTGGCAGTTTTCTGCCGCTAAAGCGGCGATAATTTTTATGCCGTCCTTGATAATATACCCCATGGAACTCTAGACTTGGGGACTTTGCCTTGCTTCAAGAAGGATTAAAGAGTGGACTCCCAGGTCAACAGAGCTTGATTGCACTATCTCCTCAAGATGTTCCCAGCCTGGAGTGCGTCCAGTGGACTTTAAAGGATTTGGCCAGGTGCATTGTGGAAATTTCAGTCCAAACTTCCAAGGACCATATCAGAATTTCTAGACCCTTGGATTTATGTTTTGGACACTCTGAACCCTCAAGAGGAGCTTCAGGAAGAAGCTCCTGATGTTTGGAGAAGTTTGAAACAGCTTTTAGAAAAAGCACCATAAAAGGGACTGACTCAATGTCGAGAGTCAAGCCGGCTCCTTCAACAGCAACCAGGCCTGGATTTAAGGTTCATCCTGCTGCAAGCTCCGGCGTTCCAGACCTCCAGGATTTGACTGGGACCTCACAGACAAGCAATCCCTATTACATTGTATCGAAATCGGCCTGCAGGAGGGTATTGCACTACTTCGAGAGAAACTTCTCCAGAAGAGTTTCTAAGTCCAAAGGTAACATTTGGACCGGGGCCTCCAGCTTAGTGTATCCGAGCAGTACTCCATCGCTGTCAGCCTCCAATTTTGACTTTGCCCCTGCCAAAAATGGCCTGATGTCCCAGGTTCGCGCTATAGGTTATTTAGCACTAGAAAGTGGCAATTCCTTAAAAATAATATCTCCGGTTCCCTACATTGGAGTTTTGTCATTTTGGTGTGATTTAAATTACAAAACTATTTCCCATTTTTTAAAATTGGGATTGTGGGATAATTTTATTGTGTGTTTTTAATTGCTTTACACACCTGTCTCCTAAATTAAGCCTGCCTGCTTGTTGCCAGCTACCAATGGTTGAGAAAGGGAATAATTTATTGGTACCTTGCCTGGCCCTTATATTGCTTTTATGGCCTTATTGCTAGTCGTAGGTGCCTATTTACCGCTACTAATAGTCCACCTTCCAACATCTGTCAAATGTCAAGTAATATTAATAATTTAACAGTCTAGACATTCGAGTGAATTGCGGCTTTGTTTTTATCACATTTTGGTGTTATGTTACAGTTCTTTAATTTGTGTTCCTTCTTGAGCTCCATACATTTTATAATATTTGTTACACTTCAGTTGATATTTAATTGCAAAGAAATATTACTGCATCAGAAAAGTAACATCCTAATATATACTGTATCATACATCTGTTTTTATTTAATCATGCTGAACTCAGTTTAACTTTAAAACGTGACAGAATATTCTAGGATGTGTAACACTGACTTGTTTCACCCATCTGTGTCATTAAAGCTTCAGTTTAAAGTGGAGGCATTTTAATTGTCTGTCTATCTCCTTATACTAAACCACATACTTTACACACGCCCTGGGATTTAAAATAGAATTATTAAAACATGTAAAGGTACTTTAGCCAGAACTCTAACTATAAACCCTTTATATACTGGCTATAAACCTCATGAACTGGCTTGATTAATAATACTTAAATACCATTTGCAGATGTGTGCCTCTCACTGAATTTTGTGTTATTATGAAAACAACGAGTATTGACAGGGCTCTGTCAACACATCTTTAGTGTGACTGACGTGTGAGTCAGTGAGCCTAATGCTTACTTGATTGACAGTGATGTGGACCAGTCACAAAAAACTGTAAATAAATAAATATTAACGCTGGATCCGTAAGATCTGATATTTAGAAAAAATACCGCACCCTTTTGAATTATGTCTTTACCGTTTGTGCGATTTGGATTAATTTAAACCAACGTGTCTTTTTAGAGAGGTTGGGAACGAAAAACCCCTTTGCAGTGTTATGGAATGAAACAACTTAATGTGGCCTCTCCAGTGCTGTTCCCTCCTACAACCTCTCATTTTGGGATTAGTATTTTTTCAAAGTTTTGAGGGAAATCCTACAGTTTTTAGCAAGTCCATATTCAAAGTGGCTCCTCGATGCCAGAAGGCTCTGCATTCTGCTGCTTTGACATCCCAGGCTCCAAGTCTTGTGTTCTACAATCACAAGTATACAGAGCGCTGCTCTGCTTCTCGAGGGACTTCACAAACAACAAACATGAAAACAGAACACCTCAGTTGATGATATGTTATGGCCATGACAGAAAACAATCGTGTTATTTTCTTGGTGCTTTTGAAATTAAAACTATATAAATTCATTCCTCAAATAAATGTAATATGATTTTGAGAATTGCTGCCTGACTTCATTTATTACATCTTTTGCCTATTTATTATGTTGCGTTGGCAATGTTATTGTTTTTTTTCTTGACTTGTTGATTTAGTTTTACTTCAATTCTGAACACACCTGTCTCTGGGGAGAACCCTTGTGCTTGTGCCTTAGCTACTAAGGCCCTAATTACGAGTCTGGCGGTCCGAGGACTGCCAGAATCGAGGGGGCGCGGCTGTGGTGGTCCAACCACCGCTGCACCGGCTGTCCGACTGCCACATTCACAGTTGGGCGGTCCAACCGCCTTGGGACTCCAGCCGCCACCAGGAAACGGCTATTTCCTGGAGGTGGCGTGGCAGTCAGGAGGCCGCAATATGCTTGGCGGGACCACAGCCATCCCATCCCACCAAGCATATTACAAGTTTCCTCTCCTCCAGGGTTTACATGGAGGTTCTTACTCCATGGGTACCCTGGAGGAGAGGAAACAGAGGGGGCAATACAGGGCCCCCGGTGCCTCCTATGCTTGTGGATGCACACAGGGGAGCATAACATGTATCCCCCTGTATGCATGAACAACAGTTCCTGCACGGCATGGACATTCAAGTCCATGCCGTGCAGGAACTTTGTGAGGCGTTCCCATTTCAGTACCTTTCTCAAAAGCACTGCCGCCTTTGAATGAGGCACTGCCCTTGGACCACCACGCCACCCGCATGCCAGACTACTTAAAACTCATAATCTGGTGGGCAGCGGTGGTGACCTTCAGCGGAGCAGTGGCACAGCAGTTTGCAATGCCGTGCCAAATCTCCGCCAAAAGTCATACCCAGCCCCTTAAAGTTAACCGATAAATGTCTTGGCACAGAATAACAGGTATTTATTGTTACACAATTCAAGGGTGCTGATTTTATTGACCCTAAGATAATGGAAGGCTGAGTAGTCCTATCAGGATTCGAACATTTGACACTGGGATCAAATGCAGATTCTTGCAGTGGATGTATAAGGCCACAGGGCTATCAGACACACTGAAATGTCAGCTTCTTTACTGCCCCATAACATGCAAAAATGTCATGAAGTTAGTTTATACATTGTCCCAGTTTCTAAAGCATTATAGCCATATTAGTTTCACACCACCAGTAAACAGCGCGGTAAAATTAATAACCCCCACAATTCCAAAGACTAATGTAGTACCAGTTTAAATACTACCTGTATGTAAACCATGGCTATAGTACTTTTAACATGCATCATATACCAGAGGCTTCATGGCACTAAGTGACTGCCAAAAAAGATAGTTTGCAGATTAGAAATTACTAATTGAACAAATACATTTTTAGGGACTTTCTGAGGAGGGTTGGAGAGGTTTGACTTTGGAAAATAGTGGGAGAGGGTTCCAGGTTCTGGCAGCCCCATTAGTTTCTGTACAAGATCTTGCCAACTGTAAGAGGAATTTTTGGTCTAAACATAGTAGCCTAATTGGGCTCAACCAGGTAAATTGTTGAGCAATGAACTTTGGAATGTTTGGGTAGAAATCCCCATGAACAAATATCCATTGTGTGAAAAATTACCTTGTTGTGGACAGGTCTCAGAAACCGGGTTCCTGGTTGAGTGGGGTGAACTCCTACTCAAGCAAGAACCACAATCTCTATCAGGGTGAACACAATTAAACAAGCTCTGGGCACATGTTGTACTGCTCTACTAGAGACTTACTGGTAACTTAAATATGCCAATTGGGTGTAAGCCAATGTTACGATATTTAAAGGAGCGAGCACTGGTTTGCCCCAGACTGACTAAAACAATATGTCCTGCACAAAGGTGGAGACCATATTATTATCATTATCTTGGAACGATACGACCCGCTACTAAACCCGCCATGTCTTACAAGACCCGTCCTCAATGAGGACTAGACCCTGGAATCCTGTACTCTCTTACATCTCACCTAACACTTGCGACATAATCACTCTCCACCATGCCCTCCCTTGCTCAGTGCAGACTGGACTTCAGGCTAGCGAAGCTAGGTATGAATAGCTACATAATTAATTACCCGACCAACCTCTCTAAAAACTCGATTAAATCTATGAAACATAGACTACTCAAAGCTAATCCAGAAACCCTTATCTCTGACCCCTATTTCTGTCACAAAAAAGGTGCTATTACCAATGACCTGATCTTTTATACTAAAAGAAGAGCTCAGTGGAGAATGGTGTTCCACGCTTCACTCAGAATCGCCTCGGCTAAGAAATTTCCTCACAGTCTAAGACTCTTAGCTGTTACGTCACCCACATTCAGAGCAAATGCTACCATATCCATCCACAACAATGGGACTATCCTAATTCAGGTCTCCGATCACAACCTGGACATCTTTGATGACAGATTTGACTTCATTAAAAAATCGCTGGACCAAAGTCACACGCCAACTCACTCGAGGAATGTCCTCCTCTTAACTTTGTCACAGGACCGCCTTGATCCCTCTCTAATGTGCCACAACCACACATTGATCACTACACTGAAAAACACGCATAGGGCCCTAGTTCAGCCAAGTCTGGGCGCCACAGCCTCACCCTCTGCCTCTCGACCACCAAGTCCTAACCAAGTCCATTCCCTTATTGCTGGAGCAAATGTTATCCCTAGCTCCGACCACCTCTCCTTCACCTCCCCCACTCCCCTTCCTCCTGGTTCTCACCTACATATCTCCCTCTCCCCACAGCTGGCCCTATCACTCTCCACCAGGGAATCAGTTCCCCCTCACCTCCTTAAAACCAAAAGACCCTGCTCCCTATCTATTCTTCAACTCTCGAACGTGTCCCCCCTCCCACCCAAACTCCCTCCTCACCAAAACTCTAGCGCCCACTTACCCTGCTCTCCTTTACAGCAGAGACGGAAATCCTCCTCAGGGGACGTGTCCCCTCCACATTGCCCCCTTTCTTGGGTCACGCCTACCCCCACCCTAGTGAACAACTCTCCTGCTCCCCTCCACAGGAGCTATGATCCACAATTGGATCCTGCGTCTAAGCTCAAGGAAATTAACCGTGAACTCCTAAAACTCAAAACTGATATACAAAATCTCATTAACATCACTTCGGAGCTGGCCCATGAACTCTCTTTCAACGAGACCGCGCAGGAGATCCTGCCTAAGTTCCAACATCACCCCAAACTACCATCTCCTTACACTAGGTTACCGAGTGACCTCCTTCAGATTCCCCCAGGCCAGAACTGGAATACCACTGCCTATCCTAACCCACCTTCTAGACCCACCAGATCCATAAATCATTTATCAGAACCAGATATTCTCTCACTCCTCCGAGCTTACAACTCCTCTCATACGGTCATCCTAGGCTCTTCTGGAACCTCACAAACAACCTCCTTAAATGCACCTGAAGCGACCAATCCCAAGTAAGGCCACGCAGAGGCTATACAAAGCATCACATCTAACCCGCATAGAGCTCCCAGACTCAACACCAATAACGTTAACATTAATAACCTCAAGCAGATCCCCATTACACAGCCCTCTCTCACTGACCACAATTCACACCTGAAATGCATGTTACTCAACTGTAGATCAGCGGTTAAACATGCCACGGACCTTGCCGATCTCATCCTTGCTCAGGAACTCAACCTCCTTATCCTCACCAAAACTTAGCTTACTGACTCCTCAGGTCCCATCCTTGACATTCTAGTCCCTCTAAACCACAACATTATCAGACTCGATCGAGTTAAGAAAACGGGAGGTGGCATAGCCTGTATCAACCACAACTCTCTCTCAGCAAAAGAGTCCCCTTCAACAAATCTCTCCTCCTGTGAATATCTATGCATTGACATCACTAGCAAACGTAGACCGTTATGCAGCCTACAGATCTTCTACCACCCTCCAGGAGACAACCTCCCCCTAATTGAACAAACTATGGAAACCATCTCCTCCAACCTAGGGCGACACTGCCCCCAGATCTTCCTTGGTGACTTCAATCTCCATTGGAATGACCTGAATGACCAGGCGGTCGACAGTCTCAAAAACGTCCTAACTGACCTCGGCCTAACTCAATTCTCTGACAGTCCCAGGCAAAACTTAGGTTCAACCCTTGATCTAATCATCTCCAATCGCAACAACATTCAACTTGAATCTATTCTCCCCTGTGACCACTATATTAACTTTTGTATCCTAGAAAGCTGGGGCTCCAAAAGATCACAACCACTAAAACAAAAACATTGGAAAAGAACGCTCCAAAATACTAATGTAAATGAGCTAATATCTTGCTGCAATACCGACCTACCTCCGCCTGCAAACATGGTCGACCTCACTGAGCACAACAACAACTCCATGTTGTCTGCCCTGAATGCAACTGTCCCCCTTCAGCTAAAAAGAAAATCCATCAAAGACTCCAAACCGTGGTTCAATGACAGCCTAAATGCTGACAGGCGCAGCCTAAGATTAGCAGAACGTGCTTGGAGATCCGCTCCATCCACTGGTCTACTAAAATTTCTAAGACTAAAAAGGAGTAGATACAATAAACTCATCAGAACAGCAAAAGCAATCTTCTTCAAATACCAACTTGACAAAGCCAAAAACCACCCGAAAAGGCTGTTCGAGCTGATTAAGTTACAATCCAATAACACTCCTATCCAATCTCCTTTAATCTCCTGCCCTCAGCCAGACTGCCATGCCGTTGCTGACTTCTTCTTTGAAAAGGCGAGTAAGATCGAATCAGATCTAAAGTTGGCCCTGATCGATCTCTCACCCTCTCCTGAGTCCTCCTTACCCTGGCCCCCCCCTACGCTGCCCTGTCTCTCCCCTAAAAAGAATGCCTCTTGGAGTCAATTCACACCCCTCAATGTCACTTCAATCTTCAACATACTCTCGACCCTGAAAGCTTCAAATCACTTCAATGATCCCCTCCCACCCAACTTCTTTAAAGAAATGATAGGATCATTAGCCCCGCTCTGGTCCAAGATCATCAATGCTTCTCTTTTCCAAGGTGAGATTCCTGACTGCCTGAAGGCGGGCCTAGTTCACCCTATTCTCAAAAAACCCACGGTGGACCCTGAAGACCTGAATAACTATCGACCAATCACAAACATTCCTACCCTGGCAAAACTCCTTGAGAAATGTGTACATGAGCAACTGCGCAAACACATTGAGCAATTCCAACTTCTTGACCAATTTCCAATCGGGCTTCCATCCCGGCCACAGCACTGAAACGGCCATCACTCATATAGCGGACAATGCTCTCACTTTACTTGAATAGAATGAATCCTGCCTACTAATACTACTCGATTTCTCATCTGCATCCGTCAAACATGACAATCTACTTAACCTTTTGGAATGTAGGATGGGGCTCTTAGGCACTATACTAAAATTGTTTGACTCTTTTCTCAACAACAGAACGCAGAGAGTCAAATCTAATCAAACACTATCCAATTACAGTACCTGCTCTCTGGGTGTCCTCCAAGGGTCCCCACTCTCCCCCAGGCCCTTCAGCCTTTTCATTGAACCCCTTACGGTAATCCTCAAAGCATCTAAAATCCAATACCACATGTATGTGGATGACACCCAACTGTACATGAAAATCTCTTCCCCTGAAGATATCAAGTCACTCAACGGAACCCTGCATAAAACCCTTAATTGGCTAACCTACAACCACCTCAAACTAAACGCTCTTAAAATTGAATTCCACCTCATTGCACCCACCAGGCAAACCCCTATTGGGGAGAAATATCTAAGAAACCTCACCGCTCTCAACTGCACACCTCATAACATCGACTCCATGAAATCACTGGGAATTGTGCTAGACAAGAACCTAAATATGCATGATCACGTCAGAACATCTACCAAAGAAGCGAAGTATCAATTCTTTTTAGCCCCCCTCAGAGCATCTCTGAATGCCGCGACTAGACTCATCACTGGTTCCAAGAAAACCAACCACATCTCTCCGGACCTGAAATCGCTCAACTGGCTCCCACTTGAGTCAAGGATCAAGCTAAAAATTGCATGTATAACCCATAGAGCACTACATTTCAACACTCCTCTTTACCTGACAAATAAGCTTGAACTATCGGGTGGCTTCCGGCCCTCAAGGAGCACCAGCACATTGCTCCTCAAGCCGAAGAAGTTTTAAAAAAATGAAAACCTACAGATGTGTATTCTCTGGTATTGCCCCGAGAATCTGGAACTCCATCCTTGTAGAAACAAGACTGATTCCTTCAACATGTGTGTTAGAAGGTGGTTCTGACACTATGGGCCGCCCGGATTTTTTTGCTTTTTGAACACCTAATTGTTGAGCTTTTACCGTGGGGGAGCCTCATAAGTTGGGACTCACCCACAGTGAACTCAGGATGTAAGAGACTGCATGGGGATTTTACTGGTGTTCCCCTGGCTTGACCAGGCCACTGCGCAGCAGCTGGAGTAAGGGACACCGGGCTGGTTACATGCAGACACATGTGTACATGCGTGTGCACACGTGTACGGGCTGCGTAGGGGAGATTCCTAGCGTGCGCAGTCCAGGAGCAGCTACAAAGTGAATGGTGTGGCAAGACTTATGCAGTATTATGTGGTGATAAGAAATAGGCTTTATACGCTGGAAAGAAACATGCCAGGGAAAGTCAGTGTGTTTTACTGTGTTTTCACTTCATTATTTCCCCTGTGGAATGTGGGGCCCATGGCTAAATTAACTTCCACAATGCCTAAAGTTTCAGAACATGCACTAAAGTCCATTGTATTGGAGGTGAAAAGAAGTATTCTGCAGAGTCCAAAGTCATATTTGTACTGCTTTTGGGTCATCCAGAACTGTCATATTTCTGTGAGCCAGCCAGGACCAGACCCAGGCTGAGGGCTGACCTCAGCTGGATGGATTGATAACCTTGAGGGTGTCTCCTCAAGAGATAGGGACAGCAACTGATACCTACATCACAGGTGGGGGTGTAGGGGTGGATTGACCTTCAAGGGGGACAGGAGAAGTAGGGGTCCTGGGAGGCTCCCGCGCTTTTTAAGGGCACGGAGGGTTTCCACAGGAGGGGCCCCAGATATCCTTCCCCCACTGGAAGTTTCTTGCTAATGGCGCAGGCCAAAACCACTGCAAGGGTGGGGCAGGAGGTTTCTTTACCCCGGGTAGTAGCACCCCAGGGGTTCCCATGGTGGGGGACCCCAAGAAACTTTTCCTACAGTGGGAGGAGGGTGTGGTAGAGTTGAGTGTCAGGCAGGTCCCCCAGATTAACTAGTGGGGAGGTGAGCAACCCAGGGGTGGCCCCTGGTAGTGGGTGGCCCCCAAGGAGGGTAGTTCTTGAGTGATGGTGTGTAGTGGTAGCCCCTAGGTACCCTAGGTGGGCTAGGTAACTGACCCAGTGGAGATCTGAGTGGGGGCGATGTGCTCTCTAGTTTCCAGGGGAAGGGTTAGTGGTGGATCCTGAGGTGTCGGGGTCGGGTGGCCGGTGACCAGTCCGGTAGGTCCGGTGGGACTTGAACCTCAGGACCAGGAGCTGGAGGAGGGAACCTGAAGTGGTGGCTGGGGCGAGGCCTAGCCGGTAACCAGTCAGGTAGAACCCAAGGACCAAGAGCATGGGGGTGTTCCCCCAGCTGGAGGCAGGAGGTGGACTTCTGTCAGGTAGTACCACCCTGAACACAGGTGGGGCCTATCTTAAGTGAAGGGACCCTGTGTTTTGCGAAGGGGTGGTGCAGGCCTAGCCAGGATCTTTAGGGTCCCTGGCTGAGAGCGGTAGTACCACCCTGAACACAGGTGGGGCCTATCTTAAGTGAAGGGACCCTGTGTTTCGCGAAGGGGTGGTGCAGGCCTAGCCAGGATCTTTAGGGTCCCTGGCTGAGAGTGGCAGTACTACCCTGAAGGCAGGTGGGGCCTATCTTAAGTGAAGGGACCCTGCTCTTCATAAGGGGTGGTGCAGGCCATCCAGGGACCATGTAGGACCCTGGGCGGTCTCCCAAGGCGCTGCAGGGAGACCGGGGAGAGCCATGAGAGGTGGGCCTGGGTCTAGCTAACTCGGGACCCACAGGCTCTCTAAGGGTACTCCGGGAGGAGAGCGCACCTCTCGGAGGGAAGGGTACATAGGCCCTGTTCTCGCAGCGGAGAACAAGGAAGGGGTCTAGGTTCCCGGGGTAGTTTCCGGGTGGAGCTACTGACGGGGGGAATGAGCTGTAGGATGTCTGATGAGGCACCCTCAGTATTCCTCCCTGGCACTGCCAGTGTGGTGGTGAGGCCGGTCTGAGGTCCTATCAGGGAGCCAGGCCAGTGGCCAAAGGGTGCTTTTCTGTGTGGGGAAGCACAAGTGGCTGTGCTTTCTTTAGGGAAGACAGTCATCCCGAAAGGGTGGTGGCAGCAGAATGACCTCAGCGGCAGGCTGAGGGTGAGGGCCCAGAGAGGTTGCATCTTGAGGGTGCAAGGACCAAACGGAGAGAGGGTACTGGTTGGAACAAACTCTGGAAGGGAGACCAGTTAGTGACCCAGGGGATGGGATTTAGACCTATCCCAGAAGACCGCATCGGTGCTGAGGCACTGGACCCTTGTCCGGAGAAGTGGTAGGCATAGTGTTGCATGCCCAAGGACAAAGGTGAGCATAGTTAGGCTGAGTCCATGTAGACCATGAGTGACCTAGAGGTATCTAACCTAGAGCCCGGAGGGTTCTTAAGGTAGTCTGGGATCCCTGTCATGGGTAGAGATTTCATGGATGGGAGGAGTAGGTGGTCTAAGCGGATAACTGGTCAGTAAGGGGGATCTGGTCAGAACCCCTTATAACTAGTTATCGCTGACTACGGGAAGTGTACCCATGTAGAGTGGCTACTTCTTCCCTGTAGGAATCAGCTGGACGCGGTGTGTGTTAGAAGGTGGTTCTGACACTATGGGCCGCCCGGATTTTTTTGCTTTTTGAGCACCTAATTGTTGAGCTTTTACCGTGGGGGAGCCTCATAAGTTGGGACTCACCCACAGTGAACTCAGGATGTGGGAGACTGCATGGGGATTTTACTGGTGTTCCCCTGGCTTGACCAGGCCACTGCGCAGCAGCTGGAGTAAGGGACACCGGGCTGGTTACATGCAGACACATGTGTACATGCGTGTGCACACGTGTACGGGCTGCGCAGGGGAGATTTCTAGCGTGCGCAGTCCACGAGCAGCTACAAAGTGAATGGTGTGGCAGGACTTATGCAGTATTATGAGGTGATATGGAATAGGCTTTATACGCTGGAAAGAAACATGCCAGGGAAAGTCAGTGTGTTTTACTGTGTTTTCACTTCATTATTTCCCTAAGGGAATGTGGGGCCCATGGCTAAATTAACTTCCACAAGGCCTACAGTTTCAGAACATACACTACATTCCATTGTATTGGAGGTGAAAAGAAGTATTATGCAGAGTCCAAAGTCATATTTGTACTGCTTTTGGGTCATCCAGAACTGTCATATTTCTGTGAGCCACCAAGGCCAGACCCAGGCTGAGGGCTGACCTCAGCTGGATGGATTGATAACCTTTCTTCCACAAGCTAGGGCCTCCTCTCCACGAAGAGAAGATGGGAGGGGATACAGGTTCATCAATTAGCAGCTGTCACTGGGTGCCAGGCACCAGGCTGCACCAAGGAGGGAAGGCAGCGTGGGGGATGAGGCTTCAGACATGTGGCCAGAAACCCTGGATGACACCATTTTGAACAAGCTCAGAGGCTGGACAAGAAGGAGGGAGCAGGGGCAGGGACGTGATGTGTCGCTGTTTGATAGGACCAACAGAGACTTCCTGCCAGCCCCCTACTCAACTTTTAAAAAGTGCTTGCACAGGAAGAGAAGGTCTCTCTGGGGTGTGTGCTCGGCTGAGGTTGAAGGTGCTGGAGCCTGGCGCAATGGGCAGTTGGAAGGAGAGACCCCCTGACTGCCCCCAGGACCCTATCAGCACCAAAAGAAGAGCCCAGGACTGGTGCACAGAAACAGGGGCCTCTGCGCAGGGACAAGAGGGGCCCAGAAAGAGAGCCTGGCAAAAGGCTGGCGCAGGGAGCCAGTGAAGACAGCACACAGCTGAATCTACCCTCTCAGAGACCCAGAGGGCAGAGGAGAGTGTTCCCAGTGGCGGGGGCTGGTAAAGAGGAGCAAATCTGCCGTTTTGGTGCTTTGTGGCCCCCAGAGGAGGGGGGTCACCCTCACTTGTGAAAAGGTGCTGTGGGAGCTGCAGCAGAAGCACAGTCTCCCCCCCCCCAGCACGAAGAAATCTGCAGTTTTGGTGCTTTGTGGCCCCCAGAGGAGGGGGGTCACCCTCACTTGTGAAAAGGTGCTGGGGGAGCTGCTAGAGAAGCACAGTCTTCCCCCCCAGCACGAAGAAAAGTCCCACCCTCAGTGTCATGGGGACCTAAAGGAAACTACCCCTCAAGGGCTCAGCTAGCATTTAAACACATTCTATGCTGGAACTTTTGTTCTACAGCTGAGGGTGTGTGGAGAAGTGCATCATGAAGTGAAGGGCAGAGTGGGGGATGTGTGAAGAAGTGCATCCCCTGGAGGTGAAGTGATGTAATTGCACCGAAATGCATTTACTAGTGGTTATTTCTTTTTAGATGGACTGAAAGTCACATGTGTAAAGTGAAGTACCTGTGACAATGGAACCTAATCTTCAACTGGATGGTTTCATTGATAAAACAGTGTCTACTTGCATGGGGCTGATGCGTACCCTGCGGAAGATTCTCCCTTTGCTTCCCGCCCATGCCAGACCAGAAGTAGTGCGCAGTATCATCTTAAGCAGACTTGATTACTGCAATGCACTGCTTCTGGGGGCACCTGTCACTGCATTAGGCAAACTACAACGGGTACAGAACTTCGCTGCCAAATTAGCACTTTCCCGCCAACGTCTTGACTCGTCATCCACAGCACTTAAAGACTTGCACTGGCTGCCCATTTCTCAGCGGGTTGAGTTTAAAGCTTTATGCTTGGTCTTCCGGGCCCTTCATGGCTTGGGACCGTTGCCCCTACAGGAGATGTTCTCTTGGTACATCCCTACTAGATCTCTCTGCTCTGCTTCAGCCTACTTGGTAGTTGTCCCCAAGATCCGGAGAAAGCGGATGGGTGGCCGTTCCTTTGGCTTTACGGCATCCAAGTTGTGGAATGATCTGCCACTGCCGCTCAGATGCTGAGCAGACCTTTTCTCCTTTAAAAAAGAACTAAAAACTCACCTGTTTCCTAGGATAGTGTAGCTTGCTGATATAGTATTGACTGTGTTTCAGGATCTGTTAGATCACAGCGCCAGGATGCCTGTTGGGTGGCAGGAGCGCTTTATAAGTGTGTTATACATTATACATACATACAAGGTGATGTTAAGCTAAATGGAGTTATGTTGCTGGACCTTCCTGCTAGGGGGTCTGGCTGTATTTACGTAATCCCATGCTTTTACCTGTGATTCCTTTTAAAGTGAAGAGGCTAACTGCAGGAGAAGTGTAGTTGCCAGGAGTACTTCTTTTGAAGGGACTGTAAGTCACATGTGTAAGGAGATGTCATAAGCCAAGTGGGGTTATGTTGCCAGACAGTCCTGCTAGGGTGTCTGGCTGTAGATGCGTAATCCTGTGATTTCATCTGTGATGCCTTTAGGGTCTGGAATTGCCATGCATTCAAATGATCAACCAAGGTGATGAGTACTGTAATTCTAAAGTGTGCGTAAACATGGATTCTTGCTGCTGCGCTTAGGTGAAGACCCCAGACTGCCAGCCCTTAAGATATAGAGGTGCATACTGTATGGTCAGTAGGAGATGCTCAGTCAGAGTCATGTGTCACCAAAGCAGGTTTACCCCTTTTTAATGCTTGTTGAGGTAATGGGGTGGGTCGCCACTGGGATGGTGCCAGTGCGCAGGGCCCTCGCTCCAGGTTATGTTCAACTATCTGCATTGGGGGCAAGTTGATGTGCATACATGGGAGTGGTGGTACTAGACCCCACCCCCCCTTTGCGGGAGGGGTGGAGATGTTATGCAATGTCACAAAGTAATTCCAACAGTTTATGTATATTTGTAAATTGGTGCATAGTATTGAGTAGTGTGTGTGTTTAATAAATGTACTCTTACTTTTATTAAAGCAAAGTACAGACTGGACAATCAATTATTGAGTGTTATTTTTGTGCACCTGCAAATGGCGATTACTAGCCCACACCACTTCCCTTGAGTAAGCCTCAGACTGCTCTGCAACGCTACCCTCTGAGAGTCAGGCGCTACAATTGGGTGTTTGGTTCCCAGTGAAAGACAAATGTAGTCATGTTATTTGTGCAGGCCTCACAGATGCTGCCTCGTTTTCCAACACATGTGCCTTCGAAAGGGAAGTGAAAGTGCTACTGATGAACACTGCGCTGAACTAGAAGCTCTTTTCCTTTTGTCTCCTGTCTTGTGTTGCCGGTTAATCTGCTACCGGGCATTTGATACGGCCTCAGTGTCGCCAGCTAATATGTCATATTGTACCTGATGTATATTTATCTACTTTTCTCCCACAGCTATCGACCCATGTCTTTCGCAACCCGTATGTAAAGCGCTTTGATACCCGCTTGGGTCATGTTCGCGCTATACAAAACTTTAAATAAATAAAAGGCACATGGCAGCACTTTGTTGCAGTTGAAGGTGACAGATATGTTTCTAAGGGGCTGAAAAAAACACAGCATTCCTTATTCTATCCTAGACTGGATCAGAATATTGACCACAGAAATTCAAAGAACCTTCTTAAGGAAAGAAAATATGTTTTCATTTGAAAGAAACATATTGTTAGTAATTTTTGAAACATTGGTCACCAATCCTCAGCCTGAATCAGTATGGATGCCTAAATTACATACACTAACAGACAGGTGTAGCATAATTAAAGACCATGGAAGATCATCTCCAGTCATTTTGGGGTATATCAGAAGCAGCTCCATTTTGGTGGAAATGAGTTTCAGGGTGCTTGCTAACATTCTCCACCGAGTAACAGAATAGTTATCAACCAATGTGGACTCTTTCCTACTACTTAGACTCGAGTGAGGTGAGAATCCAAAAATTGTGTACTGTCACATACATGAAACATTGTGTCCCCATTAGATGCAATAGGTATTCCAGAGACTGCATTTATATGTTAAACAGTATGGGAGACATATGATATACCTGCGATTTGCCACAGTCAAGTGTTCTAGGTTAGGAGTAGAGTGGAGGTAGAGGTAATATGTTTGGAGGCATAGAGAAAGGTTTTTTGCCAAGACACTACCATTGCATTGATACCAGTTCTATAAGACCAGCGACAAAAATGTTATAGTCTATAGTATCAAAGGCTGCAGAGACGTCCAGGAAGACGCAAGCTCCCGCACCTCTCGAATTCATCAATCTTTGCAAATCACCTAGAACAGACATGACCACTTGTTCTGCATTTCTGCTCGGGCAAAACCTAGTCTAACAGAAGTCCATAACAAGTTTATGTTCCACATAGTTTTGTAACTGCAAGAAAACTAGATTATCTAGCAATTTTGAAAAATAAGGCAAGAGATATATAGTAGTCAAAAATCATTGCAGTCTGCAAGACCCAATGGTGCTTTCTTTGACCCGGGTTTTACCACTGCTTCATTCCATGATTTTGGTATTAATACTGTTAGATGGGAGCAGTTAAATATTGACAAGATCTTTTCATTCATAAACAGTGCTCGTTTTTGCATATGTTAAGAAAGACATATATGAAGGGATGCCATGTGGGATGACTTTTTTAGGTAACCTAAAAATAAAGAGACTTGGAAATTGGTAGAAACATAAAAAGTAGTCCAAGATGTTTCTGCAGATGAGTCAGCGATGCGGCAAGCGCAAGGTAACTAGTTTTATTTATTTATTATTTTATTTTCTGTATTCCGTCATCTGCCGACTCCCCCCCGCCCACCTACTCTGCCCCACTGCTCTTACCTGAACCGGCCGCGCCTGTCAGGGGCAATATCAGAGCTACTGGGATGTGTGATGGGGAAGGAGCGCAAGGGGTGGGAGGAGAAAGGCATGGGATAACGGGTTAAACTGAGATTAGGGTGGGGGCCAGAGTGCAAACTGTGATTGGATCTTGGCAGCAGATGGTTGTTGGAGAGGAGCTGTTCCAGGCTGCCTGTTTCATATTAGTCCAGTCCGATGGAGGACGCGGAGGCTGGGCACTGTGCACGCTCTTGAAGGTCGAGTCCAGGTTTTGGTCTGTGGGCGAGTGAATGGCGAGGGATTCCTTGGTGGCAATATTTAAAGAATGCTCTGAGGACTCAGTACATGTGCATTGGACGAGTGGCCATGAAGTATGGCCAGAGCTTTCATCGACTTTTAACAAAGTCCTGACTTTTAACAAATAGCTATGGAAGTGACATGGACAAAGCTTTCCGCGTCAGAGTGGGGATAAAAGCAAAAACAGAAATTCTCCGAGGGTTGCGTTTCTTTCAGTTCTTTCTTGGAAACAGAGGATTTTCCGTGAATAAGCACTGGCGTCCGTGCAAGCATTCCTGGGAGTTACTCGACAGACTAGAATGTCGGTAAACAGAAGAAAATGAATATCTCCGGCGTGTGCACGACACAGGATACAACCAGAGAGTGCTTTGCCGTCTAATGTGCGGCCCGGACAGCAATTTAAGTAGTGGGGGGAGGTGGGCCAGGCCCCTTAGCTAGCTTGGGTGTGAGTGGTTTGCAGTCTTATAAAAGGACACTGGCGGTGCAGAGAAGAGACAGATGTCTCGCAGCGAGTTAAGCTATGATGAAAGCATGCACACAGTCCAATGCTACCCTTACCCTATCTGGTTCTGCCCAGTGGCGCAGCTAGGATGCCACTAGGCTCCCGTCTCGTGGATCCTTAGCAAAGAAAAGCAGTCACTCATTGTCGTTGTGCGGGTCCTTTACACCCAAGGGCCTCGGTGCCACTGCACCTGCTGCACCACTGTTAGCTGCCTGCACTTCGCTTTTCTGCCTTTGTAATGGAACCTGCATAATTGAATAATAGGACGGCAGCGGCACTGATTTCCCCTTCAATTCTTGATAAAAAAAATCCACACGTTGGGTGACAGAAGAGACGTGCTAATTGAAGCTGTTTTCACATCCAACTGTGAGAAATGAAATTGCTTTTCTCACAAGTTCTATTTTATGTTTGGGTCGGCCGGGCACTGTTCATCTAGCACCTGCTTCAATGTTCTACGCCTCTTATCTGTTTTTTTTTTCTTCGAAATCCATAATCAGGTTGCAAGACATCTTTATCATCATTTCTCAAGCACTTCTTATGTCACAGCACGCGCTGTGCCAGGCATTGTTGTGCTCGAGACACGCAGGCTGTTGGCGGCTCGTCCTCGCGCGCATGGGCGGGGCTCGGATTCACTCAGCGGCGCCGGTGCCCTCCGGGCTGCAAGATGCTATCGCGGCGCGAGTGAACCTATCACGGAGGGAAACACGAATGTTAATCACAAGCCGCGCAAATGTCACTGTCGTGTTTTCTCACCGTGTAATAAAGAAATGCCAAGAAGAGCCGTAGGGATGAGCAATGTGCGTCTTTGACGATATCTGGCGATGCAAACTGGGGCGAACGTTGAAATATTATCCTTAAAAGGATTGCCTTTAATGTTATGAGATATGATTCACTGCAGACGTTCACGCATATAAAAAGTGATATTTTCAGGCAGCTTATATCAGCGCCAAAATATCAAGTCAGCGCTTCTTTCGTGTACCTCCTCTGGATCTCTTTCATGCTCCTATATTTAAATTACTCACTCCTGCGCTCTCTCTTTCTGTTGTCTCTTTTCTCATCTAGCCTGTCCTGCTCTTCACTAGGTTTCCTACTTCTGTTCCACTTTCATTTTCATTGACCACCATAGACTCTGTGCCACAAAATTACTATCTCCCCATCTTTTCCCACTGCTCCTCTACATAATGTTCTGTTTTGCTCCTGAAACACTCATACACCAAGGCTTCTTGGCGCTAAGGGATATTTAATTAACAGTACAACAGACTTTACTCACCCTCTCTAAACATTACTAAAAAGCCAGATTTTCAGTGTCCTCACTTCTGCCCGGAATTCCTAATTTCACAGTAGAAACTCAGGGTTTCGTTTTTAATCTCCAGTAACTCCACACCTACCGAGTTACTGGTACACCCGGTGCTATCATGGGTGGGGTGGGGAGGGTCAAAGTTACCAGTTACATATGTGGGCACTAGTAATGAGAAGCCGGCCACCCTATAAGATTTTAGTTTACCGATTTTAAGACCAGGGATGGAAAACGTCACCTCATTTTAGAAGGCTAAACTATGGGTTTTTCCATATTTAACCCTGTGGCATGTATAACTCTGTGTGCCAAGTTCATGGCTTTCAGGCACACGTATTTTATGAATGGATGCCAGAGGAATGTACGAAGCAAGGCTAATATATTGTCATCGTTTTCAGGTCCACAATCGGGTCGGTTGCTGCATCTTTGAACCAACTGTAGTTTTCTTTTAGATCTCGCTCAGACGAAGCCAACTACATGTTGTTTCCATAATCTAACTGTGACTAAACTCAGGCCTTTACGGCCACAGTATGAAATGCAGGTCAAGGCAAGACAGGATTATTTCAAACATTTAGAGATAGAAAAAAATGTGCCTTTAACATTAATTACCTGGACATCAAAGGAAAATGTATGAAAATATTAACACCCAGATTTTGTACAGATTTAGATGGAGTTGTTCTTTTTTACATTGACGCGGGTCAAATAGTGATGCATCCTGGTGAATATTCCAGGATAGTCAAGAGAATTTGGTGAGATTTCATTTTCCAATGTCAAAAAACACCATGCACCACAGAATCATTGTGAAGGAGGCAGTACCAGCATCGGACTCCAGTGTGCTATTGCTGACTTTATCCAAAGATCTACTTTTCAGCATAAACAGAAACATGGTGCAATCTTCATATATGAAATGAAGCACCTGCCGAGTACAGTAGTCAGGCCAGAAGCTGAGTCTAAAGATTACGCAGGAGTGGGGGGAAATGTGCCCCCTGAGGATCACCAATTCACCTACTGTGACGGTGAGCAAGACGGTGAGTATTCTCTCAAGAGCATGACTAGATCAGACTCTGACCCTCACCATGCCCCTGACTACAGCTGCTTCCATCCTCTCTGTAAGAAAGTCTAGCATTCATTGCAATGGACAGTCACCTTCCTTGCGGAATACTAACCCTTGTGAGAGTGAACAACAAAAGTCACAAAATTAGCCTGAGCGCCACCCCCTGGTAGCTGTGGCACAGAGCAGACAGAATTAATCAAGGGTAACGTGAAAGTATTTATGCAGTACTAAAACAGTAACAATAAAGACAAAACACCAACCAATAAAAATCTCACTCCAATTTAGAAAAATAGAATAACTTTATTAAACAAATTGACAAAAAAAAAAATCATGTGAACAGGATATACAGGTTTTTAAGATTATAAGTGAAACTAGAACCAAAACGCACAAAGTGTCAATGATGTTCTGTGTTCAAAGTAAAGAGGACCCAGGTGCACCTTGAGGCGGGCCACAACGGATCCGCAGGGTGGATAAACCAAGCTGGATGGCCCAATCAAGAATTTTACCTTAGTACTTGGTCTGCAAAAGGGACTGAAAAGATTTACAGTGGGGCAAGGCAGCAAGCTGTATCTGCCAACGTACCTTTGAAACCAGATAGGCGTTGAGCGAGGTCCTGTTGAAGCCACTGATTTTGGTGTGTAAGGTTCCAGGTGGAATAAATGTGAAATTCCCATTTACCAAGGTCCAACCATTATCCAGATTCTTGTTGAACCTTCAGCCAGTCTCACTGGAAATTAGGGCCCAATTTAGTTTATGCGGGTGGTCCGTTTCTTCGCCAGGGCGACGGAGTAAATTACTACATCGCCCTGACAGAGATGCCAACCACCTAATTTAGAAATGATCATCAAGCTGGGTGTCATTTATAAACATTGGCAGGAACTGCTGTCATGCAGTTCCCGTCGATATTTTTTGCAGTTTGGTGCAGGGCTTCGTCAACATCAGATACCATCTCTCCAGGGCCTAGCTGAAATGGATTTTTTGCTGAAGAAACTCCAAGTAAGACAAACCTACTTTGTCAGCCCAGCAAAATCATGCCTTCACCAAATCGCCTCTGGTGGTTGGCCCCGGCCCTCCAGCAGCTAGAAGTCAGAATATTTCCAGCTCCCAAAACTTTGCAGGGGTTAGTCAACTCTTAGGACTTTAGCACTTCATCCAACAAAAACATTGTACAGGGTTAAGTGCTGGTCCAATTGTGACTGTCCAACTGAGTTTCCAAGAAAAAGTGTAATTCATCTTGTTATTTCCCTGTATCCACACAGAAGGTGAGCCCACTCATCTTTGGAATTCACTTCTTTGTCCTGGGTGCAGGAGGAAGCAGATCCAGTCCTTCATGACTTCTCTCAGGTTACGTTACAACAAACAAATGATGGACGGAATGCTGACAATGCAGACATTCTCCCCCAGTCAAGAGATCTGGGTTAAATCCATCGTTCTTTTGCCCACTACACCACCCCAGTTTAGACATGGCCATATGCAAATCAGTCTTGACCCTGTGCCTCATGGGAACAGTCCAGCCCGAACTGCCAAGCCATGTCTTCCCTGGACCGGAATCAAGCATCCTAGGACCGGTTTCTGGCTATCAGCCGTCATCAGCCAGGAAAGCTTGACTCCAGTGGCGTAGTGAGCACGGGTCCCACGTCTGGGAATACCCATCCCACTCAGGTTACAGCAAGTTGGGTCAAGTCCCCTTCTGATCTTCAGCAGGCCCAGAAAGTGTTCTGAGGAGGGTTCCCTTGAGGCGCAACATTTATGGGGATCAGTAACTAGTGCATGATGGTGACCCCTGGCTCCTCCCATACAATGAGGTAAAAGCTCCCAGGGGGTACCCCTAACCTCTTTTTCAGCAGTTGCTGTCACAGGGCACTCAACTCCTAAAATCCAAGACAAGGAAAACCTCCCTACCTTGTGCATAGACTTTGTTGCCACCCAGAGACGTGGCCAGATAAATGAGCAGCCCACTCCCCCATGTCCACTCCAAACTGGATTTGGGGGCAGCTTCCCACCCAGTTTTTTGAGTCAGCCTTGTTACTCTGAGCCTGGGGAGCAAAGGCTTTCCTTCCTTCAGGTCTTGCTTTACAGAGGCCAGGGCTCACCTTGGCCCCTTTCAAGTTAATGAAGCTCCTGGACCAATGTGAACAGCCCATACTGAAAGTGGAAGAAAAATATCACCACACACCAGGCCTATCCTTTCTGCTGTGGAACCCATTTTCTCACCTGAATGTCAGGGTGGCACTGGCAGAGAAGCTGCCCCAGTCTAATGCTAATTAGCCTAACAGTGATCAGGCAGGGAAAGTATAACTTTCTAAAAGTCACTCTTCCACATATTTAATAAAAATATAATAACAAAGTTATTGGATTTTTGGTAAATATGAAAAATACATTTTGAGTGGCTATTCTAGTTGCTTCCTGTCAAAAGGTACAGATTAAAGTGTATAATTTTTTCTTTGGCATTTCCAATGATCTAGCTACAGTCCTGCCAGTTAACATAACTTTTGGGGGCTAGTCACTAGAGGAAGATGCCAATTTTGATTTTGCACGTGTTCTACTTTAAAATATCAGGCACCCTACCTTGATGGCAAGAATGTGTACTTAGGGGTGGCTTATTAATAATTAAAAACAAGGATTCCCAAGTGTTAAAAATGGTTACTTTCACAGTTTGACAGCAGGTCTTTAGGTGTCTACAGTCAGGCTAAACATGGTAGGCCTGAAGCCATGTTTTACAGGCCAATCCTGTTGTTGCCACAATAGGTGCTGCAGTCCCCAGTTGGCATTTAACTTCCAGGTCCTCAGTGAATTTTCTAAACCTTACACCAAGGACTTGTAGGCAAGGGAAGTATGTCAATCAGGGGTTAACCAATTTAACCATGTGTTGGGACAGAACATTCTCTTTCATGGTGATAGACATGCACCATTGCTCTGGATCCCTGGTTAAGCAGCATGAGTGCCGTCTTGGCAGCACAGCATGTAGTATTCAATAGAAGTGGACAGGTCCTTTTTACTTGTGTCACTGGAGTGAGGCCTGTAGGCTCACTCATTTAATATTCTATTGCTGTGTGCTTAACTCACACTTGGCCTAAATTAGTTTGGTGTGCAGTACTGCACAGTGCATATGTGTCATCCATGTGCTGGGTGTATGTGTGCCTGCGAATGGTACAACAGAGGAATAATGCAGTTCTGTGCAATGAGTGTATATTGCCTGAATGTGCTGGGTGTATGTGTACCTGTGAATGGTTTAGTACGGTGTATTGCTGTGCAGTGCATGTATGCTATATGCATGCGATGTGTGTTTGTATACCTGTCAAGGATACAATACATGGAAGACTCGGTATTTTGGGAGACCAAGGGCTGGATGGAGAAACATGAGGAGAAGAGGTAGAGGAATCCCCTCAGACAGATCTGTGTATTGCTGCATTCCTCTAAGCTGGGTGGGCCATGTTTATAGGAATACACCCTCTCCAGTACACTTCAAAGGGTGTTCTTTGATTCAGAGAGAGGTAACAAGGAAGGGATCTGGGCCCATCTCAGAAAAGAGAGGAGACTGAGAAAAAAAATCATAGAGGTTGAGGCCCTGGGGTAACCTTTTGGTACACATATCACTATGGCTGATATCCAAGTGTGAACCTCTAGTCACTACCATGGCCTGTGTTGTGGGGCTATCAGACTTGAAGGCGCTATTGCTGTGAGAGTCTGCCTTCTGTGTGAGCACCTCAAAGGTAAACAGACACCCAACATAAACCTCAAACACTCAGACTCTGAATCACATTTTATGTCTGGAAATGGACTGTAAGAAGCAGAGTTTAAGACCCCTAAAGTTATCAACTATCAAGCAGCTAGTCAGACTGTGGAAGACTTCTGCTTGTTACCAGGACTGGTAGTCTACTAACTGGGTGAGGGGATATCACCAAACTGGTCATCATCTATGTGATGTGTTAAGTTGGCGATTACATATGCCATTCGAAGCCAACGTAAAGAGTGCTGCCATGCCATGCAGTGAATAGCCCAGTGTTTAGTCAGAAACCTCAGGGCCATTGTGCCGAGCCGACATGGCCTGTGGTTGGTGTTAAGTTGGTGACCCCGTATGCCAGGGAGCCCACCGCAACGACTGCTGGTGTGCTGATCAGTCTGGAGCCCATGTTCAGTGGAGGGTGACGGTGACCCCGTATGCTAGAGGGGCCACTAGGACCAAGCAAGAAAGGTGGGCAGGTCTGGATTTTCATTAGAGGAGAGAGGCCATTTTGGTAAGCCTAGCGTGTCTAAGCCATGATTTAAGACCAGTGCCAGGAACTCCTCCACTGCTGGTGGTAAGAACCAAAGAACGTACCCGGCTTAGAGAACTAGCAAGAACCCCCCAGCCACTGACACTGCAGTACCCCTTGTGGGGGAACTCTAAGACAGCCAAGCACAGCCTGCCTAGTCCGCATGAGAAAGACTTACCAAAGACAGCTGTTGCAGCTCCAGCACCACAGAGGGGGTGCGGTCAGAGACTCCAGTCTCTCAGATCCAGTTGGTGTGGGTAAGACTGATTTAATGTCCAGACGGCCCCAGGGGAACTTGCTTACCAGATAGTGTTGCAGCAGTAGAACACTTTTGACTTTAATACAGAGTCAGTGTGGGACTCCTGAGACTCAGGGTTTTAGTGGGGCATAACCTCAATGTCACCCATAATGAATGGAGAATAATTGCTACTGCTGGCTTTAAGGAAGTGGGCACTCAGGAACCCGCCTCAATAACACTAGAGCCCCGACATAAGGGGACTGTGTGCATTGTTTGGGAATGTCATATTTTACTTTGTGGTCATATATAAATACTCCTTTTTTCATCAAAGCAATTATTTGATTGGCTAATCATTTATTGTTGTTGCTGCTTGTATTTTAAGTTTAGAAATTGTGTTCATCTCCCTGTGCCTACCTCCCCCATGAGAAACATTGGACCACTCAATCTATGCTAAAACTGACAGTCAAGTGCTGAAGGGGTACTTGTCTCAGTTTGTAAGGACCCATAGTAGGTCACGCCCTGGGACTTAAAGAGTAAAAGACTTTAACTCCCACGGTTGGGCCCATTAACCTCTGCATGACAAGCAGCCCATCGAAGGAGGTTCTGCCACCGTGTTTAAAGGGGGAGCGCAGGCACTGTACTCCAGAGTTCGAAGTAAAAAAAACAGAAAGGGCAACAATTGAAGGGAGACAATAACCAAGATGGTCATTTCCTACACTTTCCAAGAGGAGGTCATGATTTCTGGTTTTCAGGGCAGAAGATAGAGCAAGTAAATTCAGCCCCACAACACCACCCCAATCGACCTCAATTATGAGATCATCCAGCACTGAGGGGACCAATAAATAAATTTCCTGACCACCAAAAATCCAGGCTGACAAGGATCCAGCAGATTATTGTTCTCCACACATTGCAGCTTAGATAACCTGTTTAAACAGTTATGACACACAACGCTAGAATGGTCTAAAGGTCTTTCAATCATTGTTTAATTGAGTTATTTAGTGAAGGCTGTCCAAGGGCTGTACCAGAACAGTTTTCCAAACATCGGCGACAAATACAGATGAAAGGGAACAAAAGAGCACCCTGATCATCACAAATACTTAACAGAGCAGTTTAAATTTTCTACCAGCACAGGGATCCAGGGAGTAACTTGAGTGATGCATGCCCATCTTTGCGGGATGTATTATTATTACACATTCCAATTGCACAAATAATTTTCCGATTGCACTGCATTTCATAACTATTCCAATTTTAGGATACAGGAAATAAAATGATTTGCAAGGCATCACATGATCTTCAGCTAAGCCAGGTGCCAGGATTAGAACCAAGGCTTACAGGTTCCAAGTTTACCAGCTCAGTTAGTAGAACACATCTTCTCCTATCCGCTTATCTTACCTTACTCTCTTTTTACCCTATACTGCACCTTCCACCTATTCCTATCTCTGTCTCTCTTTCTTACCTATAAAGCACCTGCACCCTTCACCTTGCCTCTGTATCATTTTGTGTTTATGGGCGAGGGTCGAAACAGGACAGTTTCCGTGAGTGTGTGTAGAAAAGGAAGCCAGAGGGCATGAAGCTTTGTGTTGGAATAAAATACGGATGTACAGATTGGAAATAGGAGCCAATAAGGCGGGCAGGTCATGTAGAAGATTGTAGACATTCCATGCTCATACAGCAAAGTCTTTTTTCGTTTAGTTCAGAGAATATGCAAAGTAGTGGAATGCAGTTTGGTCGATTCTGTGCAGTCTTGAGCAGGCGAAAGAAGCCGAGTATTTGGGTTTGTGATAGCATGTTTATTTAAAGAGTAATCAGACAAGGCTGGGTGAGAAAATGATCTGTCAGCAGGTGGATTGGTTGAATTCTTGCATAAGCACACCTTAGGTGCTAAAAAGAGTCTAAATTCCCAATCATCATTAGCAGAATCTGAGTTGGTGGAATTTTTTCTAATCAAAATGTTTTTTTAACCGAAGAGCTATCTACTACATTGGAATTTCTTTAATTGCTGCTTAATGATTAGGGCTGATTTGTTCACACGTGGGTCTGTCTGCAAAGTAGGTGCATGCCCACCCAATTCAAGCATATGTGCGTATTCATATACCCTTTACAGATGGCTTAGCCTTTAGGGGTACATGGATCTACGATGGAGATCACTAACATATTTATTGGTTTGTAGCAGAAGAGGATTCTCCATGGGAAAAAGTGATTTTCGGAAATCTGAAAAGCTAAATGTGAACATGCACATTTGCATCAATATTATGCATGGACAAGCTTCTAAATATTTGAAATTCCCCATGCATAGTTTATGTGTACTGAGGAAATGTAGGACTGTAAATCCCATGAAAGTTAAAAATACTCTCCCAATAGGAGTAGTCCTACTGGATAAGAATTCTGATTTTTCAAACTAGCAATTTGGCTATGGCCAGAACTTGCTCTGCGTCTCCTTTCATGCTACCTGTTTCGTTACTGCCCCAGCTCAGTTTCTTACCTTCTGTTTCTATAGCCCTTTCTATGTGCATTTATTTATAACTTAGGACTTGTCCCTCTCTATAGAGTCACCCCCAAGCTCTTTACTTTCACTGCTCCTGTTTTGCTGAGCTCATTTTTTGTTGGTCTTTAGACTCTGCATTTTACTGCTAACCAGTGCTAAAGTGCTTGTACTGTCTCCATTAGGCATGATGTAATTGCTTGAACCCAGTTGGCACGTTTAATTTACTTGTAACTCCCTAATAAAGCGATACTACAGGTGCCCGGGATCTGCAAATTAAATTATATAATTGGGCCTGCAGCACTTATTGTACCACCCACTTAATTAGCCATTTCAGTCCTGGCCCAGGCCTGTCATTGCAGCCTGTGTGTGCAGTTTTAAACTGCTATTTCAACTTGGTAAAATAAATCGTTTGCCAGGACGAAACATATGTCATCCCAGGGTAGGGCCTAAACAGCCCTTGGTGCAAGGTGCAATGTATTTAAGAAGTTGGACATACACTTTAAAGTTTTAAATGTCCTGGTATTGACAAACTCCTAAACTCATTTTTCACAATTGCAAGCCATACCTCTCCCATTGGATAACATTGGTTTACTTTATTACATTTAAGTCATAAAGTTTGATTGGGAGCAAGTAGGAAAGTCATGTTTGGTGTCTGAGGAATTGTAATTTAAAGTCCTCTTTAAAGGCAAAGTCAGATTTTTAGTTATACTTCTGAAAATGACACTTTTAGAAAGTTTGCTTTTTCTTATCCTAACCAAATGATAGCTGCAGACTGTTTCCAGGGTTATATGACTAGGGGTATTTGGGAGTTTTCCTTTGTTTATTCCTCCCACACAGTCTTGCAATGGGTGGGTCTGGTTGTTGGCAGGATGGGCTATCTCTGGCAGGATGGGGGGGGGGTGGAGTTGTCAACTTCCACACTTGCACTTCAAAGGCACTGGCCAGCACAAACACATAGAATATTACAGTAGCTCATTGTGCCCTCAGAAAAACTGGAACCAGGGCAGGGTGGCCGGAAATTCCAGACAAGTCTGCAAGGGGAAAACTCGAGATGCTTCAACCACTTCAAAGGGGGCCCTGGTATATAAATACAATTCTCAGACCCACTTTTCATTACACCACTGGGCCTATGGATACTACAGAAGAAGGACGCCCTGCAGCCATACTACTTTAGGCCTGTCCCGTTTGCTGAGAATGAAGACTGGACTTGCACCCTTCATCCTAGGCTAAAGTGACTTCAAGGGTCCGCTGACTGAACTCCTGTTCTGAGCTACCGGGACCCAACAAGTTTCAGAGGTCTGCATGCAACTGCCCAGCTGAACTACTGCACTGGACCTGTCTGGTTTTGTGGTTCACCCTGAGAAGGACCGTGGCTGTTGCTTGAGTAAGGTTTCACCTTCCCCCCCAAAGAACAACCAAATTTCTCATGTTATATTATTTCATCCCCTTATTACCCAAGCACAAACTTTATCCTATTATGTTGCTGCATTTACATGACATAAAGACAAGGGCTGAAGAGAATTAGGGATGAGGGGTGATATAGGTTCGTCTCCTAAGCTCTTGATGGGATGAGGGCCAAGTTACGTCCGACCTAACACAGCAGTAGCAGAAGACTATGGGCACTTGTGGGTTAATGGACAAGCATTAGATGGAGGATTCTGTCCTCATAGAAATCCCCTTTGTATTGCTGCAGAGGTGGACGGTCTATCACCTCTATCGGGCAAATATTGCATCAGCAGCAGAAAAGGCACTGAGCCCCGCCCTCTCCCAATTCAGAACCTCTTGACTGTGGTGTTCACAAGCCTCCTTATCAGGAACCCTAAGGTGAACACTTACTTGCAAAGTTATGTTGTGAAAGGCAGTGCTACCCCCTTCCACCAGGTCGCCCTGTGAACAAACGCAGTCCCTGCTGAATCATGCTCACAGCCGCCCCTGATTGGTTCTGTAGAAGCGTGCACTGTCGCTCAGTCTGTCACTACTGCAGGGTCAGTAGACCTCAGGGCCAACTACAAGCTGAAGAGTCAATGACCGTGGAACAGAAGCGAGGAGATGCTAGACGAATTGGCCCGATAGCAATGTGGACCCTTTCCTACTGGTGCTGGGTCCAGAAATCCCTTTCTCTGCTCATGCTCACTGCCCATAGGAGTCCCACAGTTAGGAACATGGGCCGACAAACGTCTAGTCAAACCTGCAAAGCCAGTCCTCTTAAATACACATGTTGAGTGCTTAGAAGCTATGCGGAAGCGCTGTAGGGCAAACATCTGATGATAATACCAAACGCTTCATTGGATGTGTCTCGAAGTCGATGTTTTATAGCTAAGAGACTCGTTAGACGAGTGGTGTTTCCGGTAAATGGGAACCTGCAATTAAGGAATGTTTCACAGATTCAGAAAACCAGGCCTCGCGCAACAAATTACAATTTAATTTTCCTCCAGTTTTAAAGGTCGGGCTTAGAATAGGAACTGAACAAAAATGATTACTTAACGTTAAACTCTGCAGCTGTATTTCGTGCACCTGTGTGTTCGATGTGCACAAAGGCATGTTCCTGTATGACATTTTGTACCTTGACTACATCACATCCGAAACAATTATTCAGGGTTTCAGAACGACTTCCCCAGTTAAATCACGGGATGCTGCTTCAGACCTGTGCTTGGCTGTGGCACACGTGTGCGGTCTCCTTGGTGTTGCTGGTCGCCGTGTGGCTCGAGGTTGTGCTGTAGAGTGTCTGTGATTGCTGGAGACTCTTGGAACCGCGCGGAAATCGCAATTGACCCAGTTCCACGGAAGAGCCTACTATTATTAGAAGGAAAAACGGGCAGCAGGACCCATGGGAGACGACGGCCAAATATAGCAAGCCCGCACTGAGAGGAGCGAAAGTTAGTGCGATTAAGTGATTGGCAATTTAATAATCAAATCAACCGAAAGGAACAACAGAAAACCATCACTGGCGCAGAGGAGGAACACCTAAAGACTCCTTGTGAGCTGGCTGGAGTGGTATCCTGGAGAGGGGACCACCCGCCTGATTACAGGTGTTTTCGGTGCTGGAAAGCACCTGGTGGCAGTCAGATATATGCCAATGAACATTTGCCTCCCACTGAAAGTGGAAAGGAAAAGATGCGCAGGAGCAGGCCAGGCATCGGGGAAAGCATGCCGAATTGGACCTTGTAAATTCAGATCCCACATGATTGGCTGGATTCTGTGCCTGTGCGCAGGAATCAAGGAGCATTTACCCAGATTTTAGAT
Organism: Triturus cristatus; assembly: GCF_964204655.1. Classification (NCBI taxonomy): domain Eukaryota; kingdom Metazoa; phylum Chordata; class Amphibia; order Caudata; family Salamandridae; genus Triturus; species Triturus cristatus. The sequence continues at coordinate 1,077,031,454 of NC_140584.1, read as the reverse complement.
TTGACAGCTGTTTTTGAGCCGGATCCTGGCTGGACACACGGGAATATGTTGAATTTGTCCAGATGTAATCTGCTGACATTGGGACACATTCAGAAACACCATCACATTGTCTTATTTTCTTCCCGAGCTGCAACCCGCAGGCAGCCGGGAGGATTTCTAATTTTCATTACCAGCAGTGCTCAAAAGAAAGGCTTTCTTTTGCTCAAGTACCTTCCTGGTGTGGAGCTTAACACCTTACTGCCAGTGCAATGGAGGGAAACAAGACACGCCGCTTTCTGCCCTTCCCAAGCACTTGAAAACTGTGATTTAAAGAAAGGCTTTTGGCCTTATTCACCCCTTCAATGTAAGAGATATGGGCAGAAGAAAGAGTAAAGCAATCCCAGCTGAGCATTTTTCCTCTGTGTTGCATGCAGTGCAAAAAAATAACATCTGGTGTTGGGAGCAGAATGCCAGAATTAGGAACGAGCTGATGGGAGAGCACCATAAAAATTAACTATAAAGTTGAAAAAGTTATATGTGGCTCTTTGCCACATCAGGTATAAAATTCAAAAAAAGAACACAAAATCTCCAAAAAGGCAAAATCCTACCTCCCCCCAAATGGTACTTTTTCTGCAAAAGATCTTATCAGCAGTACATTAAAAAGTAGCATAAAGAGCTATAAAAATCAATCATGTATCAATCACATAATTTGTAAAGCGCACTACATACCCGGGAGGGTTTCAAGGCGCTGGGGGGGGGGGGGGTGTTGCTGTTACTGGTCGAAGAGCCAGGTCTTGAGTGGTCTTCGGTTTGTCGCAGGTAGAGGGGGAGGGTGTTCCAGGTCTCGGCGGCGCGATGGGGGAAGGATCTGCCTCGGGAAGTAGTTCTCCGGATGCGTGGGACCGTGGCCAGGGCGTGGTCAGTGGAGCGGAGTTTCCTGTTGGGTACGTAGAAGGAGAGTCGACTGTTGAGATAGGCTGGGCCGGTGTTGTGGAGTGCCTTGTGTGTGTGGATCAGGAGCTTGAAGGAGATTCTTTTGTCGACGGGGAGCCAGTGCAGGTTCCTCAGGTGGGTGGTGATGGGGTCACGGCACGGGACGTCGAGGATCAGGCGTGCAGAGGCATTCTGGATTCTCTGTAGTCTGCTGATGAGCTTGGACGAGGCTCCGGCATAGAGGGCGTTTCCGTAGTCGAGTCTGCTGCTGACTAGGGCCTGGGTGACTGTTTTCCTCGTGTTTGTCGGGATCCATCTGTAGATCTTGCGGAGCATGCAGAGGGTGTTGAAACAGGTGGAGGAGACTGCGTTGACTTGTTTGGTCATGGAAAGTTTCGAGTCGAGGATGACTTCCAGGTTGCGTGCGTGGTCGGTGGGGGCCGGGGAGGACCCCAGTGATGTGGGCCACCAAGAGTCGTCCCTTGCGGAGGGGTTGGACCAGAGGATGAGGATTTCCGTCTTGTCTGTGTTCAGTTTGAGGCGGCTGTCCGCCATCCAGTCGGCGACGGCCTTCATTCCCTGGTGGAGGTTGGATTTGGCGGTAAGGGGGTCCTTGGTGAGGAAGAGGATCAGCTGAGTGTCGTCGGCGTAGGAGATTATGTTGAGGTCGTGCTGTCGGGTGATGCATGCTAGTGGTGCCATGTAGACGTTGAACAGCGTCGGGCTGAGGGAGGATCCTTGAGGGACGCCACAGATGATCTCGGAGGCCTCGGATCGGAACGGGGGGAGGCGGACTCTCTGAGTTCTGCCAGAGAGGAAGGAGGTGGTCCAGTCCAGGGTTTTGTTTCGGATCCCTACGTCGTGGAGGCGCGTGCGTAGTGTGCGGTGGCAGACGGTGTCGAAGGCGGCGGAGAGGTCCAGGAGGATGAGGGCCGCCGTCTCGCCGTTGTCTAGCAGGATCCTGATGTCGTCTGTGGCGGCGATGAGGGCGGTCTCGGTGCTGTGGTTGCTGCGGAATCCTGATTGGGACGGGTCTAGGATGTTGTTGTCTTCGAGGTGCCGGGTGAGCTGGGTGTTTACTATCTTCTCGATGACCTTTGCTGGGAACGGAAGCAAGGAGATGGACCGGAAGTTCTTGAGGTCGCTCGGGTCCGCCTTGGGTTTCTTCAGTAGGGCGTTGATCTCTGCGTGCTTCCAGTTCTCAGGGAAGGTGGCGGTCTCGAAGGAGAGGTTGATGATTTTGTGCAGGTGGGGTGGGATGGACTTGCTGGCTTTGTTGAAGATGTGGTGCGGGAGAGGGTCGGACGGGGAACCGGAGTGGATTGTTCCCATGGTCTTGATTGTGTCCTCGATTCTCACGTTGGCCCAGGTTGTCAGGGTGTCGTGGGCGGTGGGGTGCGGTGGGTTCGGTGCGGTGTGGTCGGGAGGGGTCGTCCGGGGTCTGAAGCTGTCATGGATGTCGGTGATTTTCCGGTGAAAGAAGGTGGTGAGGGAGTCGCACAGGGCTTGCGATGGTGGGATGTCGTTGGCGTTGGAGCTGGGGTTGGAGAAATAAAGTGGACTTCTGATCACACATATATGCATAGAAGGAGCCAGACCGTATTTGCAATTTTTTGTAGGCGAAGAAAAAATCCAGAAATTGATCGTCTCCTTGCTAGGGCTCAGATTTTCATTTCTGTGCCCCAAGAAGGAGCCTTGTGCTTATTCAATTCTTTATAAGCCTGAAACAAAACACAAAGAAAGCCAGAGACCTCCCTGGAGCACAGATATCAGTGCTTGTGCTTCATCAAGGTGCCGGATGCTGTTTGGTTCTTTTCATAATCTAAGGAAAAATCCAAACAGCATCAGGTTCCTTGCGGCGGCACAACCTGCTTACGATACCCAACCTCACATGCCTAACCTAACATTGTGTCATCTTATCTACCACAACTAACCTATCATACCAACCTACCACAAAACCAACCATATTCAATCTGCCTTAGCTAACCTAAAATACCTAGCATAGCTATCATACCATGATTCCCATCCCTACAATGTCTACCTACTGTAACAAATGTAACATACCCAACCTATCATGTCTACCTACCATGGTTATGAAACCTAACTACAATACATGCTACCCTACACCTACCTATGACAACTAATATATCTAACTTACCAAGCCTACCTATTATAACTATATACTATACCTACCTACCATGTCCACAATACATAACCTACCATAATTTACCTACCTACCAGACCTTCCATAATATACATAACTTCCGTTCCTCACCTAACTACCATCCATAACCTGCCTACCATACATAACACATCTCGACCATGCATATTTCTTAGTTACAGATCCTAAGCCTGCTCTGAGGTGGGGGTTTTGTAAAAAGGGGCAAGTTATGTTCATGAGATCTGGAGGAAGGCCTTCCGTTAACTCAGCCTTCCACGGAAAGCACTTGTATCTAGTAACAACCGAAGGCTCTTCAGCCTGTATCTGGAAAGTGCAGTTTTGTAGGGCATGAACATGTGAATGGATGGCTTCTTTACCAGTATTGGCAAGGTCAATAGGTCCCATGTTAGCTGCCACTAGCCTTTAGGCTTTGTCATGGTTTATTTTGTTTTGTCATGGGATGTGCACATCTTTTTTGTTGGGGAAGCTGTGTGGCCATTTTTAGTCTGAAAAGGTAAATATAAAACTGTGGATAACTGCAAAAATATAGGTTGGGCTTCAAAAAGCATGCATGGTCATTGTCACCCCCGGCACTGATTGTGTTCTCTGTGAAAAAGAAGAAGGCAGTTACTCTCAGTGGGCTGACCCACTGCCTAACCCTGGGCGTAGTACTATGCTAGTTTGCACTACTACGCAAAATGCATGTAGCACAGTGCAAAAACTGTGCTACAACACATAGCAACAATATCAACAATACCCATAAATGCTTTGCTAAAACACTTTTACATGCTAAAAAAGCATTTAACAAATTCACAAAAGTGAAGTGTGAATGAAAATATTGGGCAATGAGAGAAGTGATGATTTTGGGGTCCCCCCGAACCTAGGGGGAGGACCAAGCAGATGCCTTGAACACAAAGAGCATATCATGCTGGTGAATGATTCAGTGGTGGTCCCTTCCTCCTAGGACCACCCCAAGCACAGTTATGGGCAAAAACACAATCCCAACCAAAGGCCCTGCAAAGCATTATGGGACGAGATTAGCAGTGGGTAGTGAATATTATAGCGTTGAATATCAAATAATTCTACAAAGAGCTACAGTTCAACTAGTCGTTACTAGATGTCCCTCACGAGTCAAATGCAAAAGCATTGAAATTATTATTACATCAAGCTGCAGTTCCACTAATCATTACTAGATGTCCCTCACGAGTCAAAATCAAAAGCACTGAAACTCTTTCATAAGTACATTTATGAAAATCAAAAGGTCTTGGCCAGTGCCAGACCTAAAAAAAAATGGACACGTATTCACCCTGTAAAGTAATGTAAAATAGCCAATTGAGGATACAATACTTTATTCTGTGACCCGCCATCCAACATCATGTAGAGTGATATAAGACTGCAATGTAAAAAAAATGTTTTTCTGCATAATTGATCTAGTTTGAATATTGAAATTTATGTGGCTTGATACTAAGAAAAAGAGTCAATGTGGCAATCAATATATTATCTTTTTCAATGCAGTGTATTTTTGTAAACAATTCTTCTGATAGCAAGGTAAATGGAAGTATTCACAAGATTCTTCATTCATAGTTTGTGTTCCTGCATACTTATATGCAGCTCGATTAACAAAGCAAAGATTTGAAAGCTTAGGAATCTTTCTCCTATAGACTTTGTCCTGTGTTTAAAGAATAATTCAACTTTAATGTGCTTCACAAAGATACCAAGAGTCTGATGAAAATCTACCATCAACAGTCATGGTTTTCCAGGAGAATAAAGACTTTGCATAATGTTCTCGTGTGGAAAACCCAATTTAGTAACTGGTTCATTAATTTCACTTTTTATGGTCTGGCTTGACAGCACAGCTGTCACCATCCAAGTATGTGAGAATCATCCAGAGAGGGTATTTGGCTCTGCCCATGTGTTGTGAGCCAGAAGTATATGTTATGATTGAGCAGAAAGTGTGTGCTTCCACAAAAAACGTGCTTGCCCTCCACATAGCTGGTACCATTTTGCTTATTTATCCAGCTGCCTGAGCCTGAACTTTCAGGAGCACACACATGATATTGTAAGGATTTTAAAGTGTCTTAGATAACTAGGTAATTTATGGTGTTTTTCTCTGATAGCAGCACATATGGGAGGAAGGCAATTATTAACCTATTGCTCAAGCTTGCTCAAGCCTGCAAGCACGTACCTTGCTAAATGGAATTTCACAGATTACTGTACTAGGCAAGGGTTTTGATCATCTACCAGGGCAAAATGTGGAGATAGAAGAGATGCACTACAGTAATCCTTATCAGGTTGCATTAGGAGAGATGATACCTTGCTTTGTCGACTTAATCTTGAATACATTTCTACTTCTATGACTATATGTCTGATGGGTGCCTTGTGGAAAGCTTAGGCTCAGTGTAATGGGCCTACTTTGGTTAGGCAGACAGGCCAATAAAAAAGGCTATAGACCTGATTGTTTTTCATGAAAAGTTACAAGGAAGGTAGTTGGCCTGAAACATTAATTGTGAAAAGCATATGTTAAAGCCAGTGGGCATTTTAGAGTGAGTTGGTTTTACTCTGTAATAAAGCTGACAGATGGGCTTTAGTTGCATGGAATCTCCTACATTAATTTAAATGGCAAGGGTTTTGGTTAGGGTGGGCGGGAAGCTCTGCTCCACTGGCAGAGTTCGTGGAGTTTTAACACTCAGTGCTCTGCTTGGAGCACAGAGTTTACAAAACTCCGCCAACCACCAGCGGAGCAGAGTTTATCGGTGCGCTCGCCCATGAGAGTAAGAAAATGGTTGCCAGCTGAACACATTTTAAAGAAGTGAGCGCATCAGTAGAGAAGTGCAACATGGGAGAGTGGGTAAACAAGGCCCCATTGATGACAAGATCCAACATTGATCAATCAGAGTCAGAAACAGGGAAGATAACAGGATGAAAACAAGGTGGGTGCTTGGTGGGCACTGCAAGGGAGTATTTGTGCTGTGTGAATGCCCCTACTCCGGCAACTGATTGCAACCGAAGCCGTAGCACCCACCGTCACTGTATACCCGCTTCAAACAAGCTGACGGCATGCTGCAGAATGAGGAGTATGGGAACCATCCATCCACAGTGGTGGCCGAGGAACAAGAGGAGCAGGATCAGCTTAATGAGGAGGACAACTATGAGGAGGATGGCTATGAGTCCCAGCCCAGGAGGCTCAAGAAGACTGACAAAGATGGCAAGCAGGCAGCCTACGAGGCCCCCAATGGCAACGAGCAGCAAAACCACCAGGTGAGTGAGGTCCTGGGGGTAACGGTGCCATGTACCTTTAGTAAACACCCTGGCCTGAGGTTGAACAAAAGAAAGGTTGCTGCGGCTGGTTCTGTGGGTGGTACTGCTAAGGGCAGATCGTACTGGTAAGAAGAAAGAGTAAATGGAATGGAGGTGTTCCGCTTTAATGAGTGGTTTTGAGGAGGAGTATATTATACACAATATTGGGTCTGTTCATATTTGAGGATTATCTTTGGGAAGCGTTGACCTGGAGATCGTTAGTTGGCATTCTCAATTCTCTGTCTGGATATTGTAGAGGTGGCCGAGCAATACTTTGCCAGCTCGCGGAACTCAGCAACATTTTTGGTAACGCCATGGAATCCTGCGGAGTGAAACTCTGTGAGCTCTGCTCAGGCCTTGTTTTGGTTGTGGCTATGCCCTCTGCTGAAATTAAAAGGGAGAGGGTGGAACAAGGAGCTGTATATAGGTCCAGTGGCTCGTGCTCTTGAATAGTAGATAAATCACTAAGGAGAGTCACTGTCCCTGAGAGCAGAATTTGAGAGAGATCGTTTTAGAAAAACAGAAAGGAGTCGGAGAGACTTTTACTTGATGCCCTCTTTCTCAGCAATCTGACTGTGGGGGACTTACCTGTGGCAACATTAGGGGTTTTCGGCCCCCCAAAACTCTCACCAGCCAAGGGGACTTTATCCCCCAACCAGTGGTGCACCAGGAGTCCCCTTTGCAGAGTGGTTGAGAAAGGGGCAGGGCCTCCAACAACATCTCAGCAATCCCTCGGTGGGGGACTTCCCTGTGGCAATAATAGGGGTATTGGTCCCCACGACCTTCAGCAGTCAAGCGGACTTCTTCATTAGGGGTGGCCGAGCACTACTCCGCCCGCTAACAGGAAACTCAGCGGAATTTGGCGGAGTTTTTTGGCAACTCCGTGGAATTCAGTGGAGCAAAACTCTACAAGCTCCGCTTAGATACTATTTTGCTTAGGCAACTGCAATTCTCTATGCATTTCCCAATTTTATGACTATATACCTCATGGTTACCTTGTGAGAAAGCTTATGCTCAGTTTAAAAGACTGTAGTTGGTCATGGTGATAAGCCATGATCATACCTAAGCTTAATTGGTGTACAAGGAAATGCTTTGCCAAATGTCACAGTTCTGCTGTACTTCTTATTAAACATTATTGCAAAGGCAGTACACCTGGATTATTTATTGGGAAAAGCAAATGGTAGAGTCAGTAGGCTTCTAACATTGGATTGTTGTCACATTATGTTATAGGTCACAAAAAGGTATTTTGCTACATGTAACATTATAGATTAAAAAAGGGGCGCGGGTTATGGTGTTGGTCATCCACTCTTACATACCAATGGAGCAGAATTTCACTGTGATGATTCTTTTTAGGGCCTACTAAGAGAGGTTACAAATTGTTTTACCTAGCCTAAATGTGTATAAATGTGTAGTTTATAAAATTGTATGCCTTATAACTGCCATCTTATGTGCAATTCTGTAGGCCCAGGTTCTATAAAGGGCCAGTATAGGGTACAGGCCTTACCAGTTCACTAGAAAAAGTTATGTCACCTTTCCTTGGTGTGATCTGTTCGAAATGAAAAGTTATAACAAAGCAAGTAGACCATACTTACTTATTGTGAAAAGAATGTGTCAAAAGCAAACAGGTTTTCAGGGTGGATTATTATTACACTGTGCTAAAGCCTGTAGGTAAGCATTTTGTTACATGGAATCTCACAGATTAATGTAGTGGCTTTTGGTGCAGGTGATACACCTGAACAACCGACAGGGATAGATGATTTGCACTATGGTAATTCCTACTAGGGTCTATTGGTATGGCTTTTGTATTTTTTGACAACTGTATTTTGCACGTTTTTAATTTTAGTACATTGTACTTGACGGTGCCTTTGGGTAGGATTTGAACCAACACAGTAGGTCTGAGTCACTTATGGTGACATGCCCATGATAAAGGATGTAGGCTTGATCTTTTCTAATGAAATGTTACAATAAAGGCAGTAGGTATGACACATTGTTAAAGCCAATAGGCATTTAAGGGTAGATTGTTAATACTCAGTATTAAAGCCTACTGTTAGGTATTTTGGTACGTGTAGTCTCACAGATTACCAAAGTAGGAAAACATGTGGGTGTTGGTTACCCCTTCTGACAGACTGTGGGTATAGAAGATTTGCACTGTTAGAATTATTGTTAGGCCCTTTTATAAGAGATAGTTTTTTGCTTTGATAGCTGTAATTTAGCAGCTAAATAATGTCATGACTATGTGATTGATGGTTGCCTTTTTAAAAAAAATCCTGCTTTTAACAGGAGTCCTTAGTTGGTTATGGTGATAAACCACAGATAACAGCTGCAGGACAGATTGGTTCACTTGGAAAAATATTTCTGTTGCTATCAGTCAGATCTGTTTATTATGAAAAGATCTGATAAACACATTAGGCGTGACATATTGATGGTAAAACGTGTATGTTGAGGCATTTATGAGTGGATAGTTATTTCTCGGTATTAAAGCCTACAGATATGTATTTTGTTACGCAAAATGTCAGATTACCTTTGTAGGGAATGATTTAATTGTTGGTTACTGCCTCTGACAAACCCTAGGGAGAGACAATTTGCACTGTAAGGATTCTTGCTAGAATCTCTAAGGTGTCTACAAGGATCTTGTTTTAAAAAATCACTATATAAAACATACATCATTACATACAAATTTATATCCATATAGATTCATAGAGTGCTTTTGGGTCCACTCTGTGCTGCCATTTTTCCTTTTGAGTGTCATTTACATTATACTTCCCCCCATGACAGCAAACTTTATGGGGTAATGGCTCCGTCTGCATAAGTTGTCAACCCTTTTGCCCTATGAATAGTAGAATTTTCTGATCATGGGTGTACATCCACCCGAAAATGAATCTACTTATCTGGGCTGATTGGCAGTCTTTTAGTATTAAATTGTCTCAATTCATAGTTCCCCCTTTATTTCTTTGTGTCACACATATTTTGTTTGAATGTTTCTTAAGAGGATACTGCAGCTCTCCAAGTGATTTTAACAGGTTGCTTGCTTGCTCTCATTTCATCTACAGAGAGCATCATTCCATGGTGACACCATACATGCTGGAAGTATGAGTGTGGGGGGGGGGGTGCTGCAGTCTCCCCCCAATACCCATGCTGGAGTTAGAAAGGTGAATGACTAATAAAGATGCCTTTACATTTTGTTTTGATCTTGTCACATTAGCCATGGGCTCAAAGATGTAGGTTAAATATCAGGCTGTGTTTTCTGGAAAATTGCAGCTTATACTTTTAACATGGTGGCCCCCCTTGACAGAGCTTACTTAAAAAAAGCAGCCCAGAAATATGATCTGGACAGAGGCATGCCAAAAAAGATTTGACTCCCTGAAGCAAGCCATGTGCACAGCTCTTGTGCTCAGTGCCACTGACTTCTCCCAGGGGTTTAGGGTCCAGGCGGATGCCTCAGAGCATAACATTGGGCCACTACTTTCACAGCTCAATTAAGAGGGCCTGGATCAACCTTAGCCGTCATCTTCGGGAGGATACTCCCCAGAGAACAGAGGTGGAGTGCAACAGAAAAAGAATGTTTTGCTGTGGCCTGGGCACTGAAGAAGCTGTAGCCATACCTGTCTGGCACTCACATCCTGATTCGGACAGACTACAGGCCCCTCGGGTGGCTCTTGCAAATGAGGAATGAAAATCTAAAATTGATGAGTTAGCCCATTTCCCTACAGGGGATGAACTTTAGGGTGGAACACAGAACAGGAGTAGACCACGCCAATGCTAACAGTCTGTCCGGATTCTTCCACCTTAGTGAAGAGAACTCCAGAGAGGTTGGGTAGCTCTCCCCACTTTCAGCTAGTGGGCACATGTGCTAGATCTGTCATCCTTAGGGTGGTCTTCCCCCAACATTTTGCCTTTGCCTCCCATTTATTTCTATATCTCTTTGTTGGCACTAGCACTCTGCACACTTTACCAATGCTAACCAGTACTGGTGGCTCAGAGCCCACCGGGGGCTGAAGACTGGGGAAAAGATATGGACTGCTGTATGGTCACAGAAAAATCTGTATATGTAGCCTGGGGATGCCTGAATAAATGGATGCAGGTCTGGGAAAAATGCAACATACACAGAGGTGAGATTTGTGAACCTCCAAGATCAAGTGAAGATATTATACATGGGACCTGAATATGTCTCAATGGGGACTGAAAGTATTGTTTGTGACCATCAAGTCTTCAGTAATATTTGAAATGTAATAATATTGCCATTGTATGTGCACCGTGATAATTTCATCAATCATGCCTTGATTTCAATAAAAGGATTAAAAAAAAAATGCTAACCAGTACTAAAGTGCATATGCTTCTCCCCTAAACTTGTTAACAAAGGTATGTACACAATTGACATATTTATCTTACTTGCAAGTCCCTTGCAAAGTGGTATACCATATATCCAGGACCTGTAAGCTAAATGGTACTAGTGGGCATGCAGCCCTTATTATGACACCCACACATATAGCCTTTTCCAACCCGTCTAAGGCCTGTCATTGTGGGCCTTGTGTGCAGTTTACTACCACTATGACTTGGCATTTAAAACCACTTGCCAAGCCCTCAACTCCCCTGTTAGTGCACACAAGTCAACCCTAAGGTTGGCCCTATCTGAGACTAAGGGCAGAGTGCTGTGTAACTTACAGCCATGACATGTACTTTTATGCTTTGCATGTTCTGGCAGTGACAAACAGCTATATTTTTCACTACTGTGAGGCCTATTCCTCTCAAGGGCTAGCATTGGGAATTCCCCTTTACATTTTTAAGTGGTAATTCCTGATCAGAGAGGGGTAGCTTTATTATGTTTGATATGGTTGGAATAGTAATAATAAATCCTCTTTAATGGTAAAGTTGGAATTATCACTACTATTTTAGAAATGACACTTTTATAAAGTGTTATACCAAAAAAAGGGGTAGGACTCTTTAAGTCAAAAAGGCTGAGCCACATTAAATTTGCACAAACACACAATGATGAAACTGACTGATCCTTTTTGCAACCTCATTTTTTTCGTGAACACTATACTCAATAAAAGTGAGTACCATTTATTTTTCGAAAATCATGAAAATACTTTTGTTTTTTAGTCACACAAAGAAGTTCAATCCAAACAAATCATGAATGTCTCCCTCCCACATACATAAGTTAATACACAGCACTGGATTCAAATACCAAATTACAAAAATACATCTTTAGAAAAATACAAAAATAAACAACAATAAATCAGTTCAGATTTTTCAATGTCCAAACCAAGAGCTGAAAATGAGTATGATATACATGACACTATAATGAATTCATTAGCTCTTTATCCATGGACGGTGCACCCCACTTGCTTTGGCCGTCAGGGTATTCCTAACCTGGACCCTTATGGTTTTTTTTCCTGAGCCTCGGTTGAGTCCAAGTCCCAAGATGGCTGCCACCATTTCCTGGTTGAAGTGCTGGCAGTCAATTAGATCTCAAGATGAGATCTGTCGGATCTGTAGAGGGTCAGAGTGCCTAGATATCTATAAATCTTTTTTCTTCAATAACTCCAAAACAACTAACTAGATTTACACCAAATTATGAAAAGGGCTCTTCTGGATTAAGAGCTAGCTTTCTGCTAAATTTGGTGCAATTCTGGTCAGCGGTTCGGGCTGTAGTCGGGTCTAAAATCCTTATGGGAAATCACATGAGGAAACCCTCTTTTTCTTGGCCCTCGCTTGATGAATCACCCTATTTTTTCCAGACAGCAGCTGAAGTGACTGTCATACTAGTTTTGAAAATTTTGTGAAGATTCACCAAATGGCACCAAAGTTATTAGGAAAACAAAAAACACTTTTCCTATTGAAACTAGGTCCTAGCTAGAGAGAGCTAGAGAGAGAGAGAGAAAGAGAAAGAGAGACGTGCGCTTCTGTAAATGTAATTAATTTACAATGTGCTAAACACTTTCTGATTCCTCTGGTAAACTGGACAACAGTTCTAAGGGTTTTGACTTGAGAGAAACGGGTGGTAAAAACACTTTACTCGCAAATACCCATTTACTTCTTGAAAGCTGCCCTGTAATGGCTTTGAGTGGTAACCTATAAGTGAAAGCTTGCCTCTGCCTCAGCGGTTCGGGCTGTAGTCATTTTCAAAATCCCTATGTGAAATTGCATGGGCAAAATGCATTTTGAGACCCACTCTTTTTCTCAGCCCCCGTTTGATGAATCACCCCGAAACGTCCCAAACAGCAGCTGACGTGACTGGCATACTAGTTTTGAAAGTTTCATGAAGATTCATCATATGACGCTAGAGTTATTAGCAAAACAAAAAAGGCTTTTTCTATGGAAACTCAGTCCTAACAAGTGAGAAAGAGAGAGAGAGAGATGTGCGCCTCTGTGAATGTAATTAATTTATGATGTGTTTCTCACTATCTGTGTCCTCTGGTACACTGGACAAAAGTTCTACGGTTTTTGAGACAAACGGATGGTAAAAACACTTTAGTCACATATACCCATTTTACTTCAGGAAAGCTGCCCTGTGAAACATTGCAGTCTTGCGATGGCTTCGAGTAATAGCCTATAAGTGAAATCTTAACTCTGCCTCCGTGGTTCGGGCTGTAGTCGTTTCCAAAATCTCTATGGGAAATTGCATGGGGTAAATGTATTTTGAGACCCCCTCTTTTTGATGCCCATTTGGTTCAATTGACCTAAAGCAAGATGTCAACTGAAAGATTGGTAAACTAATGCCCAAGAGAAGAAACCATGGGCCTTATTTAATGTTCGGTGGGTGGGGTAATCCATCACAAATGTTGCAAATGTCTAGATCGGCATACTACTAGTGGATTATAGTCAATGGCAGTTGAAACATGGCAGACAGCACATCCACCACATTTATGGTGAAGTATCCTATCCTTCAAACTGTAATTAAGGCACTTAGGACCTGATTATGAGTAAGCCTTGTCAGATGCAACAATTATCGCATCTGATAAAAACATCAAAGTGTTCAGAATTCATCGGATCCAATAATTGGTGCATATTCAGAGTTTTGGGGGAATAATATGTGAACTTTGGTGTTTATCACACCAAAATCTGCATATTCTAGTAAATACCTGGTCTTTCCCCTTTCTTAAATTCCAGCAGGTTTGAGTGGTTTGAGTGGTTGAAATTTAATGAAGGGCGACATCGTTAGTCCAACTGGTAATTACCGGGTGTGATGACCACCACACAACTTGTAATTGAGATAATGTAATGGGCGCTTGGCCTGATTACAAGTTTGGAGGTGTGGCACTAGGTCCGCCCGCCTCCACACCGCCAAATCCGTGGTGAGGCCACCCGCCAACTTAAAAGTTAAACTTGTGTCTGTAGGGCTTTTTTTATTGCTCCTACAGCGGTGCCTTTAAAAACAGGCACCGCAATGGAAACGCCAAAGACAGTTCCAGCGTGGCATGGACTGTAAAGTCTATGCTGTGCACGAACTGGTGTTCATGCACATAGGGGGGCACCCCGTGTGCATAAACAGGTCGTGAGCCACCAAGGGGGCCCTCTAGGGCCCCCATTGTTTCCTCTCTGCCATGGTCAATCAATCGATCAATCAGGGTTTAATAGAGCGCGCTACTCACCTGTGAGGGTCTCAAGGCTCGGGGGGGGGGGGGGGGGGAGGGGCTCCGGATCAGTCGATGAGCCAGGTCTCGAGGTCCTTCCTGAACGTGTGCAGGGTCGGGGAGCGTCTGATGTTCACAGGGAGCTCGTTCCAGGTCTTGGCTGCAATGTAGGAGAAGGCTCTCCTGGCTGTAGATGCGGGGGACCTCTGCCAGGGTGAGGTCGGTGGAGCAGATGCTCCTCTTGGGTACGTGGAATATAGATCTCTTGTTGAGGAATTTGGGTCCGATGTTGTTGAGTGATTTATAGGCGTGGGTGAGGAGTTTAGAGGTGACCCTCTTCTCGACGGGGAGCCAGTGGAGGTCTCGTAGGTGTTGGGTCATGTGTTTGTGACGCGGTGTCCCGAGGATGAGTCTGTCTGCGGCATTCTGGATGATTTGGAGGTTGTGTAGAAGGGTTCCATTGATACCAGCGTATAGGGCATTGCCTTAGTCTAGTCTGCTGGTTATGAGTGCGTGGGTGACGGTTCTTCTGCAGTCGGGGGGATCCATTTGAAAATCTTGCAGAGGATCCGTAGGCAGTTAAAACTGGTGGAGGTGATGGCGTTGATCTGGCGGTTCATGAAGAGGGAGGAGTTGAGGATGATGCCGAGGTTTCGTGCGTGGTCTGTGGGGTGGGCAGGCTCCCTGAGGGCAGAGGGCCACCAGGTGTTGTCCCAGGCGGAGATGCAGGGTCCGAGGATGAGGACCTCGGTCTTCTCAGAGTTGAGCTTCAAACAGCTGTCTTTCATTCAGGCTGCCACATTCTTCATTCCATGGTTTACATGGAATAGGAGCCTCAATGTAAACCCTGGAGGAGAGGAAACTCATAATATGGTTGGTGGGACCACAGCGGTCCCGCCAAGTGTAATGCGGCCCCTTGACCGTTGCTCCAATTCCAGGGAATGGCGGTTCCCTGGCTGTGGTCCCATGGCTGTCCGACCACCTGACTCATAATCGGGTGGTTGGAAGACTGCGACCGCTGCGCCCCCGCGAGTCTTGTGGTCCATGGACCCAGTGGCATACCGAAACTTGAAGGCGCCCTCTGGAAGGTCCATGGGGGCCCCTCTCTGGCTTCACCAGGAGCTCCCAGGCCAGGGTACTGTGCTGAGGGGGCCCCCTGGGGTTTGTGGCACCCTGTACCATGGGGGCTGCAGGGGCCTGTGTTACGCCACTACATTGACCGCCAGACTCGGAAATAACCCCTAAGTGTTCTGATGAGTGGGACTTATCTTATAACACTTTTGAATACTCCCACATCAGAGGATTCCATTAGCATGCAATATTTGCCTGAACTTCAAGCAGAATGTGTATGGTTGGCTCCACATAACCTAACTGGGGGTCTCCAACCTTTTCTGTAATAGGACCTACTTATGTTGCACGAAAATCATCCAGAGCTACTAATATTAACAGTATTGTAATAGTGACAACAGACAGAATTACATTAGTAGCCACCATATGCAAGATTACCAACATTGATCACCTCTGTGCTTTATAAAGGGTTGTCAGCATAAAGGATTTGTGAATTTAGGGTGCTTCTGCATGAGTAACAAACATGACATCCGTAGCCACAATGCCTCTGGCACCAAAGTAATAATGTTCAGAATAAACCTCCCAAATGCCACATGATTTATCACTCCAAAATCAGTTTTAAATATATTTTAGGAATGGCCATTTTCTATACGCATCAACGTATGAATTCTGAAAATACAAACATTCTTGTCTCCAATTCACACTCTCATTCTTGGTGTCCATATTAATTCAAGCAAACGAGAGCTTCTGATGTAGCCGGCTGAGCTGCACACAGGAGAGCTACTTGCAGGTAGCTGGAGAGCTACCAGTAGCTCACGAGCTACTCGTTGGAGAAGCCGTAGCGACATAGGCAACTTCCCAACCTTCTGTAACTGACACAGGAGACCCAAGTCTGTTTTCCAAAATGGCAGTGAATTTACAATAATTAGTGAAATTAGAGAGAGAGTCTTGTTTGTCAACCCTAAACTGGACCGCGGTGAGGCTGACAGCGCAGTTTGATAGGGTCAGCTGGTGTTTCCAGATCATCCTCTTAGAAGTCCTTGATAAAACAGGAAAGCTGAAAATGATGGTTGTCGAGCCGCAATCGGTTGGATGATTGAATGATAATGAGGTGACGTCAATAAAATTAACTGGAAAAGGTCTTCGGGGTACAACTGAAAAGCCGTCTTTTTCTTAGCTGTCCATCGTTGTTTGAATTATCCGAATAACTGCCCAAATCATTTAACCAAGCCCAAAATATTAAAAGTGACTTTACACTTGACCAATCTACAGATTTGTTGGAAGATGTCAATGAGGAGTCTACATTACTTTGATAGTCAACTCTATCCTGCCCAATGTTCTCACTAAGGTAAAATAACATAATTTGAGCCCAAGGTAGGTAGACAATCTTCTCTCAGGTTAGAATTAACTGAATTCTGCACTTCCATTCCCATTCTTTCCTGTTCCCCTCTTCATTCCCCTGATATGTTAAAATTGAGTTTTTTTAAACTATATTAGCATTGCAGTTACATGTTATGTCTGTCGCTTACTACAGATGATTGGAAAGGGCTCTCCGGTTTATTTCAAGTAAATTATTACTTTCAATCAAGGCTTAAGTAAACTTACAAGGCATTTCTGATGTTTAGCAGTTTCTGTTACATGCTGTAATGCAGCCATACGTTAATATTTGTACCCAAAATCTATTTTAGACATAAAAACATTCCTATAAATAACTGCATGGATGGCCCTTGCTGTTGCATTTTATACAGCCCCAAACGTTGTATAGGAGCAGCAACGCTAGAAGAAGCTGAACAGTGGGAGTCGATGTAGGAACTAGAATCCATTGAGAAGGTTTGTTTTACCTGTACTAACCTTGAAATGCTCTGCTTTATTCCTGGCAGTGACGTAGTAAAAGGTAAGACACGAATAAAATGCAGAGAATTACATTTTGCACAGGACCTAAAAATGCAGGTGTTGTCATTGCCTCATATGACATACTCGTGACGGTAGTGAAGATTATACTGGAAAATGAAGTGGCAAACATCGCTGAAAATGTACCAAGATGAAATATTAAATTCCCACTGCTCATGGAAATGCCATGGGATATTTTCTAGACGCCTGCACTTGTCCAGTCTTGTACAAAGCCTATAGTCGCACATATACCTAAAAGTAAGTTTTTATACCAACCCTTAACCATTTAAAGCATTGGATCATGAGACATCATTTACTGTGGCAAATTGCAAGGTTCTTTGCCACTGCTTTTAACCCAAACGTGATAACTAAAGCCAATGTAGGCACCTAGGCAAACTCTTAGAAGAAGAGCTTTTCAGACTTGCTTTAACTTGGAATGTTGGATACAGGTTCACACCCTACTAGATTGGACCCAAACTTCCCCTGTCACTACATCAAACTACATGTTGATCCATCAAATTCAGCGCTCTGAAGTATCCAAAGAGTTACACCAAACACTCTACAACATAAATACATACATTAGATAGACATTTATTCTTAAGAGGTTGCAACTCTATGCGCAGTGGCGGCTGTAGCATTGAAAGACAGTATGCAGTCCTACCATTCAGTTGCCTGTAGACTATGTCCTCCAGGAGTGACAACCTCTTCAGCACTGCCTCCTGGACAGGACTGGCCCCATGGCTTGTCAGGTTGGAGACCTCTGACCTAGGGTGGATCTCGTGGAAGGACTCCCCACTCTTCGGCGTGATGGGTCTGCACTTGGCCAAGAAGAGGACAAAGCCGGCCACGGCTATCAGATTGAGCACCAGCAAAACCTTCACCCTTCTCAGAGAAGCCATCAAACTCCCGATGTGGCTCCCTCAACTCCTTCCTGCAAATACCTCCTGGGCTGAGGCGCTTCTTGGACTCCCTTCCGCAGTGGGAGTGGCCAGGTAAATACACATACCTGTGTTCAAGGGATTCCTCAACGGTGATTTGTGTGAACACACCAGTGACAGGTCTGGTGGTACCAAGGTCACACATTCAGTAGAAGAGCAGCAGGGCAGCTTTGAGACTGGGAACAGAGGGGTGCTTTGAAATGCTCATCAGAACTTCTGAAACTCACTCAAGTGCCAACCTCTAGCTCACCCCTGGACCGAGATGAACTGAATGGGATCCTACTTGTTGTGAAACATTTTCCAAATGCTCAAAATATTCAGAAAACCGTGTTAAATGCCACCGTTGAAGATCAACACCTACTCAGGCGACACAGACAGAGGTTTGTTCTGTCACTGCTGGAATTAAAGCAAACAGCTGCAGTCAGTGGGCTGACATGCCGGTGCATTCGGAGCAGGAACCGAGGAAGCGGAGATGCGTTTAATCACACGTATTATTCCGCCGAAGCAGTCCTGGCAGGGTGTAAACACCTCCCGGTACTCTCCGCTCACAAGGAGGGGGCTCCCAGCAGGGCCAGCTCAGTCATTCGTTTGCAGCAGGCGAGTCACCCTCGCAGCCTGTGTGTTTTTGGGAGCCCTCTTGTTTCAGGCAAGTGGGACAGCTGTGCAGAGAGCTGCGTAGTCCTGGCAGAACCGCGCTGGAAGGAAGACCAAAAGATGTGGGCATCGTCCCAGCTTCGGAATTCCTCGACATTGGGGGTGTAAAGTCAGAGCCGACGGAGAGCAGCAGCTTTCGTGGCGAGCATCCTGCTGCACGACCGAGCGCGCGCTCCTGGGTCCGCCGGCAGACGCGACAAGTGCAGCTCCTGAAAGTGACTAACGGAGGGAAACTGACAATGCGGCAAAGATGCGCTGCCGAGAGCTCAGCCAGCCGGTCCCCGCATCAGCATCTCACTTGAGTCCGGCCGGCTGCTGGCGTCGGCTGCACACACTGCACCCGCCCTCCTGCCCTTGCCTTGCGACTGAGGGGGTTAGTGTGAAGAGGCGCCCCCCGAGGGTGGCAGGTGATCAGGTCAGGAGGGTGCCCTTAGTCTGACCCAGCGGGGGCATGTCTCTGACCCTCAGCGCATCCTCGCCGTTCCACCTTCCCATCTCTGCTCGGCGGTCATTTGTAAGCGGAGACATCCTCCGGTGTGCTGCCTGAATCCCTTTAGCATGGCTACACACGGGCTGCAAGGAAAATCTGGGCAGGATTATGGACACGGGTGCTTAGAAGTGACGGCTTCTTTCTTGATAAAAGGAAAGTACTGCTTTTGTACAACGCCTGCTGTTGCAGCTTCATAGCGCTGCAAATGGTAGGCGCTTCTATTAGCCTTCGCAATGATGGTACTCTATGTATTGTCCTTGAAAGGATGAAAGGCTCGATTGATCCTTCTAAGGTTCAGACATGTGGCCTCCAGGTTGCAGAACTCTTACCAGAGCAGGTTCATTAACAAACTACGCTACTTTATCTCACCTGGTGTCTGTGACTTAGAAGCATTGGTGAGAAATTCCATAACTCTTTGAAAATGAAAAATCAATCACATGGCTTGACCGGTGAAAACGCTGCTATTAAAAAACTCCAATGTGGGAGCGTAGCCTGCATGTGGCTTGTAATAGCAAAACGGGCATTTTATTCAGTGCTCGCGCCAAAGTGGAATGTCTTTCGTGCATGTAAAATAAGTGGTGTAAATCGATGGTACTCCTTTCATCCCCTGCCCTCTCCAGAGTAAATGCAGAGATGTGCAAATACAGTCTCTGCCGCCGGTGTTCAACCCACTGAACTACCGCACAGGTTCAACAGTCAAGGTTCTGATAAGTGAGAGGCTGAGCTGTGCAAACACACCTCTGGGAGCACATTGGGGTTAAACACATATTAACAATATCAGAAGCAGAGATATTCAGCAGGAGCCACGGTGAAGTTTGTCTACAAATAATGAGCATGTGTTGCAGCTCAACTCTCTCAAGGCGTGGATTTAAGTTTTGTTTGTTCAAGGATGTGACCTGTGTCGGGGCACTTGTACGGCTTTCCTTGTGCCTACTGTTCGTAAATTGCATGTGTCTTCATTATTGTGGCCTTTGGGTTATAATAAGTTCAGAGAGAGTACTTGTCTGGTTTCAGAGGCTTGGATGAACTTTTGGAACAGGTGTCTAGCACCCAGGCTGGGTTTGCACAGAATTCAAATCATTTTCGAAGAGGCTGGCATCTTTGTGCCTCTCTAGGGCAGTGTTGTTAACCCTTTGGCTTATGTGGAGCCCCACTGAATCATTACTGACATCCGGGGCACCCCACTGAATCATTTTTGGAATCCAGGAACCCTCACTGAGCCATTATTGGACGCCAAGGACATTTTGATGATTTGAACCTCAAAACAATACACAAAAATACAGAAACAAGTACTCATCAAACAAAAACATTTTCTTTAATTTACAAACAAATATGAAAAATCCAGTACTTGAATTAGGATCAGATACTTTTTATTGTTCAGTTAATTAAATGTAACACAGTTTAATCACTGAATAATGCCTCATCAATAAATAACATCTGAAAAAAAACATATTCTAACAGTTAAACACCCCCAAAATTCATTTAATAAGCCTAAAAATAAGAGATAGTTAAGCTCCATAGCGGTAATCGACAACTGCAACCTGCCAACTTATCAATATAAACGAAATACCTTTTTCCAAGTCGAGGCTAATTAGGGAGGCTCCAATCTACAATTCTTACAGTTCATAAACCTTCTTGCTTTAACTTAGTGTTATTACACCTAAAATGTATCTAATAGCACTATTTATGGTTAAGTGACAATTTGTGCAAAATAGTCGGAAAAGTACAATGTGCCTTTGATAAAATACTTTTTCATTTTAATATTAAATTATAATCGCAATTAAAACCACCAGTCATACATATCAGCAAAATTATTTGTTCAGAATAAAACAAACACAATGTGAATAGGCCTCATATACACAGCCTATAACACTGACAGTGGCCATTACAACTCACACTTTGCAAGTTTGGACTCAGCAGTGGACATACATTTAAAACAAATTCTGCAAAATATCAAGTCTCCCCATGGAGGCAGGCTATAACTGCTTGACGACATGTTCGTATAGTATTTCTTATAAAAAAAACTGTCTCAACAGACTTTTGCGCTCTTCCATTAGAGCTGGGCAGAAGCAACCGATGTGACAAACGTCTTCCCTGTAATAAATGCAAAGACGACATGATGTCTTTTTAGACAATCTCCTCCACAACGGTGAATTAAAACGAATTAAAACAAATTTGCAAATCTCCAAGCCGGAAGTGCAGCAGCTTTAATTTTGGTTTTAATCCATTGAACCCTCCTAAATATGACTGGAATTTTAAGGGGCCATATGAACCAATATCCATCCATGCATGGGCTCTTTTAGCTAACACCTCTCTATCCATTAAAGATGAAATCTTTTTTGCTGTTACATTTATAACTCTATTAAATGCAGTTTGAGAAAGGGTTAAAGCCCAAAGCTCCCTTACCTTAAAAGTTGATAGGGCAAAGTTAAAATATTCATGTGCTGCAATATTTCTATCTACAAACAACAGGGGAAGCCCTAGAACCTGAACCAGGGGTTAATAAACACTGTAATTCAACCAATGGTTCAAGTAAACCACTTGAAATGAAAATAATTTTAGAAGTTAGACAAGGGAAAAGAACCCTCCCTGAGTGAGAAAAGGAGAAAAGACACACCGCTACTCATGTACAAATAATTTCTTTTAAATGTCAACAATGTCTTTTAGTGCTAAAAGATGTGGCTCTAATCCATGAGGACACAATTGTTTTTCCGTGAGTTTTTGTTCTGTTCCGAACCCTGTTTTTGTATTTTCCCTCCGCCACAATTTGTCTGTTTACATCTGTTATTATTTATACTTGTAATACTGTCTGGGTAACTGTGTGAACGCCATTATTGTTGTATATATGTGTCATTTTCTGATATGCTTTGATTGAGAATAAATTGTTGAGATTTAAAAGAAATTATTTGTACATGGGTAGCGGGTGTCTCAATAATTGGTAACACCTTTTTATCTCCTCTTTTTGACTTTCCGCTCCCTCTTTTCTCAGTAGGGTTCTTTACCCTTGTCTAATTTCTAACATTGTTTTCATTTCAAGTGGTTTACTTGAACCATTGTTTGGATTAGAGCAATATTTCTAGGGTCACCTATTGCCTCCCACACAGCAGTACTGAGCGTAGTACTTAGATCATTTTTTAACTTATAACAAAATTTCAAATACACTCAAAGGCTACTTATGCACTGCCTCCTAAGGCCCAACTCTAGACAGATTTGGGCTACTGAAGCCTGCCGAGATGAATTAATCAGGCGACGATAGGTTCCTACCATAACATTGTCTATAATTTTATCAGCTTTTCCTCTCAATATCTCAGCGTCATTCCTCGAAGAAAAGGCTTTTTATAGCATTACTTGCAAGGGAGGCTGTACAGACATGCCTTTTAAAGATTTCCGCAGGATAGAAAACACAACAACTAATGGATTATTTCTTCTTAATATTGCAGCACTCTGATTCTTAAATGAGCCCCTGGAGTCAAAATGACCCCAAATTTCCATACTCTGATACAGATTCCAGGGCTGGCCCTTCTATATAAAATGTTGGTGGTGAAGATCTTCCCCTTAAAACTAGCATGGTTTTGATTTCATTAAAAGTGACTTTTAACCCATGATCTGCAGCATACTGCGCAGTTGTATTTATTAAATGCTGAAGCCCCACCTTTGCATAGCTAATCAACACAACATCATCAAAATACAACACATGGGAAACATTAAAACCAATCACTGTCTGTGAATTCTAATTAATACTGTTCAAAGCAGGAGTAATACCAGCAAATTGTAAGTTAAATAAAAGTGTAGCCAGTACTCAGCCTTGCTTTAGACCGTTTCTTGCTGAAATTATTTTGGAGGCCGTTGTACCATTGTCCAGCCAAACTCTTGTCCAAGTGGCTGTGTACACTAATTGGATCGCTCTAAGGGGGAGAGGAAAAAATTCCCCAATTCATCAACTTTGACCATAAAATATTTCTCTGCACTCATCGAATGTTGAGCGAAAATCTATATAACACAAGTGGAGCTTTGCAGAGAGATACCTTGTCTGTTCGATTATTAAAGCCAACATCTGAATGTTAGTAGACGTACCAATTACCTTAATAAACCCTGTCTGGTGTTTCGGCACCCGGGAACTGGAGTCAGCCAATCTGTTAATTCAGTTAGCAGACATTTTGCAAAGTAATTTTGCTCCCCAACCTATAATTAGAGGGTAAGGAGGTTTGACCAGCTTTGTGGATTGGGGCCAATATTGACCCCCTCCAGCTGTCTGGAATTTCTTGGTTGTGGAGGATATAATAAAAAAAGATGTCCAGCTTATCTGCCCAGAATTGCGGATTCTGCTTGCAAAGAGACTCTTGAAGTCTGTTAGGGCCCAGGGCCCCATCTCAATAGTTCTTGGAGATCATTTTTTTCCACTTCTCCCAAGGAGATCTCTTTGAGAGAAGCTTCCCCCTCCAACTTTAAAATACCAGCTTTTGGGGGATCCTTTGTTATATCCATACCACCATACATTTCCTCTAGGTAATTTGACCTGGGAGCTTCTGAGATAGTCGAGTAAGAAAAACACGTCCTCTATCTATCAGGGTGATTCAGCAATTTCCTAAATTCTCTGGCGTAGTTCTGCTTAGAAGCAAAGAGGATTTTGTACCAATATTGGTCTGCTTCTGTTTTCGCTGAAACTCATGCAGCTTTTTTGCATAGCAATCTTAATTTAGATAGGATCTCGCTCCATATACTCGAACTTGAATTCTTTCTCAGCATCCTCAAAGCATGATTTAGCTGTTCTATTACTATTATAAGTTGGGCTGATGTTTTTCTGGGGCGTATCGTACCAAGGTTATAGTGCTTCTTGTGCTATGGAAGTCAGCTTGATTCTCCAGTAAAAGCTTAGAGAATTGAGCCAACTGTTCCAGGGGGTTGATGATTGTTTCGCAAAATTTCTCCCATTGTAGTCTTGCTTGATGTTCTATTTGTCAATAGAGTCTGCAGACAAATAATTTACTGTTGGTGATCACTTGCCAGCCTATTTCTCAAATCATAATTAGTCACCCTATGAAATAATGGGAGAGACACTAGAGTATAATCTATAACTGATTGGGAGTTTGCTGAGTGATGGATTGCATGGGCCAGGATATCTGGGACCACCTGGCCATTTAAGACTCCCAGGCCCAGGTGCTCTGTGTTGCTTGTGAATTGCCTCTGGGGTACGTCTTTCCTCTGTTTAAATAATTGAAAAATTGGAATATACCAAATCTGATCTACTGTTTCCACTATTTGATCCCTGGACACCGCTTAGAGCAGGTTCATGTTAAAATCATTGTTCATAAGAATATAAGGAGCCGGATTTTTTGTAGATTGAGTGGTTATAAATAAAATCTAATAACATTTCAATGGTTTCATCCTTTTATCCCCAACAAAGGGTGAATATAACCATTAATAATTGTTGGACTTGGCCTTTTTTGCAGGGTCATCCCATCCTGTCGTTGGTGGTTTTAGGACTCTGGGCACTTTAACACTGCGGTTCAGTGCTAAAGTGCATGAGCTCTCTATGTTGAACTTGATAAGATTAGTCTGCACCTGTTTGGCATATTTAATTTACCTGTCAGTCTCTTGTACAGTGGTATCCCATATACCCAGGGCCAGTAAATTAAACGCTACTAGTAATCTTGCAGTGCTGCTTGCGCCACCCACCAAAGTGGCCTTTCAAACCTGTCTCAGGCCTCTGCCACGGCTGGGCCTGCACAGGCAGCTTACTGCCGCTGTGACGTGGCACATAATGTGGTTGCCACGTCTGTGACTCCCATTTTACTACATATCAGTCAACCCTAAGGTAGGCCCTAGCTAGCCCTATGGGCAGGGTGCAGTGTAGGTAAAAGGTAGGACATGTGTCTTAACTGTGTGGCATGTCCTGGTGGTAACAAACAGCCTATGTGGTTTCCCACTGCTGTGAGGCTGCCCTCTCATAGGAATGCATTGGGTGTTCCCTGATATGTGCTTCAGTGGGAATTCTTGACATGAGAGGGGTAGCGTGATCAAGTTTGGTATGTTTGGAATAGGGGTGATAAATGCTGCGTATTGGTGTTCGCGGATTTAATATCACTATTTTAGAAATGCCACTTTTAGAATTAGGCATTTCTGTGTGCTATGTGTCTTTGTGACTGCCTGTTGTGTATTGACTGTCTGACATTGTAGTGACAGGGGCTGGGGAGGTGCAGTGGCTCCAGAGAGTCTGGATGAATCTGTGCTAGGCTGAATAGGCCTGGTCTGCATTTGGAGTGGTGGGAGGAGTAGCACCTGCACCTGAATAGAGCTGTGCCTGCCTTCTACAATGATGGCTCCACCCTCCTGTGGTGTATCCGGGACCAGG